>NC_041399.2:2497554-3107554 GCF_900747795.2 Erpetoichthys calabaricus
CCATTTCTTGATGAGGGCTTTGATTTTCTTTCAATGAACTTGTTTCAGTTCCAAGTCAGACGTTTCCCATTCTGTCAGTGCAAGACGACAGTTTTTCAGCAAACAGCGATTTGTTTTTAACCCTCCTTAATTAATAATGGAGTCAGTGCCACACCTGCCATGAACCTCACCTCACGTCACTGGCGCGTGGGCACCATCCGATTGGACAAAATTTGTAGTACAAGAGTCAAGAGCCATTATAGCCAAATATCAGATATGAAGAAGGAGCGTATCCTCAGACCAAGAGAACACATCAGCCTGAGCCGCGCTCAGAATCGGACACGGCGGCCATCTTACCTGTCAGGTACGTCTGCTCGTGCAGCTCCACGATGCTCAGTAAGTCCGAATCTTGTTGCTGACAGCTTTTCCTCGCCTGATGCCAAGTTAAGGCAGCCATCGGATTCCTCTGGTAGAAGACACCGGTGACAGGGTCCACATCCCATCCAACGGCACCTGAGTCAGGGAACAGATTGACATGGAAGTTTAGACGACATCACATATGGGAGTTAATGGAGCTAAAATGGAGGACGTATTTGAGTGAGGTGCAGTCACGGACCTCTGTACCTGTGAAGGAAGAACCCACAGATGACCAGTGGCCCGACGTCTGGATTGCCATGGTGGTCCTGCCTCTTCCAGTCTCAAGGCATTTTAAAGTATGGAGTCTGGACGAGAGCTGGCATTCATTTTGGGACCCACAAGTGCTGGAGCCATGTAAGCTCACAGGTTCATAAAGTTGGAGACGACTCCTGAACTGACTTCTTAAAAAGTCTTCTTGGTTAGCATTGACTTTCTTTAGCATTACTATTGCTATTAAATAGGGGGTTCTCTGGGAGACCCCAAGCTTTTCTATTACATCCCACAGATTGATGAAATGTCGCCATCCGATAAACCCACTAAAGCCCTCGTGCATCTGACCCTTTATTAGTTCTCCGTCCAGAAGTCTGTTCAGTCCCCTGCAATGCCCCTTAACACAGTGGTCTTCAAGTGGGATGACTTTAGGGGGTCCTGTTTCTGGTGCAGTCTGCTCTGATAGCACCATCTTTACTGGCCAGGCCTGTGCCAGCTTTCTGCAAATTCACGTTAGCTCAACTGGCCTGGTGTGGAGGTGACTGTGCTCTGTGGTGGCCTGGTGGCTTATTGAATATTAGGTGTCCTCTCCTAGCTGGATTGGGATCTAAAAACAAAAATCTGGGGGGTGGGCTGGGCATTTTTTTCATACAGTGTGCCCCTGGGTAAGTAAAATGGATGGTGTGTTAAGTGAAGGTCAGGACTGGAGTTGCAGCTTGCTGTGTACCATGCTGTGCAGAAGGGCACCTCAATATCACAGAAGTGCTAGTTTGGAGAGACAACCAGGCTCTCAATAATGGAACGACCCATAGACTTAACTGCTTGTGACTCCATCTAATAATAAAAAGACAGTGGAGCCTTAAGTGATAGTTGGCATCAGGGAAGGCGTATCACCTCCAGCATGGCCTCCAGCTTCATCCAGTGCTAATCGGACCCTTGTAAGGTTGCCTAGCACTTTTACTTGACTTAGGACTGTGGGCACATGTGGAGCCACCAGAAGAAGGTCCAGGAGGACAAGTTTGACCCTGCAAGTGGCTCCCAGAGTGGGACTCAATAGCTCACAGGGTGAATGAGCTGGCAGTCAGGAGTTGAGTGATGGGCAAGGGCGCTCAGCTGGCAGGAAGCAGAGGGGGATATCAAGGAGAGTCTGACTGTGGGTCAGCCATGCCAAGCGATAATCAAGGACCCATTGTTGTTTTTCATCAGGCCCAAGAGGCTTTATGACTTATTTTTTAGTGCTGTTGGGTATTGTTTGGAGTCTTTCTCTGCTGTTTTCATTCACCAGGGTTTGCTTGGTCTTTGGAGATGCGTCTTGAGTGTCCCCTACACACCAAGATGTTCTGCTTATAAGAGCTCACAGCATTTCATATAGCGGGTGAAGAGCACAGATTTAGGAGTCACCACCCCGGTACGGCTCGGTTTCCAATTCACAAGATGGGAGCAGCCCTGACTAACTGCTGACTCGTAATGGGAGCCCATTCAAGAGATGGCAGCCATTCAACCACTTTTGTAATGCGGGGCTTTTGGGGAGATGGCATCAATAAGTGCAGGTTGGCACCAGTCCTTATTTCACAGCACACTTGTGCCCACTGTGACACACACACATGGGTTCACTTTGGTGGGACTGATTACCTGTAAATAGGAGGAAAACTGAGTGCCTCGAGGGAGCGTGCACAGTGTGTGTGAGCGCAATACAGACAATGGCCGAGCTTCAGGACCTGCGGGCACAGCGGCACGAATCACTGTGCCACCATCTCACAATCCTGCACATCTGCTGCTTTGGCTTGAGAAGTGAAGTAAAGCATAGAGAAATAACTTATCCTTAAGTATAGAAAACGACAAAGAGCACCACAGATGAGATGTTTGCTCTGAGGATGTTGATGGAGAAGTTTAGAGAAGGCCACAAGGAGTTCCATTGCATCTTTGTGGACCTGGAGAAAGCAAATGACAGGGTGACTAGAGAGGAGCTGTGGTATTGTATGAGGAAGTCGGGAGTGGCAGAGAAGTACATAAGAGTTGTAAAGGATATGAACGAGGGAAGTGTGACCGTGGTGAGGTCTGCGGTGGGAGTGACGGAGGTGGGATAACATCAGGGATCGGCTCTGAGCTCTTTGTTATTGGCAATGGTGTTGGACAGGTTGACAGACGAGATTAGACAGGAGTCCCCATGGACTGTGATGTTTGCTGATGACATTGTGATCTACAGGATGAGGAGACCCTGGAGAGGTGGAGATATGAGAGGCATGAAGACCGGTAGGACCACCAAGGCAGAATACATTTGTGTGAATGAGAGGGAGGTCAGTGGAATGGTGAGGATGAGGGGAGTAGAGTTGGCGAAGGTGGATGAGTTTAAATACTTGGGATCAACAGTACAGAGTAACGGGAATTGTGGAAGAGAAATGAAGAAGAGGGTGCAGGTAGGGTGGAATGGGTGGAGAAGAGTGTCAGGAGTGATTTGTGACAGACGGATATCAGCAAGAGTGAAAGGGAAGGTCTACAGGGCGGTAGTGAGACCAGCTGTGTCATATGGGCTGGAGACGGTGGCACAGGGGACAGAGCTGGAGGTGGCAGAGTTAAAGATACTAAGACTTGCATTGAGTGTGACGAGGATGGACAGGATTAGAAATGAGGACATTACAGGGTCAACTCAGGTGGGACGGTTGGGAGACAAAGTCAGAGAGGCGAGATTGTGTTGGTTTGGGGAGACGCTGAGTATATTGGGAGAAGGGTACTAAGGATAGAGCTGCCAGGTAAGAGGAGAAGAGGAAGGCCTCAGAAGGTTTATGGATGTGGTGAGAGAGGACATGCAGGTGACGGATGTGACAGAGCAAGATGACGAGGACAAAAAGAGATGGAAAAAGATGATCTGCTGTGGCGACCCCTAACAGGAACAGCCAAAAGAAGAAGAAGTAGTATAGAAAACGGCTGAAGTTTAACAAGTTTTCCTTTTTTTTGCCTTTTATTCTACGTGTGTAACAACTTCTCTCTATTCTTGTGTGGACCATTTGCGTTGAAATCTCACTAAACCGTTTTAAAACTTTTCTGGACTGAGAGGTTTCTTTTGGCACGTGTTTGACCCGTGCTTTATCCTACCTTACCTACCAGCAGCTACAGGAGGTTTTAAAATTCCACAAACGTGCGCAGCCCACTCCATCTGAGATATCTCATTGAAAACTGAACTTTCCCAACAAATTCCCTTCCAGAACTCCACCCTCGATCATCACCTGGGCCCGGTGGTGGGGTTTACACACCTTAGGGATGCTCAGAGCTCGGCCCTCTGGGGCTTTGTGCTCCTGGGAGGGTCTAACTTGGGTAAGTGGGCTTGGGTTGAAAGCTCAGACAAACGGTGGTTCACCACAGCCCTGACGAGACTATAAATTAGGAAACAGCGTATCCTGGGATACCACTCTGGAGTCAGGTCTAGAGGGTGGTGCTCACCAGCGAGCAACCTACATAACCCAGCCAGGCTCAGCTGAAATGATGGGCGTTTTGTGGGCCCATCACCAGCAATATGAAGGGTGTGGAGGAGTCTTTTGGCTGCTTTGGGAACACCTAGGAATTCTATAGCTAGAGACAGGGAAGGGTGGGCTAAGGAAAAGCGGTTTGGGGAGACAAGATGATTAGAGATGATTCATCTTACAAGATCTAATTGTGGAATTGCAACAGAATCAGTCCAGAGGAATCTGAGTCGCTACATGAAGATGGACAGACATGACAATGACAGTAGGTGCCCATTGGCTTACATGCACACACAGCGAAGACAAAGGTATGACAAAGCATGCAGACCCTTTCCTTACCTTTTACTGGGCACAGACCCCATTTGCCGTCTTCATCATAGTTTTGTGTGGTTGCACACCAAGGCCGCCCGTCAGCCCTGCCCTCAATTGTGCACTCGAGAAACCAGTGAGTCTGAAATTTGAATGGGAATTGACAAGGCAGGCCATTTGAGTTCCCAATGATTGTAAAGATATCTGAAAGAAAGAAACAGACGGGTGGTGAATCACAGCTGCAGTTCTATACATGAAAATACATTTAAGAAATCTGACTTGAATGAAATATAAGAGGCATAGCCATTAATGTCACACAGGACCCCCCAAGGTACCCACAGACCCCCTCACCATTCCCTCCACTTTAACAAAGTGGCGCTGAGTGGTGTGGCAGACGGCTTATGCCCTTGCCCGGCCAGGACGCCTATATAGTGGAAGGATCAGGAGACAGAACATATTCAGGACATTACCTCCCCCTGGGTTGGAGCAGTGCCATGGGTTTGGATCATGGGAGTTCAACCCGGCCGGAGCAACTGTGGCCTCCACCAGGGGGCGCATGGAGAACGTTGATGAAGTGCTGCCGGAAGATGATTATGGGACCCCTGGAGCACTTCTGGGCGCTCTATAAAAGGAGCCAGCTATCACTACTCTACACTACTGCCAGAGTCGGGAGGGTGGGAGAAGAAGCTTGCCAAGAGGAGTGCAGGTGGATTGAGAGGAAGAGAACAAGAGAAAGAAGAAAGGAAAGAGATGTGTTTTTGTGCTTCAGAACTGTGCAGTGTAGGGGGGATACGGGGGACGGCGTTTCCCTGCGTCTGTCTGTGTCGGGTTTGGGTGGCAGGAGCGCCCTCTGTAGGCCACAGTGGTCATTTTATTCTCTTTATGGTAAAGGCCACTGAGAGGCTGGCCCTTCACTATTTGAGACCTCTTGTGAGAGACCACTTGGACACACTGCCCACCGGACAGATATTGGAATGGGTGATACAATTATCTACCTGCTCCATGAGACTGGACAAAGCTGGCAGCCCCCTGAGGAGGAGGTTTTTTGGTTTCTCCAATGCCTTCAATACCATCCAGCCATCCCTATTAAGGGGTAAACTCAGAAATATGCAGGTGGATGAGCTGGTGGGGTCCTCTCCGTCTGTCAGACCACCATTTGTGAGGTTCAAGGGCTGGAGCATCACAAGGAGCAGGCCTGTCAACTCAATTCTTGGATGATTCTGCGTGTTTTGAAAGGGGGGTGAGACCAGAGGACAGGGGACAGAGGGATAGGGGACAGGGCGAGAACGTTGAGAACTGTCTGCATACCAACATCAGCACCACTAATGGCTTATTGACTTTCCCTACCCAAAGAAGCCCCCATGGCTGGTCACTATTTAAGGAGTTGATGTTGAGGAGGTGCACTGCTACAACGACTAGGAGGTCCACATCAATGACAAACTAGACAGAAGGAACTCTAAAAACAAGCAGAGCAGGCTCTTCTTTGCTTGGGTGACTGCACCCCTTTCATGTGGACAGTGAAGTTCTCTTCATGTTCTACAGCTCTGTGATGGTCAGTGTGGTTTGCTCAGCTGGTAACATCACCTCAAGCTGGTTGAAAAGGCAGCCTTAGGTATGGGAAGCCCCCTGGACCCGCTGGAGGTAGTTGTGGAGTTAGGAAAGAAGAAAACACTGAAGCCCATTATCACATTGTACAGTAGATAGGATAGATAGATAGACAAAGAGTACAAGGAAACGAAACGTAGTCGGAGGACAGAAATGAGTCAAAAACCGAAAGTCAACCCTAAATCGAAATAGCAGAGTGGACACCAAGAATCGCAGTCTTAAGGAGAAGTGAGATTTCAAGATCAAAGATATAAGAGAGACAAAGAGACTTTATCAGTCATTACAACAGACATAACCATGTAGCCTGGCCACCTGAAACGGCATCTACACAGAAGAGCCCATGAAATGGCGATGCCCAGAGGAAAACAAGATGGCGCTGCAGAACGGCGCTCGGTCGGTAAACATGACTCGGGCTGTGATTTTCATTCAGTGCAGCAATGAGATCAGCGACTGTGAGCGGCAAATCTGACAAAACCTCATGACAGAAAGTCGTGTAATGTGACACGTGGCTTACAGCGATTTTTCGTCATGTAATTTGACATGAGATCAGCGACTGTCATCGGAAAATGTGACATCTGCCACGACAAAAAGACACGTAATGTAACATCTGCTTTACAGTTACGATGGTGAAGCTTAATTAAGACCTCCCTCGACCAATCACTGACCACACTTAATCTCCGTCACTCTTCTGCCAGTTTAGCTCCTCGGCTTTGTTTCTTCTTCTCTTTTGCACCAACAGCAATGCACCGTTCCTATCGGTAGCACATTTTCACAAGTGAAGGCACAGCAGATCAACGAGCCTCACAATAATAATCAGCTAAACAGAGATGGAAACTGAAAGGTAAAGCCTGAAGAAACAGCAGAAAACCCAAATGGGCAGCTTCATAACAAAACTCACAGTCAGATGGCCAGGAAGGAGAGGAAAATCAAAACTTCAATTGGCGGAAACTAAACCTGTGAAGGCTCAAGGCCAGGTGACCTGTGTGTCCCCTGTTTTGTTTTGTTCTCTTCTGGTGAGGAAGTTGCATTTTTAAGTTGAGTGCTAGGCCATAAATTCAACATTTAAGTGGGTCTCGCTTCTTGACGTGTTAAATGTGGAATTCACTGCCATCTGGACCTCATTAACATAACAAACAACGGTAAGGACGGTGAGGCGTGAGCAGCATTGGGAATCGGAGTAACATTACATCACTCGGCCGGGATCTTTGAGACGCGCTTGGATGGAGAAGTCACGTTTGATTACGACTGTGGAATTTTACGAGGAAGCAAACTACAGCAGACAACCAGAGAGGTGCTGGTGAGATGAATGGTCTGGATATTCAGAAGGTGTTTAATAAAAGAGACTGGCAATCCAACTTTAAATAAAAAAAACAAAAAACGGGAACTTGGGGCACAGTGTGGCTTAAACACAGGAACAAAGGATTATGGGAGAGAAGTGTTATCAGAATTAGGACATGTTAGAACTTGTGTCCAGCAGAGGGCAGTGCTGGGGCCACTGCTAGTTTATAAACACGTAGCTGATTCTTATGAGTTGGTCCAGTGGACCACTGAGGTCATGTCTGATACCAGTGAAACCCCGCCCTTCCCAGTATTTAAACCAGAAGTCGGCTTTCAGACTCTGACTGTCTACTGAACAGATCACGAGCTCCAGCCCTCTGAGGAACTTCGTGTTTCTACAACTGCTGATTGTCCTCTTTTGGTCCCATCTTAGTCCTTTGGACATTCCAATTAAAAGGGGCATCAGATGGGACAACAACCCTCTTTTCTTTTGTGTACTACCTTAATTTACAATTTAAAGACTACATTCTATCTATCTATCTATCTATCTATCTATCTATCTATCTATCTATCTATCTATCTATCTATCTATCTATCTATCTATCTATCTATAGTGCATTTCATCTATCTATCTATCTATCTATCTTATATAGTGCCTTTCACTATCTATCTATCTATCTATCTATCTATCTATCTATCTATCTATCTATCTATCTATCTATCTATCTATCTATCTATCTATCTATTATATAGTGTCTTTCATCTATCTATCTATCTATCTATCTATCTATCTATCTATCTATCTATCTATCTATCTATAGTGCATTTCATCTATCTATCTATCTATCTATCTTATATAGTGCCTTTCACTATCTATCTATCTATCTATCTATCTATCTATCTATATATCTATCTATCTATCTATCTATCTATCTATCTATCTATCTATCTATCTATCTATCTATCTTATATAGTGCCTTTCATATCTTTCATATTTGTGAATTTCCCATTGGGATTAATAAAGTATCTATCTATCTATCTATCTATCTATCTATCTATCTATCTATCTATCTATCTATCTATCTATCTATCTATCTATCTTATATAGTGCCTTTCACTATCTATCTATCTATCTATCTATCTATCTATCTATCTATCTATCTATCTATCTATCTATCTATCTATCTATCTATCTATCTTATATAGTGCCTTTCATATCTTTCATATTTGTGAATTTCCCATTGGGATTAATAAAGTATCTATCTATCTATCTATCTATTATATAGTGCCTTTCATCTATCTATCTATCTATCTATCTATCTATCTATCTATCTATCTATCTATCTATCTATCTATCTATCTTATATAGTGCATTTCATCTATCTATCTATCTATCTATCTATCTATCTATCTATCTATCTATCTATCTATCTATCTATCTATCTATCTTATATAGTGCCTTTCACTATCTATCTATCTATCTATCGTGCCTTTCACTATCTATCTATCTATCTATCTATCTATCTATCTATCTATCTATCTATCTATCTATCTATCTATCTATCTATCTATCTTATATAGTGCCTTTCATATCTTTCATATTTGTGAATTTCCCATTGGGATTAATAAAGTATCTATCTATCTATCTATCTATCTATCTATCTATCTATCTATCTATCTATCTATCTATCTATCTATCTTATATAGTGCCTTTCATATCTTTCATATTTGTGAATTTCCCATTGGGATTAATAAAGTATCTATCTATCTATCTATCTATTATATAGTGCCTTTCATCTATCTATCTATCTATCTATCTATCTATCTATCTATCTATCTATCTATCTATCTATCTATCTTATATAGTGCATTTCATCTATCTATCTATCTATCTATCTATCTTATATAGTGCCTTTCACTATCTATCTATCTATCTATCTATCTATCTATCTATCTATCTATCTATCTATCTATCTATCTATCTATCGTGCCTTTCACTATCTATCTATCTATCTATCTATCTATCTATCTATCTATCTATCTATCTATCTATCTATCTATCTTATATAGTGCCTTTCATATCTTTCATATTTGTGAATTTCCCATTGGGATTAATAAAGTATCTATCTATCTATCTATCTATTATATAGTGCCTTTCATCTATCTATCTATCTATCTATCTATCTATCTATCTATCTATCTATCTATCTATCTATCTATCTATCTTATATAGTGCCTTTCACTATCTATCTATCTATCTATCTATCTATCTATCTATCTATCTATCTATCTATCTATCTATCTATCTATCTATCTATCTATCTTATATAGTGCCTTTCATATCTTTCATATTTGTGAATTTCCCATTGGGATTAATAAAGTATCTATCTATCTATCTATCTATCTATCTATCTATCTATCTATCTATCTATCTATCTATCTATCTATTATATAGTGCCTTTCATCTATCTATCTATCTATCTATCTATCTATCTATCTATCTATCTATCTATCTATCTATCTATCTATCTTATATAGTGCATTTCATCTATCTATCTATCTATCTATCTTATATAGTGCCTTTCACTATCTATCTATCTATCTATCTATCTATCTATCTATCTATCTATCTATCTATCTATCTATCTATCTATCTATCGTGCCTTTCACTATCTATCTATCTATCTATCTATCTATCTATCTATCTATCTATCTATCTATCTTATATAGTGCCTTTCATATCTTTCATATTTGTGAATTTCCCATTGGGATTAATAAAGTATCTATCTATCTATCTATCTATCTATTATATAGTGCCTTTCATCTATCTATCTATCTATCTATCTATCTATCTATCTTATATAGTGCCTTTCACTATCTATCTATCTATCTATCTATCTATCTATCTATCTATCTATCTATCTATCTATCTATCTATCTATCTCTCTCTCTCTCTATCTCTCTGTCCGTTTGGCTCTCGATTGGTGTGGTCTGGGGTGGGCGTGTCTGTGGTTTCGGCCGTCGACGGCTGCTGCGTGTTGTGAGTATCTCTCTTTTTCTTTTCTTATTTTTGTTTGTTTGTTTTAGTTTTACGAATTATTTTTCTGTTTTTAAAGAGGACGCGATAGCGGCTTTGCGGCTATGGCGGCGTCTAAAGCTATACGAGATGGCTTATCTCCACACAGTTTTTCTAACCTTTCCAGAAGGCACGCTGTAAGGTTGCTTGTTGATCCGGCGGTCTCGGCGGAGGCCTGCGTTATGGAGGTCGGTATCGGTAGGGTGGTGGGGTGTAAGAATGTCCGGTCGGCCTCACGTATGAATAAAGCGGTGGTGATTTTCCTGGATGATGAAGCGCTGGTGCCCCGACTGGTCGAGCAGGGTGTTGTACTTAATGGCGCGCTGATCTTGGTGTTGCCGCTGTTGACTCCTGCCCGTAAGGTTATTATTTCTAATGTGCCTCCATTCTTGAGTAATGAAATCTTGCAGCGTGATCTGCGCAGGTATGGTGAAGTGATGTCTCCAATTAGTATGATTCCACTGGGCTGCAGATCCCCTGATTTAAAGCATGTCGTGTCTTTTCGGCGACAGCTTTATATGATTTTAAATAACGCGACTGATGAAGTTAACGTGGCCTTAAAGTTCCGAGTGGAGGGTGTGGATTACGTGGTGTTTGTGAGTTCTGAATCAATGAAATGTTTCAATTGTGGTAGAGCAGGCCATAAAGCGATTGATTGTAAAAGAGAGAATGTTTATTTAAGTGATGAAGAAAGTAGAGAGAGTGAGTCAGAGACTGAAGAGGAGGAGGAGGAGCTTGAAGAAGATGAGCTGACTGATAGTGAGAATGAATTAGATGAAAAGGAAACTGAAGAGCAAATGGAGCCTGCTGACAAAGATAATGCTGCACTAGACTCTAAACAAGAGCATGACAATAATAACGATGGTGTGCTGGCCGAGGCTGGTGATACACCTGTTGATGAGCCCAGTGTCCCAGGTGAAGGAGCCTCCGTCCTTAAAGAAGGGCGCACAGCTGAGACTGAGGAGGCCTCCACTGGTCAGGCTGCAGAGGTCTGCGGTGATAAGAATGTCCCCCTGTTCCAAAATGAAGGCAGCTGTAATGATGTAACAGGAGATGATCCATCTCCAAGTGGTGCAGCTCTGCCCACCAATAATGAGACAAACTCAGACATGGCCATTGTTGATATTAATGGGGAAAATCTTGAGTTGGGCCTGGACACCAAACAAATAGCAAGCAGCAGCAGCAAGGAAATAAAAGTTACAAAGAGTGAGTGAGGCAGCCATGATGGATGTGAGTGTGGAGTTGAGTGGGTGTAAGGAGACATCACAAATAACCACTAGAAAAAGAAAAGAAGCAGTGGAGTCCACCACGGGTGCAAAGAAGATTTCAATGTCTGAAAATCTGTCCAAAAAACAAATTGTGTCAGTTAACAAGAAGGATATTGCAGATAGTGGCGATGGTGTGGAAGGTGAAAGAGAGACTGATTCTGACATTTCTGGTAACACCTTCTCAGTGTTTGGTATGGAGCCTAAAGGGGGTTACAGTACGAAGAGCATCAGGAAGTTCTTGATATATTTAGAAAGAAAGAGGGGTGTTCAAGTACAAGACTATTTTCCGGACCTCGATCTCTTTTTGAGCTCAGCAAAAAACATAAAGCACAATGCAGCTAACTTAGGGCTGGACCAAAAAGAGACCATAAGGTTAAAAAACGTAATGAGCAGAGTGCGCAAGATTCTTCAGAATAAGTCCTGATGGATGGTCAAGTCAAGAAAGGGCATCTCTTGGTTTTCGGGTGTGTTGTTTGTTTCTTTTGTGGTATAAATATGGCTGAGTTACATGTGGGGACCCTAAATGTGAACGGCTGTCGAGGCGATTTGAAGAGGAACTTGGTCTGTGATTTTATACGACAAAAGCACTTAGATGTGGGGTTCCTACAAGAGACCCACTCAGATCCGGAGAGTCAGGCCGCCTGGGTGCAGGACTGGGGAGGGACGGGTTTTTTCAGTCATGGCACCAGTGTGAGTGCGGGGGTGGCAGTGCTGATTAGTTAAAAATCACAAAGGTGACTGAGGTTATGGCTGGCAGACTGTTAGTTGTGCAGGCAGAGGATGGCCCCCACTCGTTGGTTTTTATTAATGTCTATGCCCCAAATAACGGCACTGCCAGGGTGGATTTTTTTGAATTATTACGGGGGATTTTGGATGAATTTACTAATAATGAGATCGTCATGCTGGGGGGGGATTTTAATTGTACAGAGGACTGGTTTATGGATAGAAATGGGGCCGAGCCGCACTTGGGGTCAGTCCGTATACTTAAGGAAATCGTCGAGGCCTACGACTTGGTGGATGTGTGGCGCTCTCACTTTCCAGCTGACAAACAGTTCACGTGGCTCAAAGGGAGCAGAGGGCTCCTCTCGATGGCCCGCTTAGATCGCTTTTACAGTCCTAAACGGCACCTCAATTTATTAACTAACACTCATATCACTCCTGTCGCTTTTTCCGATCACTCTCTGGTTTCTGTTACTTTTCTCCTCCCATCTCCACAAAAATATAAACCATACTGGCACTTCAACACGACTCTACTTCAGGACAGTTATTTTGTGAAATGTTTTAATTTTTTTTGGGAGCAGTGGAGATCCACAAAGCTGCGTTTTGGATCCCTGAGACAGTGGTGGGACATGTCCAAGGTGCAGATTCGACAATTTTGTCAGCAATACACTGAACACGTCACCAAGGCCTGCATTTTAAAAATGAAGACACTGGAGGAGGAGATCACTGAGATCCATCAGACTCTGTTAAATGGCTACTCTGAGGATCTGCTGCACACCCTGACCACGAAGAAAACAACACTACGGGATTTACTGGAGCTTCGAGCTCACGGCGCTTTAATACGTTCTCGTTTTCAACAACTTAATCATCTCGATGCACCTACAAAATTTTTCTTTGCTTTGGAAAAAAAGGAGGCCCAAGGTAAAGTTATCCATGTTCTCCAAACAGATACTGGAGAAGAGCTGAGAGAGCCGGAGGACATCCGGGACTTTGCTGTGTCTTTTTACGAGACTTTGTTTTCAGAGGAGCCGCTCAGTCTCTCTTCTTCAGCCACTCTGTTCAAAGGACTGCCTCACATTTCTGACGATTCTGCCGAATTTCTGGACAGCGACCTCACTTTTCAAGAACTCACAGTTGCACTCAATGGTCTCAATACTGGAAAGACGCTGGGAATTGACGGATTACCGGCTGAATTTTATACACAGTTCTGGCCGTTATTGGGCATGGATTTTTTTGAGGTTGTACAGGACAGTTTACAAGCAGGGGAGTTCCGGTCAGTTGTCGGAGAGCTGTCGTCACGTTGCTCCCTAAGAAAGGCAACCTCTGCCTTCTGAAGAACTGGCGGCCCGTGAGCTTACTGTGCACGGATTATAAAATCATTTCAAAAGGATTAACGACAAGGCTGAGAAATGTGATGGGCAGCATCATCAACCCCTACTAGTCCTACTGCGTACCGGACAGACAAATTCATGACAACATATTTGTGCTGAGGGACGTCATTTCTGCCTCAAAAGCTTTCAACCTCGATGTTGGCGTTCTTTAGACCAAGAAAAGGCTTTTGATCGGGTCGACCACAAATATTTATTCACAACTCTAAGAGCATTTGGCTTTGGTTTACAATTTGTAAAGTACATCAAATTGTTGTATTCCAACATTTTTGGAGTCTTAAAAATCAATGGGGTGTTAAGCCGGCCATTCTCTGTGACCAGGGGGATTCGTCATGGGTGTCCTTTGTCGGGGATGTTATTCGCCATCTCCATTGAACCTTTTCTTAGACAGCTTGAGAAACACCTGCAGGGATTTACAATTCCATTGTGTAAAAATGTAACTTTTAAATTTCTGGCCTATGCAGATGACGTCGTGGTGTTTGTAAATTCTGATGAAGACGTCTCTGCTGTGTGTAAATGTTTAGCACTTTTTGAGGGAGCGTCTTCTGCTAAAGTTAACTGGGAGAAGGGGAATGCATATTTATCAGGGGACTGGGCACATAGTCCTCCGCCTGTCTTACCATCAGGGCTGGGCTGGAATAAGAAAGCTTTCCGTTACCTCGGGGTTGTGCTGGGTGGTGAAGACATTGAAAAAGACAACTGGGAGGGCTGTTTACAACAGATTGAGTTACGACTGAAGAAATGGCAGTGGATTGCGCCTAAGCTCTCTTTTAGAGGAAGAGTTCTTGTTATCAATAATCTCGTTGCCTCCATGCTGTGGCACAGACTGATGAGTGTTGACCCGCCATCAGGACTCTTACACTCCATACAGAAATTATTGGTTAACTTTTTTTGGAATGGAGTGCACTGGCTGAAGAAAGGGCTCATCTGTTTACCGGTGGAGGAAGGAGGACAAGGCCTGATTGATGTCTGCTGTAAGGCCGCTAGTTTCAGATTGCTAGTTTTACAGCGCCTTTTTTTCTCTTTAGAACCCCTAATTTGGAAAAGAATAGCCCTTTCATTTTTACATAAGATTGATAATTTGGGTTTTGATGTGCAGTTATTGCTCATAGATTTGAGCAGGTTTGATCTCACTCTGTTACCCAAATTTTACAAGGGAGTTTTACGTACTTGGAGCTCCTTTCTTCAGAGAGTGCCATCCAAGTCCCCTTCACTTTTCAATGAGCCCCTCATTTTTAATTCTTTATTCACATGTCCACTGCTTTTTAAAATTAGTTTTGTTAAGAATTTGATCAAAAGTGGCATTGTGGTTGTTTCTCAATTATTGGAGGAGGGCAACAAGAGTTTTAAAGATGCCAATGTGTTGGCTTCAAGGCTGGGCATTCAGTCAATAAGAACTGTCAATTATTTATTATCATTTATGGCAAAAGACTTCATCAGGCTAAGGGACAGTCAGGGGAACTCGACCTTAGTGCATAACAAGGTGGAGGAGAAGGAGGTGGAGGAGGAGGAAGGCTGCTTTACTGATCTGGAGATGGAACCCAAATTAGACATGGATGGTGTGAGGGACGACTCGATTTTAAGGCTTGACGAACAGGAAAATAATTTTTTTTGATCTTTACCAAAAAAAGATGTGTATGTATACTGCATCAAAGTTTTCCATTTTTCAAGTTTAAAAAATACCATCATGACACCCTGGACTGAAACATTAAATGTAAAAACAGAGGTCAGGCCAGCATGGAGAGAATTTTATAAACCCCCAAATAATAAGAGAGCAGGCGATTTACAATGGAGAGTCGTACACGGGGTCATCGCAACAAATGTATTTCTAAGTAAACTTCAGAGTGATGTGAGCGATAAATGGGCCTTCTGTGGGGAGAAAGAGACTGTTTATCATTTATTTTTATATTGTACGAGACTGAAAACTCTGTTGGTGTATTTTCAGAAAATATGTGAAAAATTTACTGTTTCTTTTGATGTTCAGAGATTTATTTGGGGCATGAAATATAACAAAACATCAAAATCTAAATTTCAACTTTTAAATTATTTGCTTGGGCAAGCAAAGTTAGCCATTTTAAAAAGCCGTAATAATAAACAGTGTGGTACATTACCAGATGAGGTACTGTTTATTTTCAAATTTTATGTAATTTCAAGAATCAAGCTAGAATTTACATATTATAAAACAATGTGTAATATCGAAGAATTTGAAAAAGTGTGGGGAGTGAAGGGGGTGCTGTGCTCTATTGAGGGGGGGCAACTAAAAATAAATTTGGAATAATGTAGAAGAGCGGGTGTGAAATTATAATGTTAAATGTTAGAAGGATTAGCTTGAGTACTGAATACTAAATAAAGACGTGTGTACTTAATGTGTGGGGAATGGGGAGTAGTGGAGGAGTAATGACATTGTTATATGAAAAAAATTATTTGTATTGATGTGTTCATGTCTTCTGTTTATTGTGCACAATAAAGTTTATATTAAAAATTAAATTAAAAATTATCTATCTATCTATCTATCTATCTATCTATCTATCTATCTATCTATCTATCTATCTATCTATCTATTGTAAAGGGTGTCCATAAAGTCTGTGTGCAATTTAAAATAGTTGTAACTTTGTAAATATATGTGATAGAAAGAATTCATAAAAAGGAATAGAAAACTTGATGTGTCTAGTTTTTTTTTTTTTTTTTTTGTCTTTAGAAGTTTTATTTTTAGAAATTTAACTTAAAAATTACTGGTTGCCCCATGGCTTCACTAGAAGAGAAAGCAGATTGTGTTCTTTGGTTGGCTGAACTAAAATCTACCGCTGCTGAAGTTGTAGCGCCCAGTACAAGACAGACGCTCCACACAGGAATTCCATATCCAAGTGGATGAAAAAATGTAAAGAAACAGGCTCTGTCAATGATAAGCCACATTAGTGAAGAAATTCAGCTTGAAAATGAGAAGTACAGAATTGTATTACCCTTTGTATTAGTAATGATGGTGGATATGTTGAAAATTATCAAGAACATTAACAAATATAAGTGTTTCTTCTTTCTATAACTTATACATACAAAGTTACAACTATTTTAAATTGCACACGGACTTTATGGACACCCTGTATAAAAAAATTCTTCGACGTGACAAGACTTTTTAGATGAGAGATTTTTTCCAAGTCCCGTGAGATGAGACCTTGGCCATGAGATTTTTTCAAATCCCGCCCTCCTCTCAAACCACGCCCACGGTCCTCTCACCTCTCATTGGTATGAATGCTTTTCACAGACTCAGTTTCCGCGCTCTCAGCTCTTATACATTTTAACATTTTCCCACTTTAAGTTCCCAATAAAAGAAGACTTATTATGTCCAAATCTTATTGAAGAATTTCATCCTGAAGGGTTATCAACAGAAGAAATGAGTACATGGGCAATCCTAGCACAGAGAAACGATGAAGTCAAACAAATGAATGTGAAAATTGTCAATCAGTGGCACGTCAAATTGTTTAAATGCGTATCAATAGACTCTGCTGAAACAGTTGGTGGTGATGGTGCAGAAGATGAAAATATCAACTTACAATATCACAAAGAATATCTACAACCGTTAACACCGTCTGGTCTGCCACCGCATGAATTACTGTACAAAGAAGGATGGATTGTAATGTTACTGAGTAATTTATGTCTGAGTGATGGGCTGAGCAATAGGACAAGATTAGTTGTATGGAAAATTGCTCGAACAATTCTGAGATGTCATATTTTAACAAGGTAATGTAGTTCATCTAACATTAGACACCAGAGGAGATCTTGATATGCCAGTCGCATTAAAATGTTTGCAGTTTCCTGTTAGAATCGCTTTTGCTATGCCAATTAATAAATCACAGGGACAAACATTCAAAAAAGTTGATTTATTTATTCAAATTTTGTCTCATCAGTCTAAATGAGCATTGGCATACAACAAGCGACTCTGTTTGTGATGTGAGTGCAGAAAGGGCTTCTTTCTCATCACCCTGCCATACAGATGTTCTTTGTGCAAATTGCGCTGAATTGTAGAACGATGTACAGATACACCATCTGCAGCCAGATGTTCTTGCAGGTCTTTGGAGGTGATCTGTGGGTTGTCTGTCATCATTCTCACAATCCTGCACGTATGCCGCTCCTGTATTTTTCTCGGCCTGCCAGACCTGCTGGTTTAACAGCAACTGTCCCTGTGGCCTTCCATTTCCTGATTCCATTCCTTACAGTTACAGAAACTGACAGTTTAAATCTCTGAGATGGCTTTTTGTAGCCTTCTCCTAAACCAGGAGACTCAACAATCTTTGTTTTCAGATCTTTGGAGAGTTGCTTTGAGGATTCCATGCTGTCACTCTTCAGAGGAGAGTCAAAGGGAAGGAAGCCCACCTTGCGATTGACCACCTTAAATACCTTTATATCTCATGATTGGACACACCTGTCTACTAAAGCAAGAGAGTACACTGGGCAACAAAAGTGAAATGTCGACTTGGACTGTGATTTTATCGTTGGTTTTAGTCGCCTATTTATTGATCTTATTTATTGGGTTTTCAACTTCCTCACCACAGCACAGAATTCTGGCTAATTTATTGGAGACTTGATAGCACAGCACTTTGGACACCGTTTGTTAGCTGTTTTAATAGACAGAACTTTTTACTTTTATGCCAGAACTGCTGCTGTGTCCTGACTCTCTATAGTCCATCCACGGTTATGACTATCGATGTCCCTGGAGACGGCCGATGCCCACCGATTGGTGGCACCTGGAACATCAGAAGTGCATTGAGCTGTCTTGCATACTGTCCTTAAATCCTAATGTCATGTGTGCGGAGTGACCCTGGATGTAACCCATAGCAAGGCAATATCAACTAATACAACAGAACACAGAAACTGGCAGTGCCCTCGTCACAACACAATGGTAAAATATTTAAAGACTTTTTATAACAACAGGTTTGATTACACACGCAAAATGGCCAAAGTGGTGTGTGGTCTCCAGAAATAAGCTAGGAGGCAGTGCGATTTCCCCATCAGCTGGCCCAGAAATGAGAAAATGAGAATGTGGCCTCACCCAAGTGGGCCTAATCCCAACTCCACTGGCTGGCCTTGGCCTACAACAGGCCCAAAGGGCTGTAAGCTTCAAAAATAAACTTAAATGTCCCTAAATATCCAAAAGTGTCTCTTAAAGGTAGGAAGCCATAAAAATTTGTGGATGAAGAGACGATCACATGGGAACTCTTTATAAATACGGGAATAGTTAATCAACAATAGCAAAAATATCACAAAGGCTCCAAAAGAAGCATGAAGAAGTGTCCAAAACGCAGTCCTCAGTGAACATGTAACCTAGAGAGAGAAGTCCAGGAAGCTAAGCAGAAGAACCAGAAAATCCAACAAAGACACATAAAAGTTGCTGAGACCCCAAATGAGCTTCAATGCCACACCCCTATACCATCCCACCCCCACCCCCCCCACCTCCCCTGAGCTTCACAAACTGCCAGAGAGGGGGCGGGCTCAGGAGTGGTGCAGTCTGAGTGGCCCCACCCCCTGTGGCTCCACCCACAAAATACAAGGGACAGGAGAGCGTCACACCACACAAAGAAAAGGTAATACTCATACATCAAATAATTAAAGAAAAGTAAGATCAGAGAAACTACAAAACAGAAATAACATAAACATCCATCCATCCATTTTCAAACCCACTGAATCCAAACACAGGGTGACGGGGGTCTGCTGGAGCCAATCTCAGCCAACACAGGGAGCAAGGTAGGAAACAAACCCCGGGCAGGGCGCCAGCCCACCGCAGGGCACTCACCAAGCACACACCAAGCACACACTAGGGACAATTTAGAATTGCCAATGCACCTAACCCACATGTGTTTGGACTGTGGGAGGAAAACCACGCAGACACGGGGAGAACATGCAGACTCCACGCAGGGAGGACCCAAGAAGTGAAACAGCATCCAAGAAGTGAGCAGCACTACCACTGCACCACCGTGCCACCCTAACATAAACAAGAAAACTAAATAATTAGAAATAAATGTAAGGCCCATCAATAAGCCCGGCAGGACCATAACACTGGGTTTCTCTTTCTTGGTGGAAAATTGTAATGCTGCTAAAAAAGCTGCATGAGAAACCAAAAGTCTGACCTGGCGGTGCATCGTACAGATGAGCAGCTTCAGAGGCAGCCGCATGGGAGCCTAGAAAAACAGTAAGCCTGTAAAGTCTGTCATGAACTAGAAAGTTCTTAGGCACCAGGCATCACAGATTGTAGCAAAAAGCCTCGGGAGTGGAAGGATCCGCCAACCTCTGGCTTGTAAAATATCAAGGGCAGACAAAGAATCTTTAAAAATGAAAAGATTTATTTTTGAAAATGCTCTGAAACAAGGAAGCGATGAAAAGCACAACAAGGCCAGAAGGAGTTGCATTAACCAACAAAGGCAATCCAAAGCAAACAAGTCTCAAAAACGCAAATCCAGAAAGTGAAGTCAAAAACAGAGCACAGAGGTCAGAAAAATCCAAAAGTTCCACAAAAGCACAGTAGGAATCACGAAAGAGACACTGCAACTCCACCGAACGTAATCAATGAACCGCAAGGGACTGCAGGTTTGTTCTCCCCGTGTCTGCGTGGGTTTCCTCCCACAGTTCAAAGACATGCAGGTTAGGTGCATTGATGATCCTACATTGTCCCTAGTGTGTGCTTGGTGTGTGCCCTGCGGTGGGCTGGCACCCTGCCTGGGATTCGTTCCTGCCTTGCCCCCTGTGTTGGCTGGGATTGGCTCCAGCAGACCCCCATGACCCTGTGTTAAGATATAGCAGGTTGGATAATGACTGACTGACTGACTGACTGACTGACTGACTGCAGGTTTTTTACAGGGCTGAGGTTGGATCCTTGCAGGATATGGACGGGTTGTCCCGCCTCTTGGTGAACCACCCACAAAAGACATGGAATATGACAGAACAAGCATAGACACATCTGATTACATAATACACAAAACTAATAAAGTGTGAATAAATACCAAAAGTAACAATATTAACACACACAAAAGACATTAGATTAGGAATATAAACACCAGCCAGGGGAGGAACTGTCACAAAGTCACAAATAGTGCAGCAACGGACCTCTCAAGGAGAGCCACCCCACTAAAACAGCACTCCAGTATAAAGCCAGTAGGAGGAGCCAGCAGCCGTGATGTCAGGGTGGACCCGCCTCCTAGGGCTTCACCCACACAGCACACAAACTTTGGCAGCACATTTAAAAGTATGGAACAGAAACAGCAAATGATAAACCAAACTGGAAAATGGTGCCATAAAATATGAAAAACAATAATCCGATATCAACCATGACAAACAAAAACATGGCGGCTCAACAAAATGTCTTCCTGTGACAGGAAATGGGTCTGCTGATCTTCTTTTTCACTAGAGATTCTTATTTAAATATGAGATGACAGACGGACGCTTACAGGATCCATTCTTCCACCAAGCAGCTTCTCTTCTTATGTTGAGGGCAGTTTTCCTTCAAACTCTTTCACTTTTCGGACATCCTCGGTATTTTACATTACAATTAAAATCTCACGACTGCGTCACCTGCCCTGTGTGCGTACTCAGGATTTCAGTGACTCTGTAAAGCTCGAGACCTCCATGGATATTTCGACTTTCCATCAGGCAAGTCTTTGGAAATTATTACATTTGAGAAATTGGAACTCCAGTCAGTCAGATTGGAGACGACAATCTGCAGCTCATGAATCGACGCCATCGTCACAATATCTGACTTCTGTCTGTAAAGCCACTGAGCCTCCATGAGCTGATCTGGGCGCCATCTTTAATCACATGACATTCTAAAGTGCGACTATTTAACGTCGTCCACTAACGCACGTAATGGTCTTCTGCTATCACTGATGTTTTTTTAATATAACTCATTGCTACAAGAATATTTAACAAATACAAATGTGATAACTGAATGACTTCCGGCCTGTCACCCTTACGTCACATGTGATGAAGACCATGGAGCAGCTGCTGCTTCACCACCTGAGGCCACAGGTCCGTCACGCCCTCGACCTTCTGCAGTTCGTATACCAGGAGAAGGTGGGAGCGGAGGATGCCATCATCTACATGCTACACCGATCCCTCTCCCACTTGGACAGAGGCAGTGGTGCTGTAAGAATTATGTTTCTGGACTTCTCTAGTGCCTTCAACACCATCCAACCTCTGCTCCTTAGGGTCAAGCTGACAGAGATGGGAGTAGATTCATACCTGGTGACATGGATTGTGGACTATTTTAAAGACAGACCTCAGTATGTGCGTCTCGGGAACTGCAGGTCTGACATTGTGGTCAGCAACACAGGAGCGCCGCAGGGGACTGTACTTTCTCCGGTCCTGTTCAGCCATCGGACTTCCAATACAACTTGGAGTCCTGCCATGTGCAAAAGTTCGCTGATGACACTGTGTATCGATATTATCAATTAGTTATGATGAGAAACAATGAGATGTGAGATTTGAGAAATATTATAAGTGGCTCTGATGACCTCAGCATACGAGAAAGTCGAGGGGAAAGCACTTCCGATTCAACGTGGTGGAGAGATACATGTTATGAAAATGAGCACCGGAGATACAGACGAGGGCGAAACAACGAACAAAGTTTGAAAGTGAGAATTCACTGTCATAAATCTTAATCGCTACCAAAAATCAAAGTTCTTAGGAGCAAAATTTAGATTCCAAAACTGAAAAGTACCAAACATAAAGAAACGCACGGAACGTTCTTAAAGATTCAGCCTCTTTTTGGTTTTGGCTGTTTTCCGGTTTCGGGAATTCTGTTTTGTTCCTAAGAACTTTGGTTAATAATTAGGATTTCCCACCAAGCACAAAAAATTGCACATAACACTCTTAGAACATCCAATCTCGGAAAATGGAAGACCTTGAGGGCTGGAAGACCTTACGTGACGATCCAACCATTGTTGAACCAATGATGTCAGTGCCCCCAGTGAATCATGGGAATGCTGCCATAGTAATGGGCCCCCTAAAATCACCAAAACGGCTGTGACCGTAGCCAAACTAAACGGTCCTCATGTGACAGTCAAAGGATCATTGTAATGAATGAAGGGTATACAGTGAGAAACGGGAGAAAGACCGGAGTGGAAAAACAAAGCAACGGCCAAACCCGCGAGTTTGTTCAAAACCAAATCAATGGCCAAAAATCAAGTCAAACAGCAAAATGATTTCAACAGCGAGAGATCAGAAATAAAGAGAACCATAAATTGCAGAGCGTTTATCTAAACCTCGTGTACAAAACATCTGTCGAGGTGACTTCTTAAGCCATCGTTATCAATGATCTTTCGATGTCACGACTCCAGGGACCACCAATCCAAACAGCATAAACCATCATAAAAACAAAATGGTGTGGTGATACAACGTGAGAAACATCGTGGGGGTAGAAAACACCTGAAACGATTTAAATCCAGCGATCCAAAATGTAGAGAGTCGTAAATATATCGATGCTAAATTCTTTGGGAGTAGGAAACACCTGAAAAGATGTCAACGATGGCAAAATAAATGACAAAGGGCAGCAGAAAATAGTTAAATGAGAAAGCCAGTAATAACACCCATCTCTAACCCTTAACCATTGTCAAGTCGTGGCATCCACTCTTGCAGCGGGACATGGGAGGAGCCGGACCTGATCCAGCCCCACTCCTTGTGATTTTTGGCTCATTGTTATGAACGGCTCTGTTCTTTCAACTGCACTTCTAGTTTCGAGTTCTGCCTCTGGTTTGTTTGGCTTCTCGGTGTTGTTTTCTGGCCTGAAATTTCAACCACGTTTCGTCATCGAGTCCCTAATTGCTTGGGCAAAATTACAAATAATGTAAAACATCGAACTGAAGAACAAATAAGGAAGTGGGATTGGGGTTGGGGTTAGTGAAAAATATGACAAGTGACATGTGGGACATCTTCAGGCCTCTGGCAAGGTTAGCAATTCCACCCCCAGTCAAGAGGTGGCGCTGTTATGATCAACAGCTTTTTATTTTTACACCCACAGTTCAAAAGGATGCCAGCCAGAAGATGAGTGACCTCACTTCCACATCCTCCATGAAAGCCTCGTCCCCCTCTGAGAAAGTGGCATGAAGACCAACGGACCACCAAGTAGACCCACGACAGAGGAAGATGGAGTTCTGACTCACAAGCGACTTTTCCTTTTGCTCACAGTGACCGCCATTATTTTACACCCTCATGGGCCTTTTCTTTTCCCAACCTTAAAGACCACCGTTAAACATTTCAAAGAAGCTTGAAGGAGAAGTGAGGAGACACCGTAGCTCTCTGAAGTAATTCCCTCTTTGTATTTTACACCTTTTTACTCTTTGAGCCACCTGATGTCTAAGGTTCATTTGAATTAAAGTAAACGAATGTTACCTTCATATCCTCTGGAGCACAAGTCGTCTTTTGTCCCGTGAACCTTCCACTTGCTCCAAGATCCCGAGCCTGAATAAATTATGATGTTTTGGTCGTTGGTGTTTCCATGATTGAAATACAGCTTGGCTCCCTGAATCGCAAATACGTTTTCGTCTTTGCACTCCCACTTCTGCAGGTCACTCTTGGCGTCACATTCAAAGAGCTGGACTTTAGCCATGTTGACTTTGGTCACCACTCCCAGGCACAGCTTGGTCGACTTGCTCACCAGCCTGCTGTCGGACACCCATCTGAACTGCTGAGAGGCGGCAGAAGGCTTGCAGAGGGCGGCCACCACGGACGTGTTACTGACCACTTCAGCGCACTTGTTGTGGTCCGCATTGTGGATCAAAAAGAATGAGGACTCTGTGAAAAAGGAGAAGAAAATGAATTGGCAGAGAACAAGAATACAGCAGAACTCAGCAGTCGGCCATCAGCAGGACAGCTGGCTGATATATATGATCTTCATGATTTGTGCCACCGTTTACCATTTGGAACTGACTTTAAAATTATTAGAAATAAGTATAAAAATTCAAACTTAACATGTGAGGTTCCAGAAGAGAAAGTAAATTTGGCAGATAAGGCACTATACAGAAGAGCACTGGACATATTTAAACATATACAGTATAACCGCTATGATTAGAGATTTTAAAATGTATTAAGGTTGCTCCTGGGTGGATTATGACCATCGGTGTGTCTCTTCAGGGGATTTCAAACCTCACATCAAATCTGGGGTACAACATGTATGTGACGTGTATTCACGCCTTACTCTTTGTATTTTAGCTTAGGATCAGCTGTTCTCAAGGGAAATCCCAGAATTCTTCAATGCTCTCTCGCTGGCGATGTCACGGCATGAAGATCGACCCCGGTAATTCCGAGCTTATCTAAAGTTTGCAGTGATAGACTACTACGTGTAGTGAGCGTTTTATAGGCACGCGCAGGACGAGTACGGGGAAGCAATTAATTGTGACACCACCGCTAACTTGTGTTCCATCTGTGTCCTTAGAATGGAGGAGGAGAAAAGTCCAGCGGACCACTGAGGTCACGTCTGACAGCAGTGAAGCCCCGCCCCTTCCTGATACTGTATTTAAACCAGAAGTCAGCATTCAGAATCAGACCATCTACAGCAGGCATGTCAAGCTCACTACTATTGGTGGGCCGCTTCGACTGCCATACGTGCGTCAGCGGGCTGTACTGTAACAAATACTATTATACAAAGTTACTGTAGCATTCTTTCCAATACTGAAAACTTTAAAAAATGTAATGCATAAAGTTTAAAGAAAAGCAATTTATTTCCACGCAGTCTCCATACAACAGTGTAAAATTCGAGTCTTAACCTCTTAGCTAGGTCCTTATTATATTACTAGGCTCATCCGCCTTTTAAGGTGACCGACTTTTATCCTCAATTTGTGTGCGCTCCATGTGTACATCAGGGAATGAGAACATCAAAGTGCCCATTCATAACATCTCCCGAAAACCTACGTTTTATTATCCCCTGGAGTGCCTGTCCAAACTTGGAGTGTAGGACTCCATAATAATATATTTGAAACTCATTGGGGAACAACTCTCTCGCTGCCATTAGCTCAGAAATGGTACCATAAGTTTGACACTTTGACATTTCACTGAGATACTGAAGCTCATTTGTATAAGAGATTTCTGACGGCATCATTGTAAATGGCTGAAACCTTGACCAATTACTTAAAACATGTCATACAATGTCAGCCCGAATCTGTACCACTAAAGACGGAGTTTCATGCAATAAATAAGCTATAGATGAGAATAAGCAAGCACCATCTCCCCTGATATTTACTACGCGGTGAGGCATTTGTACTCCATCAACATTAATTATTTCCAGAGACATAATTTTGTCTGTTTTTCCAGCGCATTGCGCACAAAAGCAAGGGAACGATGGGAGCACCAGAACTCTGCTCACATCGCGTCACTTCGTACCGCAAGTAGTAAGTCTGTGATAAGCGGAATACCGCTACGCTTTGCACTCACGGGATGGAAGGACAATCCCGACCGCTTTTATATAGTGTCTTGATGATTGATATTCATTATATTATATTCATTGCTTATATAGGAGCCTTACAGTCAGAGATTGATTTCTTTTGTCCTGACACTTGGCATCTCTTGTTAGTAACCAGTTCGTCAATATCAGGTTTGAAATCTTGTGCAGCTGCAACTTTTATGAGGGATGAAAGGTGCTGGACGGTAAGTCTTGAGCAATGTGGGGTTTTGGTAGCTTTCATTAACAAAAACAATTGCTCAAAATGGTAAGTGCTTCCGAACATTGACAGTACTCTCGATGCCAACTTACGGATCTGCACATACGAGGGTGGCAGGTAAGCTTACAAGCCTGGCACACCAACTTCGTTGTATTTTGCCTTCAGAATAGAATCTGACTGCACTTCAATCAAATCCATTTGGATATTCTCAGGCGCATTCTCAACGTTGTAAGAAAACAGCGCAATGCCCTGCATGTTTGTGTGAACTGAAATCACGAAACGCTCACTGAATTCATTGCTCAGTAATTTAGTTGGAAAACAAATCCTCCAAAAATCAAATTTTACTTTACTAAGTTTACTTCAAAGTTTATATTGTAAAATAAGCCGATATGCAAAATGCCACCTGACCTACAATAATTATACAAACTCAAAATCACAAAAATATGTTAATAAACAACTCACCAACTTCTCGCGTCCACTTCAGATCTTCAGCTGTAGTCTGCACTAACTGTTCATTACAATACTATCACAAAATTACATGAAACTAGAGCAAAAAAACGTGAAAATATGCGAGCTATTATTACTCGTGATGGTCAGTTCTGCCCAGTGGTCAGTCTCAGCAGCCCAGTCAGTAGTGTTGCCTGCCAAGGGCGGCTCTAGGCTCGTGGCGGCCCTGGGCAGAGAAAGAATCGGCGGCCCCTTCGTCTGGCAACGTCAATATGGTATCTTATGAAAGCGTTGCGGACACTGCATAGCCGCCTCGTGCTCATGACCTGCTTCTATATACGCGTGTCCGTAACTTGAAAACCAAGATATTCTCAGTGCAGGATTTACGTATAAGTTACACAAGCTATAGCTTAGGTCCCACGCCTTCTTGTGGGCCCCCAAAACAAATTGTCCGAGTGAGCAATTGTCATATATACTTAAATATACTACAGCATTATTTGTCCCAATCAGGCCCGGCCTTTGGCATAGGCGAAGTAGGCGACCGCCTAGGGCCCTGGTGTCCGGGGGGCCCCGGATTGACTCCTTGGTCTAATTTTCACACATTTCACAGAGCTTCCAGGGGGCCCCTGGACCCCATAATACCTAAGACCGGGCCTGGATATTCTCATTACGGCAAAACATTATAATACTACATATAGCTTACTGCCCCGACTCTAGCGCCATTTGTAAATACAGCGTACTAATTAACAAGAAACGAATGTTTTTCGGCCACATTGCCGTCAGCTGTGTCATTATTTTCTCTTTCTGTTTTATATTCAATATATATTGGTGTGGCAGCCCCTGGGATTTGGCTGCCCTGCGCAGGTGCACAGTTTGCACATGCCTAAGGCCACCCCTGTTGCAGCCTAGCACTTCAGTTGTGACGCTGCGGCTCATTAACTTTGGACAAGGCTCGTGGCTATACTAGTAGATGATGTTTCCAGTACCGTCATGCCATGGGAAAACGCGCTTTTGTCAGAAGGCAGAAGTAAGAAAAGTCAATAAGTAACACCGAAGATGCAGAACGATTCAATCACAAATGATAGTAATAATTTTGTACATGTTCAGTGCTAACTAGGATCTGTCATGCAGGCCGCACAGATTTCTGTAGCGCCTTTCACATCTATCTATCTATCTATCTATCTATCTATCTATCTATCTATCTATCTATCTATCTATCTATCTATCTATCTATCTATCTATCTATTATATAGTGTCTTTCACATCTATCTATTATATAGTGCCTTTCACACCTATCTATCTATTATATAGTGCCTTTCACATCTATCTATCTATCTATCTATCTATCTATCTATCTATCTATCTATCTATCTATCTATCTATCTATCTATCTATCTATCTAGTATATAGCGTCTATCTATCTATCTATTATATAGTGTCTTTCACATCTCTCTATTATATAGTGGCTTTCACATCTATCTATCTATTATATAGTGCCTTTTACTTTCTCTAAAATAAATAAATAGAAAACACATTATATAACTGACAAATATGAAAGGCACTATATGGTTCATAGATACATAGATGGATAGACAGATATCAAAAAGACTATATAACACCGAGGCAACAGCAAGGGGATTCCACCAACCCTGACAACCCAAACACAACCTTACAGACTCAAGTCCCGGTTTTTTTTTATAACTAAATACCTTTACAAAGGCTTCTGTCAAGGTAATGCAATCACAATTCTCTTCTCTTCAGTCCTATGAGGTGAGCTTCATTCTCTTCCACCCAACTCCATCTCACCTGGGTGAGGTAGAGTGGCTCATTTTATCTAAAACTCGGGAGGACATGGTCCATATGAAATCGGGTCATGCAGAACTCTCATCAAAGTATGGATTGCTAATCCTTGCAGCACCCCCAGGTTAGCCAATAAAAGGTGTCATTTTGCTTGACTTCTCACCACATCCATAACGGCTAACACGGTACAACACCTGAGGACTACAAGCAAGAAGTGCAAAGAAAGCCTGCCGCTCCAAACCGCTGACGTCACCCCGCATGCGCAGTGCACCTGTCTCGTTTCGCGCCGCTGGACCGGTTGTTCTGCTCAAACTCAGTCACATCTAACACGCCATCACTTACAGGCAATCTGACATCCTGTAAAGCAGGGCTTCTTTAAACTCTGGGTCGCGCAGGTGCTGCCAGTGGATCGCGAGTCACTGTTGAATTTAATGTGACTGGTTTGCGAAGTGGGTGGCTGGTGGTTTAATTAAGCATCGCCATTGCACTGACGATCTTCTTCCATCCAAAATAAACCTGGAGACGAGGTTAGACCATTAGGCTGTACTGTACTGTTACGTTTTCCGGGCCAGTGTCACCCACGCACGAACATTTTCACGGGACAGTGACATGCACGCTCAAACAGAGTCACGGGAGTCGAGTGGGGAAGCTGGGGACAAACTCAGCAATCGGTGGGCACAAAACAGAAACCACACCTGGACAGGGCGCCAGTCCACCACAACCAAACAGGAAGTATAAAAACTTTCAAATATGCATCACAATTCTATACTTAAAACGTATAAGTGAAGAAGAAGAAGAAGAAGAAGAAGAAGAAGAAGAAGAAGAAGAAGAAGAAGATAAGACCGCAAGGTATGAACAGTCTGAGGTGCCCGAACTCTGTGAACACGAATTCGGAGCTCACACGAGCTACCAGGACCCCGAAATCCATCCAGATATATGAAGTCACCCTCGCGGATGTCGTCTTGAACCCTCTACCCTCGCTACCTGAGCTCGCTCGCCCAGCGCTAGCCGCACGCGCCCAGTCACCTCCGAGCTGCGGTGCAGGGCGAGCGGCTCACGGACTGCGGTGGCAGAAAGTGCGTGGAGAAGAAAGCGAATTATCCCGTGAAAATGGTGACTGTTCTTCAGCTCAGTGGCTTGTGCTTCTGATATACGAAGGTGACGATTTTCCTCAAACGGTAAACGCTGAGGCCACTTTGAATGTGTGCGGTGCGACAACATTGGTGGGCAGCTGATCTTCATGGCACAAGACAGAAAAATTAGATGGCCATTTACGGCTGGGTTTCTTCAACTTTTTTTCTTGTCCTTAATGTCTTCGCTACGTATTCCTTTAAAATCGTCACAACTGAGGGGTCTCCCTCGAAGATTCGCTGATGATCGTCGTGATTTTGGATTAAGTGGGTTTGGAAAATGGATAGATGGTCACTTCTGTTTATTCTGAAAAATGTACCTTTGTTTGCTATTTAAGTCCCATGTGATGGTGGACTCAGTGAATGGCGGCATATGAAACGCGGATGACTTTCTTGAAGCAGTTGACTTATTGGTCAGTCCCGCTGAGCAGGCGCCCAATGCGTCTCAGCCAGAAGGAAAAAATGAATGAGCAAATGAATACGATTGTGTCGGCTGTGTGACCGAGGCTGTGGCCATAAATTGAAGAGCCCTGTAATCCTGACAAAGAAAACGGAGAATATAAAATGGAAGGTAGGCTGAAAGCGAAGAAGAAGAAGACGAAGACGTCAGTTAGTGCAGCAACAGCGCAGATCAGCAAAGCACAAATCAAAGAAACTACTGGGGTACAACATGCGCGGAAAACGAAATCTGCAGATCGAAACGGAGCCTTCGGAGTTAAACGACCGTGGACGGCGGCGACATCTGACACTCAAGAAACGTCTCACACCTTTATCCATGGTGACTTACAATATTTACGTCATATAATTGGGGACATTTGTTTTTCAAACTGGAAAATCACAGGCACAAGCAGGTGAAGTGACCAGCTCAGGGTCACACAGCATCGGGACTTGAAGTCCAAAGCCTTAACCGCTGTGCCACACTGCCTGCCTGCCTATGCCAGCCTATATAGTGCCCTTCATATCTATCTATCTATCTATCTATCTATCTATCTATCTATCTATCTATCTATCTATCTATCTATCTATCTATCTATCTATCTATCTATATAGTGCCTTTCATATCTATCTATCTATCTATCTATCTATCTATCTATCTATCTATCTATCTATCTATCTATCTATCTATCAGTTATATAGTGCCTTTCACATATCTATCTATCTATCTATCTATCTATCTATCTATCTATCTATTATATAGTGCCTTTCATATCTATCTATCTATCTATCTATCTATCTATCTATCTATCTATCTATCTATCTATCACGTGCATATTGATCTGTTATTATACTACCTTTGATATCTATTTATCTATGTATTTTCTAGCATCTTTCATATTTATTTATTTCATGGTGCATTTCATATCTATCTGTTGTACAGCACCATTCATATTTATGTATCTGTTTTTTTTTCCTCTTTATCTGTCTATAACTTATATATTTTAATATATAATATATACAATATAATATATTATATGTATTATTTAGCACCCTTTAATATTTATATAGTGCATTTTTTCTCTTTTTATGTTATTTAACCTTTCATGTCTATTATTTAATACCTTTCCTATATATTTATCCATCTATGTATTACATAGCTCCTATCTATCTATCTATCTATCTATCTATCTATCTATCTATCTATCTATCTATCTATCTATCTATCTATCTATCTATCTATCATATAGTGCCTTTCACATCTATCTAAATAAATATATAAAAGAAATAAAGATTTCAAATTTCGTTTTTACATAAGTTCTGAAATAAAAGTGAAACTAATGAAATAGCAACAATTCAAAAAAAAAAATTGAAGTGTGTATCTATTATCTATCTGTCTATCATATATTGCCTTCCATATCTATCTATCCATCCATTTTCCAACCCGCTGAATCCGAACACAGGGTCACGGGGGTCTGCTGGAGCCAATCCCAGCCAACACAGGGCACAAGGCAGGAACCAATCCCGGGCAGGGTGCCAACCCACCGCAGGACACACACACACACAGCACACACTAGGGCCAATTTAGAATCGCCAATCCACCTAACCTGCATGTCTTTGGGAGGAAACACGGGGAGAACATGCAAACTCCACGCAGGGAGGACCCGGGAAGCGAACCCAGGTCTCCTAACTGCGAGGCAGCAGCGCTACCACTGCGCCACCGTGCCGCCCCCATATCTATCTACCTATTCATTATATATTCTCTTTCCTATCTGGCAAAGCATGTATAATAGAGCACATTTCATACCCATCTATTTATGATATAGCGCCTTTCACATATGTCTCTCTCTATGCATCTAACTATTATATAGTGCCTTTCATTGCTGTCTGAGTGTCTTATTTGTAGTTTTTGTTGACGATTCGTTTTCTTTGGAGTATTACCATTTCGAATTCGCTCCTGTTTCCAAAAGCTGCCCACCTGAAGCCCGTGAGCTGGGCGTCCAGCACTTCCCTGCCAGCACTCTTCGTCTCCTTGGGCTGGCGTGCCACCCGCACCACAAGCCTCCCGCTTTCGTCCCCTCCAGTCTGGGCGCGCGACCGACGTATCTTAGCAACGGCTCGCTGCTCAGGGTTGGAGTCGCGCGCGGCTTTTCAAAGCTCCTCAGCAGACCACAGACGCGCACGAGTTGTGGCGGTGTTGGAGAATCCCCATAATTATAGCTAATTTAAAGTATTAGTATTTAATAAAAAGGGCTAAAACGGAGAAGTAAAACAATACACCAGGAAGCCTGTTCTGCAGCTGTTTTTCGCAGCTTCTTGGATGGCGGGGCCGCAGCGGTTCAAGCGGCTCCCCGAAGCTGCCCGAAGGAAGTGTAAGTAGTGGGCAGCGTCAGTGCGGCGCAGTTGAGAGTGGAACTGCTGCTAAGTACCCGCGTGTAAATGCGTGTGTGTTTGTGTGTGTGTGTGGAGTTGTTCACGTGGAGACGATTTTAAGCACGAAGCCCCGCTACATTTACACAGACGGGCGGGCTGACAGCCTTCAAACGCTAATCACGGTGAACTTACCTTGTCCGCTCGAAACCTGAAAGAAGTAAAAAAGTATCGCCAATAAAATTGTAGCCATTACAACAATCGCATATTCCTCTGGCCGCGATGCAGTCCGTGCTGTCCTCGGTCCTTAAAGCCACACACACGTCGCGTTTTGCGGGACTCGCTGCGCAGTTTGGCACACGAGTGTTCAAAGCGGCTCTTTTGACCTGTCGCGGAGCGCACGTATCCTGTCACATGAGGGCCTGAAATAACAGGAATTCGGCTATCAGCCGGCATTTCCACAACTTTTATACCAAGAAGGACACCTAATGATATGCAAGCGAGGGAGCCCATTGCAACACTGCCCGCTGGATTCACTTTTTTCCCACTCTGCAAAACTCTTTCGCTTGCTCAATGTTTTTACACAGAACTTCTTCACTTCCACGGAACTTTCACATTTCCATGCATACAGAATACAAATCATTCAGTCAGATTTCTAATGTACATGGAACTCCACCCTGGAAAGTGAATATGAACACTTTGGAGACCGTTACAGTTGTTGTACTAAAGGTCTCATAATTCAGTTCACTGTCATGATGGTTGGAGCTTCACCGGACAGCTCACTTCACCTGAGCAGCACAGCTTTGGGAATGCAGTTTATAGGAAAGAAACCTGCAGGACTGTGGAGAGGTGAAGTAGCAGTGCCAGCCGCCAGTGCCACATAAAGTGACTGACTTACATTCAGGGCCATATTTGGACAGTGACACCATTTTTGTAATTTTGTGCCATCACAATGGATTTGAAATTGAGCCATCATTATGTGATTGAAGTGTAGACTTCCAGCTTTAATTCATGGAATTTAACAAAAATATATTTATGAGTTGTTTAGAAAAGACAGATATTATTATATGTGGTCCCCTATTCCCAGGGGCTCAAAAGTATTTTAACAAACTAACCTAATCCTAAATATGACGATCATTTTCAATATTTGGTTGAAAGTCCTTCACAGTCAATGACTGCCTGAAGTCTGAGCCCACGGCCGTCTCCGAGTGTTGCATTTCCACCCATCAGTGATGCTCTGCCAGGCCTTTACTGACGCTGTCTTCAGGTGCTGCTCGTTTGTTGGACTTTCTGCCATCAGTTTGGTCTTCTGTGAGTCCAGTTGGGTTGAGCTCATTTGATTGACTCGGCCATTGAAGAACATTCCATTGTAAAGCCCTTGGTTTGCTGTCCCAGTGTGTTTCGGCTCGTTGTCCATCTGTACTGTGAAGTGTCGTCCTGTCAGTTTTACAGCACTTGTCTCAATCTGAGCAGACAGTATAGCGCCCTCTACACTTCAGAATTCATCCTGCGACTTCTGCCAGCAGTCACATCATCAATAAACACCAGTGAGTGACTTCCAATGGCAGCCATGATGATCAGGTTATAACACGGCCTCCGCCATGTCTCACAGATGATGTGCTATTCATCAGATCATCTTCTCTTCCCCATACTCTTCTCTATCCATCATTCTGGTTCATATTTGTCCAAAGCAAACTGTTCCAAAACTGGAGTGGTTATGTAGAAATCGTTTCTGGCAAAGTCTAATCTGTCCTTCCTATGATTGAGATTCACCAGTGGTCTGCACCTCGTGGTATACCCTCTGACTTTGCTTTCATGAGGTCTTCTATTCTTTGTAGACTTTGACAATGACAGGCCTACCCGCCCCGGTGGAGAGTGGTCTTGGTTTGGCTAAATGTCGTGAAAGATTTAGGAGTTGTCGTGGACTCAACGCTATCAACTGCCAGACAGTGTTCAGAAGCCATTAACAGAATGTCAGGTTATATAGCGCCTTGATGTGTGAAGTACAAGACACAGGAGGTTCTGCTCAAGCTTTATAACACACTGGTGAGGCCTCATCTGGAGTCCTGTGTGCAGTTTGGGTCTTCATATTACAGAACAGACACAGCAGCACTAGAGAAGATCCAGAGGAGAGTAACAAGGCTGATCCTGGACCACAGAGACCAACAATGGTGGGAAGACTGGAGTCTCTTAACCAAATGGTGATGAAGAGGTGACATGATTGAAGTGGACTAAAGTGACCATGGAGGCTATTAGGATATTAGGTTATATAGCGCCTTGATGTGTGCAGTACAAGTCACAGGAGGTTCTGCTCAGGCTTTTTAACACACTGGTGAGGCCTCATCTGGAGTCCTGGGTGCAGTTTGGGTCTCCATAAGGACATAGCAGCACTAGAGAAGGTCCAGAGGAGAGTAACAAGGCTGATCCTGGACCACAGAGACCAACAATGGTGGGAAGACTGGAGTCTCTGAACCAAATGGTGATGAAGAGGTGACATGATTGAAGTGGACTAAAGTGACCATGGAGGCTATTAGGATATTAGGTTATATAGCGCCTTGAAATGTGGAGTCAAAGTCCCAGGAGGTTCTGCTCAAGCTTTATAACACACTGGTGAGGCCTCATCTGGAGTCCTGGGTGCAGTTTGGGTCTTCATATTACAGAACAGACATAGCAGCACTAGAGGTGGTCCAGAGAAGAGCGACTAGGCTGATTCAGGGCTACAGTGTGACTGACCACCAACACCACTGACGGAGAGCACCATCATAAGGGATGCCTCAAATCACAGGATCATGCAGAAGTGCCATGGCAGTGATTTGCTCATATGAGACTTTGTTAATGGAGGGTCTCTGGTTGGACCCCCCAACACTGTAACGTGTTTCTGTCATCTTTGTGACTTGTACCTGCATGCAGATTTCTCATTTTAAATTGACCATCACCTAATAACAGTCTTGATGAAGACAATTCATTTGATTATTGTCATTGTGTCAAGTCTTCCAATCGAAACCAATGCTGCCATTAAACACACGCGCCCGCCAATGCTGCCCCTCTTTAAAGGACACGTTTGCTGTTTTTCAAGCCCAAGTTGTTTCTTCACACTGAATCTGCCACATGAAATTGTGTGTTAAAGTGAGGCGTTTCTTTAATCCATTTTAAAAATGCCTTCTGTGTTCTTGCAGCTTACAAAAGGGCTGAAGGTAACCCAAGTGTGAGAAAAGGGCCTCAGCTTAAGAAAATCATCCGCTTTGTCACCGCAAAGGTTTCAATATAAAAAAACACGCTTGCCACGTTTATGAGGCGTTCGTGTGATGGGACGGCAGCAGGGAGCTGTAAACCATAAACCAGAAGTAACTTGGACTTGAAGAAGGGCGCCACCTGCTGGGGGGGACGGAGGTCAGCGCCTCACCCACCCTTAAAGCAGGGGTGTCCAGGTCTGGTTTTCATTCCCACCATCTTCTCAAATAGCTGAGGTGCCAATCCGGGTGGTCCATCGTGTGGCGGATGTGACGGCCCGCTCCCACCCTTTGGTGTTAATTAAGTTCTAATTAACTTGACTGAGACCCCCTTAGTTAGCAGCCAAACAGTAACGAGCCTCCACACGACCAGCCCGTCACACAATAGCTGAGGTGCTCAGGTGACCAAAACATTTTGACGGGGGTCTTAAAAAAAACAGAAAATCAACCGTTTTGGAAATATCTGCTGTGGCAGAACGAGAGCAACAGGCTATGGAGTTAAATAACGGCTTTAATTAATTAAACGGCAAGAACCGGCTTCTCATTAAGAAGTGAAACTGGCAGCCGTTTGAAGCCCCCATTTAGTTAGTCAACTGTCGGCTCGTTTCACGTCTCATTTCTGTTTGGCTGCCATTGAATGAAGACAAGAATCAATTCAGAGGACTGAATCCTTAAAAACAGGGCCATTAAAATGAAGGGAAAACCTCCAGGATCAGAGCTCTGCTTTAAGGGCAGCTGGCGCACTGCCCTCCATCCTCCCAGAAGATGGCGCCGTTGTGCAACAAATGAAGTAACTCGATAATTTAACGTTCTGTCAAGTATACTGATATACAGTCCCAGTGTCCATGTCATTAGCAAAACACGCTGCCAAAAAGAGCTGAGCTTATGTTGCTGAAGACTCGCAGCTTTAGTCCAGCACACCCTGACTAGAGCTGCTGGTTGTTAGCTGTGCATCCTGCATTTCTGGTTGTCAGTCATTTGGATCACAAATATTTATTTAAACTTCTCATTGTCTGGATGTGGCACTTGGTGCCAATGCTCTCCTTGTCAGGCTGTAAAAGGTCACCTCAGATGAAAGAGTGTTGGAGTCGTCAGGCGGGAAGATGGCTAGCATGGACTCCATTATAGAAAACCCATGGGCGGGTTAGCGGCCAGTTGGCTGTCACATAGTCTCCGCTTTTCTCTTTTGTGATTTTAATCTCCTCCATTTTCTATTGGCCGTAGTTCATCAGTTAATGAATGTTGTGTCACAATAACAGTCCACAGACACCTGTATATTATGCCTTGGCTGCAAATTGGTTATTTGGTTGAGATGTTTACAGGTTGGAGTCCAAAACAGAACTGATTTAATAGTGCAAAGATGGAGGCTTTAAAGGCCGGGGCAGGATGTGACGTCATTGGGACCGGGACCGGAAGTGACATCAGGCAGAGCCCCGTTGCCGGAAGTGACATCTTCCAGGATGCCAGTACCGGAAGTGACGACATCAATGCCCCCATCCCACACACACACGGTACTGGATGTGACATCATCAATGGTGCCAGCACTGAAGTGACATCATCAATGGCACTGGCACCTAGTGGGATTTCCTGAAGATGGTCTGCAGAGGACAGAGAGATAGAGAAGCAGTGCAGCTCGCCACCCCCTGGTCTGGCCTGGTACTACTCTTATTTATGCCCTCTAGCTGTCTCCAATGCGCACATGTGTGTGTGACACTGGACAGACTTCCATTTGCTCTTAATCAGTTTCTACTTTGTTCTCCGTCTGCGTTCACGTGTGTACCAGTTCTGTATTTAGTCACCGCTGTCCTCTAAACTCGTACTTGAACTGAAAATTGTTTCTCGAGATCCACGCCGGCACTCAGTGATGAGCGCTCTATAAAAAGGTGACTTGTACTGCATTGTCACTAAAACAAGCAACCGAAGCACATTTGTCACCAAACAAGCCGTACGCCTGAGCTGTGCAGCTTTCAGTACTGAGCCCCCCCAGGCCCCTCGTCGTGTTTTAGGGCACAAGACATTATTTCAGGTGTCTTGTCAGGCCCTCAGGTCCTTTATCAGATAAAACTGGTAGACCCCCAGGGTCCTTGATAGAGGGGCTGCGGCCAGGGAGACAATAAGAGAGGCAATCTGACAAAAAGGTGGGCAATAAGTAAAACGGTCCCAAAAGTGCACGGTGAAAAAAAAGAAAACCCAGCAGCTTTTAAAACAAACTAAAATGCACAATAAATATCTCAAGTAACAATAAAAAATGGCAGCCACCCAAGTGTCGTTCCCTCTGTGCGCTTCACTCCCAGCACATTCTGGACGTCCCAACCCTTCACCCAGCTTGTCCTTTCTTGCCCCCCGCCCTTCACTTTCATGACAGGTTTTTATAAGTTTCTGGTCACCCGTCCCCTTGTGACGTGACCCTTTAAACCAGGGAGTTAACTGCTCCCCTGTTCACCAGATGGCACTCACCCACACCACCGCCCGACTCCTGCACGTGGCTTCCTCTGCCCAATCAACTTGACCTCCAACAAAAAGCAGCAAAAAATAAAAATTGCTGTGTTTAAAACTTTAATTGCACTTCCCTATCTTTTCACCTCCAAACCCAAAATGGATGAGCGGTAACCGATACAACTCTCTGAGGGCCCTTCGAGGAGAGATGCCAATCTAAAATCCAAGGATGCTCACCCAGTGGCCATTGACATTGTCCTGCACAGGTACATATGTGCCATTTCCATCCATCCATCCGTTATCCAATGCGCTATATCCTAACTACAGGGCCACGGGGGTCCGCTGGAGCCAATCCCAGCCAACACAGGGCACAAGGCAGGAAACAAACCCTGGGCAGGGTGCCAGCCCACCGCAGATGTGCCATTTCTCAAAATTGTATTTTTATTACTGAGGATGGACAATGCACAGTTAATTCTAATCATCTGCACACCTCGGTGAGGAACTATAAACTGCCCTGCAAGAAGCTGGTGCGGGCAAATATACCCCAACATCGTTGTGAAGGGAGTCGCATCTTCACTTCTATTCACGCAGGCCCGGTCTTAGGTATTATGGGGCCCTAGGCGAAAGGGGGGTCCAGGGGCCCCCTGAGGGGGGCGGAGCCCCCCTGGAAGCTCTGTGAAATGCGTGAAAATTAGACCAAGGTGTCGATCCGGGGCCCTAGGCGGTCGAACACTTCGCCTATGCCAAAGGCCGGGCCTGATTGGGACAAATAATGCTGTAGTATATTTAAGTATATATGACAATTGCTCACTCGGACAATTTGTTTTGGGGGCCCCCAAGAAGGCGGGGGCCCTAAGCTATAGCTTGTGTAGCTTATACGTAAATCCTGCACTGTATTCATGGAAACATTCAACGCTAGACATAAACAAGCAACTGGATCCCAAAAATGGTCCCATCATGAGCATCCAGTCAAGTCTTCTGTGGCAGACACATTTGGGAATCTGCTCTCCTTCTTCAGGGCCAGGTAGTCACACATCCTCTGAAGACAATAAATGATAGAACCACCTGGTTGATGTCATCATATACAGACTGTCATGGATGGCCTGGACGCTGGAGAGCAAGTGTGGCCAGAACATTACCTCACCCGGAACGCTAGGCGGCAGCCCCCCTGGGTGGCAGCAGTGCCTCGGACTCCCACAGGGCTCCATGGGAGATGGAGTTGGATACAGCCCAGTTGAGATCCTTTGGGGTGGTGCCACCAGGGGCACTGCAGCTGCTCCAGAGTCCGTGTGGACGGCTCTGCCTGACGTTGGGCAATGAGCACCTGGAGCACTTCTGGGTGACTTATATAAGGGGCCAACAGAGATGACTCAGGGAAGCCAGAGTCGGGAGGAGGCAGACAAAGCTTGCCGAGGAGGAGTGGAGGAGAAACAGAAAGAAAAGAAGAAGGAAAAAGTGTTGTGCTTTGTGCTTGAAACTGTGGGAAACGAGGAAGGCTCAGAATTCTGTCTGCAGCAATTCTGGGGGAGTCCCACACCCACTTTATAAAGGTGTTCAGGGACCAAATAGCCCCCAGCAGCCCATACCCCCACAGAACAAATCCACAAAACACATGTAGAGAGGGTGGGCTTACTCCAATGAACCCACCAGGTTACAAATGAGGGTAAAAAGTCAGTCACAGAGCAAAATCCACCCAACAGCTGGACCCTCCTTTCCAATACTCTGAAACTGGCCCTCCTCGGGTTCTGAGCCTTGTGATCCCCCAAAAGTTCAACTTCAATCCTGAACTGCCTGCTAGAGTTGGGGCTTTGGTGTGTTTCTTTACCTGATCACATAACCAACTTGACGTCACTTAAATACTATGATGGCATCTGAGGCCACTTGTGCCAATTGGAGAACGAAGAGACAACAGGGATTAGAAAGACTCTGGGAAGCCAAAGGTGAGCCCCGTATAAGTGACAGATTTGAAAACGAAAAATGAGCAGTAAATATGGACACGTCTATACGGGCAATCATGAAAATCAAGATGGCGGTGGAGCCGGTTTTCAAATTTGAAGCCAGAGGTGTCAGAGGTGACGTCATTGATGTTCTGTCCCGTAATCAACCTACCGAGGAAAGAAGAGGCATTTGATGAGAGCGCCATCCCCTGACTTGGAGTGTAATTACCATTCAACAAGCCCTGAAGTTGTCACCCACAGTCAATGTCACAATAGCACAATATGAACCTTAGTGAGAGACCAATCATGTGACAACCTTAAACAAGGATGACATTATCAGATCTCAATGAAGAATAAAGTGATGGAAACATCTGGCACTGTTGTGACTGAGGAGCTCAAATGTGTCGTGCGCTTCTTGGTTGTTGTGCTTCACTTGCTTGTTTTAATTGTACTCGGCTGTTTGTTATGTTGTGACATCCAAATTCTTACGGCTTCTTTGATACGAGTCCCCCATTTGCACCATCGCAGTCCTTGAGAGTGAAGCACATTCACACTTAAGGAGGTGGTCAGGCCTTCTGAGGAGCTTCAGCACCTTCACCATCTACGCTAACACCTACAAACCGAGGAGTTCAAGGTCGCCGTGTGTGTGAGGCAGGTGCTGCCATATGTGAAACCTAAGGGGTCTCGGATCACAGGGTTAGCAGCTGGCAGCAGACCAGATTGCTATCTCTGCCATGGAAAGGGGACTCTGCAGCACATGTTGAGCTGCTGGCCAAAGGCTTTGGGGGCACGCCAGTATATCTGGTGGCACGACCAGGTACTGAAGACCACCGTGGAGACCAATAGTGTGTTCACTGTACACAGGCGATCTCAACCCACAAGGTCTCTAACACACTTCATTAGACCTGCCAAAGGCAGAAGCGCCACTTGGACTGCTAAATACAGCACAGGACTGGCAGCTGATGGTAGACTTGGGTGGGCAACTTAAGTTCCTATGGCGTATTGCCAAGACCACTCTCTGACCGGACATAGTTCTAGTTTCAGGAAGCACAACTGGCATGGTTTAGCTAGAGCTTACTGTCCCATGGGAGGAGAATCTGCAGGTGGCCTTTGAGCAGAAGAAGAGCGAGTATGGAGGCCTAGACAGACATGGCTGCAGTGGCTTGGTAGGGCAGTCTTTCTACAGGGCATACCCTGCACTCACCATCAAGGGGAGTAAAAAGGAGGAGAGCACAGAGGCCACAATGAAAGCCTTCAGGTGGCTCTCAGTCAAGAGTGGAGATCCATGGGTAATTACTGCTAGAGCTTCATCAGCTTCCTCAGCTGGGTCACCTGGGTGAGAATGGCCAGAAACACTCAGTGGTCCAAGTTAACATCACTGGTGATGATGCTGTATCATCACAATGATGATTTGGATAGAAACTGTTCCTGAGTCTACTGGCATGAGTGCCAATGGCCCAGAGAGAAGAGTGAAAAAAGCGGCTGGTCAAGATGGCTGACCTCCTTAATTACCCTGCTTTACCTTTCAAAGCCAGCAAGTGTTCCTTAAATCCTAAAGAGAAGTTACTGTAGCTGGGTGACAGTTATATTCTGTGTCACCCTCTGCAAGGCTTCAGATGAGTAGGTGGCACACCAGGATGTGAAGCAGCCAGTAAGGATGGACGCCACTGTGCACTTGTAGCCATCTGCAGGACTCCATAGAGACAGGCAGGCTGTCCTTGGACATCTGAGGGAGTAGAGGCAGGGCTGTCTTAGCAGCATCAATGTAGAGCACTGGGACCCCTGTTTTGATAGCAAAACAGAAACATACATTGGCATCAGAAAAAATGTGGGCCCCTATGCCCGTGAGGCCTCCGAAGTAACTGCCCGGCATGTGTTAAGAGCTGGGGGGGGCTTTCTGAAAAGACCCTGCATTGTGTTATGCCCACTTCAACAGTTCATCAGTGATGGTCACTCCAAAAACTTAAAGCTGCCCACCCCCTTTAATATTTATGGTAGTGGGGTCCGTCTTCCACTTCCTGAAGTCTCTGCCACCGCTCCTCGGGTTGTCCTGGCACCACTGAGTCAGCAGGAAAGCCTCTTCTCCATATACTGGCGTGTCAAGGTTGGTGATCAGGTCTATGACGGTGGTGTCATCAGCAGATTTAATGATGGAGTTGACGTGACCTCTGACCACACAGGCATAGCAGGGAGCTCAGGACACCACCCTATGGGGTGCCCAGGTTGAGGGTTTTGGAAGATGTGATGCTACCAATCCGTACATGCTGAAGAGTGCCAGTTACAGAGGGTGGCACTTAGTCCTAAACGGAGGGGTTTGGTGGTCAGCTTTAAACTCTGTTAAATTATATACAGGGCTCTGGTGTGGCAGTTTTATGTTATCCAGATGTACCAGGATGGCATGAAGTGTGTGGGATATGACATCCTGTGTGGACCTACTGTGATGGTGTGCAAACTGTGGATAATCAGGACCACCGGGAATATATGCGTCCCAGCACCATCTCTTAAAGCGTGTCATCACGACTGGAGTGAGCATCACCTGGATTGGATTTAGACTGTCCACTGAATCGGTGGTCCTAAGCTGGCCCTAATGGGGGGTTGAGGTGGGTGTGTGTCCTCCCTGTGATGGACTGGCACCCTGTCCAGTGTGTTTGCTTCTGCCTTGTGCCCTATGTTAGCTGGGTTAGGCACCTGAAGACCCCCGTGACTCAGTTCAGAACTAAGCAGGTTAGAAAATGACTGACTAGAAAATGAATTCTGTTTGTTAACACGTTTATCGCAAACTCAACTTAGTCATAATAATCACAATCTGCCAAAGTGCGCTCAATGCAACTTCTTATCTCGAAAAGTCTTTCTGATGCTGCCATCCTGTTTCTGTGTTTTGGACCCCCAATGTTTAGGGCCATCTTACCAGCATCATAGACCCCCAGGTAAAGCAGTGTGCTGGATCCCCCGTTTTGATAACAAAACAGAAACAGACATAGGCATCAGACACACTGTGGGTCCCTGTGCTCTTGGTGCCCCCCAGCCAGTGCCCATTGTGCCCATACGTGAAGACGTCCCCCGCTTGTTGTCTCCGTGCTTTTGCTCAGGTGTGTGCTTGTGCAGCCTCTGCTTTCCAGTCCCACCTTGGGGTTTGAAGGTGAGAGTTGCAGTTTACAGGGGTGTGTGAACTCGTACATGTGGCTAATTTGGGGTAGTCATCGTCCTTATTATGACTCATGCAGTACAATGCCATTTATTTTATGTGTAGCTCAAAATCACACAAGGAGTGCCGCAATGGGCTTTTGACAGCTCCCTGGCCTTCACTCTCTAAGAAGACGAGGATAAACTCCCAAAAAAAATGGAAGAAACCTTGGGAAAGGAAGTTCAAAGAGAGACTGCCTTACCAGGTAGGTTGGGCGTGCAGTGGGTGTCAAAGAAAAGGGGGTCAATACATCAAAATACGCAGAACAGAAGTACTCCTCAATACAGGATAATAGTGCAATAGAAATATTACAAGTGCAGAGCAGAATTCAACAGTAGATGATATCCCATAATACGAGACCTGGAGACCTCGGCCATCAAGCTGCATCTCCCTATTGGCCATTCCAAGCAGTGTGTCAGCCAATCCAATGAAAGGACCCCTCTACCCAAAGACTTCTGTGATCCTCCATCAGAGATGACTTTACCTTAGGCAGGCAGAACAACCTGGCAGGTGGGCCGTGGCACCAAGTGGCACATTTGAGTACTGAGAAGAGAAACAGAACAGGTGAGGGTTAGCAACAAATTCTAACTATCATGTGACTTATGTTTTAGTGCTAATGACAAGTCTGTGCAGTGGATCAGCAGCTCTAGTCAGGGTGTGCTAAACTGAAGTCGTGAGTCTTCAGCTAGGATTTGAAAGCTAAGACCTGAAGGGGCATCTCTTATAGCAGCAGGCAGACCACTCCACAGTTTAGGGGGTCCTGTAATTAAAAGCTTGACCTCCCGCTGTTATTTTATTAATCCTTGGACTCAGAAGCAGACCTCCATCTTGAGATCTTAATGTGCGCTCTGGTTTGTAAGTCATGAAAAGTTCAGAAAGTAAGCTGGACCTCGACCTCGGATTTTGAAATCTGCCCTAAACTTAACCGGGCGCCAGTGTAACGACTCTAGGACTGGAGTGATGTGTCCGTATTTTCTTGTTCTTGTAATAATTCTTGCAGCAGCATTTTGGATTAAGTGGAGGCTGAATAAAGAACATCCAGTGAACACCACATTGCAGTAGTCAATCCTACTAGAAATAAATACAGGAATTAATTTCTCAGAATCCATTTATTTAGAAAGTGCCTTAGTTTCCCAACATTTTTAAGATGGAAGAAACCTGATTTAGACACCTTTATATCGGTTACTTATGTAAAGTACAATTTAGCACTTTGCTTGTTGAACAAAATTTAGAAATGTATGAACATTCATTTGTGTTCCTAATGTTGCTCTTGAGTGGGTTTTGATCCTCTCTGTTGGTGGCTGTGCTGTATGACAATACGTTACATCTTTTTTGTAATGCATGGGATTATTTGGCGGCCATTTTATTATCACTGGAGCCGGTAGCCCATGTTTACTTGGGGTCAACTCCTTCGTTGGCTTCCATCCTGTGCTGCTACCACCCTGATCTTCCACAGCTCCTTCCAGGCGGCTTCAAGGAACTTTTCTCTACCGTGTCTACTGCTTGAACATTCCTGTCACCAGTTACTCCTCACTCCACTCATTTGAGATCAAAGGCAACAGCATTGTCACTAACTTTGTGAGCCAATCCAAGCCAGGATCTTCTTAAGATAGAGGAGCTCATCTCATAAGTGCTGCCTTTTATGTGCCTCACCAGGGCCGTCGTTGTCACTCACACTCACACACACGCCCCCTCTGCACCACATCTCTCCTAGGCCACGCCCTTCTCAAAGCAGGCGTCTCTCTTACTTATTCATGTAGAGACCAGCTGTGCTACCTGTCTAAGAAGGGCTGAAATCCCCATGGCTGACTTAAGGGTACATTGGGTCCCTAGGCAGACTTGGTTGCAAGCACCAAAACAGAGGCCCTCTTTTACAGCCACGCTCATGATCACATATGAAACTGATAAGTTTGTATCCCCCATGGAGACTGGCACGTTTGCAATCGTATTTGAAATTGATGAGCCCAGGTAATAAGGACGGCGTGTGAGATCATGTCATGAAATTAGTTTTTGGTGCCCCTAAGTCAGTGCCTAGAGCTGGCCCTGCATAGACCTTAGCATTAATGTTTGCAGTGCATCATCTATTGAAAAGTATTTCATAATGCATGGAGTAATAAACTGCATTGCATTTATCATTCCAACAGATGGTGCAACACAAACATTTGGTGTAATAAAATGTATTACTACAACTCTTTGTGATGTGCCATCTGTTGGAATGACAAATGCAATGCATATGTCACTGTTATATGCCTTTTGGAATGGGATTCATGAAAGCAGTGTTAATGTTTGGGGCTGTCATTTAATGGAATGACAACTTTAATTCATTTTATTACTACAAATGTGTGTGATGCACCATCTGTTGGAATGACAAATGTAATTAATATGTTTCTGCTACATGACATTCGGTACAGAATTCATAAAAGCATTGCTAATTTTTGTGATCCACCATTTGTTGGAATAACAAATGCAATGCATTTTACTACTACAAATATTTGTGATGCACCATCTGTTGGAATGCAATGTATATGTCTCTGTTATATGCCATTTAGTATGGGAACCATAAAAACACCGTTAATGTTTGTGATCTGCCATTTCTTGGAATGACAAATGCAATGCATTTTATTATTACAAATGTGATTGGTATACCATCTGTTGGAAAGACAGCAGCATAGCAACTACATTGACACACAGACACATATCCTTTTATAAGGTGGACTAACTGTGCCATCTATCTAAGATGAGTTGAAATCTGAGCCTCAAAGTAGACCTCATGGTTAATGTTTGCAGTGCACCATGCAATGCATATGTCTCTGTTATTTGTCGTTTGGTATGGGATTTGTAAAAGCAGTGTTGATGTTTGTGATGCGCCATCTGTTGGAATAACAAACGCAATGCGTTTCTTGTCTTCTTAGAGAGACAAGGCTGGGGTAGGGGGGCTGTCAATAAACGGCCTCTTAAAGCCCACTGTGGCATTCCTTGTGTGACTTTGGGCCATACAGGACATGAGTTGTTGTTTTCTGTTGCTCAGCAGCTAAACTAAACCTGCCATTCTGGGATTCCATGTTGTATAACAAGAAAATGTGAAAAGCTGCCCAGGTGAGTGGAGACTCTTTATGGGCATTTTATGTTTGTATTTCCAAAAATAGTCTGCTGGGGTCACCCAGGGTCACTTATAGCCCACGTTTACCGGGAAGCAGTCCCCCTCCATGTTTTCGTAATGCGCCCTGAAGCTCACTTCTTCATCACTCACTCCTCCTTCATGACTCAAAGGTTTTCATCCCACCCCACTTACACAATTCAGCCTGACCAGGTTACTGCCTGATACTAAAACACGCTGAACTGTCAGAAAACACAAAAATATGTCGGGCAGCAGAAGTGAAACTGGCGGCTAACTGAGGGGCTTCCCGGCCCCTGACTTCTTGAGGGATGTTCAGGGTTCACTTTACTTCTCTCTGTTACTGCTGGGGCAGACCTTCTCTTTCATAATGTCATATAACACTTGCAAAGCCAGTTTGAGGTTGTGGGGGGCTGGCACCCCTTCCAGTGGGTATTGGGACCCGAGTCCTACATTGGGACGCTGGTTCATTATAAAGCACACTCACGCACACACACACACTCCAATGGTGGTCTGCTAACCCAACTTCAGGTTTTGTTTTTTAATAAATTTGAAAGCCTTTCTGAGAAGATGTTGTCACTTTGGTCATTATGGGCTATTGTGTGTCCATTGAGGAGCCAAAATGGCCAGCCTGTCCATTTAATATGAAATCTGCAACAGAGTGAAGTGTGCATAAGTGGAGGGGTCTCCGTACTTACAGAGCCCATAGTATACTCACACACAGACATGGTCTCGAACCCACTCATCCAGCTCAGGGTCACAGATGGCTGGTGCCAATCCGGCAGCACTGGGCAAGGACCCAGCAGAGACACCCTGGTGCCAATTTAGAGTCACTAATGGACCTGACCTGCGAGAGGGGAGAACAGACAGCAACCAGGCGTGGGATTTGAACCTGAGGCAGCTGTACTTACTGCAGGGTCCCATAGTGTCTTAATGTCACTCAGGGTCATGGAGTCTACCCGGGCAGAGTGAGGTGTCATGCAGGATCCAGCCCGTACATAAGAGACGCCCGTTTGGTCTCAGAATGAAGACTCGCACCGTTGGTCATTATGCTCTGATTAGAGCCGCTGATGCATATGACATCTCTCTCAGCCATCCTCTTCCTCTTCTGGGTGTCCTGCTTTGCCCACTCGGTGCCACTGCCATACTGCCAAGACTTTTGAGATTCTGGCAGTGATGAATGGATGATTGGATGGCCGGCACAGAGTTTAGTGCAGAACCGCCAGCAGGGGGCGGAGGTCCACCTGGCTGAGGTATCCAAGACCCTGACTGTGTCTGATTTTGTCTGTTTGGAGCCCCTCAGAGGTTTGTTTTTCCCCCCACTGGAGCTCCAGAGTTTCATAGAGGGCAGACGTTGCTGGGCTCCATTTATGTCAGTCAGATTCAGACTCCTTGGATTTGCTGTCTCTGTATTGATGATCTAACTAACAAGTAATCTGAAAAGTTTGTAACTCGTGACAGTACGTGTAAGGCGCTATAAAAGAGTCCAAGTGAATTCAGCACAGACTCGGTTTGCAGGGTGGGGGTTTGAACCCGGATCTTTGTGCCTTTCAGCCTGGCACTGAACTGCCTGGCTGCTCTGCCTGAGTCCGTGGTAAACATCTTCATGTTTGTACTAATCGTTATGAGACCTTGTGCCATTCCCAGAATGCATCTGCACTCCTGCTTTAAGGCTAAGCCGCCCGGGATGCCCACCCAACTCCTATAGCCAACTGGCTGTGAGCTCACAAGAAGAGGGGACGACAAGTTTTCTTTGAAGAGTTTATGAAAAGTAACTGTAAGAAGGCCCTCGCCGTACTCCGTAGTGTCCCCCGGTGGTCTGCACAACTCCCGGGGGTCCATGTGGAGGTTGGATTGCCTCCTTCACCTAAACTACAAGCTGAGTCTTGTGTTTCCTCTGCACGCGTATCGTCGCAGTTCATCCGATGACAAGTCTCACCCAGATAACATTTAAGGAGCTCAGTGTGCCCGCCATGTTGTGTTATTTATATGGATGCCATCTTCATACGTTTAATGGCTGGCACTCCGCATCATGGAGCCTGTGGAAGACGAAACGGAATGGAATTTGTCCTTTAGAAGAGGAAGCCATGCATCTCGAGATTAGGCCGGGGCCGAGTGTGCTGATGAACAAGATGGATGTGACCTTTGGAATGGCGCTGCTCGTCTCTGGAGTCGCGGGTGTCACCTCTGCACAGCCTTCGAATGCGAGGGACACGGCTGAAGGGAAACACTTTGATGACTCGGCGAAAAAGAGGGTTCTGTTCAGGAAATCCTGCATCCTGCGAGCGGAAGAGCAGGAATGGAAATGGAACTGAAAGTTATCAGAAACAGAGAGCGGGGGCCGTCAGGAGGTGAGCCCGCTCCGTTCTTTTGGAAGGAAATCGCCGGTACTCTGGGAATATGCATTGTGCGCTGGAGCCCAAAGACCAAAGCTGATAGCAGATGAAGCAACGCTCGCTCGGCGTTTGGGCTTCTTTGTCTTTGAACAATAAATAGCAGCATTACAGCTTTGTCATCATTTTGATTGCATCGCAAGGTCTGCTTATCTGCATTTCAAGTGAACTGGGCAGGGCATTGACGGGCACTCGGAGAGAGAATACAATTACAAGGAAAAAAAGAAACGCAAGGAATGTTTAGAGTCGGGTGGCGCAGCGACTGCCTCACGACATGGAGTCCTGGTGGAGTGTGTGTGTTGTCCCTGTGGCATTCCTCCCAAGATATGCATGTGACTACACTGTATGTGTGTGTGAGATACCCAGGGACCATCCCTGTCTTGCACCCAGTGGTGCCTTCCTGCACATCTGCATTGGACAAGTAAACGGAGAGACGTTTACCACTGGTGTCACCTCGCCGATCCACAATCTCAGGTTCAGATCTCTTGGCCCAGTCTGTGTGGAGTTTGCATGTTCTCCCTCTGTCGAGGTCTGTCCCTCTGTTTGTGGCCTTTCTTCCAGAGTATCCTCTCAAGTTCTCCAAACTGCTACCAGACAAGGCTCCAGCTCCCTGTGACACCAAACTGCATGACAGCGTTTGAGAATGTGTGCAGACTGAATGGACGATTGGATGGCCGGCACGGAGTTTAGTGCAGAACCGCCAGCAGGGGGCGAGGTCTCCAAGACTCTAACTGTGTCTGATTTTATCTGTTTGGACCCCCACTGGAGCTCCAGATGTTTTGATGTCCTCTCCTCCATAGGGGCAGACATTACTGGGCTCCATTTATGTCAGTCAGATTCAGACTCCTTTGATTTGCGAGTACTGTAATCTGTCAAGTGTGTCAGTACTCTGAGCGTGTGCGCAGTGAAAGGCGCTATAAAAATATCAACTAAACTGACTTGAGCAGTGACTCCTTGAACCCAGATCTTTGTGCCTTTCTGCTTAGCTTGTGAACCACTGGGCTGCTCTGCCTTTTCTCCATGAACCAGTGGTAAACATTTTCATGTTTGACAGCTTCTGCCATTCCCAGAATGCATCTACACTCCTGCTTTTAGGCTAAGCAGCCCGGGATGCCCACCTGAGCCCTATAAAGGGCACCCAAATTCTGTGAACCAACTGGCTATAAGCTCCCCAGAGATGTTTCGGGGACTCCAAAGTGCTGCCAGACCAGGCTCCAGTTCCCTGTGTGTTTGAGAATGTGTGCAGATTTCCATACGTGGTGCCCTCCATCACGTCTGGGATTTCCCCCTCCGCTCCACAGTTTAAAACTACAAATCAATCAGATGTGGTTGATGGCAGACCTTCATTTAAGGGGAACTGAAGACAACACGTCTTCTACACGGCCCACCCATTTCAGAGCACCATAGTGTTTGGGACAATTGGCGTCACAGGTGTTTGTGATTCCTCAGGTGGGTTTCATGGCTTGCTTCTGCCCTTTGGAGTCAGGAGTGGCCGTTGTTCAAGATGAGGACAACTGCTGTGACAATGACAGTCAAGGAAGCCATCATGAAAAGACAAGGATGTAAGCATCAGGGACATCAGGAACACCTTAGGATGACCAAAACCAACTGTCTGGAATATCATGAAGAAGAAAGAACAGCCAAAGTGGTCTTAGGCTCAGCCATGGAGACCCCCTTCATGAAGGTCCTTGTGCTGATGTGGCTTTCAGAAGCAGATTGGAACTCCATTTTTGCATGAATTCTTTACATTTCTATGACATTTTTCTCATAACTCAAAGCTCTCTCCACAAAGAGAGGACCCGGGACACAAAGCCAAGATCTCCTTACTGCGAGGCAGCAGTGCCACCACTGTGCCACTCTTCAGCACTCGGTGGTCCTGCTCTGTTTCTCCTCAACGCTTCCACATCACAATGACGGCTCTTACAGTTGACCGGGGAAGATCTCGCATGGCAGAAATGTCATGTACTGACTTGTGGTAAAGGTGGCATCCTATGACAGTGCCACGTTTAAAGTCACTGAGTGACCCAATGTTAGTCAATGGCTGTGTGCTCGATGCGAAGAACTTAAGCTCAGTCATCTGGGGGGTCTGTCCACATACACTAGGGGCCATAAAGCATATTTAACTTCTGAAGATAACTACATTTCTGGACAGCCTGAAATTGGTTTGATGAATCTGAACTTCACCATGAGAGGGCAGCGAGTAAGCATCCAATGCCATCTGGCAGCCTATGTAACAGGACAGAGTGGTCAGTGGGGTACCCCACCTGGTTATTGCAGGTGTACAGTTTGAAGCTCTCCTTGTGTGTGGGTGTCTGGTTTGGGTGGTCTTTCCGCTCTAAATTATATGTGTGGGTGTGGAATGGGCCCTGGCTCCTGCCTTGTATCCAGTGCTGCCAGGAGAGGCTCTGCCCCCATTACCCTGACCCGGTTGAATGAAGGGAAGTGCTGTTTGTGTTTCAGCGACTGCAGACTTGGACCCTCATTGATGTTCTGATCCTGGCTGGGACTGGGCCACGTTAACGTATGTGAGGACATCAATAGTAACATCGACATTGGGTCACTTCCTGTGGATTCTGTCGGCCAATCATCTGTTCACCTTCTACACCTGCTGACTTGAATTCATGGAGTCACACAACACTTAGAGGCCATCACAGAGGCAGCAGCAGCAGCAGGAGGCTGGAATCCAACCCTGGATGAGAGGCCAGTCCACCATGGGACACGCAGCCCAGCTTCCTCATACAAGGCAAATTTAACATGCATTGTAATAATATTATTATTATTATTATTATTATTATTAAGTGACATTTCTATAGCACTTGTCTCAGCACTCACAGCACTTAACATTGACAGAGTGGCGCCACCTCAGCCACCGCCAATGTGCAGCACCCACCTGGATAACGTGATGGCAGCCAATCCTGTGCCAGTACGTTATGTGAAGCCACCAGGGGGCGTACAGCCGCCCCAACCCCGACACACACAGGCAGGACCCCGGTTCAAACTCAACACCCGGCTTAAGTACAGTTTTAAAGTGTGCACAAATCAGCGACACCGCAACACACAGCTCAGTCCCTTCCTTGCCGCCAGTCCGTCCGCCTCCACTCCTCCTCCTCAGGCTTTGTCTTCTTCCTCCCGACTCTGACCCCTCAATGGAGTGAGGCGGCTCCTCTTGTTCCAGGTGGGCTCATCACTATTACCTGAAATCACTCCCAGGTGCTCTGTAGCTCCCCCTGGTGGCCCCCACGGGACCCAACAGGGCTGCACCAAACTCCAACTCCCAGCATGCCCTGCGAGGAATCCCCGGTGCCACAGCCGTCCAGGAGGGCTGCTCTCTAGTGTCCCAGAGGAGGTCTTGCCTCACCAATGCCCTCTTCTCTGATGGCATCCCAGCCAGGTAGTGACCATGGCTGCCCATCACCGTTACCATAGAGTTGCTTTAGGTAGCTGACAAAGAGATAACCTGCAGTGCTGTGAAGAAGTATTTGCCCCCATACTGATTCACTGTTTTTTGTGTTTTCATAGCACTTCAGCGTTTTGAGTTGTGAGAAAAGTTCTATATAAATGTGGAGAATGATTATTATTATAATTATTATTATTATTATTATTATTACTTCATTGTTTCTGATATCCTAATACATTTAGGAGAATTCAAACACAACACACACAGTTTTTAAAAGGTCATTTGATTTATTGAAGACAAAAGTCCACCAACACCTCTGTCACCCACAGGGTGGACTCTATGATGGCTTTGTAGAATTTGGGGGCCGATTGGATCTCCTCCACTGACCCAGTACCCAACAGGGCTGAGGTAAAGAACTCCAAGTCCCATGATGCCCAGGGCCACCGCTGCAACCCAGGGGAGCAGCCATCTAGTGTTGTGCGGGTGGCAGTGCCCTAAAGAAGCTGCCTTCGCCCATCCTTTTGTCTCTTGGGCGTTTTCTCAGTACTCAAAGCACAAGTTGGGAGCCACGTCAATGTGTAGCCCTCACCTGGATGATGCAACGGCAGCCATTTTTGTGCCAGTCTACTCGCCACACATGAACTGTTAGGGTGTGAAGGGGTGAGAGAGACAATTAGAGACAGAGGACAATTAGGGGGCCAGGATGCCCAGGCCATGGTGGGCAGTTTAGCCAGGCCATCGGGATACCCCCTGCTCTTTATTTAAGGATCTTTAATGACCACAGAGAGTCAGGACCTCGGGCTTATGTCTCATCCAAAGGACGGTGCCATTTCTACTGTCCTTGTCACTGCACTGGTGGCACTGGGACCCACCTTCAGTCCCCTGCTGACTCACCCTGCAGCAGACCAAGCCTTTCCTAGATGGCAGAAGTACATTTAAGTGAATAGCCGGACTCTGTTTGATGAGCTCTCTATTCAAGGTACGTCAACAAAATCCAAAGGCTTCTGGAGGAGTTAAGTGTGCCAGATTCCTGCAAAGGTGGCACAGTGGGTTATGTGTGGACAGACGGACAGACATGACGCTGACAGCACCTAAAAAGTGTAAAAATAAACACCAAAATGAATACCATTGTGTGTAATGAGCCGGCCACTTAAGTCAAACACGCGAGAAAGCCTGGAGGTTTCATCAACGTTTCGATTTCTTTTCACCCTGGCAGCAGATTTCTATCTTTTCAAAGAATTGTTTTGTCAGTGCATACAAAAACAATCACGGTCTTGGACGGAGGTCACATTCATATAGACAGAGGGGCTCCTGGGCCAAAGCCACACTACTGACGTCTGGACTTACCGTTAAGAAGATAAATCCGTCTGCTGCTTCCTGACTCGCTAATTGTCGTCTTATCCTGTAAAAATCGGGCAGTGATTGATTTGTGGAGCTCAGCGGAGAGTCCTGCGCTCGGCCTACTGAGGCCCCCGCTCACTCCCACCGGGTCAGGCCTCTTCCTTCACCGTAGTCACTTAAAAATGGACATTTACAGGCCTGGGGTCCAGGGGTCACCTTACGTGTACAGGGACTGAATAAATGGAGTGGGCTACAGGGCTCTGCAATCCAGAATAATGGAAAGAAGACTGAAATTTAAGTCTTATTAGACCAAAAATATAAGACGCATGCAGGTGGATGAGCTTATGGGCTTCTGGATGATGGACGATCTATCAGGCAGACCACCGATTGTGAGACTCGAGGACTGTGTGGGCAACACTGGAGGACCACAAGGAACAGACCCGTCTGCTCTTCTCTGTTCACTCTGTGCACCTCTGACTAGAAAAAGAAAGGCAGGCCAGGTCACTTACAGAAATCCTCAGGTGACGCTGCACTTGTGGGGGACACTGATAAGGGGGACAAGACGAAGGAAAGGAGTCAGGGAGAGAACCTGGAGAACTGTCTGAGACTTAACATCAGCAAAACCAAAGGAACACAGCACCAAAGAGACGCCATGTCCGATCACAATTCAGGGACTGCATGTGGAGGTGGTGCACAGCTACAGGTAGTTGGGGGTCCGCATCAATTACTGGCTTCATAACACAAAGGAACTACAGAAAGGGCAGAGCAGACTAACGGCCTCCCTTTAATGTGGGATGGGACATCCTGCACATCTTCTACAACTCGGTGACAGCCAGTGTGGTGTGCTGGGCTGGTGACGTCACTTCAGGAGAGGACCACCAAATCAACAAGTCAATTAAATGGCAAGTTCACTTATGGGGTGTTCTCTGGACCCCCTGGAGGTCGTAGTGGAGGAGGAGAGAATGAGGACAAAACTGAGTACCATTATGAACAACGCTGCACATCCTCACAACACAACACTGAGGACTCTCAGACAAGGAAATCATTCAGGAGAGGTGGTCAAAAAACACAATGGGGGTCCATCATACCAACAGCAATACGCCTGAAGAGGGTCTCAGTGGGACGGCTACTGCTGAGTCGAGAGGCTTCTTTCTTTTGTTTTTTCTTGCTTTACAGTCATTCTGGTGTGAGTTCAGATCAAAGTGTACAGTATGTGTATATTTATTTAGTTATTTACTCATCTATCTTTTTATGAATTTAATGAGCTTCTGTTAAAAGCCAGATTTCCCCCTGAGGGCAAATTAAGTTCTATCTATCTATCTATCTATCTATCTATCTATCTATCTATCTATCTATCTATCTATCTATCTATCTATCTATCTATCTATCTATCTATCTATCATATAGTGCCTTTCATATCTATCTATCTATCTATCTATCTATCTATCTATCTATCTATCTATCTATCTATCTATCTATCTATCTATCTATCTATCTATCATATAGTGCCTTTCATATCTATCTATCTATCTATCTATCTATCTATCTATCTATCTATCTATCTATCTATCTGTCTGTCTGTCTGTCTGTCTGTCTGTCTGTCTGTCTGTCTGTCTGTCTGTCTGGTTGTCTGTCTGTCTGTCTGTCCGTTTGTCCATGCTGTGCCTTGTGCCCCCTGGTGGTGAGGTCTGACCCTTTCCTCAGTCTTCTTCATTTTGATTGAAGTCTCGTAGGCCTCTACTTCAGCACTGACATTTTTTTCATCTGATTGATGATTAATTGTATTAAATACTTTTTTGCCCCCTTCTGCTTCTGTTTTTGGAATCGGATTCCTGGACTGTCGGTTGTCTGTGATTTTGTTTTTGAATATTCCATTGGATTTTCAGACATTCCTTTTTCACTTTTCATTGTGTTTTTGGCTTTATAAATATTTCCTGTAAATACGCCTCTGAACATTATAAAGAAGACTATAGAGAGCCAGAGGTTTCAAACGGTTCCTCTCTCCTTTAATTTAGACTTTGGTGTATTGGTGGAGATTCTTTAACATTATTTTGAGTATTATTTGACCCTTTATGAACTGAAGCCTGCTTGTAGAATTTGGAAGGCTGATTTTGGATGGTAGGCCTCGTGGATGAATCGCGACCCAACCCTGGAGGCAAAACCTACACATTCTGAGTGTCATAAACTGAAAGATTCCGAGATTCCAGACGATCTTAGTAAACGTTTTCTAAATATCTAACAGAAACTGAAAAATTCCTGAAGTTTTTTATTTATAAACTTGGACACTGGCATCTCTGCACAACCACCTTAAATACGTAGTTGCAGTAGTGATAATATCATATGCTGTGAAGCCTCAGATCCTATTCTTGTCAGTGAAATCTCACATAAATAATATGAATACAAAATGGAGAAGTAATAATGTCACAAAAATAAAGGAAAAGGTATTGCTAGCTAAGTGCGCTCCAACATGTGGCGACAGGTAGAGCGACTCGAACGGAAGCTGGCGCGTGAATGAGGAGGGTCCCAGCCCCCTCACCTCAGCCTGCTGCATCTCTCAGATTCGCAAAAATAAAACGGTTCCACAAGCGAACTCTGATACTTAGTGTGTTGAGAAAAGTCGACAAATCAACTGGAATGTTTGAGCAAATTCCAGAAAAAACACCTCAATCTAAATCCGTGAAGTAGTTCTTTCGTGAAAAGCGGACAGACAGATGTTGGATTTTAGGTATATAAAGACTAGCTGTCCCCCGCGGCTCTGCCCACATAGTAGTGAATCGGAACAAACTTTAAAAATCAACAGACAGGTATTCCAAGGTGTGCTCCAACACATGGCGACAGGTAAAGCGACTCGAACGGAGGCTGGCACGTATGTGAGGATGGCCCCTCCCCGCACGCCCCTCAGCCCACAGCTCCTCTCTTGAATAAGTGCCACAAGCAAACTCTGATACTTACTGTAGCACGATGAGAGAAGTCGTAAAATCAACTGGAATGTTCGAGCAAATTCCAGAAAAACATGCCAGGTGTCCATCACAGAAGTCTTTAAAAATGTCCCCATTGTGCAGAGAGTTTTGAACAATACGTGCCCAGTGTTTCTATCTGCACTCCATCAAGTGTAACTGTGAACCGGTCCTGGTGATTTGTTGGACTTGAGCCTGTTTAATCCAAACAGCACATCTCTCTCTAGAATTTCCAAAATTGCTGAGTTCTTCCTTGGCAGTCCCTGTTACTTCACATAAGAAAGAAGTGCCTTGGATGATGATGTGACATAAAGATCATAGGATCAGGAGACGAGTGATACAAAAATCCCAACCAGAGATCTTCACTGAGTTCAAAGACCAAAACCTGCTAAATACCACTAAGCTGAAGCTGAGAACAAACACATCAAAACGTCAGAACAATCGGGACGAGAACAGGCCATTCAGCCCAACAAAGCACACCAGTCCTGTCCACTTATTTCTTTAGTCGAGTTTTGAAAGTCCCTGAAGTCTTACTGCCGACCACACTACTTGCTCGCTTATTCCAAGTGTCTAGCGTTCTTTGTGTGAAGAAAAACTTTCTAATGTTTGTGTGAAATTCACCTTCACAAGTTCCCAACGGTGTCCTCGTGTTCTTGATGAACTCATTTTAAAGTCATCGTCTCGATCCACTGGACTAATTCACTTCATCATTTTAAACACTTCAGTCAGGTCTCCTCTGCTCAGCTCTTTGAATCTTCATCTCTCATCCCCTGTAGCCCTGAATCAGCCCAGTCGCTCTTCTCTGGACCTTCTCTAGTGCTACTATGTCTTTATGGAGACCAAAACTGCACCCAGAACTCCAGATGAAGCCTCACCAGTGTGTTATAAAGCTTGAGCAGAACCTCCTGTGACTTGTACTCCACACATCAAGGCGCTATATAACCTGACATTCTGTTAGCCTTCTTAATGGCTTCTGAACACTATCTGGCAGTTGAGAGTGTCAAGTCCAGTACGACTCCTAAATCCTTCTCATTAGGTGGACTCTCCATTTTCAGACCTCCCTTTGTGTATTGAGACCTAACAAGACCTAAACTTTATACAAGCATTGGGCTTGGCTCTTTTAATCTTTCCTCATCACTCAACCCCTGTAGCCCTGAAATCAGCCTAATCGCTCTTCTCTGGACCTTCTCTAATGTTGCTATATCCTTTTTGTAGCCTGAAGACCAAAACTGCGCCCAGGACTCCAGATGAAGCCTCACCAGTGTGTTATAAAGCTTGAGCAGAACCTCCTGTGACTTGTACTGCACACGTCAAGGCGCTATATAACCTGACATTCTGTTTGCCTTTTGAAGACTGTCAGGAAGTCGATATCTTAGAGTCCACTACGACTCCTAAATCCTCCTCATAAGGTGGACTCTCGATTTTCCGACCGCCCATTTATAATCCCAGACTTTTAAATTTCAAGTCCTCATTCTTTGTGTGTAAATGTGGGGTGTAAGCAGGGGGTTGAGTAATTGTTTTGTCAAGTGACTGGTTTGAACCCAGTTATTACTTTTTAGTTCCCAGTTTAGTCATTTCCTGTTATTGAGTGAGAATGAAGGTGGCTGTCATGGTGGCCACGTCTCACACAGTCACGTCAGCACAAACACTGAATGAGGTTGCAGAGTTGAAATCGGCCGGGCCCTCATGTCCACTAAGCATGTGCTTATTAATGGGAATGCTGGTTAAAAGCTCTGATAAGTCACAGGGGGCCGTGACTCAGGCCAAATGCCTTAACCCACCCATTGAACTGGAAGTCTTGGGTGCAGCCGGCCGTTCAGAGTGTCATAGCTCATCACAAAAGACACATCAGTGTGCACATTAACAGGGTCCTCTTGATGACAGATTCAGCTCCCACACTATTTCACATTTTATTGTCTCAGATTCTAAACTTACCAGATGTTAAAATGAGAATCTGGGCATAGTGGACCTTCAAAATGGAGTACAGCAGGCCGGGTCAAAAGAAACAAATTGAAAAGATTTCAGAGATTTGCTAAAATAAAAAGGTCCAAATATGTGAGATTTCAAACATCTTCCTCATCTTTGTAAACCTCAGACACGCTCTGCTCAGCGCCACGTCTCACCTGACCAACCGCCCCAGCATGTCGGTGGTCTCCACGGGCTGGCTCACACGCTGAGGTCCTACAGTATGGCAGCACATTAAAGTGAAGACAGAAGAGTGTTGAAAAACAAGTCAGGGAGACCTGCGCGAGGGGAAAAGACCACCGCAAAGGCACTGGGCAGACCTCAGGGCTCAGTGCAATCCATGCATCATACAGAACGTGACGACAATAGGAAATGACAGCCACCCTGCCAGCAGAATGGCACTGGTCACAGAGGTCAGCTGTCACTCAAGTCAGTCTCCAAAGTGTCACTCAAAGTTACTCTTTATGGAATAGAAGCAAAGCAGAACCTCTAGCTAAATAAATCTGTCTATGAGAAAAGAAAATCGTCTGGCAAAACGAGATTATTGCCAAGAGATTTTTTCAAGTCCCGCCCTCCTCTCAGACCACGCCCTCTCGTGGTCCTCTCACCTCTCATTGGTGTGAATGCTTTTGTCAAACACACTCAGTTCCTGCGCTCTCAGCTCTTATACATTTTTACGTTTTCCTCACATTAAGTTCCCAATAAAAGAAGACGTATGATGTCCAAATCTTTTTGAAGAATTTCATGAACAGGAGAAATGAGTACACGGGCAATCCTAGCACTGAAAAACGAGGAAGTCAAACGAATTAACGTGAAAATTGTCAATCGGTGACACGTCAAATTGGTTAAATGCGTATCAATAGACAATGCTGAAGCAGTTGGTGGTGATGGTGAGGAAGATCAACTTACAATATCACGAAGAATATCTACAACCGTTAACACCGTCAGGTCTTCCACCGGCCGGATTACTGTTGAAAGAAGGATGTGTCGCAATGTAATTGTGTAATTGATGTCTGAGTGATGGGCTGTGCAATACGACAAGATTAGTTGTATTGAAAATCCGTCAAACAATTCTGACATATTAAATTTTAACAGGCAACATAAAAGGTAATGTAGTCCATCTTCACTAATGACATGAGACACCAAGGGAGATCTTGACATGCCATTCGTATTAAAACGTTTACAGTTTCCTGTTAGAATCACTTTGGCCAAAGACAATGAACAAATCACAGGGACAAACAATCAATAAAGAGAGAAAGAAATGAAATTCACTCACAGGTAAGCTATACGTCACGTTGTCACGATGTAAGCCCAAACATGGAATCAAAACTCAATGCGATATTGACGAAAAGTTAATTGCAAATATTGCTTTTACTGAAGTTAAAATAGTTTAAAAAATATTTGCCTGGTAATTTCAAAGCTGAACAGAACGAAATCGTATAACACGATGAATACCTCTAACGCAACATGAAACATCATTTACTTTCAATTTATTATGTTTGACTATTGTTTACTTTGGTTAATTACTCACTGTAATGTAAAATATTTAGTTCTATTATGCATATGTGAAAATTCCCATGAAAATAACAGTCTGTTCAAATTGGACATCCACTTCCCCACACACGAGCGGCAGAGCCACAAGGAGGCTAACGTGTAGTGCCCGCCCGGGGGTTGGCGAGCGAAGGGGGGGGTACGCAGACCCGCCTAGTAATTAAATAAATAAATAAATAAATAAATAAATAACATGTCCTTGGTAGTAAAGAGTTTTCAAAATTAGGGTTATGAATCTATCTATCTATCTATCTATCTATCTATCTATCTATCTATCTATCTATCTATCTATCTATCTATCTATCTATCTATCTATCTATCTATCTATCTATCTATCTATCTATCTATCTATCTATCTATCTATCTAAATGTCACTTGGCAGACCCTCCAAGGATGTGTCAGACAGTCCTGTGGTCTGATACCACTAAAGCGGAGCTCTTTGTCTTAAACGTTCAGCGGTTTGTGGGCTGTAAACATCTGCCAGGTGACAGCATCACCTCTCATGGGACTGGCAGCCCGGTCACGACTCACATGGAGTTGTATGTCGTCCCATCAGGACAGAAGACTTGCTGCCGCACTCCATAAAGCTTCTTCAGGGTGGGACGTTTGTCTGTCCACAGGATGACAAGTCAGAGCAGCAATGGAGTGGCTGACAGTGAAGAGAAGAGAAGGGATTGACTTGAATGGTCCAATCTTGATGTTTAAGGCCACCAAGCATCTGTGGCGGGACCCCAACATTTCTGCAGGAGAAATGGCCAAGTCCTGCTCCATCATCTTGTGCAAAATGAACAAGAGCTGAGAGAGGTGAGTCAACCAGGTAAAGTGGGGGGAGATGAATAGTCAGAAAGTGTGGAGGCTCCCTTTTTGTCATTTCATTTTTTTTAGTGGTTTAAAATTCTCCCCCTGACTCCTCTCCCTTGCCCTCCCCCCTTATCAATGCCCCCCCATAAGTGCAAGTGCTTTTAGATTGCTAGTCTGTGGTGTACAGAGGCCATTTCCTTGTGGTGCTCCAGTGTTGCTCACGCAGTCCTTGGATTTCACAGATGGTGTTCTGCCCAGCAGATAGTTCATCATCAGGACCCCACTGGCTCATCCACCTGCCTATCTGTGAGTTTACCCCCTCAACAGGGATGACTGGATGGCATTGAAGGAGATGGAGATCTCAAAAAAACAGAATCCTTGCAGTGTGGCCAGCTTTGACCAGATGAGAAGAAGTCTTATGAAACAGATGGATGATTGCCTCCTCTACTCCAAGTTCACGTGGTCATTCACAAGAGGACTTGTATGGTCTGGGGACAGCTTCTGGTCAATTTGATGGGAGATCAGTTAGGGATGTTGATGACTGACCACCTGCTCACAAGAACAGGGACAGAGAGTGACGGGTCAGTTGTAGATCGGGTTCTCCAGAGCATGTCAGGCCTCTCCATCGGCCTCAAGAAGACCAGCATGATGGGCCAAGATGTGGAAAGCCCATCTCTGAATATGAGCTAGAAGTGGAGTATCAGTTCACCTACCTCAGCTCCTGGGCTCAGAGATCGACTGGAGGATCAGCCAAACTGACTCAGAATTCTGAAATAACGTGAGGCTGGCGCTCCACACCAAGGTGGCCAACTGCATGGTCAACACTCGCCAGTGTGCCAGCCAGTCCTGGATGCTCTGTTCCAAACAAGAAAGGTTATTGAATGTCCTTCATGTTCACAACTTCAGTTGGCAGACACTGTAGCAAAAGAGGTGGTCCTGCCACCCTGATGATGCCACGTCCACCAGATGTCTGACAGAAGGGTCTCCAAGAACCTCTCGTGAGGTGAGCTGGCAGCAGACAACATGACATGAAGTCCACGGGCGTGGCTGTCAAAGACGTGTCAGTGACCAGGCTGAGTGGAGATGGGAGATCGAGAGACCCACCAAGCTGAAGAGAGCAGCAGCAGAGAGGGCAGCGGGAAGAAATCCCGGCAATGACGCTGGGCAGCAGCAACACTGGCAGACCGTCACTTACAAATCAGGCTGCAGCAGCAGCACCTCGTGGTTCTGCCATCCATGTATGTGTGTGTGCTGTGGCCCCACGAGACCACCTGGGGGGGCCGGGGGGGGGGGGGTCCCGTGTACGGTTACTATCGTCATGTGATCAGAGGGCAGTGGAAGTCTTACTTACTTAGATGTGCCATCTGGAATATGGTGTGCAGTTTTAGAAGATGGGCCTAACGAGAGCCGAGGAGGGCGGCTGCAGGGTCCAAGCACTGAGGAAACGGTCAAGAAGAAGAAGAAATGGAGATTAGGAGGAGCGCGAGAGCAGCAGGGAGTTACAGCGCCGGTGCCAGGGGTGCCCCTGTGCGAGTTTCACAAGATGTGTTTCTAAACACTTCATCTCACAGATACAGGCTGTCAGGAGGAGGAGGAGGAGGAGAGGAAGGTGCCCCCCTGGTGACCCTCATATCTCCACACTGAAAGGAGCGTTGGAGGAGCCGCCGCCGCCCTGCCGGACTCAAACGGAGAGGAGGGTTTACTGCGCTTTCCTTTACCCTTTGACACTTACGCCATATAGCGCCTTTCACGGAGTGCTTCGTCACACGACAACACAATTCACAAATCCTGCAGTCCTGTGAGACGCCCGACTCTTTTGAAGAGCTGCCATGCACTTATATTTAGATATGAGAAATGAAAATAAAATTGTCACTCAGCTGTTCCTTTTTCCATTTTTCCTGGAATATTTAAATCTTTTATTTTTAATATCAATTTGGTAAACCCGTAGTTAGCTGAAAGTGGAAATGAAATCGGATTCAGGGACTTTTTCTTTTTTTTTTTTTCCTAACCACACTTAAAATCTGCAGCTTTGGCTCAACTGTCGTTACACTTCAGCGTCGCACACCCTTTTGTGTTTATTGTTATAAACTGCTCTGTTGTGCATCTCTACTGATTCAGTCGTTTGCTCTGAGGACCCTGCTGCGATTACACTGACGCAGGGGGTCAAAGTGTCACCCCCTAGTGGCCAAGGGACACTTTTCTTTTTACTACCATAAACACAATTCTTTAATTGAGTATGAAAACTGCATTCTAGCACTTTCTGTTATAGACCCCCATCTCAAGGCGCTATATGACACGTGGAGACTCTGACCTTATTAGATAATATGTCTATTATGAAGGCTTGGGCCCTTTCTGAGTCAGGCAGGGAGTCAGGGTGGGACCTGAATTTGCACTGGCAGCTGTCACCATACTGGCACAGGGATTTGTTATCTAGCCTTCAAAAATAAAAATGGCAGGTTAGAGGGCTTATAAATTGTATTCTAGCACTTTCTTTGAAGCACTATATTTCACATGTAGAATTTGACAAGTATGAGGGACGGCTGGCAGCTCAACCCGGGCGGGTTGCCCAAAGAATCGAAGGACGGGGGAAGGCAGCAGCTTTGGGACACTGCCTCCCCCAGGACGCTAGATGGTGACTTCCCTGCAGCATAGCGGTGGCCCGGATTCCTGCAGGGCACCATGGGATCAAGAGATTGGCTTCACAGCCCTGCTGGGTACCGTGGGTGCCACCAGGAGACACTGCAGGGGAACCTGGGAGTTTTCACTGTCTGCATAGCCCAGAAGTACTCCAAAGTCACGGGGACGGGAAGCCAGAAGCCCTTATTGGCTGAAGAAAATGCAAGCATCTGACCCGGAAGTGCTAGCAAGTCACATGGACGGAAGGACAGAAATACTTCCAGGTCAAGGACTACATAAAGGACTGTTGTGAACCCAGCAAGCGAGCAGGAGTTGGGAGGTGTAGGACAGAGCTTGCTGGGAGGAGTGGACGAGAGATTTGTGATTATTATTAAGAATTGTGTTTGTTGAATTGCCTGGTTATTGTGGCTGGAGTGCTTGAAGGCTCATTTATTGAGAAGAATCAGAATTTAAAGACTTCTCATTGCTTTTACCTGTGTGCTGTTTAAAGGGGCCACAGCGACCCCTAGCGTCCACACCTTATTATACATAATGACATTTAAATAAGAACCCCACCACCAGCCAGGCAGTGCCAGCGGGACCTGTGGCTGCATTGGTCGCCCCCTAGTGGCAGATAAAGTGCATTTGTAGTGTTCTTATTGTCAGGCCTACAGTGTACAGTGGGATTCTTACTTGGACGTGCTAATCAACATGCAACGCATAGTCATTGTGACATAGATAATAAAAGACACAATATAAAGGAACAATAGAGGAGAACGGCACAATATAATACATAATAGGAAGATATGAAAGACAACTGTGTACAGGCAAAAGCTCGATCTACCTGGAGTGAAAGAGTTAGGAAATGGCAATATAGATTAAATAAAGAGATGGAAAGTTATATAAAGGGGAAAAGAATGTATAAGAAAGGCACTATATAATAGATAGATAGATAGATAGATAGATAGATAGATAGATAGATAGATAGATAGATAGATAGATAGATAGATAGATAGATAGATAGATAGATAGATAGATAGATAGAGGGTGGAGTGGTGGCTCTGAGGCTAAGGATCTGCGCTGGTATCCCGAAGGTTGCCGGTTCGAATCCCCATCAGTGCCAAAAGAGATCCTACTCTGCTGGGCCCTTGAGCAAGGCCCTTAACCTGTAATTGCTCCAGGGGGCGCTGTACAATGGCTGACCCTGCGCTCTGACCCCAAGGGGTATGTGAAAAAAACTAACAAACACTGTTGTAAGTTGCTCTGGATAAGAGCTTCTGCTAAATGATGTAAATGTAAATAGATAGATAGATAGATAGGCACTATAAAATAAATAGATAAAATGTTTTTTTACCTGCATTATTATCAATCTTTAATTTAATATTGTTTTTTGTATCAGTATGCTGCTGCTGGAGAATGTGAATTTCCCATTGGGATTAATAAAGTATCTATCTATTTGTCTATCTATTTATCTAAATGGATGAACAGATTGAAGTAAAGGACACTCTTTAATAGACATATAAATCAATCGATAGCTATAGCACAATGTAATAAATGAAAGGATGGGTAAAAAGAAGTGGAAGGAGTTTTTATAAAAGTGATAGACATGAAGACACTGCATTAGACAGGCATGAAAGGCACTATATAGATATCTACTGTAGATTGATAAAAGGTATTATATAATTGACATATTTACAGGTATATACTGTAAATGAATGAAAAACACTTCCTTGCTGCTAGACTCATTTATTGTTTGTTTGATTGATTCTTTTAAATATTTCAGTTTGCATAGCAGACCAGCTGTATGCAGCATTTGAACTCTTCAGCACACACACACACACACTCACACACACACACACACACCGCCTCCTTCATTCTTCCTATTCCTGGAAGTCCTTCTCATTGATTCTTTTTTTTCTAATAAATCGAATCCCGTGTTCCTTCTGCTCTGAATAAGGTCCTTGAACTTCTCCGATGCTTCAGCAGTTCATTTTGCTCCTCGTCTTATCATTTCTTATTTTCCGTGTTCTCAGCACGCAGATCTTTCTTTTTCTTTTACCAGAGACGTCTGTTCCAGCAGTTAAAAAGATTTTTGCAGCTCCAATCTGACAGTAATGCCAGCCGCGCTCCGAGTCTCACGACAGACGCCTTCTTTCCCGTTTCTTGAGCTGGCAGTGTTAGCTGGTGGACGTTGAGCGCTGGGGGGCGCTGTCGTGCTGTGCTCTGAGGGTCTCGTCTCCATGGCCGTCACTCTCTGGCTCTTCTCCAGGCTCGTCTCAGTTGCGGATGTTTTCCTTGTTTTTTTTATTTCTGTTTTCCTCCATTTTTATCCATTCCTCTTATCAGTGCGCCGCTTTTAGCTCCACCAAGTGCTGACTGAGCTCCTTCCGAAGCGGACTTTACTCCTCAGTTGCACGTGTGGTGTTTTCGTTTATCTGAAGGGCGCGGCTGCCAAGTGTCTTGTGATTTTACTTTCAATTACAAAGCCCTGAAAGTGAAATCCTCTGATTATCAGCAGTGGCCGCGCGGCGCCATCTTGATCTTTGGGATTTCTGTCCTCCCGTGACAAGCTGCCACTTTTGATCACAAATGAAACAGAAAGGTCATTTATTTCAGCGTGAAGATTTTGACAAACAAATGAACAAGTTTAGTGCAGTGATGTGCTCTGCTCTCTCGGTCAAAAATGTGTCCTAGAGGGGGCAAAAAGGCTAATAGGGTGAGGGGCTATGCAGGACCCCCTCACCACCACAAAGCTCCAATAGTATTGAGGATCCCCCCAACAACCCCCGTCTCCAGACCCAAAGGTCCCCCTATCAGATCTACAATAGTCGGGGTCTGGAACTGCGAGAGAAGCACTCCTGACCGGGCGAGATGGGCATACCTGGAGAGGGCAGCCAGACGGATGTGCAGACGTAATGAGCACTTCAGATGGCACCTACCGGCTGGCAGAGTCCATCGGCTCAAATGGGCATCCACTGAAAAGCCTCCGATTTGGACCCTCAGGGCCTGGGGGATCAATGTGGCATCTCTGACCTCATCTGTGAGTGGACAACGAGACAAAGCAGCTGGGAGTGCAACGTGTAACGAATGTCAAAGAAGCCAACAGTTCTTGTAAGGGCCACTCGCCATTTAAATACTGGCAAGGCCCAAATATGGTGGATGAAATGTAACAAGGTTGTTGACTTTTCTTTGGAAAGTCTCATCCATGCGATCTTTCCATTGAACCATCAGCTCCAGCAGAAGATCTTGTTTGGGGCTTCTGAGGTGAGGACAACATGTGGATTCCAGTAAGTGACTGCAGTACTCTGGTGGATCTTCAGCTGTCTCTGCAGGTCTGCCATCTGCTCAGACTTCATTAACCTCCTGAGTGTGACTTGAGCTTGGAATCCTATGTAGGTTAGGGTTAAGCCCGAGTCAGACTCTGGGTGAGGTGTAATACTCTGCTTTTACAGGGTTGAGCCACAATAACTCTCAGGACAGCACTCTGCTGCCATCTAGTGGATGAAATAACACCATGCTGCAAAAAATCATGAACATTCCTATGCATTTTGTCACTCTAAGGTAACTCATCAATATTCATGAGTGGGGCGGAGCCTTCAACCAAAACACAACGGCATGCAAACAAGAAGTCGTAAAGTCAGTTTTAGAACAAACTTGAACTGAGCTATTAGTGATGATGATGATGGCAAAGTGAGCTGGTCACAGGGATTATGAACTTGATGCATACGGCGCTGTAGAAGTGAACTGCTGTGATATGCCTGGTGAATTCAGTCGTCTGAAGGATCACTGTGGGACAAGTAACTTTATGAGAAATAAGGGCAAAATGATTGTGAATAAGTAGAAGGACAAGGAGGTTCTGCTCAGGCTGTTTAACACCCTGATGAGGCCTCATCTGGAGTCCTGGGGGCAGTTTGGGTCTCCATAAAGACATAACAGCACTAGAGAAGGTCCAGAGATGAGCAACTAGGCTGATTATGGGGGGCTACAGGGGATGAGTTATGTGGAAAGATTAAAAGAGCTGAGCCTAACACTTGTATTAACTTTAGGTCTTGTTAGGTCTGAATACACAATGGGAGGTCAGAAAATCGAGAGTCCACCTTATGAGGAGGATTTAGGAGTCGTAGTGGACTCTAAGCTATCGATTGTCAGACCAGCTATTAAGAAGACTAACAGAATGTCAGGTTATATAGCGCCTTGATGTGTAGAATACAAGTCACAGGAGGTTCTGCTCAAGCTTTATAACACACTGGTGAGGCCTCATCTAGAGTCCTGGGGGCAGTTTTGGTCTCCATAAAGACATGGCAGCACTAGAGAAGGTCCAGAGAAGAGCGACTGGGCTGATTCAGAGCTACAGGGGATGAGAGATGAGGAAAGATTAAAAGAGCTCGGCCTTCACAGTGATGAAGAGGAAAGCTGAGTGAAGTGTTCAAAATGATGAAGAGAATGAGTCCAGTGGATCGAGACAGTGACTTTAAAATGAGGTCCTCAAGAACACGGGGACACAGTTGGAAACTTCAAAACTCAACTTGATGTTTTTTCAGAAGAATTAAGTGGAGAGGACCAGCGAGCTTTGTTGTGTTGAATATCCTGTTCATGTCCTGATTGTTCGAATGTTCTAATATCAGTATTATGCAATAATGTAGAAGAACAAGAAAGGTGTAAGCCCCCCTAGGCGCTGTTAACAATGCAGCAACTGTCAATGTTGATGTCAGGGACATGTGGACGTCGCTAGGCCTAGCTCAGTGGTTGCCCACAATACCACGAGGGTGGCGTCGATGGTGCAGATCAGACACTGACATTCTACCCGCTCATATGCAAGCAACAGAAAAAAACAATTTATGAAAAGCGCGCAAAGAAGCAGGCATCTACTGTCCCGACTGTGACACCAGGACATGTGTTGGTGACTGTCTCTAAACCTGTCACACAAAGGATGTGTCAGCAGACCTCCTCTATTGTGTTTATGTTCACATTTTGCTATTTACAAGTTTCTTTTACACCTAAATTTTAAATCGCATAATATAACGAAAGTTAGACCTCTTATATCATTACAAGATGCTGAGAAATGAGTTCACGCTTTTGTTTTCAGTCGACTAGATTACTGTAACGCACTCCTGTCAGGGCCACCCAAAAAAGACATCAATCGATTGCAACGAGTGCAGAATGGAGCTGCTAGAATCCTAACTCTGAAAAGAAAATCTGAGCACATCACCCCAGTCTGAGCGTCACTACACTGGTTACCGGTGCCATTTAGAATTGACTTTAAAATCCTGCTGATGGTTTGTAAAGCCTTCAATAATCTCGCTCCATCTTGTACATGTGCTTTCTCATTTTTTTATTTTTAATAAATTTGCAAAAACCTCAAGTAAACTTTTTTCATGTTGTCATTATGGGGTGTTGTGTGTAGAATTCTGAGGAAAAAAATGAATTGAATCCATTTTGGAATAAGGCTGTAACATAACAAAGTGTGGAAAAAGTGATGAAGCGCTGGGAATACTTTCTGGATGCACTGTATATCGGAATGTCTGACGTCTTATATTCCAAATCGTAACCTTAGATCTTCAAATGAGGGTCTGCTTAGAATTCCAAGAGAAGTGGTGAGGCAGGCGGGTGACCTTCTGCGGTTATGCACCTCAAATCTGGAATAGTCTGCCAATAGAACTTCAGCAGGCTGATATGGTGGAAAACTTTACAACATGGATGAAAACACATTACTGTAACATGGCTTTCTCATAACTTCATTTTAGTTTAATCCTGATGCTCTGCATATTCAATTAATTATCATAACTATTGTGGCACCCGGATGGGGCTCACGCCCGGCCGGGACGCCCAGGAAGACAGGAGGAGGGCTCATTCCTCCTCCAGACTGTGAAGGGGCATCCGCCCTGGTTGTATTGGGGGCCACTGGTACAGAGCTTGGAAGCTGTACCCTGTAGGGGCCCGTGGCCACCTCCAGGGGGTGCCCTGATGACTTGGGGACCCTGGACCGCAGCGCTTCTGCCACACCCGGAAGTGCTTGGGGGAAGAAAAGAGTGAACACCCGGAGTGCTTCTGGGTACGCAGCCAGCATTTCTGCCACACTGGGGAGTGCCGGTGGAAGATTGCCGGGGAGCACCTGGAGCACATCCGGGGGTGTATAAAAGGGGCTGCCTCCCTCCAGTCATTGACAAGAGTTGGGAGGAAGGCAAGGACGCGGCCTGAAGAAGGCATTGTTGTGTGGCCAGGACTTTGGGGTTTGTGGGCACTTGGAATTTGTAAATAGTATGTATAATAAACGTGTGTTGGGTGACATGAGTGTGTCTGTCTGTCTGTGTCCGAGCCAGTCTCCACACTATCCGTACTAACCCCTACTCTCTCTTCTGTTCTTCTTCTGGTTTTCTGTGGTGTTGATCTGTGCCACTGCCACCTGATCAAAGCACCAGGATGTCCCTCCATTGATGGATTAAAGGCCAGAAGTCCACATGACCGTCATCATCAAGTTCTTCCATGAGAACCCTGAATACCATGAGGACTGATTGAGGTCATTGATGTGAGGTAGAATGCCTAGAGGGGACTGGGTGGTCTCGTGGCCTTGGACCCCCAGCAGATTTTATTTTTTTCTCCAGCCGTCTGTTTTTTTTTTTTTGTATTTTCTGTCCTCCCTGGCCATCGGACCTTACTCTTATTCTATGTTAATTAGTGTTCACTTATTGTAATTGTTCTCTTTCTTCATCATGTAAAGCACTTTGAGCTCCATTATTTGTATGAAAATGTGCGACAGAAATACATGTTGTTGTTGTTGTTGTTAATAACAATTCTTCTTGTTGCAAAAACGTGTTGTTTTTCCGGGGTAAACTCAATGAAAGCAGGTAACACGGAAATGGGATGATAAATTTAGATTCTATGACTCAAAAATATACCCAGGGAAACACAGACTAAACTCCTATTTTCATAGTTCCTGTGTGGTACGCTGACTGACCTGCAGTTACCTGGACCCGCCTGGCACACTTCATGTGGTGTATTGAGGTCGTATTTGCTGTTTCTCAGCTCTGGCCTGCAGTGATCATCGATGTTCACGTCAGGCTCGGCGGTTCCTCTCACACCTCGCTAACGTCCTTCAGCCCTCTTTGATAAATGTGACCTGGTCCTGCGTGGTGATTTGTTTGATTTCAGCCTATTTAATCTTCACAGCTCTTCTCTCTCTACATTTTTTAAAAATCCCTCAGTGTCTCCTTAGTAGTCCCTGTTACCCACGGAGGTCATCGACTTCTTCACGAGGTTAAACTTCAGTAAGATTATTTCATACATTTTCTGCCTCACTGTCTGTATATTCTTGCTCACCTTCACGGTTTCCAGTCTCCATGTATCCTTTTTTAACCCTTAAACTGCCACATACTTGAGGGGTTAATGCACCCCTGCGGCGCCAAAAACTGCTGCACTTTTTAAGTAAACGTCACAATTCACTAAGAAAAGTGAAATTTTTAATTTTCATGCAAAGACCATCACAATTACTGCAACCCTGATCATTCTAAAAAGGCCAATGACTTGTAAAAATTATAAAAAAAAAAAAAAACTACTGTAACAATCTATTTATTATGATATGTCCAAGGTGCAACCGACACCATTGATGGAATTCAGTAAATCACCGACTGTGCCAACTGCGCTTGAACTGTCTGCACGCAAACACACAGAGGCCAACGCTGATGCTGGCAGGCCAGTCTAGTGCAGCGGCTGAATCCCAGGGACAGTGAGGCTGTAGGGGGGCGCCAGTGGGCACGAGCTGGACGCTCAATGAATGGACAGCACGGACTGATCAGCTCTGGCGTGCTAGCAAATCGCACTGGGAACCGACTAGAGCCGCTGTCATAAGTGCTAAATAAAACAAAGCTAATCGCCATTTTCAACAGTGAACGCCTCGCAGCCGTGACAGTTTCTTTACCAAGTTTTGTAGTTTGCTTTGAGGTGTAAAACAAGGACCTCCGCTCCCTAAAGTCTCGTCTGCTCATCCGTATGTACTGTACGTATTTACCTTGTCACACACGTGCGAGAAGGAGGCCACTACAGGGCCTGAGTGATAGTAATTCCACGCCAGGCCAGGAGGTAGCGGAGTGTACTGACTGTCTCTCTCAGTTCCTTGCTGAGGTGCGAGTTTTGCTGAAAGTGAGAAACTGTGCTTTTAAATCTGGAGATATAGCTGCCCTTAGAACAGCAAGAGCCAACCTAAATAAAGCTATCAGAAGAGCTAAAAGGGCTCATGGAAAGAAAATCGAGAGTCATTTTCAAGATCACAGGAACAGCAGAAGATTGTGGCAGGGGATTAAATCTGTGACAGATTACAAAACAGTTTCTTACCCCTGTGATGATAGCTTCAACTTCCTGAATGACCTAAATAAGTACTTTGGACGGTTTGAAGCATTGAATGATACATCACCAGTGAAGGCCACCCCTCATCCTGATGAGAAGGCACTGTGTCTGGAACCGGATGATGTTCTACAGACTTTGAGGAGAATTAATCCAAGGAAAGCTGCGGGACCAGACCAGATACCAGGTTGTGTACTCAAAGGATGTGCGGAGCAGCTGACACATGTCCTTATGGATATATTTAACATCTCTCTGTGTCAGGCTGTTGTGCCATCTTGCTTTAAAACCTCAGAAATCATCCCAGTTCTGAAAAAACCCATAGTCACAACCATGAATGACTATCGCCCTGTAGTCTTAACATCAATAGTGATGAAATGTTTCGAGAGGCTGATCAAGGACCACATTACTTCTGTCCTACCCTCCTCATTTGACCCACTCCAATTCGCCTTCCGCTCCAACCGTGCCACAGAGGATGCCATATCTACTGCACTCCATTTTTCATTGGAACATCTGGAGAATAGAGACGCTATGGTCCGCATGCTGTTTGTTGATTTTAGTTCGGCTTTTAATACCATCATCCCTCAGAATTTGATCAGCAAACTGGGCCCATTGGGACTGGGCATACCTCTGCAAAACTGGATATTGGACTTTCTAATGGATAGGCCACAGTACGTACGGGTAGGAAAGAATAAATCAGATACCATCTCCTTGAGCACAGGTTCTCCACAGGGATGTGTTCTAAGTCCCCTCCTCTTCACGCTCATGACCCACGATTGTTGTGCCAAGTTCAGCACAAACCAAATTATTAAGTATGCGGACGACACAACAGTGGTGGGTCTCATTCAAAGTGATGAGGAGGGGGATTACAGAGAGGAGGTGAAGTCATTTGTGGAATGGTGTGATAAAAACAATCTGATACTGAATGTCGAAAAAACAAAAGAACTGGTGATCGACTTCAGGAAGAAACAGCTGATACACATCCCGGTCTACATTAAGAACACTGCTGTGGAAATTGTGCAGTCTACTAAGTTCCTGGGAGTTAATGTGACGAACAACCTCACCTGGTCCCTGCACACCTCCTCCGTCATCAAGAAAGCTCACCAGCGCTTGATCTTTCTGCGGAGGCTAAAGAGGGCCCATCTCAGTAAGTCAGTCCTCACCACTTTTTACAGAGGGACCATAGAGAGCGTGCTAACCAGCAGCAGCTCTCTGTGGCAGGAGAGCTGCAGCGCTTCGGATTGGAAAGCACTGAGGAAAGTGGTGAGGGCTGCAGAGAGGATCATTGGAGCCTGTTGCCAAATGTACAAGATTTGGCAAAACAACGCTGTCTGGCCAGAGCTGTGCGGATTTCTAGAGACCCTACTTATCCTGCCTCTGAACTCTTTTCCCTCATGCCCTCAAGCAGAAGGTACCGCAGCCTGAAATGTAGAACTACCAGGTTTAAAAACAGTTTTTTTCCTACTGCCGTTCGTCTTTTAAATGAGGCATTTTAGTATTTTATTGTAGGCTGATTTTAACTATGTGTTTTTATTAATGTCTTGTGCATCGTATTTTCGTTCTGCAGCACATCTTGGATGTTCTGCTGAATGACAAATAAAATTGAATTGATTGATTCTCAGGAGATCCCGCCTGGTTCTGGCACCTCGGAAGACGTCACTTCCAGTTCTGAAGACAATGACTAATAAAGATGCCATCTTTGATACCATAGAGTTAGTTCTGTTTCGGACTCGGATCTGTGAACATCTCTGTTCAACTTCAAACCTATTTTGCAGCCTTGGAACAATATACGGATGACTGCCCCAAACCTTCATGATGTCTTTGACTCGTTCTTGTGACAACCTGTTCTAATATTCCTCTTGTTCTTGTTGTAATCATCTATAGATATTAAAAACAGCAGCTGCCCCAGCACTGACCCCTGTGGAACACCATTCTTAACATCGGCCAGTTCTGATGAGGTTCCTCGCACCATCACCCTCTGCTTCCTTTGTCTGAGCCAATTCTGCACCCATCTACAAACATCACCCTGAACTCCCACCTCTTTTAATTTTATGCCCAACCTCTCATGTGGCACCTTATCAAATGCTTTCTGAAAGTCCAGATAAATAATATCATAAGTTCCACTTTGATCGTATCCTTTTGTTGCCTCCTCATAGAATTCCAGCATGTTAGTGAAACACGACCTCCCTCTTCTGAGCCCATGCTGACTGTCCTAATAACTCCTGTCCTTGCCAGGTGTTGCTCGATCTTATCCTTAATAATTCCTTCCATTAATTTTCCTGTGATGTTTCATGTTAAGCTTACTGGCCTATAGTTGCTCTGATCTGCCCTGTCACCCTTTTTATATAATGGGGTGATATTTGCCATTTTCCAGTCCTTCGGAATCTGTCCAGTGGCAGTGACATCCTAAAAATATGCGTCAAGGGTTTATATCTGCACTCGCTAGACTCCTTAAGAACACGAGGATAAATATTATCTGGTCCTGGTGATTTGTTTGATTTCAGCTTATTTAATCTGAGCAGCATTTCTCACTCTACAATTTCCAAATCCCTCAGTACCTCCTTAGTAGTCCCTGTTACCACTCTGAGGTTATCCACTTGCTCACTTGTAAACACCTCAGAAAAATGTAAGTTTAAGGCATCCGCTATTTCACTGTCTGTATCTTTTAATTCCCCTTTACTATTCCTGATGCACTTGACCTCCTCCTTGACTGTTCTTTTACTACTAAGATACTGAAAGAATCTGTTAGGGTCGTCTCTCACCTTATCTGCTATATTCCTCTCCAACTGCCTTTTAGCCTTCCTGATATCCTTCTTAATTGTTGCCCTCATGTTCTCATACGCTCTACAATTCACTTTGCCCTCATTAGTCTTATATGCCTTATAAAGCAGTTTTTTCCTTTGCAACTTCTTTTTTAAATAGAAGGACCAATACAAGGTAATTCCATGCCAGGCCAGGGGGTGGCATTGTGTGCTAAACCTTTCTCTGATAACCTTACAGACCAAACACGAGAAATTCTGCCTGGTTTGGGCCCCAATGACGTCACTTCCAGTTCTGGTCCCGATGACATCACTTCTGGTTTTTGGGCCCCGATGACATCACTTCTGGTTCAGGGTCCTGATGACATCACTTCCGGTTCAGGGTCCTGATGACATCACTTCCGGTTCAGGCCCCGATGGCGTCACTTCTACTGACCGGCCATAAAGCCCAGAGCACATTCTGCTGTTACTCAGTTCAGTTCTGGACTCCACTCTGTGCACATCTGTACTTAACATCTGCCTTTTCTGCAGCATGGACTCAAGTCTATGGGTGGCTGTCCCAAACCTTCTTCGTGTGTCAAGGCCTATCATTTCACACTCTTTAGGTCATCTTTCTGACTTTCTCACCTTTTCTCCCTCTCTGCCTTTTCTCTTTCTAACTGTTGCTCCCCTCAGCCCTAAAGTGGACCCTAGAATTCTTTGCCTGGGCGGCCATCTTTGTCGCTCCATTATCTCATGTTCTGCTGCCTCATTCGTTTCTCTGGTCCGACTTTCACTGGTGTCCTTCACTGTCCTTGTGGGGTGATTGTAAAGTGACCGACCTTTGGAGCACCAGGCCATTTCTGTAGCTTCAGGTCACTCACGTTAGGTTAAAATCCTTCAGTGCGTCCTTAGTAGTCCCTGTTACCCATGGAGGTCATCCACTTCAGGTTGGGTTAAAATCATCAGAAATAATTGACTTGGAGGAGCAATCAAAGTTTATTTCATGAAGTGCCAATTAATAGCAAATAAGATTAGAATACTGCAAAAAAAATATACAAAATGAGCATTCGAATAAAAAAAGAGCAAATACAAAATGTGTGGCTGTGACAGACACTGGGAGGGTAAACAGCAATTACTAAAAGGCGCTATATAGAACAATCACAGCTAGAAAACCATAAAACAGGGCGAATTGTCAAGAAAGGGAACAAACGTCCATGGATGTCAAGGCTGAAGAAACCTGCTGGTGGCCAAAAAATCAACTTGGAGCCTTCAAGCTACTTAGTCTGGACGAGAAACAAGCAGCCTTAATTTATATAGCGCCTTTCAATAGTGACTCACGCAGGGTAATAAAGGGGTCAGTGCTGGCACCGAACCCGCGTCCATGTGGTTTTGTCTCTGCTCAGGAATTCACTCGGGGGGGTGATGCCCCCCCATATGAAGCCATTAGGCCTAGGGATCACAGAACAGGCCTGTCAGCCGATGGAGCTAAAGGGGGTCTCCCCAGGGTCACCCAGGCTGCTCTCTTTAATGACAGTGTTGGGGGGTGGGGGTCTTTATTTGGTGACCCTCGAGCTTCTGGGTTCTCCTTCTTCTACATCCAATGCTGCAGGTGTCTGCCTTCATCATGGCTGCCTTTCCAGATGGCACCTCTGATGCCAGGATTATGAGGAGGTGGGGGGCAACAATGAAAAAGACGGAAAGAAAGAAAGTCATATAGCGCCTTTCATTATGATTACTAAGTGAAGACAACAATTAAGAAAAAAACAAAGGAAGAAAGAGAGTCCCAGCCAGCCATTGTCCCCAGTAAATGTCCTCTTGAAGGCAGATGGCCTAATGGACAGACTGGGACACTCATGTCATCGTAGCCCACGTCCGGCAGCACATGTTATCAAATCGCCTCCATCAACATGTGAATGTCTCAGTGACAGACCCAACAGGACAAGCCCGCCCGGTTACATCCCCCGTTAGCCTCGTCCATGTCCTCCTCACTTGTCCCAGCGTTTATTTAACTTGAATGTCATCAAAACATCTGCTCGGTGTTGAACATCTTCAGACGGGTCAGAAAATTGAAGTAGATAAAAGTCAAAGAGACCAGGAAGTTTTTGAAAAGGAACAGAAGCGGAGTGATGTAGCCAAAAACAGCGACGAGTCCGACGCGGATGAAGAGGAAGGGAACGTCCTGCAGTAAAACGCCCAAGGAGCTCAGCATGGGATTTCTGGGCTTCAGCACCAACCTCAGCAGAGAAATGTAGCTGAAGATGTAAATTGGGAAGAGCCATCCGGAAACAGAGACATCCAGCACAGTGGCGACCCGCACGAGCTCCACGGTGTCAAACCACAGGATGAAACTCTCCACAAAGATTACGGCCCTCGGGTCGCTGGCAGTCAGGCAGTGCAGGCGCCCCGAAGACGTGTACGTGGTGCCATAGTTGGTGCTGCTGGCCGTGTGCGTGCTGTGCTCTGAGCTGCTCCGAGGCCTTGCCACATGTTCCAGGGATGGGACTCCGGGCACCGACCCGTTAGCTTCTCTCATTATGTTGTCTTCGGCTGAGCCCCTCATCTGGCCCGACACGGTGGCCACTTGGGTGAGATGGGTGAGGACGGGGCCGAGCATGACTGGGTCATCGACATCTGTCACAAAAACATAACAAACAGACAGTTAGTGAGGAGACACCTTGAGCCCACATGGAAGTGGGAAACGATGAAGACAAAGACAAAGAAGAAGATGATGAAGAACACAAAGACAAAGAAGAACAAAAAGAAAAAGAAGAAGACAAAAAAGAAGATGATGAAGAAGAATAAGACAAAGAAGAAGAATGAAGATGAAGAAGAAAAGGCAAAGATGAAGGCAAAGACAAAGATTAAGAAGACATTGAAAACAAAGAAGGAGATGAAGAAGAAGATGACGACAAAGAAGATGCTGAATAAGAACAACAAGAAAAGAAGAAGATGATGAAGAAGAAGACAAAGAAGATGAAGATAAAAAAAGAAGACAAAAAAGAAGATGATGAAGAAGAATAAGATAAAGAAGAAGAATGAAGATGAAGATGATGAAGAAGAAGATGATGAAGAACACAAAGACAAAGAAGAACAAAAAGAAAAAGAAGACAAAAAAGAAGATGATGAAGAATAAGACAAAGAAGAAGAACGAAGATTAAGATGAAAAAGAAGAAGATGATTATGAAGAAGAAAAGGCAAATAAGAAGACAAAGAAGATAAAGAAGATGAAAACAAAGAAGAAGAAGAAGACAAAGAAGGAAATGAAGAAGATAATGAAGAAGATGATGACAAAGAAGAAGTTGAAGAAGAACAACAACCAGAAAAAGAAGCAGAAGATGAAGAAGAATACAAAGAAGAAGAAAAAGAATGAGAAGAAGAAGGTGAAGGAGAAGAACAACAACAAGAAAAAGAAGAGGAAGAAGAAGAAAAAAGAAGGCGAAGAAGATGATGATGAAGAAGGAAGACAAAGAAACAGAAAAAGGCAAAGATGAAGAAGAAGACAAAGACAAAGAAAAAGAAAAGAAGGAGAAGAAGAAGATGAGAAAGAAAAAGACAATGAAGAAGATGAAGATAAAGAAGAACAAAAAGAAAAAGAAGAAGACAAAAAAGAAGAAGATGATGAAGAATAAGACAAAGAAGAAGAACGAAGATGAAGATGAAAAAGAAGAAGATGATGATGAAGAAGAAAAGTCAAAGAAGACAAAGAAGATAAAGAAGATGCAAAGAAGAAGACAAAGATGAAGAAGATGAAAACAATGATGAAGAAGAAGACAAAGAAGGAAATGAAGAAGAAGATAATGAAGAAGATGATGACAAAGAAGAAGATGAAGAAGACAAAGATGAAGAAGATGATGAAGAAGAATAAGACAAAGAAGAAGAATGAAGATGAAGATGAAAAGAAAAAGATGATGATGAAGAAGAAAAGGCAAACAAGAAGACACAGATGATAAAGAAGATGAAGACAAAGACAAAGAAGAAGACAAAAACCATGATAAAGAAGAAGACAAAGAAGGAGATGAAGAAGAAGACAATGAAGAAGAAGACAATAACAAAGAAGAAGATGAAGAAGATGAAGAAGAACATCCATCCATCCATCCATTTTCCAACTCGCTGAATCCGAACACAGGGTCACTGATGAAGAAGACAAAGAAGAAGAAAAAGAATGAGAAGAAGAAGGTGAGGAAGAAGAAAAACAACAACAAGAAGAAAAAGACGAGGAAGAAGAAGAAGAAGAAGAAGTAACAAATACAAAATGGGGTGTAAGGATGTGTCGAGGACACCGGCTGTGGCAGAGTGAACTGTTAGGGGTTGGGGTTGCAGGACGAGGAGGAAATACCAGAAGGTGGGCTGAGAAGTGCCCTGAATGGAATTCCCCAGATTTGTATTCCCACAGTCCTCCCTGTGAGGAGTTGTAGTTTGAACTGATAACCCACTAGAGGGAGCTGCAGCAAAATCAGGTTGAGACCCGCCTCGAGTAGAGCTCGGACCCCTTTAATTTGAAGAGTAAGTGACTGTCCTAGAGCAGATCATTCCAGCAGGCGTGTCCATCGAGTGTCCTCCTTCTGGTCCTGCCCGTCTGTTCGTTGGTGTAGACTGGCAGGTCTGATCTGGCTCATTTGGCTGAACATGCCCAGTACTGATGAGCAGAATGGATGCATTTCAATTTCCAAATATGACACTGAAATTGATGTTGCTGTCAGAGCTCCCTAATGACGAGTTCTGAAGTCGAAGAGCTGCTGGTTCTTAGCCGCCTCGGGCTCGCTGTGTCACTGAGCAGCGTCAGCTGGGCTATAAGACAGAAGGTGAGAAGCTGGCAGAGGCTCACGATTGTCACTTGTGCTTTCTGTGATATTATCGACACCCCGAGGATTTCAGGTCTGCTCGGTGGCTTCTTCGCGTGGCTTATCCGTGACTTGTAAGTCGCCGTCTTCACATTTCTTTCAGGAGGCGATTTCACGGCAGACGTCACTGCCATCTGCATTGTGGTGCTGGACTGTGTGCTGAGCGTTTCGTGCCCATCGTCTTGGGGGCTTTTTCTTGTATCTGTGCTTGATTAATTAGTTATCAATGTTGGGGGTTTTCAGGTGGGCTTCTGCATGGTCGGTTATTTCATTGTTCATTCAATGCCCCCTTTATCATTTGTTTCATGTGCTGTGCTGTGCTACTTGGGTGGGCCGAGTCAACGATGGGTGCATTCCTGGTGTCCCCTAAATAAACCAAAACAGATCTCCATTTTCAGCCGTGAGAATCTGAGAGCCTGACAGCCGTTTTTAACGTTTGTTTTTTTTTTTAAGGACTCGTCTGCACTTCGGTGTTCGATTCTACTTCTGCTTCTCGTTCACAATATCGAAGTGTTAAACAACGGGACGTGTCGATCATTTTCCACACGGCGTGGTGCACAACAGCAAGAGTCACCAGGCAGAAACCACCCGCCTAGCAGCAAGGTAGGTGGAGCTTTGAGTTTCTTTTTAGTCTCCGATGCGTTTTTAGGGCTGCGATCAGCAAAGTGGCAAAGTGGGCATCGTATTAGCAGGGCAAACACAGCACACGCCTGGCAGCAGAAATCAGCCCTTTGCCACTAGAGAACCTTATTGAAATACTAAATGGCAGGCCTGCAGAATTAATACTTGGGGACACTTCCCATGTCCCCATGCGCTGGACCAGGTTTCATGTGTCGATGGCCTGATCTTCACTGGATGGAATATACAATTTATTTTTGTGAACTGTGTTGCACTGCCAATTCAGTTCTGGGACAATTATTAATGGCCAGTAACAGATGATACCGTTGGACCGTCCCCTTTGCAATGACCCCCACCCACACTTCTCCACTGAGTCATATTGCAACATCTCATCTGACCTGGTCTCCTCATCCCTTGGGTCGTGTCTTCACTTGTGGACCCCTTCAGGAGCTACGGACATCTATGCAGCCCTCCAAAAGTGGGGTGCCAGCCATTGTAATGATAGGGAGCCGGCAGCAACTGGGAGAAGAGGCGCATTCAGAAAGGGTTAGAAAGGGGGGGGGGGCGACACCACAAGATTTACCACACGGTGTGCCAAACCCACAATGGCGAGAAAACCTCAAAAAGAGACCAAGAAACTTCATCACAGAATCCTGTGACATAAAGCCTTCTGGGAATCCGTAATCTCGGATAAGGACAAGATCTTTAAAAGCTGGCGCATGGTTAATGCAGGTCATGACCTCTGAGGGCACACCCCTAGCAACACAGGAGCTGCCCTAACAACGGGAAGACAAAATAGCGGCGATCGTAAATCACCAAGATGGCAGGCAAAAATATTGTCAAATAATTGGTAACAACAAAATGAAATCTCAAATCAAGAAACTAATAGAAGATTTCAGAATCTGTGGATCAAGAGACCCCCCCCCACCCCCACCCCCAGATGAAGGAGTAAAAACTGAAGCCATTCATACAACCCAGGCTTGAACCCGTGTCTCACGCTAAGCCAAAGCGGGTCATGCTGCACATCACTCTTTTGCTTACCTTGTATTTGTCCCCTCAGACGAAACTTGCGCAGTTTTTCAATGATATCCACGCTTATGAGTGAGAAGATGACCAAGGACACGGGGAGCTCCGTCAGGGTGTCGTGGAGAGGGGGGGGCCATGTTATTGTACACTTGGACCTGTGGGGGAACCCAGAAACAGACACATCACTTTGGCCAAAAGTTTGGTGGTCCAGTAGTCCGACCCGCTAGAGTGGAGACTGAGTGTGGTGTGTTGATTAACACATGCGAGTAGGAATTTCATTGGACCGCATCCATGTGAGAATTAGGACCTTACAACAGAGTATAGCAGAGTTCAGACACCAGAGGGCAGTGTGGCACCAGAAGGCAGTATGGCACCTGGCCAGGTGTGCCCTAAATAGCAGAGTTCAAACACCAGAGGGCAGTGTGGCTCCTGGCCAGGTGTGCCCTCAATAGCTGGGTTCAGACACCAGAGGGCAGTGTGGCACCTGGCCAGGTGTGCCCTCAATAGAAGAGTTCAGACACCAGAAGGCAGTGTGGTACCAGAGGGCAGTGAGGCACCTGGCCAGGTGTGCCCTCAATAGGTGAGTTCAGACACCAGAGGGCAATGTGACACCAGAGGGCAGTGTGGTTCCTGGCCAGATGTGCCCTCAATAGCAGAGTTCAGACACCAGAGGGTAGTGTGGCACCAGAAGGCAGTATGGCACCTGGACAGGTGTGCCCTAAATAGCAGAGTTCAAACACCAGAGGGCACTGTGGCACCAGAGGGTAGTGTGGCTCCTGGCCAGGTGTGCCCTCAATAGCTGGGTTCAGACACCAGAGGGCAGTGTGGCACCAGAGGGCAGTGAGGCACCTGGCCAGGTGTGCCCTCAATAGCTGAGTTCAGACACCAGAGGGCAATGTGGCACCAGAGGGCAGTGTGGTTCCTGGCCAGATGTGCCCTCAATAGCAGAGTTCAGACACCAGAGGGCAGTGTGGCACCTGGACAGGTGTGCCCTCAATAGCTGGGTTCACACACCAGAGGGCACTGTGGCACCAGAGGGTAGTGTGGCTCCTGGCCAGGTGTGCCCTCAATAGCTGGGTTCAGACACCAGAGGGCAATGTGGCACCAGAGGGCAGTGTGGTTCCTGGCCAGATGTGCCCTCAATAGCAGAGTTCAGACACCAGAGGGCAGTGTGGCACCTGCCCTGGTGTGCCCTCAATAGCTGGGTTCACACACCAGAGGGCACTGTGGCACCAGAGGGCAGTGTGGCTTCTGGCCAGGTGTGCCCTCAATAGCTGAGTTCAGACACCAGAGGGCAGTGTGGCACCTGTCCTGGTGTGCCCTCAATAGCTGGGTTCACACACCAGAGGGCACTGTGGCACCAGAGGGCAGTGTGGCTCCTGGCCAGGTGTGCCCTCAATAGCTGAGTTCAGACCCCAGAGGGCAGTGTGGCACCGGAGGGCAGTGTGGCTCCTGGCCAGGTGTGCCCTCAATAGCTGAATTCAGACCCCAGAGGGCAGTGTGGCAACGTTGGGCAGTGTGGCTCCTGGCCAGGTGTGCCCTCAATAGCAGAGTTCAGACACCAGAGGGCAGTGTGGCACCGGAGGGTAGTGTGGCTCCTGGCCAGGTGTGCCCTCAATAGCTGAGTTCAGACCCCAGAGGGCAGTGTGGCACCGGAGGGCAGTGTGGCTCCTGGCCAGGTGTGCCCTCAATAGCTGAGTTCTGACCCCAGAGGGCAGTGTGACACCGGAGGGCAGTGTGGCTCCTGGCCAGGTGTGCCCCCAATAGCTGAGTTCAGACCCCAGAGGACAATGTCGTCAGGATTCCCATCATTTCCAGGTTAGTTCAGGTAAGGAGAGAGAAGTTTCCAGGTCATCATGTGGCTAACCCTGGAGCTGAAGGGTGGTGACGTGTTGATTACGTTGATCAGAAGGCGCCACGTGACAATGTCGACCCTGAACACCTCATAACCTGGTAAACCTGTTAAACTCACTACCTGCCATACGTATTCTTGTGCCAACTCAACAGGTGGGACAGTAAAATAAGAACCAGGAGAAACGTGGGTCAAAGTGCAAGCCGAGGTCAAAGCCTCAGGTGCGAAAAATCAAAGCAAGAATCTCAGACCAGAAAAAACAAACTTGACAGGTCAGAATGATAACATGAAAGGATTTCTGAGTAAACTGTCGACCTTTATGTCGTCACTAATGATGGCGTCATATGCAAGCACACGCTGGGGAATTCTGGGAAGTCACATTGTGAAATGACTCATAGAAGCCCCATGGAAAACAAAAAAAAAACAAAAAGTCGCTGTCGAAAAATGTTAGGAAATGGCAGCTGCTGCAGTCTGCTAAAGACGAGTTAACTCGTAGTCGATAGACGGTGGCCACTTGATGAGTTCTCTTGTAAGCCATCGACTAGGCCGTAGTGCCCGCTACGAGTGTATTCCTCGTGTACATCACTCACTTTCTGTTAGTTTGCTCTTACTAGACATATTCTGGATAACATTTATTTTTCGTAAAAGTAATTTACATACGTAGAACCATCTGACTAACGATTAGCATGTCACTACTGCGAACTTCAAACGCAAACTGCGAAAATTGATTTCAAGGAATTAACCCAAGATGTGTCACCAGCAGGGAGTGTCGTCAGACTCGTTCGAGTCACAGGGGACTTTAGCCTTAGCTGTGGCTGAATGGAGTCACCAAGGAAAAGAGAGATAAAAAATGGCAGACAGAAGTTGAGGAGACGCCGCTGGGCAGACATTACCTGAGAGCCGGCGGTCAAGAAGGCGAAGCACGGCAGTGTGCACAGGATCATGTAGGCCAGGAGGACGGGCCGCCTAGAACATCATCAAAAACAAAAGAAGAAGAAACCTTTCAGGTAAGGAGCCATCATCTGCGTCTTATATAACAAGAGTGCCTTTCACAGTCTGCTGGCCAGGCCACCTCCTTTAGGTGATCTTTAAGCCTCTCGTTTCAGTTTGGCTTTTCTGACTGTGATTTCCGACTCCCATTTCGGTTTTGACAAAAGGATTTTCCAGCCCTTCTGGATTCCGTCAACTGAAGTGGACCTGCTGGTAGTCCATGTTGTGAGGGTGCACTGATGTGCTGTCATCAGCATGACAAAAGAGCCACTAAAAGGTTTGGGACGGCCACCTGTATGTTACTCCTGGCTGCAAAAATGGAAAACGTACAGATGTGTACAGACTGGAGTCCACAACAGAACTGATTTGATAGCACAAAGATGGCGGAGCGGAGGAAGTGATGTCATCACTGCGGGCCGGAACCGGAAGTAGCGTCACTGGGCCATGGGACTTGAAGTGACATCATCAGTGGGGTCGGAACTGGAATTGATGTCATCGGACCTTGAAGCGGAAGGTGACATCATCAGTATGGGACAAAAATGGAATTGGTGTCATCTGACCTTGAAGCGGAAGTGACGTCATCTGTGGGGGCGGAACTGGAATTGGTGTCATCGGACCTTGAAGCGGAAGGTGACATCATCATTTTCACAGGTGGCGCAGTGGTAGTGCTGCTGCTTTGCAGTAAGGAGACTGTGGAAGATTGTGGGTTTGCTTCCCGGTTCCTCCCTGTGTGGATAGCGCTTTGAGTACTGAGACAAGAGCTATATAAATGTAATGAATTATTATTATTATTATTATTATTATGGGACAAAAATGGAATTGGTGTCTTTGGGCCTTGAAGCGCAAGTGACGTCATCAGTGGGGGGCAGAACTGGAATTGGTGTCATCAGACCTTGAAGTGGAAGTGACATCATCAGTGTGGGTCAAAAATGGAAGTGACATCATCAGTGTCTTGGACTGGAATTGGTGTCATTGGGCCTGGAAGCGGAAGTGACATCATCAGTGGGGGCGGGACTGGAAGTGATGCCACTAGGGCCAGGTGGGATTTCCTGAAATTGGTCTGCACAGAAGTGAGAGAAAGAGTCAGTGCACTCTGCCACCCCCTGGTCTGGCATGGAATTACCCTCCTTCAGGCCCTTTAGCTGCCAACCATGCCCATGTGTGTGGCACTGGACAGATACTTTTGAAGAACCGAGGGCTGTAAGGGGGTCCCCTGGGTAGCGTGAAAGCTTGGGGGAAGGACAGATACGGGTTGGTGATGAGTGGTGAAGTGGCGGTGACACAATGGTACGCATACATTAACTAATCAAGAGCAGCTCACTTCCCGCTCTGTCTGGTTCTGACCGGTTTCACTTATCTCTCAGTCCTTCACTAGGCCTGTGCCGCCTGCCTTTCTCGATGTTTCAGCACAGTAGATATCCGCCTGAAGATGTTCTCGCTGACAGTTGTGAACTTTTTTGTAATTGTGTTATGTTTGGATGGTCTGGAACATTCTTAATATGTTTTATATTTTTTGGCCCAGTTGTGGGGTTTAGAAGTTTTAAAAATCAGGGACTATGAATGTGTGGGTGTTTTATATTAATAATTTAAGTACGAGTTATTATCGTTATTTTTGGAAGTTTGCTGTGTCGTCATTTTGTAAATGTTGTCATTTTATAGCTGCTCTGTCACTGTTGCCAGAGGCCTAACTCCCAGAATGCACCTCATTACTGACGCTTTACTTTATGAACCCCACTCTGCATTCAGTGCAGCGTCCGAGATTACGGATTTGATTCTGTAATCCGCTTCATTGTCTGCTCTCGGCGGTGATCATCATTATTGTCTGTTTGTAGCGATTGTCCTTTCGATTGTCTCGCTTTTTGTGACAACGCATCTTATCATTCAGGTATACAGTCTTCTTAAATGACAGACACTAACGTTATTATATATTTCAGCCCTTGATTGAACATAAATGTGACGCGCTGATCAATACAGTTCTGCTCTTCTGTCATTTCAAACAGGACGTGGCTTCAATAAGCTAAACATTAAACGTTAGATGCAATCATTTCATAATTTCGAGAAAACAAGATCTTTTGTTTTATCGAGATCTCGATAAAATTATACCGTTATCTCAAGGAGACAATTTAAAATAAATAACGATATTTTATGCCCTCTCTCAGCTTCCAGTAGATTTTTGTCTTTGTTTAACACTCATTTGGGTAACGGGCGTGACCATTTGGAGAGCTTTGTGTCGGTTGTTACCCCAGAAACTCTCCCATAATGCACTAGAACTGCGCAGGCACCCATGACGTCACTGAGCACGACAGTATAAAGGTTGCCTCACGTAAGCCCAAAACTATCCGGGATTGGATAAACTTAATGGCGACTACGGCGGGTTGAAAAAGTATTCGACCCCCTACAGATGCATCTTTAGTGTCCTACTGTTACATATAAATGAGGGCCTCTTGGACAATTCATTTGCACTAAAAAATCCTGAAAATCAAATGATGCTGCGACGATAAAGAACATGTGAGTGAAATGTGCTGTTGAATAAGTATTGGACCCCTAATAGCCTGGAGATGAACTTTGTTTTCTCGAGATCTCGATAAAATTAGTCCGTTACCTCGAGGAAACAATTAAAAAAAAATAACGATATTGCATTTCCTCTCTTGGCTTCCATATAAAACAAAACAACAAGCCTCAAAACTGGATTCTGTGGGTAAGGAAACCCCAGGACAGATGTAAAGATTGTGGAGCGTAAGGAAGACTCCATAAAAATGGATAAAGCGCGCCGTCCCAGCACTGACTGACTGACATCTGCTGATTCTTGATGTGACTCTGCCGTCACTTCTGATGTTTTCTTTCGATCTCAACCCTCACTGCAGGTGGCTGGACAGACACGCACGCGTCTCCCAGTCCTGCTGCGTTGGCCTCATTCCTGTTCTGCACTGTAATTACGATTTAAAACAGGAACGGGAACGAGACTGGGAGTCAGAGAATGAAGGAGATCTTCTGGTAAAGCGGAAACAAAAGTCCAAGTACGAGGATTCTTCTGAGCAGGTAGGCCGTCAAAGGGGCTCTGGATTTCAAATCCCACTACTGACACCATCACCTGCGTGTGCTCCAATTGGAGGAAAACAAAAAGAGAAAGGAAACGAACCACTTGGCCCGCAAATGTTGTAAATCGTCTCGGGTGAAAACGTCAGCCAAATATGAAGTAACAGCAATAAAAGCACAGCGATCCGGAACATTCATGAAGGCTGACCTTTTAGGCCATCGTGACCGGGCCGTCCACAAAATGCTGGCTCATTTGAAAAATGAAATAGCGTTTAAAAAAAAAAAATTAAAAAATTGAAAAATATTATGATGCTGTGAGCAGAGTTAGCAGCTCCGAACATTTACACAGACAAGAGAGTCAGCACCTCAGCTTGACATCCCACCCTAAAGAACAGCATTCTGTGTGCAGCACTGGGATCCACACACAGGCCACGGAGTTAGCGCCCCCTACTGGCCTCACCAACAACAACACCCAGCTTTTCCTAGATGGTCTCCCACCCAAGTCCTGTCGGGGTCTGAACGCGCTTAGTGTCAGGTGGATGACCAGTTCTGATGCACCAGAGCTATGGCTGCTGACGCACCAAACTAAAACACACCCTGCGCCTTTGCATCACATCGTCGTGTAGTTAACACGTAGGATTGCATTTCATTTTGGCTCCCATAGAGAAAGGGCTCAGCAGAGCAGAAAGAGGCAATGCAAAGCCAGCCTCAAGTCCCCATAGGTGATCCAAGACAACATGGTATCCACTGTGAATGAATGATCACCAACTCCTGAGCCTTCTCCACTTTCTTGCAAAGCCAGAGGGCAGGCTCGGGAGTGCTGATGTCAGATCCCGCCTCCTTGGGGCTCCACCCACAAAGCAGGACAATACCATAACACAGCAAACACATACCGATAGGACACCTCATCTTTCAGGCAGGGTTCCTTCCCGGCTTGTTACCATCTCCTCGTTTTTTATGTTTTTTTTTTCACTTTTATGTCGACGATACTTTCGTTTATTTTGTGGTTTTTGTTTTTTAGTTATGCCTGTGCTATGCTCCGTGAATTTTGTGGGTGGTCCACCCTTAGGGACGGGGCCACCTGCTAATCTCCACCCTTTTAATCCAGAGGTTCTCCCACAGTGCCTGGGGGTTCATCTTGATTGTGCTCGGTAGTGTTTGGTGACTTTCTTGAGATTTTCTGTGCTGAGTGTAATTAATAAATTTTAGACCCTCTTTTTGTTTTTTCGATTTTATCCTGGAATTGCCTTATTGCTTCACGTCTTTTTAATGTTATGTCTGTGAATTTTCATAAGAATAAACCTTTCCATTTTATTAAGATTCTACAAAGCCCTTTCGTGTCTAGTTGGGGTTTTTGACGGTGTTTCCCCCTCTAGTGGGCATTTTTGTTAGTGCGTTCAGGACTTATAGGGACTCCTAGTCCTTAACATCCATCCATCCATTATCCAACCCACTATATCCTAACTACAGGGTCACGGGGGTCTGCTGGAGCCAATCCCAAACAACACAGGGCACAAGGCAGGAAACAAACCGGGGCAGAGCACCAGCCCACCGCAGTAGTCCTTAACAGAAAACAACAAATCTGACCATAAAATCCATATACACATGTAAGTCCATCACAGAAAGGAGCTTTAGAAAAATCACTATGGCGAGAAAGGGTACCCGATGCCCGCTGTCATTAATTTAATTAAGTGGATGTGGCACACTGTGTGCAGCATCATACATCCACAGTCCTGGGTTCAAATCCCGGTCAGGTGTGGAGTTCTCCTGGAATGAGTGATTGTACCCTGATGTAGACTGACATCCCAACCAGGGTTGATGCCCACCTTGTGCTTCTGGCATCCACTTCTCAGAAACCCTGAACTGCGGTTGGATAGGAAAGGGTTAATAGTTTACATTGTATAAACAAGGTGGCACAATTAAAAAAACGTGCTGCATAGAAAAAAATTAAGAATTAGGTGGCATCCAAAGAACAACGACCCAAATTAAGAGGTGCCCTGTGAAGACAACATGCAGAATATTGAAGTCAAGTGGCATCTGGGATGAGTTTCTGACTTCCTACACCCTGTCTGAATAAATGAGCCACACTGGCTGAAATGAGCTGACAACACCACGGGTGGCACCTCTGGATCCGGGTTCAAATCTGAGCCATTGACATTCAGAAAAACCCATGAAGGAGCCGAGGATGGTTTGGTGCCTGATGGGGAGGGTGGGTGTGGTGCCACCTTGGCATGGCATTCACTGTGAGAGGCACAATACAAATAGAGGCTTTAAAACAAACGTGTACATTCAGTACCCAAGAATGACCCCCCCCCCCCCCCCCGTCACATAAATCAGTGACCCAAGATGCCCGAGGGGTTGGCACTTACCACTTTTTGCGTTCCCTGAAGCATTTCTTCTTCTTGGCTATCATGTACTTCATGGGGAACCAGATCACCAAGGCAACCGAGGTGACATAAGCAATGGAGGAGGCCACGATGAGCCAGTAAACGGTGTTGGCGTCACCCACCGGTTGCCCCTGGGCCTTCCTGACGCGGGCCACGATGGAGGCAAACCTCTGCATGACCACAAAGAGCGGGACACAGAGCGCCGAAAACTGCAGCAGCTCGTATATTCCATACTTGAACTTCTTCCCCGATCTCATCCTTCGTAAAGCTCGGTGACGGCCACACACGGATACGCAGACACGGGGTCACACGGGCCACTCCCTCTGGCTGCCTGCGCCAGCCTCTCCGCTTTGTTCCAGCTCGCCAGCATTTTCCAGCCGGTGCACTCGTCCTGGACTCTGCACAGCCAGCGCTTACACTGCACTCAGCATTGTGTGGACGCCTTTATTGGCCTCATTACGCTGGCTGCGCTGGGCACCGGCAGGAATTTTTATTGTATTGTCAAGTGCGGGCCGAGGGCAGCCACCCCTGCCAAGTCACCTTTGGAATGTTGTGGAGAACAGGGAACTGATGGAAAAGGGAGAGATAAGGAGATCTGCCAAGGCCAACACGATACGGAGGAGCACAGGGTGAAGGGCGGGCAGTGGAGCCCACGCCACCTCAGATAACACAGAGGACCAGCAGCCATTAGTGGCAAAGAGGGCGGAGCCTGTTGACTCATCAGCCAGGAGCTCCCCTGTCACTTGGCAGGTGGGCAGCTGTTCTGTGCCCGGTGTCCAGCCTTTGATGGACTCAGAGCGCCCGTGTGCCCGCTGTCTGTGCTATAGAGCGACTCGTCACAACCTTTTAATGTTCAATCTGTTAAGCGGCATCATGTCACGGCTTAATCGGTTTAATCCACAGGGTGACTTGTCGCTGTCATACTCTGCAGTCTGTATGGTCACCTGGGATTGTCATTTCATTCTGATTCTACACCGCAAGTTGTAATCAGCTTCTACTTTTGAACCTTTACAGGGACTGTCATTCAATATTTAGTCCATAAAGCAGCAAGTCGGTGCCACTCAGTGTGACTTGTATATAGCGACTTGTCATCATCTTTCAATCTGTTCGATAACTTGAGACTTAACATTAATCACTTTGACTTGCCACCCCCCTCAGTGCTTACGCTACAGATAGTGACTTGTGACTCACCTTAGATAGCCACTTGTCACTTCCTTTGAATGTTGACCCTTTATGTGTGCAGTGACTTACTTTTAATTGACCGTTGTAAGAGACGGCCATCTGGGATGCCCCTGAGATGGAAGGATGGGGCAAGGCAGCTTTTCCAGGACATGGCCTCCCCCAAGACGCTAGATGGCAGCTCCCCTGGTGCCCCGGATTCCCAAAGAGCATAATGGGATTAGGAGTCCAGCAGCACAGCCCTGCTGGGTATTGTGGGTGCCACCAGGGGACGCTGTGGGAAAACAAATTCTCACCCAGCCCGGAAGTACTAATGGATTATGACAACGGAAGCCCCGATTAAAAACCTGAATTATCCGCCTGACCCGGAAGTGCTGGCAAATTACGTGGGAGGAAGAACGGAAGCACTTCCGGGTCAAGGACTATAGAAAGGACTGCTGAAGACCCAGCAAGCGAGCCGGGCTCAGGTGGAGGTGTAGGACGAGAGCTTGCACTGTTGGCAGAAGATAAAGAATAAAAATCCTTGTCATTGCCTTAACCCTGTGTCCCGTCCTGTGCCATCTGTCTGTTGGGTTTAAAGGGGCAACAGTGCCACCTAGTGTCCACACCATATAGAGGGACCTCTGACTGTCATTCATACTCATTCTAAATGGCGCCTCGTCAGTGTCCGTCACTTATAACACAAAGTGAGTGCCATTCACTACTTAGTGACTTGTCACCATGGTCATATGTCCAGTCTGTTTAGTGACGTGTCACTGGCTTTTCATGTTTATCTGTATGGTACCCTGACATTGTCATATAGTACTTATAGCAACTTGTCACCAGTCTATATAGAGACCTCCGACTGTCATTCAGTACTCATTCTAAATGGCGCCCTGTCAGTGCCCTGGTGATTCTTCGTCTCTATAACAACTTGCCATCACCTTTACATATTCAATCTGTATTGTGCTGTCCAGCACTTAGTGTATATAGTGCCTTGTCATCCACTTTCAATGCTAAATCCTTATAGTGACTGCCGCTCAATACTTAATGACAACTTTTAGTATTCAGTCGATTAAGTGATCTTAACTACTTAGTGACTTGTCACCATAGTCATATGTCCAGTCTGTTTAGTGATGGGTCACTGGCTTTTCATGTTTATCAGTATGGAACCCTGACATTGTCATATAGTACTTATAGGAACTTGTCACCATCTTTATTGTTCAGTCTATACAGTGACCTATGACTGTCATTCAGCACTTAGAGTCTTGTCACCATGCTTTAATGTCCAACCTGTAAAGGCTAATTTTCTATCATCGATCAGCTTGCTATTACCTTTAAATGCTCAGTCTGTAGTGTGACCTGTGTGACGGATGGCCAGAACCCTTGCCCAGCCGGGATGTCCCTTTAACGGAAGGACCTGGGGAGAGACTGTGTTCAGGGTGTTATCACCTCCAGAACACTAGAGGGCAGACCCTCTGGCTTGCTGTAGGGATTGGAAGCTCCACCTCGCTGGGACCCGTCGCCACCACCAGAGGGCGCTTGTCAGAGCCCTGGGTTGCAGCACTTCACCCGCACCCAGAAGTTGGCCAACGAGCACCTGCAGCACTTCTGGGTGCCTTAAAAAAAGAGTCGGCAGCCGCTGCTCCGGGAGCGAGAGTCTGGGGAAGAGGACGAAGCTGGCTGGAGGAAGAGGAGGAGGAGGAGGAGTGGTGGTGAGAAAAGGGCAAAGAGAGAAGATCTGGGGTGCTGTGTGTACTAGAGAACTGGGAGGTGAAGGTGGGAAGCAGCAGAGCCCACGTGGCAACTGCACTGGTGTCTTTGGCGGTCTGTGTCGGGTTGGGTACGCCCCCTGGTGGTCCACACTGGCCAACGCTGTTCAATGCTTCAGTATATAGTGACATGTCACATTTGTAATGTATATACAGTAACTTGTGACTCTTCATCTTTACAGTAACTTGACCCACCAGTCAGTGCTTACTCTGTATAGCGACTTTGTGAGTGTCTTGTAATGTTTGACCTATAAATAGTGACTTGTCACTGGTGTCTGTAACAACAACGTGTCACTGTCATTACATATTGAATCTCTGCAGTGACTGTCCTTCAGTGCTTTAGTCCACTGTGTGTAACAACTTGATAGTGACTTGTCACCACCTACCAATCTATATAATGACCGTGAATGTCATGGCCAGGGTGGGGCTGTGTGTCCCCACAATACACCAGATGGCAGCGTCCCTCTGGTGTAGCGTCTTGTTTGTTCACTCGTGAGACTTGATGAGAGTTCTGGAAGGCAAAACCTACTGCCACCTACTGGGAGGAAGCTGACACTCTGATGGTACTGACAGGTCTGAGTTAACAGGGAATTAGGAACTGGGAGAGGAGAAGGAGCACACTCACCTGGGGCACTTGGTGGAGGAAAAGCCCGGTGCTTATGGTGGAGAAGCCTGCTCAAGTAAAAGGCTTGATTTGAACCCGAGTGTGTCTGGGGTTTGTGCTGCTCCCCCTACAGGCCACACCTTGTTTGTCCATGTGGGTGCTTCTTTGGTTTGTAGGTGCCACATGGGCTGAACGGGCATCCCGGCCAGAAGAGGGGATGGTTCCTTACCCAGACGGGAGATTCCTAATAGGCATCCCGGCTGGGGAGAAAGAAGGGATCAGACCCAGAAGGAAGTATGGAAAAGCAGGGACGGACAGCCCAATAAAAAGAAATGTCACTTAGTCCCCCAGCATGCCTGATGGCAGCAGCCCTGGATATCATAAATCAGCAGGGCATGCTGGGAGATGTAGCCCTGCTGGGGTCACTAGGTGCCATAAGAGGCCACTGTAGAGAGACAAGCTCCCTGATATAATGGACTTCCGTGTCACCCCGAAGTACTTCCATCGGGCAATTGCCTTGGCACCGGATGAACTCCAGGGGTCTGTAGTAAAAGGGGTTGCACTTCTAGGAGAGTCGGAGCTGGGAGGTAGAAGGGCAACACTCAGCTGGAGGAAGGTAGAAGACTTGTGGCAAAAGAGAGGAATTTTGGAAAGAGCAACCTGTGCTTTGAGGATGTTGTGACGTATTTGAGGTGATTTGGTTAATAAACCAGACTTTATTTGAACCCAGGACTGTGCTAGTGTGTTCGTGTCGGGGTTTGGGTCATTGACGCCCCGGTGTCCGTCACAGATTTATAGAATTAACTTCTTCATTTATAAAGATTCTTCTCAAGCCAGAGGTCTTCTTTTGGTGTATCTTCTCTCTTAAAGGGTATTTTTGTGTATGTTTTAATATCCCATTGTTCTGCCTGTGCAGGCCTTTGAAGCCTGTCTTTTGAGTTTGGAGACAGGTTTCCTGGAGTGAGGCCTATTTTGAGGTCCCACTCGGTGACATTCTGAAGGGCAGGATGACTAGGATGAGGCCTATTTTGAGGTTCCCCTCGGTGACATTCTGAAGGGCAGGCTTCCTGGGGTGAGGCCTATTTTGAGGTCCCACTTGGTGACATTCTGAAGGGCAGGATGACTAGGATGAGGCCTATTTTGAGGTTCCACTCGGTGACATTCTGAAGGGCAGGCTTCCTGGGGTGAGGCCTATTTTGAGGTCCCACTTGGTGACATTCTGAAGGGCAGGCTTCCTGGGGTGAGGCCTATTTTGAGGTCCCACTCGGTGACATTCTGAAGGGCAGGATGACTAGGGTGAGGCCTATTTTGAGGTCCCACTCGGTGACATTCTGAAGGGCAGGATGACTAGGATGAGGCCTATTTTGAGGTTCCACTCGGTGACATTCTGAAGGGCAGGCTTCCTGGGGTGAGGCCTATTTTGAGGTCCCACTCGGTGACATTCTGAAGGGCAGGATGACTAGGATGAGGCCTATTTTGAGGTTCCACTCGGTGACATTCTGAAGGGCAGGCTTCCTGGGGTGAGGCCTATTTTGAGGTCCCACTCGGTGACATTCTGAAGGGCAGGATGACTAGGGTGAGGCCTATTTTGAGGTCCCACTCGGTGACATTCTGAAGGGCAGGATGACTAGGATGAGGCCTATTTTGAGGTTCCACTCGGTGACATTCTGAAGGGCAGGCTTCCTGGGGTGAGGCCTATTTTGAGGTCCCACTCGGTGACATTCTGAAGGGCAGGATGACTAGGGTGAGGCCTATTTTGAGGTCCCACTCGGTGACATTCTGAAGGGCAGGATGACTGGGGTGAGGCCTATTTTGAGGTCCCATTCTGTGACATTCTGAAGGGCAGGCTGCCTAGGGTGAGGCCTATTTTGAGGTCCCACTCGGTGACATTCTGAAGGGCAGGATGACTAGGATGAGGCCTATTTTGAGGTTCCACTCGGTGACATTCTGAAGGGCAGGCTTCCTGGGGTGAGGCCTATTTTGAGGTCCCACTCGGTGACATTCTGAAGGGCAGGATGACTAGGGTGAGGCCTATTTTGAGGTCCCACTCGGTGACATTCTGAAGGGCAGGATGACTGGGGTGAGGCCTATTTTGAGGTCCCACTCGGTGACATTCTGAAGGGCAGGATGACTGGGGTGAGGCCTATTTTGAGGTCCCATTCTGTGACATTCTGAAGGGCAGGCTGCCTAGGGTGAGGCCTATTTTGAGGTCCCACTCGGTGACATTCTGAAGGGCAGGATGACTAGGATGAGGCCTATTTTGAGGTTCCACTCGGTGACATTCTGAAGGGCAGGCTTCCTGGGGTGAGGCCTATTTTGAGGTCCCACTCGGTGACATTCTGAAGGGCAGGCTTCCTGGGGTGAGGCCTATTTTGAGGTCCCACTCGGTGACATTCTGAAGGGCAGGCTGCCTAGGGTGAGGCCTATTTTGAGGTCCCACTCGGTGACATTCTGAAGGGCAGGCTGCCTGGGGTGAGGCCTATTTTGAGGGAGCAATCTGGCAGGGGATGGAATGGAGCCATGTTGTGCTGAAATAAGACTGGCATGAAGAAGGAAGTCGGCTCATCCTAGTGGTCCGGGAGGCTGGACTGAGATAAAGACAAAGGTGACAGGGACACTCAAGTCTGTGGGGGAGAAGACCAAAAACCAAATGTCCGCCTGGTGCCATGTAGATGATGAGCTGGCAAAGGAGAGAATCAAATGTCACCACAAGCTTATGTGCCACCTGAAACTACGCATTTTTCATCTTCTGTTTTAGAGCAGATTGGCTACTCTTGGCATATTAGCGCCACCTACTGTATGGAGGGAGAAAACTCCCCATTCACACATCTAGCAAGTTTGCAAGGCCATGTTGTATTTGCTTTTTGTTTGTGGCACCAGTTACAATATTTGCAAATGTCCAAAGTTACGGACGTAAAGGAACGACGGAGATATTTAACTACTGTAGCCGTCAGCCATGACATATGGTAAGAGGACGGGAGTACAAAGGTGAAGACAGGGTGGACCTCAGACCTCACTGAAACAAAACAACGGTGAAGAAGCAAACCACCTGACCTGCTTAAGATTTGCCCGAGTCCATTATGATCACCCAGGGGAGGCAGCAGTACAACTGAAAATTGTAATCTGCGGATACAAGGTAGTCAAAATGGACAGTGAAAGGTCAAGAAACTCAAATCAAGGCTCAGTATGAGTGACAGGAATTGTAGTCAGTTGGGGGGGGGGGGGGGGGGGGGCAGTTCATGGTGGCTCCAAAATCCGTGCTAACCCCCTACTTTCTCTGCTGTTCTGTGGTGCCCATCTGTGTCCTCACCACCACCTGATGAGGGTGCCATGCAGTCCTTACATTGACGGATTGAAGGCCAGAGGTCCACATGGCCATCATCATCTAATTCTTCCACCTAAAGCCTGAAAACCACGAGGACTGATTGGAGTCATTGATGTTAGGGGGGGCCGGGTGGTCTCGTGGTCTCGGAGCCCCTGCAGATTTTTTTTTTCTCTAGTCGTCTGGAGTTTTTTTGTTTTGTTTTTTCTCTCCCCCCTGGCCATCGGACCCTTAATTTTATTACCTAATTTTATTTTTATATTTTGTTCTCTTCCTTCATCCTGTGAAGCACTTTGAGCTCCGTCATTTGTATGGAAATAAATGTTGGTGTTGTAAACTTTACTTTTGTTGTCTTAATCCAGAGGGTTGTGGTTATCCTCTCCCTTAACAAAACTTTAAACTTTACACCAAGTCCTGTTTTGGTCCCGTGCAGGCCTTGCAGCTTGGGGACCAGGACACGTCTGCCTTAGAAACAGGCCTCACCCCACCCACATCGCCTGGCCCCAAACACAAAAGGCAGGCTTCAGGGTTTTCATCTACGCTCTACTGCCAAAAAAGTACTGGGACGCCTGCCGTTACACACGCGTGAACTTTAATGACATCCCCTTGTTAATATGAGTCGGCCCACCCTTTGCTGCTCTGACAGCTTCAGCTCTCCCACAGGGTGTGTTGATGGGAATGTGTGACCAGGAGAGCCTTGGTGAGGTCAGGTGCTGATGTTGGACGAGAAGGCCATGGCTCACTCGCCGTCTCGAGGTCAGCCCCACCAAACTCGCTCCTCCATCTCTTTATAGACCCTCGCTTTGTGTGCTCAGTCATGTCGCCATCCCCAAAGTGTCCCCACACAGTTGGGCAGGAGCCTGAAATTGTCCACAATGGCATTAAGAGTTCCTTCCTCTCACTGGGACTAAGGGGCCGAGCCCAACCTCACACCATAAGCACCCCGTCCACCAAACTGTACACTTGGCACAATGCAGTCAGGCGAGTCCCCTTCTCCTGGGCAGCGCCAAACCCAGGGGTGGGCGGGGCCTTAGAGCTGACCAGCCCCACGCGGACCCCCTGTCACCGGTATGTGTGGGCTGTTTAAACTTCTAATAATGTTAACATACGTGAGATTTTCTCATTACGGTATTGAGCTAAATTTTTGTAAGATAACAGGCTGACTTTATCAAAATCTAACGACCTGATCGATTAAAGTGCCACTCCTGATTCATGACGATACCCCGACGGTGTGAAATGTGATGAGGTGTCACGCGGAAATTAGCAGGGCCTTCTAGAAAAGAGTCTCGATGTGCAGGATGTCCTCGGTTGACGTCACGCCCGCCGGTTATCGCATTTCTGTCCATTAATACTTCGACGTGTTTAATAAAATGGACGTGTCAGGAAGTGCGAGATGAACGTTGCGTATCGTCAGGAGATCTCTCACCGGTTTCCAGCTTCAGAGACGTTTCTTGGAGAAGTCGTTGTTGCCATCTTCGTCGTCTAATCGGGATCTGCAATGTCTTTTTCTACAGACAGGATCAGCCAAGCCAGCGACTAATGGGATCTACCGACTTTTGGAATGTGAGAAAGACGTCCATGGAGGGAATTTGAGCTTGAAGAGGGATTTTAAAAGGGTTCCTCTCAGAAGCTTCTCAAATATATAAATCTACTGGAGATCACAACTTGACAAATCCGCTCCAATGGGACTCGTGGGGCCTCCTTAGATGTGGTCGACCCACTTGCCACCCCCAAACGCCGCTCTTGTGTCCATCAGATTGCATCATTCGTCACTCCAGAGGACATGTCTGCACTACTCAAGGGTCCAGTGGCGGTGCAGTGGGCTTTACACCTCTGCATTGGACGCTTGGCTGCTCGGCCGTGGAGACCCCATTCACTCCATGAAGCTCTCTCTACGCCGCACTGTTCTTGAGCTTTTGGGGGTCTGCAGCTATGGACTCTGCAGAGCGTTGGCGACTCCTGCCCACCTCAGCATGCGCTCTCCCCACTTGATTTGACCACTTGGTGGCTGACTTGCTGTTGTCCCCAATCTGCGCCCACTTTGTCATCACACCTCTGACGGCTGACTGTGGAGTATTTACCAGCGAGGACACTTCACGAATGGCACAGGTGGCATCCTATCATGGTGCCACACTTCAAATCACTGAGAGCGACCCATTCCAGCCTGCATGCCGAGGGGCTCAATGTTATACCATGGAAAGGATCGGACCACCGGAATTCAGTGGATTTGGAGGGGGGGGTCCCCAATATGTTTGGTAATATCGTGTATTTTGAGGCCTCTTTGTCAATTATGTCATTTTCTTGCGTTGCGGGCATCACAACACGTAGGAGAATGTGATTCATTTTTAATATGACAATGACAAACACATTCTGTGGTCTTCAAAACCCAAGTAACGATGCGAATTGAAAATGAAAGGAGTGAGGAAGAGACAAAAAAACGAGAACATGGCGGAGTCAGGGGGCTGCACTTCCATCGGGTAACAACTGTGGAGGGTTCAGCTCTTTGTTTTGTCACCTTATCGTGTCCCTCATCTTTGACGAGCCCAAGTCAGGGGGTCCAAAGAGATTTCACCAAAACGTCGAGCAGCTTGAACCCAAAGAGCTTGGACTCCTGATGAACGTCGAAGTAAAGCAGAAGGAAAAAGAAGCAGCAGGTTGTCCTTGGGCGACACCTAGTGGTCATGAAGACTTGGTGTGTCCTAAATAACGTGGGACTGGGGAGTCGACTCCAATCAGTGAAGGGATGACCTGTGGGGTGTGTGCTGCCCAACCCCCCGCCCCGCTTGTGGACGCTGAGCCTGCGACGTCCCCAAATTTTTTTATTGCACATCTTCTCCTTGCAGAAAAAACACAAAAGTGAGAATTCAAAGGACGTTGTCAGTGTCCTCCATGCTGTTGGTCTCGAGTGTCCTTTGAAAATCTCGTTGTTAATGAAGCCCACTGCCACAGGTCCTGAAATGGGGGCAAATGGGAGGCAACCCCACCCAGCAGGCCCCCCAATGAACTGCGCTCTCCCACCTAATTTGAGCAACCCCCCTTACAACAGTAAATGGGGTTCCCCACCTAAGGTGAGCAGCCCCCCTAAAGGAAAGCAAATGGGGGCCATGAGGTTCCCCCACATCGTTTGAACAGCACCAATGGAGGACAACTGGCACTGTGATGTCCCCACAAAACTTAACACCCCCCCTGAGAATTGAAATGGGCACCAAGGGGTTCCCAAGTATTTGTGAAGTGGCCTGGGCATGGGTTAGGCGCTATATAAATACAAAGTAAAAAAAAGGGGGTGCTATGAGTGGCCCCTGAACTTGAGCGGCAAATGGGGTCCTCTCTAAACCTGGTGGACGTCAATTGGGTGCCGTAAGTTCCCCACATAAGTAACCCCCCCCCCCTTGTGGAAGACAAATTGGGGGGGGGGGTCTGAATTCCTCACAAAAACTTACCAGCCTACAATGAATAGTAAAGGGGGGTACATGTTGTGAGTTTTCTTCATAGCTTGTTAAATGGGGGCCACATAACTACCAGTAGGTGACAGATAAAGGGGGCTGTGGGTCCTCCACATAACTAAACAGCCCCAAATGACGTCAAATGAGTTGCCGTGGGGGTCTCCATGTAGCTTGAAAAGCCCCATTGGATGTCAGCTGGGGGTGCACCACATACAACGTGAATGGCCCCCAGTGGGAGATAACTGGGGCTGCAGGTACCCACCAAGTAACTTAACAGTCCCAACAGATGGCAGGAGGGGTGCTGTGGGCTCTCCTCATAGCCTCAAGAACCCAAATGAATGCCAGCGGGGGACATGGGCCCTCTGCATGACTTAATAGGCTCCAAAGGATGTCAGCTGGGGGCCCGTGGGTCCCCCCCACATAGTGTGAACAGTCCCAGAAGATGTCAAATGGGATGCGGCCTCTGATGACAAATGTGACCGCCATATAACTAAAGGGCCCCAACAGATGTCAAAATGAGCTGCTGTGGGGTCTCCACATGGCTTGAAAAGTCACGGGTGCAGTACGTAACTTCAACACCCACCCTATAGACTCCAAACGGGGCACTGTGGGTGGGTTCCCCACATAGCTTAGACCCTTTTGGACACAGTGGGTCGACGTCTTAACCAGTTTTGGTCCAACGCCCGAGTGCAAACCTTAAAGAAGGACAAAAAGCCCCCCCAACATCATATATCCCACCTTTTAGTGGTGTCCTCCAGCTTTTGACAGCAACTTCAGTTAACCCCACAAGCTGCTGCCATCTTCTTCCCTTCCAAGCTGAAGACCACCGAGACCTCATGAGACACGAGACCACCAGCCTTCAGTGTGGCTCCTCCAGACCCCATTCCAATGTAATAATAAACCAACTTGAGGAGCGGCGCTTGGCCCGACTTACCTGCCAGCAGCACACCCTTCGACATCACATCAACATGTCCCTTCACTTTACAGGATGTCACCAACTGTGCAGAAGGACATTAAAACGCTCACCAAGTCCCAAGCAGGTGCTCACCACTCAAGGAACTCGACTGAAGGGTCCCGTGGATGGGTAGGGTTTGGCTGCTTGGCTCCACTCCAGGGGTTTGGGCCCAACAAGCGTGAAGACACGAGACAAGCAGGTCATCCATCCAGCTGTCATCAGCTGAGTCACCGGGATGTGGTGTCAGTTCTGGCAAGGAACCAAATGATGGGTGGGATGAACTGGTGCCAAAATGAAAAGGGGGGCAATCAGGAGGGTCTTGTAGGGACAAATCAGAGTGAAGGTTTAATGTCACATCAGAAAAAAGACATTGCATGGCAAAGGCAGACACACCATACTCTGGTGACTTGCTTGTCCATGTCCTGTGGCACATTAGTTGACACTTCTGCACCAACTCAATTTTGGTGATCGAGAGGCCCCGACAGAATTCTGATTTGGTCAGATGTGACAAAAGGCATTTAATGGAAATGAATCTCGAAGTCTTGTAAGAGATGTCATCAATAACATTGCAGAATGGCGGATGGGCCCAAGGAGCAGGTGCACTCGTCACTGTCCTGTGCACAAGTGACACTCGGTTATATGGCGCCCTCTTGTGTTAGGAGTTGATTTAGTCTTTTACTTTTGAGAATGGTTAAGACATTAGTATTGGTTCTCGGGCTGCAGAATCCATTTCTGGTGTTTATTTTTGTTTCCTGACTCAGTGAAAGGCGCTATATAAATGTAGTACATACGCCCAGGCCTACCTTCGTGATGTGACTTACTGCGGAAGGTGCCATATAAATGCAGAGTACTGGCACTGTGACAAGGTCAGCTATGAAAGGTGTTATAGAAATGTAGAGCTTCATGAAAGGCGCTATATGAGCACATATCACTACTTCTTAAATAGCTTTGTGAGAGGGGGACACTAAGAAAAATGTCACATGAACACACAGCTTTGTGATGAAAGGTGAAATATATAAAGGTAGAGCACAAGCCTGCCAGGTTCATAACAGGGAGAGCTGGTTAGTCCATGAGGTAACATGGGTGGCCACCCAAGGACCACCATTTATAGAAATAAAGAGAGCATTATGAATGGCCAACGCTAAGGAAGACTAAGGGAGCCATTCTGCTAAATTGAAGGGGCGGACCCCAATTCCCCCACTGAGGGCTCTATATGGGCTTCAAACAGCACTGATAAATGGGCTTACAATGAAAGGTGCACTTTGTAATATGGCTTAGTGTGAAAGGTGCTATATAATAAGTACAGAGTGCCAGCCCAAGCTTTGGGTCATAAATAGCCATCATTACTCCATAAAGCCTTGTGACGGTGTCACGGTGAAAGGCGCTATAAAAATACTGATCACTACTGCGTCAGTATCTTTGTGAGAGGGGGCTGCTGGGAAAAGTGCCATATTGAAATACACTGAGCTGGTCCACAACTCTGTGACAGAGCACAACCTGAAAGGTGCCACATAAATGCAGTACATGATGTCATGTAATGTGAAAGGTGCCACATAAATACACAGTGCTGGCACCTAAAGAGCATCTTGACAGGGTTTGCCATGGAAGGCATTACAGAAATGTGACAGAGCGCACCGTGAAAGGTGCCATTAAAATGCTGAGCACAAGTTATTTTATAATGGGGCTCAGCATGAAAGGCGCTATATAAATGCTGCACTTATCCATCGCCTTGGAATACGGCTTAATGTTGTCACAGGTGGCTGGGTGTGGTCGGCATTCGGTTGCCTATAAAAGGGTCCGCTTCCCGACAGTCAAGGCTGGAGTCGGGTGAGGAGAAGGACGAGGTCGGAGAGGAGAGGCCTGAAGAGTGTGAGAAGGAAAGAGAGGTGGCTTAGAGAGAAGCCTGGACTGTTGAGAGACTGTGGGGGTGTTTGGTGGCGGTGCACATAGTGACTGTAAATAATAGTAGTGTGAATAAACGTGTGGTGATGGCTGAAAACGTGTCCTCCTGTCTGTGTCCGGGCTGTACTCTTTCACTATGTGAAAGGCACTATATAATAAGTACACAGTGCCAGCCCAAGCTTTGGGTCAAAAATAGCAGTCATTACTCCATAAAGCCTTGTGATGGTGTCACTGTGAAAGGTGCTATAAAAATACTAATCACTACTGCGTAAGTATCTTTGTGAGAGGGGGCTGCTGTGAAAGGTTCCATGTTGAAATACACTGAGCGGGTCCACAGCCTTGTGACACAGCTTACCATGAAAGGTGCCACATAAATGCACAGCGCTGGCACCTAAAGGGCATCTTGACAGGGTTTGCCATGGAAGGCGTTACAGAAATATGACAGAGCACACCGTGAAAGGTGCCACTGAAATGCAGAGAGCACAAATTGGTTTATAATGGGGCTCAGCATGAAAGGCGCTATATAAATGCTGCACCTTGGAACAAGGCTTAATGTGAGAGGCGCTATAAAATAAAAACACAGTGCTAGCTCAAGCTTTGGGACATAAATGCCCGTCATTACTCCATAAAGCCTTGCGATGGTGTCACTGTGAATGGCACTACATAAACAGGCAGCACACATCCAGGTGTGAAAGGCGCTATAAAAATACTGATCACCACCCTATTAAGAGGTTTTGTGAAAGGTGCCACATTTAAATACACAGCACTGGTCCACAGCTTTGTGAGTGAGCTCTCCATGAAAGGTGCTATATAAATGACTATACAGTAGAGCTTAATGTGAAAGGCGCTATATAACAGCAGAGCAATGACCTGCAAGAAGCCTAATCAGCGCGCTTACCCTGAAAGATTCTATAAAATTGCAGACCCCTGGCCCACATCTGGGGGGTCTTATCATATAAGGTGCTCTATAAAGTGATGTGTTTTAAAGTTTAGACTCTTTTGTGTCACGGAGTCGGGGTAACAGAGGAGCGCAGGGACACACGAGGACTCCTTTCAGTGTTGTTCTTTATGGCTTCTCAACAAATGTGCACTGAAACCCACCGGAGGAACATTCTTCCAAAGTCCCAGACTCCCCAAACTGTATGCCAGTGTCGGTCATGCCCATCTTTCTTTACCGATTCATCCCCCCCCCCCCCCCATGAGCAGCCCACTCCAATCGAAATAAAAACGCACTAAAATACGCCGATCACTAGCAGTTAGTTCAAATGACAGGACAGGAAATTAAATGAATTGAACAGAGACTCGTATTTGGGCTCGAGAGCGCCTCCTACCAAAACTTACATCTCAGTTTATGTACAACAAATGACCGGGAGCCAAGCTCGGGATATTTCATGGAGCGTCCAGCCGGCCGCGCCGGACACCGCCGCTTAACATCCAGGGGGCACGAGATGCTACAATAAATAAATAAGACGGCTTTTCCTCACAAGTGCCCCATGTCACGTGGATGTCCTCGCATCTGCCATCCTCCCGACCCTTTAGAGTGAGCAGAACCCACCGCAGGGGGTCTCTGCTGCCCCCGAGAGAGTCGCCAGCCGTAGTCGGACAAAGGGATACTCGAAGAGTCATGTTCACAGTCCTACAGCAGGGCCTTCTGGGAGGAGAAACCCGGCGGCTGCTGGCCGTCCACTGGCTGTGCAAGTGCTGCGGGGTCCATGGTGTAACTGGCCATCTGGGGGGCACCGGTGGCAGCGCTCGGGTAAGCGGGCACATCCATGCTGACCGCTGTTGCTGGAGGGGTATAAACTGGAGGCTGGCTCAGGTATGCGCTCCCCGATCCCGAATTTACCAAGGCGCTATAAAAGAGAGACAGAGAGAGAGAGAGAAACAGAGTGGAGTGTCAGTAGCCATCTTCTGATGCCAACAGCACAGCTCGAGACCCCTGAACTTAATAAAGGAAAGAAACCGAGCGTCTAAAGCGATTGAATCCCAGAGGACAGATTCAGGGTGTCACCCCCCTACGGTTCAGTGCCTTCGAGTTTTGTTTCTGCTCCTTGGTGTTTCGACACGTCCAGTTCTTCTCTTCAGTTTTCCTCACGGGTCTCGTTTAATGAAGAGACAGAAATGGAGACACGTCACTATGACACGGCGGTCCGTGACTCTGACACCTCACCCTGGAGGCTACCCAGAAGTTGGACCACTCAGGGCTACTGAAGCGACCCCATAGGCCAGAACTGTTTTTATTTTTGAATACAGAAATGTCTGCCCATGTACTGCTTCCTTTATGTCAAGGTGGGGCACATACAGTCGTGTGAAAAAGTAAGTACACCCTGTGGCAGCTGTTGACTTTTTCCACGTATTTGAACAGGCAAACATTAAGAGCTTCATGCAAACGGGGGGCCACCTGAGTAAAAACACGAGGAACACGGGGCCTCCTCAGTCAGGGTTTCAACTAAAATATCTGTAGATGTCGTGGTCTACTAGGGGGAAAAGGAAGGCCACTCTTGGCCTAAGAAGCGAGTATTGCCCCCCCTTAGTTGGAATGACGTCTTGTAGTCTCACACCAGTGCCCACCAGTCTCAGATGACCACGCTGTGAAATTCTGGACCACTTCTTCATGAAAAATCCCTTCAGTTACAAGATGTTTGTGGGTCTTCATGCATGTCCTACAAATTTCCACTGTTCGGTGCGATTCAAACCAGGCCTTTCATTTGGCCAGTCCATAATCCTCCATTTCATCTTCTTGACGCCTCTCCGTGGTGGATTCACTCCCGTGCTTTGGATTGTTACTGTGTTTCGGGTTCCACCTCAACTTTCACATAAATGGCTGCACCTTCTCATCAAGCATACTTTGATATGAGGCCGAATGTTGAGTCTGCTCAGGCCTCAACCCCAAACCAGAGCACATCTACCATCATGCTTGACAGCTGGTTTGAGGTTCTTCTAATCCTGAAATGAAGTCTTCAGTTTCCACCAAACACATCTACTGTGACTGGGGCCAAACCGCTCGACCTTTGATTCATCTGTTCCAGAAGGTTCAACAGCAAACTATTGTTCTTTTTGGACAGCATAGGGTTTCTCCTGGCAGGTCCAATCAGTGTTATCTCTATCTGATTGTAGATGTTGATGCCAGCTTTGGCAAGAGTTACTTGCAGATCCAAAAATAAAATTCTGGGGTTCTTGGCGAGTTCCTTTAGTATCAAATGATCAGCTCTTGGGCTGAATCTGCTGGGACAGTCCAGTCCAGGACAAATTAGCAGCCATTTGAAACCTACACCTCTTGTTGACGAGTTTCTTCCCAGTGGGGATAATTTGGCCATCTTTTGAAATCCCTCTGCCAGACTCCTTGGCATCCTCAATCTTCTTTCTGAGAAACTTACGAGAGCTATTTAGATCTTGGCATGATGACACCACTCATGTCAGGAGCAATGAGAAGAAACAGCAGACCCTCGACATCTGTGGTTAAAATAAGACGGTCAGGTCCACATTCACAGCCCATAAGGAGGGTCTCATCATTGGCACCTCATCTGTCTATAGGTCAGGTCAGGTTGCCACACCCACCACACTACGAAACATCTCAGGATCCTGGTTGGCAACCCCCCAGGCAGATGTGCGGTCCAGTCCCACCCTCCAGAAATGACCCTCTATCTGTCACAGCCAGGTATTCCATGGGTGTCCCCCCTTGGCCTGGTCCAGCCACTCAGTTGGTCAGTAATGAGCTGGGTCGCCCAATGCAGGTCATTTGGGACTCCGTGAGCAACACAAAGGAGACCAGCGGCACCCGAGGACTCTCCGAAGAGACAAACATGAAGGAGTCCACTGTTCATCTCAGGCCACTGGATAGCATCAATGTCTCACAAACAGGAAGCACCAGGACTGTACAGACTTGGACCTTCGTCCTTTTACAGAGATATCAGGACCAGCACACACCCCTTTAAAGTGACCTCATGACCCCCTCCCCCCCCATGCTCTCCCAATCCATCTATTGACTTCATAGGAGGAGTCACCAGAGTCACATGAATATCACAGCCAAGATCAGTAAACCTCTCTACGCGGTCGACACTCTTTCCACAGACAGACACACTGACTTGGCCATCATCTGGAAGATCCGATTCTAATTTGATGAATTTGAAGTGCTGATCAGTGTAGGGGTGGACTTATTTTTTTTCCATGTGACAAATCATTTTTCATTCATTTAGATGATATGAATGAAGATCCCGTGTCAGTCTGACGTGTTCTTTGTTCTAGAACTTCTCCTTTATCTGCAGGCCCCGTTTGCATGAAGAGCTGCTGCGTTTGCCTGATCAAATATGCTGAAAAAGGCAACAATTTCCATGGGGTGCACTTACTTTTTCACATGGCAGTCCTTGCATCTCAGAGGTTCAAAGAAAGGCCACATTACCTGGCAATTTGTTACATTTTCAAAAGTGACAGATTAGCGGAGCTTCCCGTTTGGAGAAGTGACAAAATGTAAAAAATGACCGAGCCCTGCACCTCCTTTCCGGTCAGACATTAACTGGGCAATAAACAGACAGACTGGACATTTTAGGCATCAGTAGTTGGTGCTCTTACCCTGAGAAGGAATTTGGCCCAGGCACCGGTGGGCTGGGCATAGCCACACCAGGCACGTTCGAGGTGACGGCACCTTGGCTCACCGATGGGTTTTGCTCTTGCGTGAGGCTGTAGCTCTGGATTGTGCCCATCTGGGGGCCGCTCACTGTAAAGGTGCCCCCTGTAGCTTGTCCTGTGTATACCTAAAAGAAGAATCGAAAAAAGGGCAGGTAAAGGATTTGAAGCCACCGGGGGCAAAACAAAGATTTAGACAAAATTGAGAAAAAACCGCTGCTTAAGACAAAGATTCAAAAGTCAGATGCCCTTTACTAACTAGTAAGCCTCTTGTCAAATACGCCTAAAACCTAGTCGTCCACACAAACGATGATGTCACGTCCGTGGCTTCTAGTCGTAGGGTACGTCAGAATTGCTGACTGCACTGCTAATCGTGTCGCCAGACCATAAATGGAGAACTGCTGCTCATATCACGTTTAACAGCCGCGTGACGACTTTCCAGCAGAGTTGTTTTCCCACCAATGACATGCAGTCTGACAGAGCCGGTGCTGTACGAAGGGTAAACAGATATGGAGAATTCGGCCATAATCTCGGCCCTTTGTTTTTCTTTATTTCATTCCGTCAGGTTATGTAAAACACGAGACATGAGACAGACGAGCTTCTCTTCTGTTTGAGAGGTCCAATACCCCCCTGTGGTTCCTTAGTCCTCACCACTGCCTCCTATGCATTGCACTTCTGGATAAACACTGAATGGTGGGCCCCTCTCATGCACATTCTAGAGCCCACCATTTTGAATAAAAACAAAATCTGAGGAGTCTGAGTGAGTCACTGGGTAGTCGGACTAGACGACTGCACTTAACAGAGAGTGGCACCAACTACCTCAGAATCATGAACACTAGAATCTCTAAAGCCTACGAAAAAAATTGTAATCCCGGCCCCCCTTAAATCCACTCGCACCTCTCCATCAGCGTCTTTTGTGTTGTAAATGTGCCCATCAGCACAAGCAGCAGGCAGCCTGCTATCCCATCAAACCCACTGATGGAGCTGAATGCGGGCAAAAAGCTCTCCCAGCTCAAGTGTGCTCATCAGGGTGTGAGGTGTCTGGAGTTGCATTGGGTAAATAATATAACGTTAATTGGAACACATGCATTTCATGTGTGTGCCCCGTCTACAGTGATCATTGCAAATGGAGGAGAACTGGAAATACGAGGCAAGAAATGTTGAACACATCACTAAAACAGAAACTTTTTCATGTTATTGTAATAATTGACGAAATGTAGATGTGTGTGAAGTCTGAAGTCCAAATATCAAATAAACCCTTTCACAAAGAGTACAAGTATAACAGAACAAATGCACTTTTAGTCAAGCAGAAAAAGAAATCAGGTTAGGGTACGACACTGATATGACCACTTTGGGTGGTACAGCAGTAAACTACTACTGTCTCATAATCAAGAAGTCGCGGGTTCGACTCCGAACGGGTGCGCTTTGAGTAGTGAGTGGCTCTTATTGTTACTATTATAATATCAATAGCACCTGATGACCCCGACTCTCTTGATTCACTGACACAATGTCTCACTTGTGTTTCTGAATGGATGAGTAGTAATTTTTTCAAACTAAATAAAGAGAAAACTGAAATATTAGTGATTGGCAATAATGGATATAATGAGGTTATTAGAAATAAACTTGATGCATTAGGATTAAAAGTCAAGAAGGAGGTAAAGAATTTAGGGGTAACTATTGACTCTAACCTGAATTTTAAATTACATATTAATCAGATCACTAGGACAGCATTTTTTCAATTAAGAAATATAACAAAAGTTAGACCTCTTATAATTTTACAAGACGCTGAAAAATGAGCTGACGCTTTGTTTTCAGTCGACTAGATTACTGTAACGCACTCATCTCAGGACTACCCAAAAAAAGACATCAATTGATTACAACAAGTACAGAATGGAGCTGCTAGAATCTTAACTAGGAAAAGAAAATCCAAGCACATCACCCCAGTCTGAGCGTCACTACACTGGTTACCTGTGTCATTTAGAATTGACTTTAAAATACTGCTTATGGTTTATAATGCCTTACATAATCTCGCTCCATCCATATTTTCTAATGTCTGTCACCTTACACTTCTAATCGTAACCTTAGATCTTCAAATGAGTGTCTGCTTAGAATTCCAAGAGTTAAACTTAAAAGAAGTGGTGAGGCGGGCGGCCTTCTGCTGTTATGCACCTAAAATCTGGAATAGCCTGCCAATAGGAATTCGCCAGGCTGATACGGTGGAGCACTTTACTGTAACATGGCTTTGTCATAACTTCATCCTTAGTTTAATCCTGATGCTCTGTATATTCAATTAATTATCATTACTATTCATGGTGGCTCTAAAATCCGTACTAACCCCTACTCTCTCTTTTGTTCTTTTTCCGGTTTTCTGTGCTGGCGATCTGCGCCACCACCACCTGATCAAAGCACAGTGATGTCCCTCCATTGATGGATTAAAGACCAGAAGTCCACATGACCATCATCATCAAGTTCTTCCATGAGATCCCTGAATACAATGAGGACTGATTGAGGTCATTTATGTGAGGTAGAATGCCTAGAGGGGGCTGGGTGGTCTCAAGGCCTCGGACCCCCTGCAGATTTTATTTTTTTTCCAGCCGTCTGGAGTTTTTTTTTGTTGTTTCTGTCCTCCCTGGCCATCGGACCTTACTCTTATTCTATGTTAATTAGTGTTCTCTTATTTTAATTCTTATTTTGTCTTTTTTTTTCTTTAACTTCATCATGTAAAGACTTTGAGCTCCATTATTTGTATGGAAATGTACTATATAAATAAATGTTGTTGTTGTTGTTATAAAATAAGACCATACATTTGATTTGAGTCTGTAAAAGTCACTGTAAATGTATGTTGTTTTTGTATTCAGTTTTATTCTCTCAGTCGTGTTCACGCTCGCCCAGATCTGACACTACTAGTTTTCAAATAAAGACCTGCTATAACAAAGGTGAACTCAGATGAGGACGAGGGTTCAAAACAGAAGCCTTCCCCGCAAGAAACGTTCCCTGACATATAAGAACAATGCAGGTGCACCAGGCGTAAAGGCCAAATATGGCACCGTTTGGATGCAGCAACAGGTCGGGCATCATCCTGCCAGTCAGTCTGCCCCACACCAGTCCTTCAACGAAACAGCACGGCTTACAAAGCTCACCAAGGTATCGTGCAAAGTCCAGTTTGTGATTATGTATTGTGATGGTCTTTATATAAAAACAAAATTGAATTGTTACTTATATCGTTGTAGACACGGAACACACATGAAATGCCCTAACGAGATATTATTTAACCTCTACAACTCCAGGCACCTCACACCACGATAAACACACTTGAGCTGGGAGAACTTTTTGCCCGAGTTGAGCTCCATCAAGGGTGGGAATGGGAACAGCAGGCTGCTTGTGCTGATCGGCACATTTACAACACAAAAAGACGCTGACGGAGAGGTGCGAAGGAATTTAAGGTGGCTCGGGATTATGAGTTTTTTCGTAGCCTTCAGGGATTCTAGTGTTATAAATACGTAAATGAAGACTCTCTCTGTCACTCTCTGATCCTTACCTGGTGATAAGATGGGTTTCCTCCGGAGGAGTCCATACACTGCTGTAGGTGCTGCTGGATTTACGTGTAACGCCATCCCAGGCTATTCAGTCCACAGCTACGGCTTTGACATCGTTGAGGCTGAGTCGCTGGTTTCTCAGATCCTCCTCAAGAGGCACCGCCCTTTCAACTTTCCAATCCTCAGGGCGTTTCCACCAAAGTCGCTTGCATGGTATCCAGCAAGTGTTCATTCTGCAGATGTGGCTGAACCATCTCAACCTTTTCAGTTGTGTTGCCTCTTCAACCGTTGCTTGGTGACTGCAGTTCATCCGTGTGATTTCACTTTGGAAGGAGACACCCAGGATCTGCCGCTGGATCCATACAGGAGAATCAGCAGTCTTGAGGGAGATGTTGGGCTTCCTCCATAGACACCACTTGAGCGAGGCGAACGCCGTTGTTGCTTGGATGATCCGGCTGTTGACTTCGGTGGTGGGTGCTACTTTCATCTCTTGGATCAGTGACCCTCAAATACTTGAATTTTTGTAGAGCTGTCTGCAGTACCAGGGTGTTGCACCGTGTTAGCCATTATGAATATAGTGAGAAGTCAAGCAAAATGACCCCTTTAATTGGCTAACTAGAAAGATTACAATATGCCAGCTTTTGAAGAAGGGGCATGAGTTGCCTCCAAAGCTGGTATGAGCTGTCAAATGACAATAAGGGCTCTCGGAACCCGCAACTTCCTTTACCAAGCTGATTTGTTCTTAAGGCCTTATGGCACCTCTTGGTCTTTCTTGTTCATGAATGGATTGGCCTGTGATGTATAACAATGGGAGCAAAGCCAGTGCCCCCCAACTAAGTGCAGATGAAACTGTGGGGTCAGATGGGATTTTACTCATCGTGGAAGGTGGCAAGTCTCCTAGGACTGGCACATCTCTCCCTCAGGATGTGACTTCCATCTTTTTAAATACTTTCTTCCTGATGATTGTGGGACAATTCCCTGTCATTTACAAGTGACCTGCCACAGGCCAATCTAAATGCCACTCCGCTTACCTGCGAGGTACCTGGAGATGCCGCCTGCGGCACATAAAACTGCTGACTTTGAAGCTTGGCATACATGGTGTAGATTGGGTCTTCGTTCATCAGTTTGGCATACATCGAGAGGGCCTCCATCACGCGGACATTCAGCTCCGACAATTCAGAGTGTCTCCTAAAATATACAAATCACAGACTGTTCAGTGGAAAAGCTGACATTGAAAGACCCGTCGGAAACGATCAAAATAACAAAGTTACCATCGCCATGTGGGCTTTTTCATATGTCAGTGGGTTACACTTCATTCAGAAAGTCTTCAGACCCCTTCACTTTTGTCACATTTTGTTGTGTTGCAGCTTTGGGCTAAAATCACTGAAGTTCATTTTTTTTTCCCCACATCAAACAACATTCAGTACCCCAGAATGACAAATCGAAGACAGGAGTTTAGAAATGTGTACAAATGTATTAAAAATAAAAAAAACTGAAATGCCACACTGACAGAAGAATTCTGGGTGCCACTTTAGATTGGGTGTCCCTAATACTTACCATGTAGTTACCTGTATAGTTAGTGTGACGAGGTGTTATTACCTTGTAATTACTGTGTGATACGGTGTAATGCTATAATTAGGCACTCAATTGTAACTGCTATCCCACTATTTATATACACACATACTTGTAAAAATTGTGCAATAACAATTACAGTTGAGTGCTTAATTACAGCATTACACCGTATCACACAGTAATTACAAGGTAATAACACCTCATTACTCTGTAATTAAGCAGGTAATTACAAGGTAAGCACAGCAGCATTAAGGACACTGCAGCCAACATTTGCCGTTTATCACTATCATTGTATCTAATTTGACTCATACGAGCAGAGAGAGAGTGCCAGAGAGATGGACAAATGACAAGTGGAAGGCGCAGGCTGGAGAGATGGACAGAAAACATGGGAAGGTCAAACACACAAGCAGGCTATTGTAAAAGTGCTGAGGCCTGCTTGACCAACATGGTTCAAAAACACACAAGTCTGTCATAAGTGATGAGAACAGGTGAAGGTGTTCTTTGGGTTCAGACCAGAAATAATATCTAGGAATATGTAAACATGTGAGAGGTCATAATGACAAGGATCGAGCGCCAAGTCACAAGCGCCTCCATACCACTGAACACTCCTGTCAGATGGACGTACAGCTGACAGCGTTTCCCCACCTGAAGAACTGGCTGTGAGGGGTGTACTGCTCCTTGGCTTCTCTCTGGCCTGAATATGTATGTATATATGGATTATGCATTCTATTATGGGAAAGGAGGTTATCATTTAAAACAAGTTAAATACATTTACAGTGGGAAAAGAAAAGAATCCCCCTCTTCGAAATATTCCCACTATTGTTGCTTAACAGCCTTAAATGCAAACACACACACTAATATTTCTTCCCAGCTTTACTTACTCAATGCCACCTCTAACATCCAAGTGAAAGATAATCACAGCTACAGTTCAGAAGAATTATAAAAAATCAAAAACAACACCTACTGAGACTAATAAAGGACCCCCCCCCCCCCAGTGTCAATGTCATTTTGTTGTCCCCCCTTTTGCTTTAATGACAGCCTTGACTCTGTTGATTCTTCTCTGTCAGCTTTGCACTCCTTGATTGTGTAATATTTGCTCCCACTCTTCTTTACAGTTTAACTCTTCAATTTCGGTCACTTTGGATGGTGACCATTGGTGGTCTTCTATCTTCAGATCCTTCCACAGATTTTCAGTGTCATTTAACTCTGGGCTCTGATTGGCCACACCAGGACATTCACTTTTTTCTTCTTCAGCCACTGTGTGGTCAGTTTTGCTGTGTTCTTCAGGTCGTTGTCATGTTGAAAGGTGAACATTCTGTCCATCTTCAACTTTCTGGCAGAGAGTAGCAGGTTTTCCTCAAGATCTTGATGGTATTTTGCCCCATCCATTTTTCCTTCTACCCTAACAAGAGCCCCAGGCCCCCCACAACAGGATGCTGCCCCCTCCATTCTTTACTGTCGGTGTGGTGTGTTGTGGATGGTGAGCTGCATTGGTGTACTGTTTGGTGTTGAGGCCAAGTAGTTTGATTTTGGTCTCACCTGACCATAAGACCTTTTTCCACTTGGCATCAGAATCTCCAAGGTGCATTCTGGGAAAGCTCAAACGAGCCTCAATGTGGCCTTTCTTGAACAAGTCACAATTGTGGCGCGCTTGTGAAATTGTTGTCACATGCACACCATTAATGACCACTCTTTGCCATCAAATCCTGTAACCCCTTCAAACTGGCTATTGGCCTCTTGCTCTTCCATCCAGTTTGGAGGGTCCTAGTAGTACCACTTCTTTATTATGGACTTTACTGAGCTCCTTGAGATGGATAAAGAGTTTGAGATTTTTTGGTCTCCATCTCCTGCCTTATGTCTGTCCACAACTCTATCCCTGAGATCTTCTGAAAGTAGTTTGCCACCCATAGTCAGTTGTGTGCTGTCAGTGGCACTACCAAGGAAGGGAATGAATGCTCCAGGAACAGCTTCACTAATCACACTCATTACAATTGACTCTCTGCAACAGAAGTGTGTATCCAGGTGTCCTGGCTAAATTGCCCACCATAGCCTGGTCATTCTGGCCCCCTAATCCTCCCTTGTTTCCGATTGGCTATCTCTCTCACCAATTCACCACCTAACAGCTCATGTGTGGTGAGAGTACTGGCACAAAATGGCTGCCGCTGCATCATTCAGGTGGGTGCTACACATTGGTGGTGGCTGAAGTGGCTTCTCGCTCACCAAGCGTTTTGAGTATTGAGAAATGTGCTTTATAAATGTAAAAAAATACTTTTATTAATATTATTATTATTGTAATAATAATCAATCTGGGCTTTATGGCTCATAAAAGATGAAAAAAACAAAACAAACAAAAAGCATAAAAAACAAAGAGGCTCAAGTCTGACCCACAACACCGAGTCTATAATGTGTCTCCCTACCTGTCGATGTCTTCAAGCTTTAAGTCGATAAGTGGTCCCATCTGATGGCAAGCACCTGTAATAGAGGAAGGGCAGTAAAAGAGTGGCACCTTACCCGCTGTTGGAGCACTTGATGAAAAAAAAAAAAAATCAAACGATCTCGTGTCATCGGAAAGGGAAATGACAGCGCTGGTCACTTACCTTCCAGCTGCAGGAGTTCTGGGGGCTCCGGCTGGCTGTCCATGGGATCGGCGCTTTGCAGCATCAGCAGTAACTGGTCCATTTTATCCTAGAAGTGAAAGCAAATTATGGGGCTGTGAGCGCCAGTGATGTAACAACTCTACTGGAAAAGCAAATCCAATACTAAGGCAATCAGGGAGCTGGAAAGACACTTCAGCATCAACACAATCGAGCTGACAAGCCAGCAGCAGCATCCCCGACTAGGCAGACGTGGGCTTAGTGTCATGCTAGTCAAGGGGCTCAGGTCTTCTTTCCTTTAACTTGTTCTTTTCGTTGTCTAATAGGTCTAATAATGAATATTGTGTTGCTTATTCGTCACACATTATTCTATTATGTTATTAACGTGTTATAAGTTCTTGTGTACTGCATGTTGAGCCCAGGGGGGCGGGGCCATGATGCTGCAGCTGAGGCTCCACCCCAAGCGCTATTTAAATAGCCTCCACCCACTCGGCTCTCTACTCAGACACTGGTCAGCTCCCACTCTGTTTGTTTTGTGTATTCTGTATTGGGATTTACAAGTGCCTGATTTATAGCTCTTTGGTTTATGGACATTCAGCTCACTTAAAGGATAAGCTTGGCACCTCTCTAGTCGAAGGTATTTATTTCTTCACAAACATGGCATATTATGCATTTGCCAAAGGAAATTATGTTTAGGAGTCTGGCATTTTCCGAATTTTTGATGTCAGTATTCTGAATGACTCCGGCGCCACCGCGAGTGGCAGCCTTTCCAGCATCTTCGTGTATGACTTTATACTTCTACCTTTTTCTCTATTTCTCTGATCACTCCTACCACTTTCTTTTATGTGGACTCGTTTCCTGTACACTTTTTACTACGTGGACATGGATTTTTACACACCGAGACTCGTCTATTCAGGTAGTCAACTTCAAGCGCTGAGAACAAATGCCCGCGCCGGTGTGGTTCCCTATTTACCTGACGAGGTAAGAAGGTCGTATCGTGGCAGCAGAGCTGGCACTAAGCTAAAGGCTAAGCATCTTTCTAGAAAGTGGCGATACAAGCCTTCGATGTCTTCTGTGATCCTGGGAAATGTGAACTCAATCTCAAATAAGAGCGACGAACTGAAATGTCAGGACCTTCAGAGAATGCAGTTTGTTGTGTTTTTGTGAAACGTGGCTAATGACTAACATCCCAGATGCTAACGTGGAGCTACCCGGGTTTAGCACAGTTAGAGCGGACAGAGACGCAAACACCTGCAGAAAGCACAAAGGAGGAGGACTCACACTCTATGTCAATACAGGATGGTGTAACTCTGGGCATGTTAATGTCAAAATCTCCACTTGCTGCAGGGACATCGAACTGTTGGCCGTAAGTCTGCGTCCCTATTACTTGCCCAGAGAGTTTGGACATGTTATTGTTGTCATCGTTTACATCCCTCCTCGGGCGGACGTGGAGACAGCGAGTGACATCATCCATTCTGCTGTTGCTAAAGTACAAACGCAGCACCCTGAGGCACTTGTGCTAATCGCTGGAGACTTCAACCATGTGACGCTGGACAAAACATTACCTGCCTTCTCCCAGTATGTGGACTGTAACACCTGGGGAAATAAGATTATTGACCTAGTGTATGGAAACATTAAAGATGCATACAGTGCCACCCCACTGCCTGCGCTTAGGAAAGCAGATCATAACCTGGTTCTGCTTCAGCCTCACTACAAACCAAGAGTGAGAGTCCTACCTACAACCACATCATTCAGGAAGTGGTCCGCTGTGGCAGAGCAGGCTCTGAGAGACTGGAACTACAGACTGGGATATCCTGCAGGGATCACATAGTGAGAACATTGAGGAGGTTGTTGACTGCACTACTGACTACATCAACTTCTGTATGGACATTGTAGTTCCAGTAAGAACTGTACGCTGTTATGCTAACAACAAGCCATGGATTACAAGTGACATCAAGGGCCTTTTGAACCAGAAGAAAAGGGCTTTTAAAGGCGGTGATCAGCATGAGCTCAAGCGTGTGCAGAAGGAACTCCGAGTCCAGCTCAGGGCGGCAAAGGAGCAGTACAGGAGAAAGCTGGAGCAGAAGTTGCAGAATAACAACATGAAGGAAGTGTGGGATGGGGTGAACATCATCACTGGCTGCAGCTCAAAGCGGGGTGCCATCATCGAGAGAGACGTGGAGCAAACCAGATGAACAACTTCTTTAACAGGTTTGACCACCCTAACCCACTCTCACCTCAGAGGACTGCACCCTCCACCCATCCTTTTGCTGATACCAGCATAGGTGAGAGTTTACCCCCACCCACAATTACCACAGCCCAGGTAAGCAAAGAGCTGAGGAGACTTCGTGCCAGCAAAGCAGTGGGTCCAGATGGAGTATCGCCACGACTGCTGAAGGCCTGTGTGTTGGAGCTGGGGAGTCCTCTACAGCGCATCTTCAACCTGAGCCTGGAACAGGAGAGAGTCCCGAGGCTTTGGAAAACATCTTGCATCACTCCAGTCCCAAAGGTATCATGTCCTAGTGAGCTGAATAACTTCTGGCCTGTCGCTCTGACGTCACATGTGATGAAGACCATGGAGCAGCTGCTGCTTCACCACCTGAGGCCACAGGTCCGCCACACCCTTCATTCTCTGCAGTTTGCATACCAGGAGAAGGTGGCAGCGGAGGATGCCATCATCTACATGCTACACCGATTCCTCTTCCACTTGGACAGAGGCAATGGTGCTGTAAGAATTATGTTTCTGGACTTCTCTAGCGCCTTCAACACCATCCAACCTCTGCTCCTTAGGAACAAGCTGACAGAGATGGGAGTAGATTCATACCTGGTGGCATGGATCGTGGACTATCTTACAGACAGACCTCAGTATGTGCGTCTCGGGGACTGAAGGTCTGACATTGTGGTCAGCAGCACAGAAGCGCCGCAGGGGACTGTACTTTCTCCGGTCCTGTTCAGCCTATATACATCAGACTTCCAATACAACTTGGAGTCCTGCCACGTGCAAAAGTTCTCTGACGACACTGCTATCGTGGGCTGCATCAGGAGTGGGCAGGAGGAGGAGTATAGGGATCTAATCAAGGACTTTGTTAAATGGTGCAACTCAAACCACTTACACCTGAACACCAGCAAAACCAAGGAGCTGGTGGTGGATTTTAGGAGGACCAGGCCCCTCATGGACCCCGTGATCGTCAGAGGTGACTGTGTGCAGAGGGTGCAGACTTATAAATACCTGGGAGTGCAGCTGGATGATAAATTAGACTGAACTGCCAATACTGATGGTCTGTGCAAGAGAGGACAGAGCTGACTATACTTCCTTAAAAGGCTGGCGTCCTTCAACACCTGCAATAAGATGCTGCAGATGTTCTACCAGACGGCTGTAGTGAGCACCCTCATCTATGTGGTGGTGTGCTGGGGAGGCAGCATTAAGAAGAAAGACGCCTCACGCCTGGACAAACTGGTGAGGAAGGCAGGCTCTATTGTTGGCATGGAGCTGGACAGTTTGACATCTGTGGCAGAGCGACGGGTGCTGAGCAGACTCCTGTCAATCATGGAGAATCCACTGCATCCACTGAACTGGATCATCTCCAGACAGAAGAGCAGCTTCAGCAACAGACTGCTGTCACCATCCTGCTCCACTGACAGACTGAGGAGATCGTTCCTCCTCCACACTATGTGACTCTTCAATTCCACCCGGGGAGGTAAACGTTAACATTATATAAAGTTATTGTCTGTCTGTATACCTGCATTGTTATCACTCTTTAATTTAATATTGTTATTATCAGTATGCTGCTGCTGGAGTATGGGAATTAATAAAGTATCTATCTATCTATCTATCTATCTATCTATCTATCTATCTATCTATCTATCTATCTATCTATCTATCTATCTATCTATCTATCTATCTATCTATCTATCTATCTATCTATCTATCTATCTATCTATCTATCGTTAGAATGAAAACCTGCAGCCACAGTGGTCCTCCAGGACTGGAGTTGGTGACCCCTGGGTTCAAGGAGTGACGGTGCCCTCTAGTGTTACAACGCCTAAAAATAATAATTTCCAGATCCTTTTAGTTGTCGTAAGTCTGTGTCACAAACACTGAAGGCCTGTTTTTATTGATTGAAGCTCGAAGAGGACGCGTTTGGTGAATTTCAGGCTTTGATTTTTCCAGTGGTGCTCTGCGCCCCATGGCCTCCATTGTAAAGCGCTAAAAAATTTTTTAAATTGATTGAAAACGCTGGAACAGTTTTGCCGGGCAAATGCATGAATACCACATTTGTGAAGAAATAACTTCGACAGGAAAAATTTCAGACTTCCTTTATTTATTTATGGTTACTGCTCTTTGGATTCTGCATTTGGCTTTGGGTATTTTTTTTGAATTGCCATTTTTAATTTGCCATTTTCTGTTTCTTAAAATTCTTATTAGGAAAAGGTTCTTAAAAAGAAGCCTGCGCCGGGTGGTGGCAGCAGCTTTAAAATAAAGAGGGAAATCAGGAGAAGTCGCAAAGTCAAAAGAACAAGCCGTGAAGATGTGAAATTCAATCAATTGAGGAAAGTCTTTGGACCCCTGTCACGTTTCCCACATCTGGTTCTGTTGCAGACTTATGTTAGAATTGTTTAAATTGATTTTTTTCTCTCATCAAGCAACACTCCATACCCCAGAATGAGGATTCGATTGGGATTTTAGAAACCTTTACAAATTTATTAAAAATTAAAATGAAAAACTAAAGTGTCACCCTGGTGGGGTGGCTGGCTTAACTAACTCGTTTGGCCTTTTCCTACTCAGGACTATCCATGCGACACTTGGCACAGTCAGAGGTGGGATTGAAGTCGCAGCCTAGACGTCAGCAGTCCCACGCTTGAACCAGTAGGCCGCCCTGCCTTGTTTCCTCAAACACTCGTTTCACACTTCAGCTGTTGACGTGTAACACTAACTGAAATTCTCCAGGAATCACTGTGACAAGCCGGACGCTTACCTCATCGATGTAAACCGGCTCTGCTTCAGGCTCAGGCTCCAGCGTTTCAACTTGGACCTCGTCACTGAACTGGACGGTCTTCCTCTCAGTCTTAACTGAAAAGAGAATGGAAGAAGATAAACATCATCCACATCCATGCTGAACAATTCACTAAAACATCTGCAAGACATTTTCACAGCCAGTTATCACGCTGCCTGACAGATCTTGCAGCTCCATAAACTCTTCACAGGTTTCAGATGCCGTCTCTGGTCGCCTTTTTCCTTTGTCTATTCTGCTGTTGTACAACAGACACGAGCTGTCGCACATACAAGTTACTCTTCTGCAAACATCTGCTTTCCTTCTTGCCTTGGACTGACGTGGTCTGCATTGCATTTCTGGATGAGTACGTGTACTGGCTGTCCACTCTCACTCACACGGCTAAAGACAAATGCATCTGATTCCACAGACCTCTGGGGACGGCACACTACAGTGGAATCAGAAAGCATTCAGACGCCTTCACTTTCACATTTTGTTGTATTCCAGCCTTGTGCCAAAAATCAAGCAGCACTCAATACCCCAGAAGGACAAAGCAAACAAAAACATGAAACCATTAACAATTCTGAACACAAAAAAAAATGACAGAAATGGCATAGTCGACCCCCAAAAACCCACCCAATGCAAGCACAGGACTGTGAACGGTACGAACCAGAAGCCTCCTGAACCTGGAATCCTCGATGAGGTTGAGCCGCGTAAATGAGGGCACAAACAGTCAGCAAGGGGTTGGTACAAATTGTTGAAGTGCCAAAGTGTCCAAAGTGCCGTGCACAACATCTTCAAATAAATAAATAATCAGGACCGTCATCCTGGCTGCCTGCTTCTATTAAACTTGCACGGGCTCCTCCTCGATCCTGCCTCTTTCTCTTTCTCTCTCATTAACCCTCCATTCCTTCTTTCCCTATTTTGCCATGCAGGCTCTCTTTATAACACCAGTTGGGTGCAATTCTGTCCTCCACCTACTCCTACAGGGGCGGCACGGTGGCGCAGTGGGTAGCGCTGTTAGGAGACCCGGATTCACTTCCCAGGTCCTCCCTGCATGGAGTTTGCATGTTCTCCCTGTGTCTGCGTGGGTTTCCTCCCACAGTCCAAAGACATGCAGGTTAGGTGCATTGGTGATCCTAAACTGTCCTTGGTGTGTGCTTGGTGTGTGTGTGCCCTGCGGTGGGCTGGTGCCCTGCCCAGGGTTTGTTTGTTTCCTGCCTTGCGCCCTGTGTTGGCTGGGATTGGCTCCAGCAGACCCCTGTGACCCTGTAGTTAGGATATAGCGGGTTGGATAATGGATGGATGGATGGACCTGCTCCTACATCTCTCTATTATAATAAAAAAATCATAGGAAGGAGACGAGACGTGATGTTCTCAGAGAGACACTTTCACGTCTCGTGAGACAAGACTTTGTGCCAAGAGAGTAGATGACAAAGTAGAACGTTGTATAAAATTCAAAAACGTTGTCGTGGTACACATGCACAGCAGATTAGAGATAATGGATGTACCAAAATTCGAAAGTCTCAAAAAAATGATAGTAAAGAACATGTGAGTGCTAACAAATGGAAATTATTACTCGGTGAAATAACGGAACAGCGAAAAGAGATTGAATATATTGTTCAGATTTAAACTTTAAGTCGGAGACTTGTAGATCGTCTAATTCGTGTTGTCATCAGGGAAAAGTCGTGTTTCTTCCTAATGAAGAGGCGTATCCGCGAGAAATAAAAGATTTGTTATTTGGTGAAAGTGAAATCCACATACGCGAGAGAAAATTTCAAGCCCTGCGAGAGAAAATTTCAAGCCCCGCGAGACAAGACTTTATGCAGAAAAATTTGGAAAAGTCCTGCGCACAATCATTTCTCATTTATGTGGATGTTATTGTCAGACACAGTTAGTGTAGAGAGAAAGAAACGATATTCACTCACGGGCAGTTAAGACGTTGCGTTGTCACGATGAAAGTCCAAACACGGAATCAAAATTCAATGCGATCTTGATGAAAGGTAAAAGCAAAAAGAGATCAAATATATGGACACAGGTGATATGACAGAAGATATTGTTCGGATTTAAACTTTAAGTCGGAGACTTCTAGATCAGCTAATTCGTGTTACCATCAGGTGAAAAATAGTGTTTCGTCTCAATGAAGAGGCGTATCCGCGAGAATGAAAAGATTTGTTGTTTGGTGAAAGTGAAATCCACATACGTGAGCGGCAGAGACATGAAGTGGCAGGGAGGTTGGAGAGCAAAGTGAGCAGGGGGCGAAACCCCCTAGTCTCTATATATATATATAATCAAAAATGTTTCTCTGTCTGTCTGTCCACTTTTCACGAGAGGACTACTTAACAGATTTAGATCGTTTTTTTTCTAGAATTTGCTTGAACACTCCCGTTGATTTTGCGACTTCTCTCATTGCGCTAAGTATCAGAGTTTGCTTGCAGTACCAATTTATTTGTGTGAATCCAAGAGAATGGCTGCAGGCCGAGGGGATGGGGGAGAGTGACGTTCCTCTCCTTTTCTAATGCTGAGAAACTTGTCCCTGCTTTAATCATGTCCTGCATCGATTATTGTAACTCGCTGCCGGCAGGTACCCCTTCAAATTTTATATCACAGCTCAAGTTGATTCAAAACTCGGCTGCAAGAGTCGTGACACGAACCAGCAGCAGCAGCGAGCACATCACAGCCATCCTGCTTCGCCTCCACTGGCTCCCTGTGTCTTACAGGATTGAATATCAAATTCTATTCCTGACCTGCAAAGCTTTAAATGGCCTCACAGCGGACTACAACAGTGACCTTCTCCATCACTCTGCTCCTGTGTGCCCACTAAGGTCCTCTGATTCTGGCCATCTTCTTGTGCCCCACACTAATCTACATTCTATGGGTGACAGCAGGGCCTTCAGCTTTATAGCGCCTTGACTTTGGAATTAATGAGATCAGCTGACTCACAAACAACTGAAAAAACTTGTCTGTTCAGGAAGGCATCTAAGTCAACCTGACAATCTGCCTCCTCTTTCAGTCTTCCTCTCTGTCCAGATGGTCAGGAGAATATGAGAGTGTGTGTGTGTTTTATCACAAATGATATTTATTATTTGCTAGGCACTCTTTTAGTATTTGAATTGGGTTTATTGTCTTTATTCTATTTAATGCCTTTGTATATCCTGTGTCTATCTGTTTTAGTGTTCTGTTCACGAAACATTTGCATCCAATGTCAGATGTACTGTACCTGCTGTTATTTATGAGGCTCTGTGAAGCGCCTTGAGCATGGGAAAGGCGCTATATAAATAAAATGTATTCATTATTTAAAACAAAGACAACACCAGAGTGGCTTAGGGACAACTCCGGGAATGTCCTCGAGTGGCTCAGCCAGAGCCCAGACCTGAACCCACTCAAACATCTCTGGATGGAGTGACTTGAAAATAACCGTCCACTGGTGGTCTCCATCCCACCCGACAGAGCTTGAGAGGATCTGCAGAGAAGAATGCCAAATCCCAGGTGTGCAAAGCTTGTGGCGTTAAACCCAAGAAGACCCCAGGCTGAGTGAAGGGTCTCGATACTTGTGGCTATGTGATGCTTCAAGTTTTTTTAATTTTTAATAGATGTGCAGACATTTCTAAAATCCCGTCTTCGCTCTTGTCATTCTGGGGTATTGAGTGCTGTATGAGGATATGGTGTGGCGGCAGAGGTGGTGGCTCTGAGGCTAGGGATCTGCACTGATAATCGGAAGGTTGCCGGTTCGAATCCCGTAAATGCCAAAAGGGACTCTGCTCTGTTGGGCCCTTGAGCAAGGAAGGGCTTTAACCTGCAATTGCTGAGCGCTTTGAGTAGTGAGAAAAGCACTATATACATGCAAAGAATTATTATTATTATTTAAAGGATTTAAACACAAGGCTGCAACACAACATTCATTCTTTTTTCGTTTTCTAACCCACTTAACCCAGACTAACATTGCAGGGGGTGCTGGAGCCCATCCCAGGTAGCACAGGGCACAAGGCAGGAACAGATGCTGGTGCCTGTCTATCGTAGGGCAAACATACACACAGGCGACAATTTAGAGCCACCAATTCACCTAACCGACATGTCTGTGGATGGTGGGAGGAAACCCACATAGACAAGGGGAGAACATGCAAAACGCCACACAGGGAGGACCCGGGGGACACAAACCCTGGTCTCCTTACTGCAAGGCAGCACACCGCACCACAGTGCCGCCTGGCACCACAGCAAAATGTGCAAAAACGGAAGACGTCTGAATGGTTCCTGAATCCACTGCCCACAACTAGCATTCATGCATGGCATGCTGCGGCTGCCCACGACTCACTAAAGGTCATGCAAGTCAAGGCTACGACCTAAAGGCACCCGTAAAGTCATGTAGTGTGCCAGCAGCCTTAGGACACTCACCTACTTCAGGCTCAGCAGTCAGGTCTGCGGTGACAAAATTAGATGGAAAAAGGCCGATTCCTTGGTAGGTCTCCCCCTTCCACCAGTTAAGGTCACTGAAAAGAATTTAAAACGAAATGTTAGTCTTACATGAAATAAGAGACTTTCTACATCTGAACAGCTCTCATAGCCGGCCATTTCTACTCCACACCTGCACCCACAAATCCTCAACAGCTGCTGGTATCTCTGGACTGTGCCAGTCATCTCCATCCAACTAAAGGTCGTCTTTAAATCTTCCACGTAAAATATAAGAGAGAACTGGGATAGCACCCCGGGTAAAGGACACCTAAGAGGAGCTCTGACCGTGCAAAGCAAAGATGTGCAATCATTGGGTAAAGACGGCACTGTCTGTGGGCTAAACATTTATGGTGGACGATTATCAGATGTTCATTACATGCAGGATGAACGTCCTTTTATTACTATTGTCACACACATCAGCTTCAAGGCTCATATAAATGTAATTTCATTCCCAACCAGAGGTTGGTGCTGTTGCTTAATGCCTTTTCTCTCTTCCTCCCTCTGCAGAAGCAATGATTGACAGTTGCAACGCCGATGATGTCACTTCTGGTTTCCTCCCCTTGAACCCGCCTCTTCCTGTCCTCCCAAGTCAGATGAATGAAGACTCAGATCTAAAAAGATTGTTTTTTCCAATCTGCCAGGGCACCCCAACGCTTGATCTATTTTTTGTGATACACGCAGGTCCCTGGCCAACAGTGACTGCAGCACTCGAGCATAACCACCGTGTCACACTAGTGCAGTGGCCGGACTTTGTCACAAATGGAATATCCGGTCACACAACTATGAATCATATGGGGTGATGCATCATGGGACTGCCCCACAAGTTTTCAGCACAGTTTCGGATTTCCAAAACTATCAAAGGCACACTACAGTTTGTCAGCCGATTGAAGGAATTGGCTACCCAGAAGTGATCATTTGTTTTGATGTGTGACTTACCACATGTTGTTTGGAGCGCTTGCTGGAAAAAAATAACCTCATGAGAATAAGAGATTAAAAAAAGTTCTTGGGACATAAGCTGAGCAACAGCAGGCAAAATCAAAATGTCCATGAAGAAAATCTCGACGGCATTTTGTGTCCGGCAGCCACGAACATCAGCAGAATGGAGTTTGGGTCCGTGTACTTTTTGGTATTTGAAATTTCATTTTAGAAGCAAAAACGAAAAAACGAAAATGAAAGGAATTTTCAGATTTTGATTTTTGATTAAAGAATAAAATGATGGAAAATAAGGTATTTTTAATTCTGTGGTAGCAAATAGCAGTGATTAAAATTACACATACGTTTCTCAATTTATTTGTGATTCAAATAATGAAAGTGTAATAGCTCAAAAACAACAAAACAGACGCATTTTCATTGTCTGAAACCGGAGGTACTTCTTCTTCTGCGCGATTTTTGATGCCACGTACGAACAGTCCTCCTCCTCACAACACATTGACCGACAACCTTGAAGTTACACTACATGGCATCAGTAGAGGATGGATCATTACATACAGTAAAAGAGTGACACTCCGGGACGAGGACATAACTGCAGAAAAACTGAGTCGCATCTTTCAGGTAAAAATACAAGCTTTGCAAACTTTGCTTCATTGATGTGGCAGTTCTTTTATGAACGTTATTAGTTGTCAGTTATAATCATCAACATTAAAAGAAATAAACATTTGAAATACATCAGTCTGTGTGTAATGAATGAATCTAATATACAAGTTTCACTTTTTGAATAGAATTACTGAAATAAATCAACTTTGTCATGATATTCTAATTTTATGACCAGCACCTGTAATATGGACAAGACAGACTACTTTGGAACTCAATTCTAGACCTTGTGTGTCTCTGGGGTTTTTTTTTCCCCCTCAATTGCTACAATTTTGCACACCAGTGCCACCTGCTGGCTCAGAGCAAATGAAACATCTGAACAGACTGACAGCCCAACAAGGAGTTATCACAAGGAGTTATCACAACTCTGGAATCCAATGAAACCCAAAAAGATGTTCTGCTTGTTTTGTGGGTGGGTGCCAACCCCCCCCAAGAGGTGGGGGGTCACCTGCCAATCACCATAAAGGGACTGCCCTATAAAGGTGAGGAGAGCAACACAGTCCCCTGCAGTTCATTGAGAATTCACTCAAGGAGTTGGTGACTCTGTTTTTGTGACTTGGCCTCTGTAATAAGTGTATAAGCAGGGGTGCACATAACTGGTACGCATGTGCGACAAAAATTGTAAATTTGTAACGTCATCTGTGTCCCTACGGCGCCGGTACGTACCTGACGGTCAGAGAGGGCATCGACACCTCCTGTTGCTAATATACGTTGTTTTCTTTTTGGTTTTGATTATCTTGTGCTGCCAATATGTCTAAAAAACAACAGACATTAATAAGCAGCTACTGTGGCGTTTCACCACCTGCAAAGAAACAACAAGCCGAGCCAGAGCAGAAAAAGAGTTTTGTCTGAAAAGTGGCTCCAAGTTGTGCCGTGGCTTGAAGCTAATGATGAGCGCACTGAATTGTGGTGTAAGGTGTGCCGCTCGCATCCACATAGCGCAGATAAAACAAGTGCCTTTTACACAGGCTCAAAGAATTTCAGTCATCCGTTATTTGACAAACATGAAAAGAGCAAGGAGCACATGAATGGAGTACAAGCTATTTCTAATAAATACGCTAGTCAGGAAGACATTTCCACTCGCCCTCTAGCTAGATGGAGAACAATATTTTTCTCCTTGCCTTTCATAAAGCTAAACACGCTCGTCCCCTATCTTCCTATGCTGAAGATATTCCTTTACTGGAGCGCCTAGGAGTAAATGTCAGAACTGCGTGTCATTCACGTGAGGCGGCCACATGGATAATGCAGACCATCGCACACACTATCAGCACGGAGTTGAAAGCAAAGTTGGAGTCTACTGAATTTTGGGGACTGATCTTTGATGGATCGGAAGACATCATTAAAACCGAGCAGGAGATCGTTTTCATTGTGTCTGCGTCCAACATCGAGCAGTTTATCACGGAGTTCCTTGACCTAATCGAACTGGGTGCTGACCGATCTGTGCAGGCTGTAACAGATCCAGGAAGCAGGCTTGGACAACTGGAAGAGAAAGTTGGTCGCCGTGTTCACAGACCGTGACGTTGGTATATACAGCGGCATTGTTCTGAAACTACAGCAACCCGCAGCTGCAGTAGGAGACTCCCTTGTGCACATTCCACACACACACTAGAAAACTGCGGAAAATCAGCTGATTGCAACATTCTATGTACTGCATATACTGTTTCTAATGCTGATGCTGACAGGGACAAGATAAACTTACTCAAGGGTTAATTGAGGAGTTTGGAATCAGATATGAATTGGCTGAAGTTATGTCCTCATTTCTTAGTATTTGATCCTTCAACTTGGCCTCAGGAAATACAAGATTTACATCGTTTTGGCAACACAACAGTTTGTACCATTCTTCAGAATTATGAAGCCACGCCGAGTCTTGACAAAGACACAACTATCACAGAATGGATGCGCTTAAAGCAAACAGGGAAACGCTTGGCAGCATCCTCTGCGTATGACTTGGTCCAGGTAATAAAAACAAGCAATCCAGATCTTTACTCCAACATTTGAGCAGTGCAGCCTGTGAGAGGGGATTCTCAAATCTTAACATAATAAAAAACAAGCACAGATCTCGTCTGTCACATGCTCGCCTTATGGTCCTAATGCACATCCATCCACCAGTCACAGAAGACCACAGAGACATTTGACCTGCGGATGGAGAGAGCTAAGCGGAGGCTTAACCAAGAAGAGGGAGATGTGTCTGTAGCCTCATCATCTACCATGCAGGAAGGAAGCTGAAGTAGAGGACTGTGAGGTAGACAGCGAGGAGGACAGTGAGGAAGGTTGCACTTATTAAAACCTCACCTTACTCTGTATAGAGTCATCAGGTATTTCTGATTCTTACCTCTTTTAAGCTGCTGCTATATTTTTATCTTATTATTAAAGCATTGTTGTTGTATCTCTATTTATTTTTTACCCTAATTTAATAAAGTATCTATCTATCTATCTATCTATCTATCTATCTATCTATCTATCTATCTATCTATCTATCTATCTATCTATCTATCTATCTATCTATCAGATAGATAGATAGATAGATAGATAGATAGATAGATAGATAGATAGATAGATAGATAGATAGATAGATAGAGAAAGGCACTATATAAGATAGATAGATAGATGTTAAAGGCACTTGATAATAGATAGATAGATAGATAGATAGATAGATAGATAGATAGATAGATAGATAGATAGATAGATAGATAGATAGATAGATAGATAGATAGATAGATAGATAGATAAAGAAAGGCACTATATAAGATAGATAGATAGATGTTAAAGGCACTTGATAATAGATAGATAGATAGATAGATAGATAGATAGATAGATAGATAGATAGATAGATAGATAGATAGATAGATAGATAGATAGATAGATAGATAGATAGAATTTAATATTAGTATAGATAGATAGATAGAATTTAACATTAGATAGATAGAATTTAATATTAGTATAGATAGATATTAAATTCTATCTATCTATCTATCTATCTATCTATCTATCTATCTATCTATCTATCTATCTATCTATCTATCTATCTATCTATCTATCTACTAATATTAAATTCGATCTATTTATACTAATATTAGATATAGATAGATAGATAGATAGATAGATAGATAGATAGATAGATAGATAGATAGATAGATAGATAGATAGATAGATAAAGAAAGGCACTATATAAGATAGATAGATTGATGTTAAAGGCACTTGATAATAGATAGATAGATAGATAGATAGATAGATAGATAGATAGATAGATAGATAGATAGATAGATAGATAGATAGATAGATAGATAGATAGATAAAGAAAGGCACTATATAAGATAGATAGATAGATGTTAAAGGCACTTGATAATAGATAGATAGATAGATAGATAGATAGATAGATAGATAGATAGATAGATAGATAGATAGATAGATAGATAGATAGATAGAATTTAATATTAGTATAGATAGATAGATAGAATTTAACATTAGATAGATAGAATTTAATATTAGTATAGATAGATATTAAATTCTATCTATCTATCTAATTCTTTACCTTACTGTTAAATCCATCCATCCATCCAATTTCCAACCCACTGAATCCGAACACAGGGTCACGGGGGTCTGCTGGAGCCAATCCCAGCCAACACAGGGCACAAAGGCAGGGAACCAATCCCAGGCAGGGTGCCAACCCACCGCAGGACACACACACACACACACCAAGCACACACTAGGGCCAATTTAGAATTGCCAATCCATCTAACCTGCATGTCTTTGGACTGTGGGAGGAAACCCACGCAGACACGGGGAGAACATGCAAACTCCACGCAGGGTGGACCCGGGAAGCGAACCCCAGGTCTCCTAACTGCGAGGCAGCAGCGCTACCACTGCGCCACCGTGCCGCCCACTGTTAAATCTTCTTTGGCAAAACTGTTTATGGTTATTCCAATAAACCTCTTTGAGTTGAACTGCGTACCAAACTCCATCTGATGGTACTCACTTGAGTAACTCACTGAAAAAGTGATGTGCTCGCCTGTTTATAAGTTTAATATGTCGCTGTCCTCTATATTTTATAAATCTGCCTTATTCCACTCACCTGCACAGTTGGCACAGATTTAGCACAGGGGTTCACCATTTAAGAACTGCTGGGCAAAGCATAAGACCAGAGAGATATAGACAGCTGGGGAAGCGTGCTCTCTATTTTTCGTCTGTCAGAGTTAGCAAGATATTGGATCTTCTTTTCCTTGTGTGGAATGGCATGATTTACCTACACTGCGTTCCAAATTATTATGCAAATGATATTTTTCTCTGATTTTCCTAAATAGTCAATGCAAGTGGCAGTCTGCATCATTTTTGAGTCATTAACCATTAGAGTATAATTCGAATGTTACTGAACAAACCTCTTAATGATAACGGTATGTTTTTCAAAAATAAAAAATTTAAAATGCACTGTTCCAAATTATTACGCACAACAGAGTTTCAAAACATTTCATAGGCTGTAAAGAACTGAAAATGGTCATTTGTTGAATTTGCTGCATTAGGAGGTCATATTTACTGAAATCAAAAGCTATTTCAATCAAAAACATCTTAACAGGTCAAGCTACATATTAACATAGGACCCCTTATTTGATAGCAGCTTCACAATTCTTGCATCCATTGAACTTGTGAGTTTTTGGAGAGTTTCTGCTTGAATTTCTTTGCAGGATGTCAGAATAGCTTCCCAGAGCTGCTGTTTGGATGTAAACTGCCTCCCACCCTCATAGGTCTTTTGCTTGAGGATGCTCCAAAGGTTCTCAATAGAATTAGGGTCAGGGGAGGATGGGAGTCCACACCAGGAGTTTCTCTCCTTTTATGCCGATAGCAGCCAATGATGCAGAGGTATTCCTTGCAGCATGAGATGGTGCATTGTCACGCATGAAGATGATTTTGTTACGGAAAGCACGGTTCTTCTTTTTGTATCTTGGAAGAAAGTGGTCAGTCAGAAACTACATATACTTTTCAGAGGTCATTTTCACACCTTTAGGGACCCTAAAGGGGCTGACCAGCTCTCTCTCCCCATGATTCCGGCCCAAAACATGACTCCGCCACCTCCTTGCTGATGTCACAGCCTTGTTGGGACATGGTGGCCATCCACCAACCATCCACCACTCCATCCATCTGAACCATCCAGGATTGCACAGCACTCATCTGTAAACAATACTGTTTGAAAATGAGTCTTCATATAGTTCTGGGCCCCTAGTGTGGGTGTGTGTGTCCTGTGGTGGGTTGGCACCCTGCCCGGGATTGGTTCCTGCCTTGTGCCCTGTGTTGGCTGGGATTGGCTCCAGCAGACCCCCATGACCCTGTGTTTGGATTCAGCGGGTTGGAAATAGATGGATGAATATTTAATCTTTATGACACTTAAATACAATTTGCATAATAATTTGGAACGCGGTGTAAGTGGGGGCCTGTGCATGACGAAAGAGTATAAAGCCTTGGCACATTGCTGAAGGACGGATGGGAGATAACGTCATCCGATCCTGAAAATCCTTCCCATGCAGTGATGAGAGTGGCACAACGGGCCCCCACTTCCAAACTGGGTTCTTGTCATGGCTTCCTTCGTCTGTTATGCAGTGTAAGCCGTCATTAAAGAACGCAAAGTTATTTCTCCTATGTGATTCCTTACCGCCATGAGGGGTATCGCCTTTTAATGTTATATCTATATAGATTCAGGTTATGTAACACGCCACAATTACAAAAGAACTCATTCCAACAAGGGAGTTAGCGCCCCCTGCTGGGTACAGCCTCATGGATTTCTGATGGGGACTTTGTTTGCTTTGGCGACTGCATTGCCTTCTGTGCTCCTCAAAGCTTGTTTTTAGTGCCACAGAGCATTTTTGCTAAACTAAATCTTTGAACTTTAAGGATTCTCCGTTGGCCTTTTTGTGTAACTCCCTCTCCCAGAGGACCTTCTGAGTCGTTGCTTGCGACTTTCAAGTGTCAGAACTCTCAAGTTCACAACATGCTGACAGTGCTGACTGGAGTTCTCGCTCTCCTCTCCTCTGCTATCAGAGGCCTCAGTTCAAATGATAACGTAAAGGTGTTCGACTCAGTTTGGAACAGGATTGTCTTCCTGCATGTTTAAGCAAATGTGTCTTTAGATGCATCCATTCAGTAATCTGTCATTTGTAAACTCTGGAATTGCATTTACCTGTGAACTTGTTGCAGTTACTGATGGGCGCAATACAAAATAAATGGAATTAAAAAGCCTCAATTCAGGCCATTGTGCACACTAGAAGGTGACGTGATTCAAAGGGCTCAAGACAGCTAAGGTTGATGGTCCGACTTAACCACCAGGGGGCACACAGTTATATCCGTTACCACTCAATGGCATGGACACCCCTCATATAAAGACACCACTCCAGCTCAGTCCCTAAAAGCAGCCAATGACGCTCATTTCATACCTCAAGTTCACAGCATGGCACCGACTTACCTGTCGTCGAGAACCGTAATAATTTCTCCAGCTTTAAACGTCAGCTCATTGTCTTCGGCGGCCTCAAAGTCGTAAATGGCGCGCACCTTGCGCCTCTCAGGTTTGTGATTTGAAACAAGGTGAGAAGTGTTGGGGTACAGAGAGGACACCACCGGTGGAGCTGCTGGCGGCGGCGGCTGCTGCTGCTGCTCTTTCAATGACAGTTCGATAGCTGGAGAGAAAAGGAAGGACACAGCAATGTCAACATGCAAGCAGACAGGGAGGACAGCTCAATTAATGCACAGCCCGAGGCCACCTTAGTCAGCTTTGTTAATAAAGAAAAATCCTTAATGAGGAAGAATGAAATATTCAGAGCTATATATAGGAGCACACTTATTAACGTACTTTATTAAGGAGAAGATTGAGCAACACCTGGCAAGGACAGGAGTTATTAGGAACAGTCAGCGTGGGCTCAGAAGAGGGAGGTCGTGTTTTACTAACAGGCTGGAATTCTAGGAGGAGAAACAAAAGAATACGACCAGAGAGGAGCAGATGAGATTATTGAGGTGGACTTTCAGAAAGCATTTGATGAGGTGCCACCTGAGAGGGTGGGCATCAAACTACAAGAAGTGGCAGTTCAGGGTGGGGGTGGGTGCAGAATTGGCTCAGACACAGGGAGCAGAGGGTGATGGTGTGAGGAACCTTATCAGAATTAGGTGATGTTAAGAGTGGTGACCAGCAGGGGGCAGTGCAGGGGCTGCTGCTATTTTTAATAAATATAAATGATTTCTGTTCTTTATTTCGCCTTATACAATTCTTGTATTAGGTATTTGTTAGTTTTCGCATACCCCTTGGGGTCAGAGCACAGGGTCAGCCATTGTACAGTACCCCTGGAGCAATTACAGGTTAAGGGTCTTGCTCAAGGGCCCAGCAAAGTAGGATCTCTTTTGGCAGTGACGGGGACTCGAACCGGCAACCTTCGGGATACCAGCGCAGCTCCTTACCCTCAGAGCCACCACTCCGCCCAAATAGATAGGAATATGAAGAACAAGCTGGTGAAGTCTGCAGATGATACCAAGAGAGGTGGATTAGCAGATAATCGAGAATCCATTGAATCATCACAGAGGGACTTGGATAGCAGACAGGCTTGGACAGATTTGTGGCAGATGAAATTAGATTAGATTAGATTAGATTAGATTAGATTAGATTAGATTAGATAGATAGATAGATAGATAGATAGATAGATAGATAGATAGATAGATAGATAGATAGATAGATAGATAGATAGATAGATAGATAGATAGATAGATAGATAGATAGATAGATAGATAGATAGATAGATAGATAGATACTTTATTGATCCCAAAGGGAAATTCACATGATGTCATTTTGATGTCAGTAAATGTAAAGAATTACACATAGGAGGTCAAAATGTGAGGTCTGAATACACAATGGGCGGTCTGAACATCGAGAGTCCACCTTATGAGAAGGATTTAGAATATTCAGAAGCCATTAAGAAGGTGTGAGGGATGGCCGGCCATTTACCCCGGCCAATACCCCCAGGCCGCTAGATGGAGCCCTCCCTGTAGCATGGAAGTGCCCTGAAGACCAGCAGGGAATTATGGACAATGGAGTTTTTATTCCCAACCCTGCTGGACACCGTGGGGCCCACCAGAGAATGCTGCAGGGAGGCTCAAGGACTCTTATGTACCCTATAACCCGGAAGTGCGTCATGATCACATGACAAGAAGAAACGACGTGCTTCCGGGTTGAGGAAAAGGACTTTTACCCTAACCCGGAAGTCATAAGGACTTGTGGATTGTTGGACAGGAACACCTCCGGGTCAGGGGGTATAAAAGGATGATGGGAAATCCCAGAGGTTGAGCTGAGCTGCGTGGAAGGGTGGCAACGCGTCTGGGAGTGGAGGATTGGTTATTGTTTATTGATTATAGTTATTGTTTATGAGTATTGTTGAGAGGAGGGTGCTTTGTGCACTTATAATTATAATAAATATTAATATTTGGACTTTTATCTGGTGTCTGACGTCTGGTCTGAGGGTTCAAGGGGTCACGGAGACCTTAAACTGTCACAGAAGGTTACCAGAATGTCAGGTTATATAGCGCCTTGATGTGTGCAGTACAAGTCCCAGGAGGTTCTGCTCAAGCTTTATAACACACTGGTGAGGCCTCATCTGGAGTCCAGGGTACAGACTACAAAAAGGACATAGCAGCACTAGAGGTGGTCCAGAGAACAACAACTAGTGAATGAGGGGATGAGTTATGAGGAAAAGATTAAAAGAGCTGAGCCTAATGATGGCATTAACTTTAGGTCTTGTTAGGTCTCAATACACAATGGGAGGTCTGAAAATTGAGAGTCCACCTTATGAGGATTTAGGAGTCTTATTGTACTCTAAGCTATCGACTTCCAGACAGTGTTCAGAAGCCATTGTCATGAATGCCAAGCCAAGAATGACAGACACTTGATAGTGTGGTAGACAGTAAGACTTTAGGGACTTTCAAAACTCGACTTAGGACCGGAGAGCTTTGTTGGGCTGAATGGCCTGTTCTCGTCCACATTGTTCTAATGTTCTAATCTATTTGAGCAAAGGTACACAAGGGAGCTGGCAAGGTGGGTCGTCACAACGAGTCACAGACATCCAAAAATTACAGCAGGCTGCCATGACCAATCTGACCCCAGGTGAACGATCGACATGGAAATGAGATCTGAAAGGAGCCGTCAGACTGAAGCCAAGATCGAAAACTCTAAAGATCTGGAATCGGCGAAACTTCACACATGTCGAGGCCCAAACCTGAAATCATTCCCTAAAGGTGTTTGTGAAAATGAGTTCTCACAAATCTTTGTTTTATTATGAGCAGTGTTACCAGCAGCCATTCACACGTGCGCTTCATCAGAGGTCATCCACCTGAAGTGAATCGTGTTTGGGCCCGGCCAGTACTTGGGTGGATGAGAGACCATTTAGGAAAAATGAGGGCTGCTGCTGGGTGAGGTGCTGGTGAGGCCAGCAGTAAATTCAGTTCTGTACTCTCCTCTACCACCAAGCTTCACTTTGGCAGCAGCCTTACTCAAGTATACGGGTGGCCGCCCCAAACCTTTTTCCTGTGCCAAGGCGTTTCATTTCACAAAGTGCACTTCCAGAGAGGTCATCCACCTGACGTTAAGCATGTTCAAGTCCGGCCGGTAAGAAGACCATCTAGTAAAAAGCTTAGGTTGTTGCTGGAAAAGGTGTTGGTGAGGCCAGCAGGGGGCATTTACCCTGTGGTTGGTATGTGGACCCCAATGCCTCACAGCAGTGACGGGGACAATGGGCTGTAAAAACTGGCACATCTTTTGGATGACACATAAAACCGAAGTCTCTGTGGTCACTAAAGATCCCTGGGCATCCTATGTAAAGAGTAGGGTGAATCCTGATGTCCTGCTAAATTGCCCTCCACGGCATGGTCATAGTGGCCCCCCAATCATTCCCAATCTCTAACTGTCTCTCTCTCTCTCTCTTGTCACCCCTTCACCACCTAACAGCTAACATGTGGTGAGTGGACTGGCACAGAAATGGCTGCAGTCACATCATCCAGGTGGATGCTACATATTAGTGGGCATTGAAGTGGCGCTGTGTAAAGTGCTACAAGTAGTGAGAAAAGCGCTCTCTCTCTATTGTAATAAAAAAATCCCGCAACGAGACTTTTTGGAATGAAGTCCTGCGAGACGGAGACATTTAATATGAGATCTTTTCAAGTCACGTCATACTTACAACTATTTTCAAACAAGACCACCGTCCTCTCACCTCTCAGTCATGTGAATGTTTTTGGCAGACACACTTCCTGCGCTCTCAGCTCTTATTAGTTTTATCAGGACAATAATTTGATACGTTCTAGATCACACGTCAAAGACAAAGCGAAGAAGAAAGAGCAGTGCGTCAAAAACAGACCCAAAAATGTTGGAGAGAAAAGAATGCAAACAAGAACAATAATAATCTATGAGCAAATTCAGAAAATAAGGAAAGTAATAATCAGCCCGGAGGAGTGGAACTGAAAACCTCGCCGGTCCGTTCAGGGTCAGAAGTAAAAGACAAAGCAGAACTTCATAAAGACGTTTGAAAAACGTTGGCGCAATACACACACAGAGCAGGTCAGAGATTAGGAAAGCAGTGGAATTCAAACATTCGAGAAAGAAACGATATTCACTCACGGCCAGTTATACGTGGCGTTGTCACGATGAAAGTCCAAACACAGAATCAAAATTCAATGCGATCTTAAAGAAAAGTTAATTCCAAAGATTGTTTTTACTGAAGTTTTAAAGTAAAAGTGAAAATAGTGCATAAGTAACAATTCCCATGAAAATAACAATCTCTTAAAACTGTATATCTGGTTAACCAAACCCAGAACCCCCAAGTAGAATCTGAATAATAATAATAATAATGTTTGGACTTCATTCGTCCTGACTCCTGCTTTTTAGACTTACAGATTTATTCAGCAGTGTTTCTGCTCATAATTTGTGCTTACTGTTATTTTTAACGATATGACAGAGTGACACTGGCACACTGACATTTTGTGGGAACTTTGGACATTTTGCAGTTGTGCAGTTACTTTTTATAGTCAGATGATGCATGCCCTGTGATGTCACAATTAGAATATTAGAACAATCGGGACGAGGACAGGCCATTCTGCCCAACGAAGCTCGCCAGTCCTATCCACTTATTTCTTCCAAAAAAAATATCAAGTCGAGTTTTGAAAGTCCCTAAAGTCTTACTGTCCACCATACTACTTGGTCGCTTATTCCAAGTGTTTATTGTTCTTTGTGTAAAGAAAAACTTCCTAATGTTTGTGCAACATTCACCCTTCACAAGTTTCCAACTGTGTCCCCGTGTTCTTGTTGAACTCATTTTAAAGTCACCGTCTCGATCCACTGGACTAATTCCCTTCATAATTTTAAACACTTCACTCAGGTCTCCTCTTAATCTCCTTTTTCTTAAACTGTAAAGGCTCAGCTCTTTTAATCTTTCCTCATAACACATCCCCTGTAGTCCTGGAATCAGCCCAATTATTGACTTGTCCAAGTGTGCAAACAGCCTTGTGATTGGATTCTTTATTTCCATTTTCTTAGTGCCTCTTTAACGTCTTTGGGTCACTCTCTACCTCGTTTAAGGGGTATCAACACCAAAGGAATTTGTTTTTGATGTTCATTTTGAGATCCAATTCTTCTTAAGAAAGTTACTTATCTGTCAAGTCACGACACCACTTTGTTTTGCTTGTGGGCGTCGCCTTATTCTTGCGATGGCATTCATGGTTGCCATGGTGATGGGACCCACAATTCTCTGGGTTGGTGCTACTTGTGACAGACACTTCCATATAAAATCACCACCTCCTTGGTGTTGTATTTGTGATTGGATAAACCTTGTTAAAATACAATTGGACTGGACTGCCAATACTGATGCTCTGTGTAAGAGAGGACAGAGCCGACTATACTTCCTTAGAAGGCTGGCGTCCTTCAACATCTGCAATAAGATGCTGCAGATGTTCTATCAGACAGTTGTGGCGAGCGCCCTCTTCTACGCAGTGGTGTGCTGGGGAGGCAGCATAAAGAAGAAGGACGCCTCACTCCTGGACAAACTGGTGAGGAAGGCAGGCTCTATTGTAGGCACGGAGCAGGACAGTTTGACATCTGTGGCAGAGCGACGGGAGCTGAGCAGAAGGCCTTGAAGGGTGGTCTTTTCTCGGGCATGACATCACTAGAAACATCTTTGCACGACACTTTAGTGGTCAAGGTTTACAGACTGGCTGTCCATTTTAATGTTACCCTCTCGTCAGCCTATTTTTTTGATTTCTAAACTTTAGGCTGACCAAAAAAAAAAAACGTCCCAGGAGCCAAATCAGGGTGGTTAGCAGGGAGCAGATTTTTGTCTACCGGAGGTATGGATGCCCCCCGCTGGCACTGGAACTCATGTAATGTGGGTCTGGCACAGCGGGAGTTCAGCCTCAGTTACAGGACACAACAGGCTAGCAGTGAGTGGCCACAAGATTTGAACACACTAGAGCAGTGATGTGGTGGTGCTAATAGAGTTTGAAACTGCAACTCCCAGCAGTCCCTGCAGTGGCTCTGATTGGTCTTCTGCTGAGGGTGCAGGGGCTGTTGGGGTCAAAGGAAGTCAGCGTGGCTTTTAAAAAGGGGCCGGTGGGAAAAGGGAAGAGAGAAGCATTTTGTGTTTCTGTCTGCAGTTTCTGTCTGTCTGCCTTCCGTTGTGACCCCCGTACTTAGCCATGTTTTCCTGGATCGTTTCGTGGTTGGGATCTGCATTGTCTGCTGTCTGCCTGTTACGCGAGGACTGTATGTGGATTTACGGCCATCCTGTGAAGAAAGGAGCGCTCCTCAAATGGTCCACCCATGTTCACCATTTCAGGATCTACCGGTAGGACTGTCTTTACATTCCCCTAAAACGTGCGGATCTCTGGACTATCCATCTTCATCTTTACATTTCATCCGTTGCCGAGTTTATAGTTGAGTGTTTATTGTTGTGATTTGTTGTTTTTAATGTATAATCGCCATAAAGGGACTGGGGTGGGGTCGTTGTTTTCATTTATTATTGTTACTACATTCTTCATTTGCTGTTTCATTTCTGTTGGGTTTTTATTTCCGTTTGTGAGTGTGTGAAAGTCCCGCCAAGGATGGGGGCATCCCTGGAATCTCCACTAAAAAAATAAATAAATAAATCGCCGTCTCCTCGACGGTGTGAATCTTAGCGGTAACGGACTGCTACACATTTTGGCGAGCCAGGTAGAAGTCGAACCTCCAATCTTCTGATCCACAGTCAGACACGTTATCCATGTGTAGCGGTCCGGTGCCGCTAAGATTCACACCGTCGAGGAGACGGCGATTTAATTATTTATTTTTTTAGTGGAGATTCCAGGGATGCCCCCAGTCGTGGCCCGGCCTTCACGCACTCATACGGACGAACTACAGCAGTGATTCTTAACCTCTTTTGAGTCACGGACCCCGTTAAGAATCTGATGAAAGCTATGGACCCCCTTCCCCAGAAACATTCACATAAGCACGCCTTGTACTTTATTTACCGAGAGTTGATTGTCTCATATTATATATATATACTAGCAAAATACCCGTGCTTCGCAGCGGAGTAGTGTGTTAAAGAGGTTATGTAAACATATATATATACATATACATATATACATATATATACATATCTACATATACACATATCTACATATACATATATATACATACATATACACATCCACATATACATATATATACAGTACATATACAAATTTACATATCTACATATATATATACATATAGCAAAATACCCGCGCTTCGCAGCGGAGAAGTAGTGTGTTAAAGAGGTTATGAAAAAGAAAAGGAAACATTTTAAAAAAAACGTAACATGATTGTCAATGTAATTGTGTTGTCATTGTTATGAGTGTTGCTGTCATACATATATATATATATATATATATATATATATATATATATATATATATATATACATATATACACACAGACACACAAACATATATATACATATACATATATATGCATATCTACATATACACATATATATATACACATCCACATATATACATATATATATATATATACACATATCAACATATATATACACATACATATACACACATACACACACACATATACATATATACATATACACATACATATATACACATACATTCACATAAATACAGTATATATATATATACACACATACATACATACATACATACATACATATATATATATATATACACACACACAGACACATATATATATATACATACATTGGAACCTCGGTTCACGACCATAATTCGTTCCAAACCTCTGGTTGTAAACCAATTTGGTCGTGAACCGAAGCAATTTCCCCCATAGGATTACATGTAAATACAATTAATCCGTTCCAGACCGTACGAACTGTATGTAAAGATTTTTTAAGCACAAATAAAATTAATTACACCATAGAATACACAGTGTAATAGTAAACTAATGTAAAAACATTGAATAACACTGACACAAAAACCCAGGCTCCTTCCTCAGCTGCACACACAGGATCTCTCTCTCAGCAGCACATGAGCTCTCTCTCTCTCTGTGACATTGCAGCAGTTCGGCTGTAGCCTTACAATCCGATCTTTGTATAAACGCTTTTTTTTTTTTTTAAATGAGTTTTAAGCACAGGGGAAAAGAAAGGAACATTTGAACAAATCCGAACTTTATTTAAAAGCCAACCAAGACAGTAACGTTTTAGGAGTTCAGGCTAATAGCATTACAACCCGATTGCATTAAACATGCTTTTTAAATGAGTTTTAAGCACATGGAAAAAAATAAACATTTGAAAAAAAGAGAAAAGTAACATTGCAACACTTTCTTCTCACCATTCTTCACTTGCTTAGAAGCCATGGTTAACTGCAAAAGCACACGAAATACTGTAGAGCACAAAGAGTTCACAGGTAAAGCACGCACTCTGACTGAGAACAATGAACAGGGAGAGGCTGAACACGTGCTTAAATACAGTAATCGGTGCATACGAACCATAAGGGAAATGAAATAGAGCACAAAGACTTCACAGTGAAAGCACGCACGCACGGAGAACAATGCAACACGTGCGGCAAACAAACCGAAAGGGAAACTGGCTTGTTCGCAAGCGTTACCTGGTAGGTAACCACCCATACAATCAGATTGTGATTCAGACTACGAATGCCGTGAATGTAATTACCCTGATCTACATGCTGTCAAATAAACGAACCACACGCCGTGGCGCAATGTTAGGGGCTTCGTCTCTAGTGCTGACGTCCGAGGTTCGATTCCTGTAAGGGAGTGCAGTGAGTGTGTACGCCTGATGAGCCAAGAATTAGGGCGAAACACGTGTCGCGTACTCTTTGAATTATTTGACAGTAAACTATTTTCAACCATTCTATGATCTGCTTCTCACAACTGAAGGCACCGTAGTGAATGTTAGCTGACTTGCTAACACATATATATATACATATCTATATATATATATATAAACTTGTATCTTGCGAATATGGTATTGCAAACGGCAGCGGGAGCGTTTCTATAAACTTAATTTAAACTTACGGTTTACACCGTGCTTTGTTTCCGCAGTAGCGAAGTGATCACTCCTGCTGCGTTTAGTCAGTTCACGTTAGCCGCTCTCTTGTGTGATGTTGTGATGTCCACGGCTTTATTTAATGTTAGCTAAGACCTGGCACTTCAAAGTTTCTCGCTACAGCAATTTTAACTCCTTTACAAAGTGATCCAAATGTCGTTTATACCTCATGTCTTCTCATTAAAGTTGTATCTCGCGAATACTTAATTTAAACTTACGGTTTACACCGTGCTTCGCTTCTTATTGTTTCGCTGCCTTCTCACTTGTGTAATGAATGTTTTCTTCAGCACTCTTTGGGGCTCTTCCTTGTTTTGTACGTACTGCGTTCACAGTCAGTTCACGTGATTACGTGGGAAGCGTGATGACACAATACGCAACTCCGCCTCCCACGGCCAGTGAGCTGCAGTCCATTACAGCATATGGACAAAAAAGAGGTTCCAGTTATGACCGTTACGCTTTGAATTTCGAAATGAAACCTGCCTAACTTTTGTAAGTAAGCTGTAAGGAATGAGCCTGCCAAATTTCAGCCTTCCACCTACACGGGAAGTTGGAGAATTAGTGATGAGTCAGTCAGTCAGTGAGGGCTTTGCCTTTTATTAGTATATATATATGACAAACACAAAGTGTTGTTGAACTTTAAAGTAAACAACTAAAACAAAACACTCTGTTTTTATACACAAAAAGTGAATAATTATGAAATGCAGTCCTCTTGTGCAAATTCAAACACATCTACTACTCCTACTACAACGTTTTCTACTACCATTACTACTACATCTCCTCTAAATCAGCAGTGCCGGGCTGTATAACATTTGAAGATAAATGTTCACTTTTATCTGACCCTCACGGACCCCCAGAAACCCATCTATAGGGGTCCATGGACCTCAGGTTAAGAACCCCTGCACTAGAGAGGGAATACTGAGCACTTGCCTTTTGCCAGGTCTTCCTCCTCTTTTTTGGTGGCTACTGTTGTGGGGTCCTTGGCCACTAAAGCAGGACTTGCTTTTGCCTTTTCTGCTGCCTGGGGAGTAAAAAATAAAAAATAAATAAATCAATCAAATGAAGCAGCGGCCTAAGAGTGTCGATTACAGAGCAGCCACTTTCATCAAAGGAAGTGGGCATTTCATTCAAACGTCAGGCTGCTTCGCTCTTTCCATGCCAGGCGTCACCCAGTGTCACCTCCGACACACATTACGAGGCTGGACGTTTACTCTTCTGGGGCCTCGTCTATAAAACTTTACAGGTTTGTGCAAAAAAAAAAAAACAGGAAAATGCATACGTCAAATAAATAAATCAATCAATCCGATTTATACGCCCTCAGTTCTTGGAGAAAATAGCAAAATCCTGTTGGTTAGCTCCACAAACACCTGTACAAATCACCCCAAACAGTTTAGAAATTCAATAAGAAACCTCACCTGAGAGCCCACCAGCGGAAATGACACCCCTTGCTCTCGGAGATTCTTTATCATCGCCGATATCAAACTGAGCTGCGGATCGTTCTTGAACTCTTCGGCCCACTCCACCATAAGAGCCTTTAACTTTTCACATACTTTAGGGTGACCCTGCAATAAAACCAAAAAAAGAGAAAAGCCATTCAAGTAACATAAACGTCTCAGTACGGGCAGGCAGGAGGGCACAAATCAGGGACCCTCTCAGTACGGGTAGGCAGGAGGGCACAGCTGTATAATCTAATCCATCCATCCATCCATCCATTTTCCAACCCACTGAATCCAAGCACAAGGTCACGGGGGTCGGCTGGAGCTAATCCCAGCCAACACAGGGCACAAGGCAGGGAACCAATCCCGGGCAGGGTGCCAACCCACCGCAGGACACACACACACACACACCCACACACCAAGCACACACTAGGGCCAATTTACAATCGCCAATCCACCTAACCTGCATATCTTTGGACTGTGGGAGGAAACCGGAGCGCCCGGAGGAAACCCACGCAGACACGGGGAGAACATGCAAACTCCACGCAGGGTGGACCCGGGAAGTGAACCCAGGTCCCCTAACTGCGAGGCAACAGCGCTACCACTGCGCCACCGTGCCGCCCATAATCTAATCCCCCCCTTCAAAATATTCCCTTTTTTTTGCTTTACAGCTTTAAATGAAAACACACAAACTAATATTTTTTCCATCTTTACTTACTCAATGCAATCTCTAACATCCATGTGAAAGACATCACAGCAACAGTTCAGAAAATTTTTAAAAAATCAAAAACAAGAAATCCTGAAATGAATAACGGACCCCCCCGAACTCCATCAGGTGTCAGTGCCCACCATTTCCATTGCGGTTACTGGCTTCCTTCCACCTGTGATCATTGTAATGAGTGTGATTAGTGAAGCTGTTCCTGGTCCATTCATTCCCTTGCTTGGTAGTGCCACTGACAGCAAACAACTGACTATGGGTGGCAAGACACTTTCAGAAGATCTCAGGAATAGAGTTGTGGACAGACATAAGGCAGAAGATGGAGACAAAAAACATCTCAAAGGCTTTCTCAATACCAAAGAGCCCAGTAAAGTCCATCATAAAGAAGTGTTTGGTATGATTAGGACCCTCCAAACTAGATGGAAGAGCAAGTAGAAAACTGGTGAGAGAAGCCAATGGCCACTTTGATGGAGTTACAGGATTTGATGGCAAAGAGTGGTTATTAATGGTGTGCATGTGACAACAATTTCACAATTGTGACTTGTTCGGGAGGGTCACAAGGAAAAAGCCACTTGTCAAGAAAGGCCACATTAAGGCTCATTTGAGCTTTCCCAAAATGCACCTTGAAGATTCTGATGCCAAGTGGAAAAAGGTCTTATGGTCAGATGAGACCAAAATCAAACTATTTGGCCTTAATACCAGACAGTCCACCAATGCAGCTCACCATCCACAACACACCAAACCGACAGTAAAGCATGGAGGGGGCAGCATCCTGTTGTGGGGGGCCTGGGGCTCTCGTTAGGGTAGAAGGAAAAATGGATGGGGCAAACTCCTGTCAAATTCTTGAGGAAAACCTGCTACCCTCTGCCAGAAAGTTGAAGATGGGCAGAATATTCAGCTTTCAACACGACAACGACCTAAAGCACACAGCAAAATGGACCACACAGTGGCTGAAGGAGAAAAAAGTGAATGTCCTGGTGTGGCCAGTCAGAGCCCAGAGCTAAATCACACTGAAAATCTGTGGAAAGATTTGAAGATAGCAGACCACCAACACTCACCATCTAATATGAGCGGACCTGAACAGTTAAACTGTAAAGAAAAGTGAGGGGCAAATATTACACAATCAAGGTGTGGAAAGCTGATAGAGAAGAATCAACAGACTCAAGGCTGTCATTAAAGCAAAAGGGGGGTCAACAAAATGACATTAGGGGGGTCCTTTATTAATCTCAGTATTTCTTGTTTTTGATTTTTTATCATTCTTCTGAACTGTAGCTGTGATATCTTCACTTGGATGTTAGAGGTGGCATTGAGTAAGTAAAGCTGGGAAAAAATATTAGTGTGTGTCTTTACATTTAAGGCTGTAAAGCAAAACAAATGGGAACATTTAGAAGGGGTATATCTATCTATCTATCTATCTATCTATCTATCTATCTATCTATCTATCTATCTATCTATCTATCTATCTATCTATCTATCTATCTATCTATCTATCTATCTATCTATCTCTCTCTCTCTCTCTCTCTTATATAGTGCCTTTCATATCTATCTATCATATAGTGCCTTTCCTACTTATATAACACTTTGCACTCATTCACAACCTTACCTGGGGTTTCCATAGCAACAGTAAACAAACATGGTAATCACAGGTAATACCAACAACAATCCAAAGTCACAGACATTAAAGGGCGCAGGCTCTCCCATGAGTGACTCTCCTGTTTGACTGACACTGACAATGAGTGGACGGTGACGCCGCAGCACCCCTTAGCCTGTTCAGTTGACTCGGCCCCCCCCATTGACCCACCTTATTTAAGACGTTGCTGACTTCACTGGCGAAGTCCCTCGAACACACTTCTAGGTGAAAGATTTTGCCACAGTTGGACACACAGGCACCTAAAAGCTTGGAAAGAGAGAAATGCTCATTAGAGTGGCTACAATGTCTTTTCACATTATATACTGGGACTAAATTCTGTCATACATTCTGAGTCTGCTTCATTTTAGTGTCTTCATAGCCAATCGTCTTTCTTCTAAAGCAGCTCACAGCTGATAACAGCGGTGGCCATTTTATGCTTCAAGAGTGCGACCAAAGCAAGTCACACAGGCCACCTGTGGAGTCGGTGACAGTGAATGAGCCCACAACGTTGAGGTCTGCAGGCCACCAGGGGGTGAACTTAAGTCCCGCTCCCATGATCCTGATGCTTACTGCTCTGCATTTATTGATTTATTTGACCAGGGGTCTCAGTTCATGGTGGCTGTTGCAAGTGTTCATTCCTTCTACTTTGTTAAATTTTTTTAGTAAATTGTTATTAGATGTGTTAAGTCAATACAGCATAAACAAGAAACAGGAGATAGTTTTGATTTTATTAACAACAGAAAAAGGAAAAAAAAATACCACAATAGCCCAAGCCAAGAGCCAGGGGTATCCTGCATGAGTCCAGATATCCCAGTATTGACTGGTTAAACCAAATCCAGAGGATGCCCTCCCCAGTTCATCACACCAACAACTACCTGCAGAGGGATGACGCTGAAGAGTTTTGGTTTCTGGTCGTCGTCATCACAGTGCTGCGTATTGGACGCCACACTGTACCTAACGGATCCTTCATATTGGCCTTTATCATATCAGTGGGCTTACATTCTTAAGTGACCCTAAAGCTGCAGTAGTGTGGGTTTCCCATTCCTCCCAGTTAGGTACTGCAATTTCTCCCATTCCTGTTAGTATGTCAGGGTACTGAGGTGTCCATCGACATCCGAATGTGGGCGCTGCCAGTCTGTCGCCACATCAGGGTACGTCAGACCTGCTGAGCTCGTCGCCGATTGACGGGACTGAAGATCACCAGGCTTGTCCAATGCAGCAACTGTGTGACGACTTTCCACCCCAGTTCTCGCCCAACCCTTTCCGTTCCACCCAATAGCATGCTGCCTGACAGTGCCGGTGCTGTGTGATAGGCCAACGGGTACGGCGAGAGCAGCTACAATTGTCTTTTTCCTTTCTGACGTGGTACATAAAACATGCGGCACCTCTTCTGTTGGGACTCCCATAACACTTGTTATTCCTTTTATATCTGGTACTGTCAGGCTCCTGACCCTACGACTAAAGACAACGTCAAACCTGCTCGAGGGGCAAGTCGCGGCCTAGCTGGGCATGTCAGACTACACGACTGGTCTCCATGGGCCTCAGACTCGCTAACATTATATCAATAAGGACAACGACTGAAAATCACTGGGAAAGTCGTGTAATGTAACGGGTCCTCCCTCATTTCACGTCTTTTAATTGTGTAGGTGGCCACTGATCTGCCGGCTATTTGGTCTTTCATGATCTTAGCAGCCATCACTGGGAGGAGGAGGAGGAGCAGAAATGAGACAGAAAAGGAGGCAAGTGAAGGTGTGTGCTTCGTCATCACGGGACTCCAATACATTGAGACGGCTGTGTGCCTCCAAGAGCGGAGAAGACTTCATTGTGGCGGGGGGGTCTTAAAAACCTGGGCTGGATAACCCGCATCTGTCATACCAGGACCGCTAAGGGAATAGGAGGAAGGATTCACCATGTTGTTATTGTGACGGTGCCAGTCTTCCCATATGGGAGTCTGCTGAACCAACACCGTCGATAGTTATGACCGAGATGAGCTGACATGAGGACAATTCACTGATGATGCCAGAGGATGGTGGAAAAAGTGCTCAAGTGCTTTTAATAAAAGCAAAGGCAAAACACAAGGAAAACCAACAAAAGTGCCAATGGTGCAGTGTTCAAAAACAAAGTCAAAGTAAAAAGTATGTGAACCCCCAGGAATTCTCTCTATTTATGTCTAATTCCCATAAAAAGCATGGCCGTATCTTCATGTCGGTCCCAATAATGAACAAACACAGTCTAAAGACGCACAGATTTTCAGAGACTTGTTGACCGTATTGAATAAATCATTCAAACTGCGAAACTGAAGGTTGGAAAAAGTAAGTGAACCCTACGCTGATGACTTTTTAAAAAGCTCATTGCAGTCTGAATTTCACACTCCTGGAGTCCATTTAATGAGACGAGTTCAGAGATGTGGTGGCCCAGAATGACTTTGATTGATCACAAACACACTCTAAAGTTTGAGTTTGAGCTTTGGACAAGAAGCATATCCAGATGGGAGTCACACCTCGCACAAAAGAGCTGTCTGAAGAGCTACGATGGAGAATTGTTACTCTACACAAGGCTGGAAAGGGTTACAAGGTCACTTCAGAGATCTACTGTTAGGTAAGTTGTCTATAAATGGAGACAGTTTGGTACTGTGGCGACTCTGCTAGAAGTGGGCGCCCTGCCAAGATGACCCCAAGAGCACAACGCAAAGTCAGCAATGAGGTAAAGAAGAACCCTAGAGTGACAGCAAAGGACTTGAAGAAGTCATCAGAACTGGCTACCATCTCAGTTCATGAGTCAGCTATACGCAAAACATTCAACAGGAAAGGAGTCCATGGCAGAACACCAAGAAGGAAGCCACTGCTATTGCTGAACGAGCACTTGGACACTCCACAACGGTACTGGGAAAATGTCTTGTGGAGTGATGAAACCAAAATTGAACTATTTGGGAGGAACAAGCAGAACTTCATCTGGCGTAAAAAGGGCACAGCATATCAACATCAAAACATCATCCCTACAGTCAAGTATGGTGGAGGGAAGGAACATCATGATTTGGGCCTGCTTTGCTGCATCAGGGCCTGGACAGCTTGTCATCATTGAGAGGAAAATGAATTCACAAGTTTATCGACAAACTCTCCAAGCTAATGTGAGGGTGTCTGTCTGTCAACTTAAGCTCAGAAGAGGCTGGGTGATGCAACAGGACATCAACCCGCAGCAAATCCACAGCACAATGGCTTCAGAAGAACAAAGTCCGCCTTTTGGAGTGGCCCAGTCAGAGCCCAGAGTCAATCCTATTGAATGACTTGAGGAGAGCCACACACAGAAGACAAGCAAAGAATATGGAAGAGTGAAGGCAGTTCTGCAGGGGAGAATGGGCGAAAATTCCCACCGCACGATGTGCAGGTCTGATCTGCAGCTACAGGAAGTGCCTGCCAAAGGAGGGTGTGAGACATGCCCGGACACCATCAGACTGAGGCCACATCTTTATAAAAATGTACACGTTTATTAATCACAAATAACTGTCCCGTACAGCACACTGTGCTCCCAGCACTAATCACCCTTAATCCGGGCCTCTCCTTAAATGTCCGTGGGCCGCCTTTCCTCTCTCCTCACGGGAGCTTCGTCCAGCTCCCACTCCTGACTCCAGCTCCTTGAATGTAGGAAGGTGGCCCCTTTTATGGCGGAGTGGTGGCTCTGAGGCTAGGGATCTGCATTGGCAATCGGAAGGTTGCCGGTTCGAATCCCGTAAATGCCAATAGGGACTCTGCTCTGTTGGGCCCTTCAGCAAGGTCCTTAACCTGCAATTGCTGAGCGCTTTGAGTAGTGAGAAAAGCGCTATATAAATGCAAAGAATTATTATTATTATTATTTTATTTCCACCCGGTTGTGCTCCAGGTACCTGATGATGTCCTTCCAGCAGCACTTCCTGGTGTGGCGGAAGTGCTGCTCTTGCACCCGGAAGCACTCCGGCCGTCCCTGGAAGGATCTTTCTCCATCTTCCCGGGTGTGGCGGAAGTGAACGTTTCCTGGGTTCTATGAGGCTTGGGGTGCCCTCCTGGCAGTGGCCACGGGCCCCAACGGGCTTGAGCCTCCTTGCTCCTCTCCCGATCCAGGGTGGTTGCCCCCTCGTGGCTGGGAGGACGAATACGCCACCTCCCGGTCCTTCCAGGCGTCCCCCAGCCTCCTGTGACAAGGGTCAACCAGTTATTAAACCCCAAGGTTCAATTACTTTTTCCACTACCACTGTGAACGTTGAATGCGTTTATAAAATAAAGACATGAAAGAGTTGAATGTTTTGTGTGTCATTGGCTTAAGCTCATTGTGTAGATCAGGACCTGGGACTTAGATGAAGATCACGTCACATTTTATGACCAATTCATGCAGTAAACCAGATCACTCCAAAGGGTTCACATACTTTTTACTATGACTTAATATAAATCCATAAAATCCAGTGAAAAGTGAGAATAAAAAATATCAATAAATTGATCCATTCAAATCCGAGGTTAAAATGCAGTCTAACTCCTCCTGATCTCAGTCCACCTCCTTCACTTTCTCCCCGGCTCACCCATTGCTCACGTAGTCGGCGGAGACTCGGCAGCCACGAGCTCCTTTCGGCCGACCTCCATCTTGGCTGACTCCAGGCATCATGGCCAGACCGTCCGAGATCAGCTCTCCTCCCTTCTTCCTTCACGCTCACATATAAAGCAATAAATAGCCGAGGTCCGGCTTACTTGTCTGAACTTATCATGATTTAACAAACCTGAGCACACATTAAGATCTCAAGATGCCGGTCTGCTTATGATTCCAAGGATTAATAAAATAACAGCGGGATGTCAAGCTTTTAGTTACAGGACCCCCTAAACTGTGGAGTGGTCTGCCTGCTGCTATTAGAGATGCCCCTTTGGTCTCAGCTTTTAAATCCCAGCTGAAGACTCACTACTTCAGTTTAGCACACCCTGACTAGAGCTGCTGATTAACTGTACAGACTGCATCTCTGTTGTTAGTCATTAACACTAAAACATAAGCAACATGATAGTTAGAACTTGTTACTAACCCTCACCTATTCTGTTTCTCTTTTCAGTACTCAAATGTGCCACTTGGTGCCACGGCCCACCTGCCAAGGTGTTTTGCCTGCCTAAGGTAAAGTCATCCCTGATGGAGGATCGCAGGAATCATGGGAAAGAGGGGTCCTTTCATCGGATTGGCTGGCCCAGCGCTGTTTCAGCCGTGGAATGGCCAATAGGGGGAGGCAGCTTGATGGCTGAGGGCTCCAGGACTCTAAAAATATCCAAATCGTATTATGTGATATCATCTGCTGTTAAATTCTGCTCCGTACTTCTAAAATTTTTATTTATTTTTTTATTTTACTTCTAAAATAACTTTTTATTGTTATACTGTATTGAGGATTTGTTCTGTTCTGTGTATTGTATTGTGTTGTATTGACCCCCTTTTCTTTTTGACACCCACTGCAGCCCAAGCTACCTGGAAGGGGGTCTCTCTTTGAACTGCCTTTCCAGAGGTTTCTTCCATTTTTCCCCTACAAGGGTGTTTTCCTGGTCTTCTTAGAGAGTCGAGGCTGGGGGGCTGTCAAGAGGCAGGGCCTGTTAAAGCCCATTGCGGCACTTTCTGTGTGATTTTGGGCTATACAAAAATAAACTGTATTGTATTGTATGGGCGCACTTCGAAAGCCTAGGGAGGGCACCTGCCTTGCTCGCCACACTCCACCCGAATGTTCAGTGGGGTGAAGTAGCCCCTAGAGTACCCCAACACTCCTTCACGGGGCCCCAGCTCATGCGTTCTCCTCCTTCCAGGTGGCCAGATCCTCCTGCTAAGACTGACTTTTCACGACTTTTAACCTCTTTCCTTCTTTTCTTTGATTTTCTTCCCATCTTTTATTTTTCCTCCTCTTTCCTTGTGCCGACCCATTTATATACACCCGCGTCTCCGTGGGCGCAGCACCTTAATCACACGCTACAGGAAGCCAATGAAGCAATTGAGAACGATCGCTCCAACTACCTCATTAACTCCCCGTGGTCGTGTAATCGCGCACACCGAGTGCGACACGGCTCTATGGATTTAAAACCTGACACTTTTTTTTTTGAAGTCGCAGACCCGTTATACTACAGTTATCAGCACCCTGAGGGTCCTCAGTTTTACCATGAAGAAATAAACCAGGAGATGAAATCACAGGCTGAGCTGAGGTGAAGACCACTGAAAGTGCCACACGGGATGGACGGGCAACCGAACCAGGAGAGGGGATGGTTCCTTACCCGGGCGGGAGTCTCTTAGAGGACAGAAAGACATCCCGGCCAAGGGAGAGAAAGGTGCCAGACCTGAAAAGGACTTCACGGAAGGATGGACGGGCATCCCTCCTTACCCGGGGCAGATGCACAGGTGTCCCCACCGAAAATACTTCCCTGGCCAGGGAGAATGTGAAGGAAAGGGAAGAACTGTCTCTGGTGTGTGTGTTAGGGGGGTTGTGTGGTGTTTATTCCACCCAGTCGCTAGATGGCAGCAGCACTCGATACCGATGCCCATGCAGGAACCAGCAAGGAATGCTGGGAATTGTAGTCTGGCAGCGCAGCCCTGCTGGGGTCTGTGGGTACCACAAGAGGACACTGCAGGGAGATAAACTCCCCACTATGTGAGACCTCTGTGTGACGGGCAACAGGTCCTCAATAAATGGGGCTGCACTCCCTTATCCAGGCAAGTCGGAGCTGGGAGGACGCAGAGCAACACTCAGCTGGAGGAGGGCAGAAGGAGAGGTGATCTGGAGGAGAGACATCTCTGTTTGATGCTTCGTTTGTGAGGTATTGTGTAATATAACACCATTTACTTGAACCCGAGACCCGTTGTGGTTTGGGGCGCTCTGGCACCTCCTAGCCATCACAGCAGGAAAGCAGGATAATCAAAGGACAAGAGTGAGCTTGAAAGCCAAGAGATGGAGAAGCCTAAAGCTGGGCCTGCTTGAAAAGACAGCTAACGGTTATGGGTCACTGTGCCAGGGGGCACCCAGCACTCAGTAGAAAGGTTGACCCCAAAACTGAGGATGGACACAGCAGTGTGTCAGAGACATAAAATGGGTCTTTTGATAAAAGTTCCAGAAGTGTACAAACGTTTATGGGGGAAATGTATAAGTTAAATCCATCCATCCATTTTCCAACCCGCTGAATCCGAACACAGGGTCACGGGGGTCTGCTGGAGCCAATCCCAGCCAACACAGGGCACAAGGCAGGAACCAATCCTGGGCAGGGTGCCAACCCACCGCAGGACACACACAAACACCAAGCACACACTAGGGCCAATTTAGAATCGCCAATCCACCTAACCTGCATGTCTTTGGACTGTGGGAGGAAACCGGAGCGCCCGGAGGAAACCCACGCAGACACGGGGAGAACATGCAAACTCCACGCAGGGAGGACCCGGGAATCGAACCCAGGTCCCCAGATCTCCCAACTGCGAGGCAGCAGCGCTACCCACTGCGCCACCGTGCCGCCGTATAAGTTAAAGAGTTACTGAAATATTCAGACTGTCTGAAAACAATTAAAGAGGTAAAGGTCAGGCTGGTATTAAAGCCAATAATGACAGGACAGCAGTCACACTGGCACCTGAAGAGGACCCCCATTATGACACCCCCTCAACCAGGACTCTGACCACCATCATTATTAAAAGGTTAGGCTCCCCTCGCTGCTCTAGTCGGTCCCACCTTGACTTCTACTCCGACACTCCGGTGGACTCCAAGGTATTCCCAGCAGACTCTTCACCCCTCTGCGCCCGCAGGGTGCTCACTGCCTCGCCTCATCTTGCTCTGCCAGTAAAGGGAATTCCCCGCAGCCTCCATTCACCGTGGCACTGGCTCTGGCTGAACGTACCCACCTCATGCCCTTATCTGTTGCATTCCCTGCAGGGTGTTGTACATCGCGCCTCACGACCACTCTGACGTATTCACGGCACAGACCCTCTGCCTCGCTCTCAGTCGCTCTCCTCCACTCCGCACTTTAAACTTCAACTAGAAAGGCAAACCTCCTTCTCTTCAGATCACGGTCGTCCATCACCACGATCTCACCTGTCTCAATTCTCATTGCTGTTCTCACGTGAACTCCCTTCACTCTCCAACAACTGACCACTCAGATCTAACCGACCTTAACGGACCCTGCTGCTGCACTTAAAAGGCGTCGTGCCAGCCATTGCCCCTATGTGCCCCACCTGCTGATTGTAAATCTCCTGCTCCCATCTTGCAGTAATTCGAAACCAGCAGGGCATCACACCTCCAGCACAATGAGCAGCTCTTTAAATAAAAGCAAAGTTCAAAATCACGCTGCTGCCCGTAGCCCCCCTATCAACACCCACCGCCCTCCCTATCATTCTGGTTGGACTGTAACCCCTTCTGGTAACCCCTCCAACATGTATGTGCCTGAAGCATCGCAGCCAACCAGCAACCAAACAAATATAATAAACACAAACTGTACAAACCGTAATTGTGTAAATCAGAAGGTGGCACGGCACTACCCAACTTTCAGTTTTATTATACGAGTTATAAAGACCTGGACATCGACACAGATTGATGAATATCCACCAGCCTGGTCTGCAATTGAAATTAAATCTCACAGTACTTCTTCAAATTTCCTGCTCTGCTGTCCCAGTTAAATCCAATTACCCTTCACTTTCTCAGAATATGGAACCGACATAGGAAGCACCTTAAGACAGAGAAGCTCTTACCTGTTTTGCACTTCTACGTGACAACCACCTTTTTCCACCCTCTCTAACGTATGCACACTTTAATGTCCAGGATTAAAACACTCTGAGACTTGTACACTGATAATGTCTTTGCATCCTACGAATACAACTTCTCATCAACACAACTCCTCTACTACTTTCAAGCTAGAAACGTTGCCAAACAGAAACTGCCCGATTTTCCTCACCTTCCACCTTGTTCTATTCCAGAAGAATTATTGATCCATCTTGAAGACTCAAAGAGCATCTCTACAATTTAGGCAAATATTTTAAAGTCTCTTCTTGTCAAAGACCCCACTGGGGAGAAGTTCTGTCACTCAATATTTCAGAAAAGGAGTGGAAGGCAGCCATACACAGAACACACTTGAGCTCCATGTGTGCAAAGCATTCAGTCACAAACTTGTCATTTTACAATAAAAATTTCCAAACACACTTAAAAAGCGATCCTCGGACAATAAAACACAATTCTTTTACAATAAAACTAGGGGCCTCTGCCCACTGCTCGCTTCGCTTGCCAACCCCCGGGCAGGCACTACGTGCTAGTCAGTTCACGGCTCTGCCGCTCGCGTATGGAGAAGCGCATGTCCAATTTAAACAGATTGTTATTTTCATGGGAATTGTTACATATGCATTAATAGACCTAACTATTTTACATTACAGCGAGTAATTAACCAGAGTATAAAATAGTAAAACGTAGTAATTTCAAAGAAAATGATGTTTCACGTTGTGTTGTACGTTTTTGTTCTGTTTGGGTTTGAAATGAACATGCAAATACTTTTTTAAACTTACACTTTTACTGTAGAACTTAAGTACAAATTGCGGTGGGTTGGCGCCCTGCCTGGGGATTTGTTCCTGCCTTGCGCCCTGTGCTGGCTGGGATTGGCTCCAGTGGACCCCCGTGACCCTGTAGTTAGGATATAACGGGTTGGATAATGACTGACTGACTGACTTCAGTAAAAACAATATTTGGAATTAACTTGTCATCACTATCGCATTAAATTTTGATTCCGTGTTAAGAGTTTCATCGTGACAACTCAACATATAACTGCCTGTGAGTGAATATCGTTTCTTTCTCTCTAATAAATAAAATGACTTTTTCGAATGTTTGTCCCTGTGATTTGTTAATTGTCATAGCAAAAGTGATTCTAACGGGAAACTATTAACATTTTAATACGAATGGCATATCAAGATCTCCTTTGATGTCTCATGTCATTAGTGAATATGGACTACATTACCTTTCTTGTCGCCTGTTCACGTTTGACATGTCAGAATTGTTCAGTACAACTAATCTTGTCCAACTGCATAGCCCATCACTCAGACATCAATTACGCAATTACATTACGATACATCCTTCTTTCAACAGTAATCCGGCCGGTAGAAGACCAGACGGTGTTAACGGTTGTAGATATTCCTCATGATATTGTAAGTTGATGCTTTCATCTTCCACACCATCACCACCAACTGTTTCAGCAGAGTCTATTGATACGCATTTAAGTAATTTGACGTGTCACCCATCGACAATTTTCACGCTAATTCATTCGACTTCCTCGTTTCTCAGTGCTAGGATTGCCCATGTACTCATTTCTTCTGTTGATGAAATTCAATAAGATTTGGACATCATACGTCTTCTTTTATTGGGAACTTAAAAGTGAGGAAAACGTAAAAATGTATAAGAGCTGAGAGCGCAGAAACGGTGTTTGATAAAAGCATTCACACCAATGAGAGGTGAGAGGACTGCAGGCGTGGTTTGAGAGGAGAGGCGGAACCTGAAAAAATCTCTTTGCAATCGTCTCGTCTCAAGAGACAATAAAAAGAAATACAAATGTTGCAATATATTGTCCTTGTATGCCACTTCTGTGATGCTTTATTGAGTCCAATCCACAGAGTAATTGTTCTTTGGCACCTCTTTGTTCCTCACGGCTGCTGGCCTATCCCACCACTGCCACCATAACCATAAGAATGAAGTGCTCACCGTACAGCACATCCACTGAGGGATACTGGCACCAAATTCACAGTGGACACACGGACAAAATAGTGTCATGTAAATGCGATAAAGAAAGTGAAAATGACTGAACCCAAGGGCCTTGTGCTAGATTTTAAACGCTTCAGAATTATTACTACAGTAGATAACGGATTTCAAGGCAGCGCCTATCACAATGCACTTCCGAAAGAAAAACAAAGGGTTCAAAAGAGCAAAACACCTCAGCATTGGCAACACATCTTTATCTATGGAGCACCTCCAAATCCTGACCACTCTGATGAGTAGAAGAAGAAATGAATAAATCAAAAGCCGTTACTTACTGTCAGCGCCTGCATAGCCACATGAGGGTCCTTATGGTTCACTCGTCTCATGACAGACCGCAGACACTCTTTGGGCCTAAAGGAGACACACAAGGTGGATGCAGGTTAAAACAAAGTCCTCTGTTTAGTGAATCCAAAATGGCAGGAACTGGGAGCTACTCGAGCATAATCAGGTGCAGGGCAGAACACCTCCTTGAATGGGATGGGAAACCCACTAGAACTAGAAGTACAGGTACAGGGTGGACAACCCACTCAGGTGAGCAGAAAAAGAGGAAACTCAGTGGGATCTGAACCCAGGACCCTGGTTAACCACTGAGCCCCCTCATATTAAATAAATCATGAACTCTGCTGGGGCTTCATGGGAAATATGGAACACTGGTTAAAATTACCGTGCGTGACGCGTCCTGGACAGGACGCCTTACCTGAGGTCCCTTAATTGACTAGGATGCCCAGGAGGCTGGGGACACTAAACACCAGAATGTTAGGCCGCCAGCAGATGAGCTGCCCCAGGGTCATCCCTGAACCTATAATGGTATCTGAGAAACGTGGCTGCTGTTCTGTCAGGGTAGACACAGGCGGGCATCAAAATACAGGAGTGGGTGGTTCCTCATGGACTGATTTTAACAAATAAAGTGAAGGAAGCATCATATAAGATCATTCATCAATGTGCATGCAGCAGTTCAACATGTAAACTCACCCTAAATACATGAAACGTGTGGACAACAAGGAATGCGCTGGGACTGTGACATGCCACCCCGTCTGGACTGGACTGGAAGATCACAGACAAAAACTGAACAAGCGCAACCACCATGAGACCACCTGTGATGATCAGTACGAGATGTTCATAACTGAGGAGGGCCCACACAAGAAAAGCAACCTGCAGGAGCAGACGGAGTCAGTCCTCGACTTCTCAAGTCCCTGTGCTGAGCGACTCTGTGGTGTCCTCAACTCAACAGACAAGTCTCCAGAAAGTGCCGCTGCTGTGGAATTCGTCCCACATTGGAAGGCAGGCGCCTCTTCATCCTATGACCACGTCCCACATCATGAACACCTACAAAAGGCTGGTCCTGGACTATACGAGTCAAAGACCACCTAGACCAGGGGTCTCAAACTCCAGTCCTGGAGGGCCACAGTGGCTGCTGGTTTTCATTCTAACCCTTTTCTTAATTAGTGACCTGTTTTTGTTGCTAATTAACTCCTTTACCTTTTATTTCAATTTAACTGTTCCTCTGATCATTCCTCTGAATTGCTTCGTGTCTTTCCTTAAACAGAAATGAAATGTGACTGACTAAGCGGACAGAAGACCACCTAAGTCAGGGCCTCAAACTCCAACCAATTTCACTCCAACCAGTTGCTTCATCAGGCGCTGATCCTCGTCGTTAATTAAACTCGTTCTTTAATTCCATGGCTTGTTGCTGCTCTCATTGTGCAATGGCAGACATGTCCAAAATTGTGGATTTTCTCTTTTCTAAGAGCACTGGGGACCTGAACGGATCGGCATTCCTGAGACCTTCATCTTTCTTCATTTTCAGATATTGTACGATGGACACCAGTTGCTTTGGCTCATTTTGTATCTCGTTATTGTTTGGCTGCTAATTAAGGAAAATGAAACAATGAAGGGGTCTGAGTCTTCAAAAGCAAGTCAAGCAAAATGAATTAGCAGCAAAAACAGGTCACTAATTAAGAAAAGGGTTAGAATGAAAACCTGCAGCCATTGCATCCCTCCAGGGAGTTTGAGACCCCTGACCCTGACCCAATGCAGTTTGCCTATCAGACAAAGACTGGAGTGGATGATTCCGATCATCGCTCTGCTCCATAAGGGCTGGACAAAGCGGGCAGTGCTGTGAGGATGAAGCTTTTGACTTCTCCTGTGCCTTCAGTACCGTCCAGTCGTCCCTGCTAAGCATCCCTGAGCTCAGGCCTAGACAGGTGGACGAGTCTGTGGTGTCCCCGATAATGGACAACCCGCCCAGCAGAACACAGTTTGAATTAAATGACGTGCTTCAGTTTAATTAAGACACACCAAAATGGTGACCTTCAGGAGTGGAGTGTGAGACCCCACAGGTGGCTGCTCATCTCTTGGCACATGTTGCAGCCATCATTCATTGCGCTGCCATTTCAGAGCCCACACGGACTTTTTTAAATCTTTTCCACTGAACAACACCACCAACACCGCCAGGGCCAGACTTTAAAAAGGCCTTCTCTGGAGTGCACGGCACCTCAGACTGGGGAACGGTTCACCTTCCAGAATGACAATGACCAGATGAGAAAATGCTGAGATAACACTGGAGTGGCTTTGGGACGAGTCTCTGTGTGTCATACATAAGAAATCTGACAGATGAGATGAAACCATTCGGTCCATCAAGCCCATTTCTTTAGCTAATAGCTGAGCTGTCCCAAAATGTCCTTGAGTGGCCCAACCTAAGCCCACACTTCAACCCTATAGAACATGTGAGGAGAGACCTGAAAGTATAAATAAAATGTATTATGATTATTATAATTATTAAGTTTACAGACACTTCACATTCAACCTAATGGACCTTGAGAGGAAGAAGAGAACAAACTGCCAAAATCCAGGAGTGCAAAGCTTGTAGAGAGTTACCAAGAAGACACGGAGCTGGAACTGCTGTCAAAGGGGCTTCTTCAAAGTACTGAATGAAGGAGACATTTCGGTTTTTGATTTGTAACAAATCTGCAAACCTTTCTAAAGACATGTGTGCACTTTTTGGGTTAATGAGCGTAGACAGATGGTGAAAATGCCAAATGTATTCATTTAAAAGTAAATCTGTAACACAAGAAAGTGTGCAGAAAGTCTAAGGGTCTGAGTACTTTGTGTATCCACAGTATACACACAAAGTAAGTTAAATTATAACAGTGCCAGCATCATTTTCTACCTCCTCCTTTCTTCTTTCCGAGGCAGACAGTCAAAGACCATACGCCCGTTGCTTTTAAGAATAGCAGCCACTTTATTTACTCCTGCAAGCCAAATACACGCCGGCTGAAAAATATTAACACGAAATAAATCGGCAAATAGACATTAAAGTACAGCAAAAATATTAAAAGTTACATAAGGTTTTACATACAGTGTTAACTGCAACCAGTATACACAATCAGACTACTCGCAGATGATCAAACAACAAAAAAGTAATTATAACATAAAACGAGGCTCTTGCACAATTTCCTGGGGTGCGTCTATTCAAACTTTTCCCTAAAAGAGAGGAGAGACAATACAAAAAAAGGATCACTTCAATGCTAAATAAAATAAATTAATTTTTTAAACAAAAACACAAACGGAGCTCCACAAAGCCCATCCTACCTCCAGCAAGCCAAACACGCGCCTGCTGAACTAAGCACAAGTGTACCCATAAATGGACCCTCGACCGACAGCCTGCTACACCTGCTCTCCTAATGATTGGCTCCTACCTAACTTTATGTACATATTATATAAAAGTGGGGTAACAGTTTTGGGGAATACAAAAAAAAAACAAACAAATAAACCCCAAAGTACAAATATAACACAGAAAACCAGATTAACCCTGTTACATCACTTTGCTGCTGCTGCAGCACTTTGTCAATTAATAAAGTTATTTATTTTATATAGCAGCGTGAGGTGGAATTCAAGGTAAGCTGCTCCAGTTTCCTCCCACAGTCCAAAGATATGGTAAATTGGCAATCCTAAAATGGCCCCAGTGTGTGTGTCCTGTCCAGTGTTTGTTCCTGCCTTGCACCTTACGCTAGCTGGGACAGACCCTCGAGAACTAAGCGGGTTATAAAATGACTGACTGAGTGAACTAAACTGAAGGTCTACCGCCAACGAAGAAAGGCGGGGCCGGCAGGGTGACGTCGATCATGTATCCAATCAGAACGTAACTAAGGGGGCGGGACAATGACAGCGAACGAGCTGAGCGCGAGTCGCTAATAATTCAAGCAAGTTAAACGAAACGGACAGGAGAGGAAGTCGAAGGTAAACTCATTAAGTCTGACGGGCACCGAGCTGAAAAATCAGAGGGGACAGCTTGGCTTTTGAGAAATCGATGAGGGCCGAGCAGGAGAGTCTCGCTGCGCGCGCTCGGCGATAACATGAATGGCAAGCACCTGCCCCGCGCCTGCCCTCCTGCTCTCAGGTTGCATCGCACGGCGCTATATTTAGCTGAGCCTTCGGTCTTATAATTAGAAAGTGCTCGCTAAGCCGTACGCACGCACAGTCGCGCGCACGTCACCGACAGACAGAAGCGCGCCGTCGCAGGTGTAACGCGACATCGGCAAGTGTCGGGTCGGCGCTCGGAAGCGACCGCTAATCCTTCACCAGCTGTGGAAATCTGAGACCCTCGGGTAAAGACCACCACGGGGAATTAGAGAAATGAACCCGCCACACTCTAATAATGCAGAAACCGAAGGGCTACGATGGAATCCGGCGAGTGGATTTAATAGGGTGCATAAAAACAAATTCTAATTCAAAATGTAATATAAAAATTTTAAAAATTAACCAAAATCCCGTTCATGACTAATTCAAACAGATAAATGCAATAATGAGAACATTTGAATAATTACAAAACAGATAATTATGACAGATGAGGTAAAACATTGTAATAGGAAAGAAAAATTAATACATGACTGCACTCTTGAGATTTTACAAACATTAAAAATAAACGAATTATGTTTATTTGAGTAATAAGTGGTTCAAAAATAATTGAGTCTAATGAAAATAGTAAAACATGAAATAAACAAAACCTCTGTTTATAATTGCCTAATTAAAGTATTTTTTGGATGTGATATATTTTTTAAAGTGCCTTGAGCATGGGAAAGGCACTATATACATAGAATGTATTATTATTATTATTAATCCATCCATCCATTATCCAACCTGCTATATCCTAATTACAGGGTCACGCGAGTCTGCTGGAGCCAATCCCAGCCAACAAGGGGTGCACGGCAGGAAACAAACCCCGGGCAGGATGCCAGCCCACCGCAGGGCACATACACACTAGGGACAATTTAGAATCACCAATGCACCTAACCTGCATGTCTTTGGACTGTGGGAGGAAACCAACGCAGACACTGGGAGAACATGCAAACTCCACACAGGGAAGAACCCGGGTCTCCTAACTGCGAGGCAGCAGCGCTACCCACTGCGCCACCGTGCCGCCCTAATTATTAATCCCGGAGCAGAAATGGATTTTTCTTTTTCAGACCTTTGGGAGTAAAAGTGCAGGGTCAGCCACTGTACAGCGCCCCCTGGAGCAATTCTCAGGTAAATGTTAAAATATCATTTCAACAATTACTGTATGAATACTGTAAGGTACTTATTTTTAATCCTGATGCACTTTGGGTAAACACCACAGCAATACAAATGCAAACTCTGCTATTGTACAAACGCACCAAGAAATAAAAGAACGAAACCCAGAGATTGCACAAAAACATTTAATGGAGTTTAATGAGAGCCTGAAATAAACCAAACGCCTGCATAGAACTGGCTAATTAAAAAGAAATAGGTGCCATACTGTAATGTGGAAATTGGAACAATTCTAAACAATCACTACAATCCTGATGCATTTGGAAAAGGACAAGAACGGGGCAGAAATAAGGAATCAAGAAATAAAAAAGAGAAATAAAGCACAGCACACTCTAATTACGATCCTTCAAATCTAAACTTAATGTACTTGGACAAATGGCACAGCAGCGTGACGAGGCAAAAGCAGAAGAAATGAACAGAAAGGAAAGGCAAGGAGCGATCGATTGTGATTGATCATCGAGTAGTGAGTGACACAAAAACAATTCAGATCAACTCATTTTCCGATGAAAACAGTAAAACATGAAATGAACACAAACCCCATTTATAACTATGTAATTATAAGAAGTAAAAGTAATAATGACTGTCTACAATGTCCTCAGAGTTCACGTGACAGCCGACGTCATTCGCTTTTCATGGCACTGACTCACCAGTGTGCTTAAATTTGCAGATTAAAACCTGCAGGGGGCACCCAAGCCGACAGCACCCGGCCCACCATACTGCATATCACTTTACTAGCAAGGGAGCCAAGTCTGATTTGCCGGAAATGCTTCATTTTCCCTTTCATGTGTTCATGGGGTGCCAGGCGGGGATGTCCGTTATCTCACTCTTACCTCTAGCTGTCGCTCATGAGAGTCCTTTACGTCTGTTCAGGTTCGTCCAGCTGCCCGTTGGGTATCCTTATACGCTGCTGGCATTCTCCTATTTGTAGGAAACGCTCCCTCTGACATGTTAACATTACATCACACACGTGAATCCTTATCGGGCGAAATCGGCACTGCTGCCTATAAACCAGGCTGGTCAGGCCGTCTCTTTTCCTTCCTTGATTCCTGTTGTTAGCTCTTTTTAAATATTTAGGAGTTACCCTTACAAGCCTCCATTACCGGCATTGTGCTTTTCAAATTTCCACACCGTGTTTAATGAGGTAAAACAGTCAATGCTGCCCTGGAGTAACCTCTCCTTTCAGACCCGTCTGCCAGTCACTACGATGGAGACAGTCCCTCGTTTAAATGTTGTTACTTCAGTGCCCCCTCTTGTCCCACCTTCCTCCTTTTGCTACCAGGTCTTTTTTATGGAGTGCTTACCAAACGCTGTTACTGTTTTGATTACTTTGGCACACTCCTCCATTTTAGCTATCTCTATTCCTTTACTCTTTTCTCTCTCTGTTCATCACCAGTGCATCATTTCAACAGTTACAAGCAGCCAAAGTTCTTATACGGGTCCTCAATGGAAGAACCCTGGCCCTGTCAGTTTCTCATTTTGCCAAACCACCTGCGCTTCAGAAGAGACCATCCGCCTGACGCTCAGCATGTTCAGACCCGGCCACTACTTGGATGGGAGGCCATCTAGGAAAAGCTTGGGTTGCTGCTGGGTGAGGTGTTAGTGAAGCCAGCAGGGGGTGCCTACCCTGTGGTCTGTGTGTGGATCCCAATGCCCCAATGCAGTGATGGGGACACTGAGTAATGTAAAAATGGTGCCAGACTTCAGATGAGGCATAAAACTGAGGTCCTGACTCTCTGCAGTCATAAAAGATCCCTGGACAACCCTCATAAACAGCAGGGTGTATCCCAAGGTCCTGGCTAAACTGACCCCCACAGCCTGGTTAGTCTGGCCCCCCCCAATCATCCCATGCTCCTCTCTCACACTTCGCCACCAAACAGCTCACGTGTGGCGAGCGGATTTACACAAAATGGCTGCCTTCGCATCAGCCAGGAGGATGCTGCACATTGTTGGTGGCTGAAGTGGCTCCACACTCACGACAAGTGCTTCGAGTAGTAAGAGAAGTGCTCTATAAAGGTAAAGAATTATTAATACTATTACCCTGTCAGGTTCAAATCCGGCCCAAACTATCGGCACGCAGAAAGGACCCCGTCTCCAAGGTCAAGTCATGGAGGACAGCGAGCCCCTCATTTAGCTTGTTAGAAGTTTAGTGATCTGCGTGTTTTATTCATTTTCATTTCATTGGGGGTTTCAAATTTCTATATGAAAATGTTGTTTTTAAACCAAATAAAAACTTGTAACCAAAGAAAAGCTTCATATTTCAGTTCTCACGTCCACAGGCGGACCTCCTGACATGCAAGCATCACTAAACTGTAATCGTGACCCCATTCCAACACCTGCCCCTACATTTAAACCGACAATTCCTCAAAGTGCAAGGCTCCACTTACCCGCTGCGCGACTGGCCCACTTTGTCACAGATGTCCAGTATGAGACCCCAGTCCTCGGCCGTGTTCATCTCGCTGGTCGCTTTCTCTGTCAAAGAAATGAATCACAAGTCTGTTTAGTCCATTGGCTGCTGGTTTTCATCCCGACCCACTTCTTCTTTTGACTGAACTCAACTGAAAGTGGCATTCGATATTTTGGTGGCTCTTCTATTGTAATTTAATAAGAAAAAAACTGATATTAATGTCTTTGTTGTGAACAGACACACTTTCCATTCTTTAATTATTTTTTGGTGCAACCTCTCTAAGGCCAAACTACTACATTTTAATTTAAATGAAAACAATCTCCGCCCACTCTATAGAGTTTACAAAAGTGTCTCCACCCCCTCCAGCACTTACAAAAGTGTCTCCGCCCCCTCCAGCACTTACAAAAGTGTCTCCGCCCAATCTAGCATTCACACATTTCTCTGCCCACTCCAGCATTCATAAAAGTATCTCCACCCACTCCAGCACTTACAGAAGTATCTCCGCCCACTCCACAAATTACAAAAGTATCTCCGCCCACTCCAGCACTTACAGGAGTATCTCCGCCCACTCTAACATTCACAAAACTATCTCCGCCCACTCCACAACTTACAAAACTATCTCCGCCCACTCTAGCGTTCACAAGTTTCTCCGCCCACTCTAGCACTCAATTAGCCCATTTGGTCGAGGCGGTGACTTTAAAATGAGTTCACTATGAGTTTGTGAATTTCCCATTGGGATTAATAAAGTATCTATCTATCTATCTATCTATCTAAGAAGAGGAAATTTCACAAAATCCTTAGGGAATTTTTCTTGACACAGAAGACCACAGACACGTGGAATAAGCGACCAAGGAGTGTGGCGGACCTTGCACTCGTCCCATCCACTCGCACTCCCTCTGTGTTACTGGATACCCCTACACCTCAGGGGAGCTCATCCACCTGAAGCTAACTAAGCCTGTTCAGGCCCAGCCAGTGCTTGGATGGGGAGACCATCTAGGAAAAGCTGCTGGAAGAGGTGCTGGTGAGGCCAGCAGGGGGAGCTTAACTTACCCTGCGGTGCATGTGTGGATCTTCAAAATGCATCTTGACGTTACTAGAGGAATTAAGTGGGTGGGACTGGCAAGGCTTTGCTGGGCTGAATGGCCTGTCCTTGTCCCGAATGTTCACACTAAAACATCCAAAAATGCACGTGATGCAGCCGTTCACCTACAAGGGGCAGAAACAGGAAGCGTCCTCCACACTAGATGTTCATTTGCAGCAGACAGATGGAGAGTGAAAGAGAAAGTGGGAGAAAGCAAGCCAGGAGAAAAGATAGAACAGGTGGGAGAAAGAGAGAGTGGACGAAAGGAAAGGGGCAAACAATAGAAAAATAACTAAAAAGGACGGAACGAGGCAGGGGCAAACAGAAGATGAATGAAATGGGAACTGAAAAAGGCAGCACAAGGTTCAGGTTGTGGGCCTTGGCCTCTTAGTCTGTCCTCAAACGAGAACAACCAGTCGGAAAATGTTAGAAAGGATAGAAAGTGAAAGGGAAGGATAACCAGGAAAAGGAGGGAATGAAAACTGATGGGACAACTGGGGGATAGAGAAGAGAAAAGAACTGAAAAGGGTAAAAAATGCCAGCAAGCAAAGGAGACGGGACAACAGCCACACATGGACCACAGGGTAAGCTAAGCGCTCCCTGCTGGCCTCACCAACACCTCTGCCAGCAGCAAGCCAAGCTTCTCCTGGTTGGTCTTCCCATCCAAGTACTGAACAGGCCCAGCTTCAGGTGGAGGAGCTCCTATGAAGTGCAGGGGGGTCTCCAGAGGAAGAACAATCTGGAAAGAATGCAGAGTGGACAGGACAAGAGCAAATGAAGGAGAAGGGTCTCTCAGTGCAGTCACCCCCGACACTGTCAGTCCCAACACTCCCATTCTCATCGCATTGACTGACCAACATGGCCGACTCACAGGCAGAGTTAGATAACCGTCCTCAAGCCCTAACCTTTCACCTGTGGGGCGCAGTGTGACGATGTTTGATCAGAACGGTGTGTGAGGAACAGATGACATGATGACCTGGGGAGTGTCACGAGTGACGTCAAGGTTGGAGGTAACGTGAGTCACCTTGTACAGTGGTGGCCAGAAGAATGACCCCAAGTGTTGGTTTTCACCAAGTTGTCTGCTTCAGTGTTTTTAGATCTTTGATAGATAGATAGATAGACAGATAGACAGATAGATAGATAGATAGATAGATAGATAGATAGATAGATAGATAGATAGATAGATAGATAGATAGATAGATAGATAGATAGATAGATAGATAGATAGATAGATAGATACTTTATTAATCCCAGGGGGAAATTCACATACTCCAGCAGCAAAAAATATTAAAGAGTAATAAAAAATGCAGGTAAAAAACAGACAATAACTTGAATAATGTTCAACGTTTGCCCCCTCTGGTGGAATTGAAGAGTCGCATAGTTTGGGGGAGGAATGATCTTCTCAGTCTGTCAGTGGAGCAGGACAGTGACAGCAGTCTGTCGCTGAAACTACTCCTCTGTCTGGAGATGACACTGTTTAATGGATGTAGTGGATTCTCCATAATTGATAGGAGCCTGCTGAGTGCCTGTTGCTCTGCTACGGATGTCAAACCGTCCAGCTCTATGCCAACAATAGAGCCTGCCTTCCTCACCAGTTTGTCCAGCCGTGAGGCATCCTTCTTCTTAATGCTGCCTCCCCAGCACACCACTGCGTAGAAGAGGGCACTCGCCACAACCATCTGATAGAACATCTGCAGCATCTTACTGCAGATGTTGAAGGATGCCAGTCTTCTAAGGAAGTACAGATGTGTCAGATGGGCAGCTGCCCATTCTTGCAGAATCAAAATTAAGGGGTTTTTGTTTGTGAATTTCCCATTGGGATTAATAAAGTATCTATCTATCTATCTATCTATCTATCTATCTATCTATCTATCTATCTATCTATCTATCTATCTATCTATCTATCTATCTATCTATCTATCTATCTATCTATCTATCTATCTATCTATCTATCTATCTATCTATCTATCTATCTATCTTTGTCCACCCACCTCTTGAGGATTGACCACAAGTTCTCAATGAGATGAAGGTCTGTGGAGTTTCCTGGCCATGGACCCCAAATGTCGATGTCTTGTTCCCTGAGCCACTCAGTTCTCACTTTTGCCTTCTGGCCCGGTGCTCCAACATGTTGGTCACCAAACTGTTCTGGGATGGTTGGCAGAAGTTGCTCTCGGAGGATGTTTTGGTCCCATTCTTTATTCATGGCTCGGGATCGGGGCACCACCAGTGCAGAGCTTGCTCAGGAATGGCAGCAGGCAGGTGAGAGTGAGGCGAAGACTTTGGGAGGATGGCCTGGTGGGTATCAAAGAAAAACATCAGACTGATATTCTGGGATTGGACTGCTGGGGTCAAGTCATTGTCTCTGATGAATCCCCTTTCCGATTGTTTGGGGCATCTGGTAAAAAGAAAAGGTGAGCGGCGCTACCATCAGTCCTGTGTCAGGCCAACAGTAAAGCATCCAGAGACCATTCATGTCACGTGGGGTTGCTTCTCACACAAAATGTGGCCTAAGAGCACAGCCCTGAATAAAGAATGGGACCAAAACATCAACCGAGAGCAACTTCTGCCAACCATCCAACAACAGTTTGGTGACCAACATGATGGCGCACCGGGCCAGAAGGCAAAAGTGAGAACTGAGAACGTCGACATTTGGGGTCCATGGCCAGGAAACTCCCCATTTAGAACTTGTGGTCAAGAGGTGGGGGGACAAACAAAAACCCACCAGTTGTGACAAACTCCAAGCATTGATTCTGCTAGAATGAGCTGCTGTCATCAGTCCAGATTTGGCCCAGAAGTTGATTGCCAGCCTGCCAGGGCGAATTGAAAAAGAAAGAAGGGCCAACACTGTAAATCTGGACTCTGTGCATCAACTTCATGTCCTTGTCAATCAAAGCCCTGGAAACGTCTGGACTGCTTGTCATTCTACTTCAGTGGACCACAGAAACATCTGACACAAAGATCTAAAAACACTGAAGCAGCAGACTTTATGAAAACCAACACTTGGGTCCTTCTCCAAACTTCTGGCCACCACTGTAGGCAATGCGAACAGCAAACAGACTCTGCTGAAGAGAAGAGACAATCGAAAGAGAACACCCATAGGAAACGGGACAAGCAGGGAATCAAAGGAGATGTGATGAGACGCTCACCTGGCCAGCCACAGTTCTGGTAGGGACGACCACAACGCTAATCTTCAGATTCCATTCTATGATGTGGTGAGAAGGCCTCCTCATTTAATTAACTGCGGCCAATTTATTGATCAAAGAAGACAACAGTCCAACGGGTACAACAGGACAGTGGTCCTCTAATCCTACCCTTAACCTTAATGAAGTAACTGCACCCTTACAGCTGGCACAGTGGTAGAACGTTTGATGAGAGGGGCGTGTCTAAGAACGCATGGCAACAGGGCGTGTCAAGGAGGACATCAAGTGACATCGAGGTTATAGGGTGACGCGAGTGACCTTGTGGGTAATGCAGACTGCCAACAGACTGTCGAAGGAAAAGAGCCAATCAAATGAGAATAACCAAAGGAAACGGGACAAGCAGGCAAACACAAGGGACGCGCCGAAATCTGACCAAAGGTGCAGCCCGGCAGCCACAGTTCTGGGAGGGAGGACGGTGACAGTGACGTTCAGAAATGCGAGAAGTCACTGAAATGAGTGATTGGGGCGAGACGATTGGAAGAATACATTTAACCAACCCCCCCCCCCCCCCACACACACACACACACGCGGGTGAAACTAAACCCATCCAAATAAGGTTAATGCATGGCGCCCTTCACCCTCTCAAGCAACAGAAGCTTCTTGAATGTGAAAGTCAGGCGGAGTTTGGAGCCTGGAGGTCTACTTTTGGTGGTGATGACGCCCCGATATCACGGCACACCCTACTTTGTATGAACGGCCAGATGTTGCTTTTTAGTTGTCTCTATCTAGAAAATGCTAAGGCAGGGGTCCCCAAATCCAGGCCTGGAGGACCACCATGGCTGCAGGTTTTCATTCTAACCCTTTTCTTAATCAGTGACCTGTTTTTGCTGCTAATTCACTTCTTTTGAATTCATTTTCATTGGCTTGCCCCTAAAGACTCCGCCCCTTAATTGTTTCTTTTTCCTTATTTGGCTGCCAAACAATAATGAGATACAAAATGAGCCAAAACAACTGGTGTCCATCACACAATATCTGAAAATAAAGAAAGATGAAGGCCTCAGGAATGCTGATCTACTCAGGTCCGCAGAGCTCTTAGAAAAGAGAAAATCCACAATTTCGGACATGTGTGCTATGGCACAATGAGAGCAGCAACAAGCCACGGAATTAAAGAACGGGTTTAAGTAACGACAAGACCTGGCGTCTCATTAAGTAACTGCTTGGAGTGAAATGGGTTGGAGTCTGAGGCCCTGACTTAGGTGGTCTTCTGTTGGCTCTCATTTCACGTTTCATTTCTGTGTAAGGAAAGAGAACGATGAAGACATTCAAGGGAACAAATCTTACAAAAGCAGTTCAAATAAAATGAAAGATAAAGGAGTTACAGGTCACTAATTAAGAAAAGAGAATGAAAACCTGCAGCCACTGCGTGCCCCCCAGGACTGGGGTTTGAGACCCCTGTGCTGTGTCCATCTGTCACTTGTGAACCACAGGGGCTTGAACCCTGATCTTCATCTTCATCATGAAACACGAATGGTAAAGCACAACATCCTCCACAAAGTCTTGGGGTAGTGAGTCTTTCTTATGGCAGGCTGCATAGGCCAGCTGATGGAGAAGGTGACAAGCCAGGAAGAAAAAGAAGAGCAGAGCAAAAAACAAACCACAGAAGCTGATGATGTGGCAGACAGAAGGGCGAAAACGGACTCCTGGGGCTCGAAGTGGAGGTCTGTCTGTGTGTGTTGCCTCGTCTTCATTTATTAACGGCACACCAGCTATTCTAAAGGGCACTGAAGAGACACTCAGGGTGAAAGTCGCTGTTTAAAATACTGCGGTCTGACGCGGCATCACCTAAAAATGGTGCCTGAAAGGTTCAGAGTGTGCAGTGCAACAGGAAAAAAGTAGAGTATGTTGGAAAGGGCGCTATATAAAATCCAGTTTCTTCTTCAGCGTGAACGATACTCTATGACACGGCAGATGTAAACCGAGATGACTCAACTCTCAAACTCAAATTCTCTGTCAGGCGTCTCCAGCGGAAACACAGAGGGGGTCCGCCTGCCATTAGAGTCCATTAGTCGTGCAGGGAGATGCACTTTACTGCCCTGGCGGATGTTACTCTTTTTCCAAATAAGGGTATCCATTAATGCCATCCTCTTTGATTTCTCTCCAACTCTGCACTTCTTCTGCCGCAGCTCCTTTGATACGGGAAGTCACCTGAAGTTCTGTCCTTCTAAAGAGCAGTGAGGATGGCCTGAGGGGCGCAAGCAGACGCGTCACTTCATGTATTTAGTCAGCTGAGTGTCACAAACTGTCATTGGGTTACAAAAATACACTTCATGAGTCCCAGCAGCAAAAAAAAGACAAACGGACAAATACTATAATTAATGAAATTGACAGATCAATCAACAGACTGACAGAGGGAGAGAGGAAAGGCACTATATAAAAGATAGATAGATAGATAGATAGATAGATAGATAGATAGATAGATAGATAGATAGATAGATAGATAGATAGATAGATAGATAGATAGATAAAAGTGAAAGGCTTTAAATGCTATATCTATTTTACAGGGCCTTTCACTCTATCTATCTATCTTATAGTGCCTTTCACTGTCTATCTATCTATCTATCTATCTATCTATCTATCTATCTATCTATCTATCTATCTATCTTTCTTATAGTGCCTTTCACTCTATCTGTCTATCTTATAGTGCCTTTCACTCTATCTATCTGTCTATCTTATAGTGCCTTTCACTCTATCTATCTGTCTATCTTATAGTACCTTTCACTCTATCTATCTATCTATCTATCTATCTATCTATCTATCTATCTATCTATCTATCTATCTATCTATCTATCTTATAGTGCCTTTCACTCTATCTATCTATCTATCTATCTATCTATCTATCTATCTATCTATCTATCTATCTATCTATCTTATAGTGCCTTTCATTCTATCTATCTATCTATCTATCTATCTATCTATCTATCTATCTATCTATCTATCTATCTATCTATCTATCTATCTATCTATCTATCTATCTATCTGTCTATCTTATAGTGCCTTTCACTCTGTCTATCTGTCTATCTTATAGCGCCTTTCACTCTATCTATCTATCTATCTATCTATCTATCTATCTATCTATCTATCTATCTATCTATCTATCTTATAGCGCCTTTCACTCCTATCTATCTATCTATCTATCTATCTATCTATCTATCTATCTATCTATCTATCTATCTATCTATCTATCTATCTATCTATCTTATAGTGCCTTTCACTCTGTCTATCTTATAGTGCCTTTCACTCTATCTATCTATCTATCTATCTATCTATCTATCTATCTATCTATCTATCTATCTATCTATCTATCTATCTATGCCTTTCACTCTATCTATCTATCTATCTATCTATCTATCTATCTATCTATCTATCTATCTATCTATCTATCTATCTATCTATCTATCTATCATATAGTGCCTTTTACTCTACCTATCTAAGTGTAGGTGTTTCACGGTGGGCTAATAGTAAACACTGAGGTTGTTTTTGTGACACTGTGTGACCCTGAGCAAGTCACTTCCCTGTCCTTTTCTCCAATTAGAAAACAAAAGCAATGAAAACAGTAGCCCCATAAGGCTGTTGGAGCGGCCTACTCTTGAACAGACACCACCATCGCTGCTGCTGATCGATTCCTACCGACTTGTTTTACCGGGACGTGTCCCCTCGATTACTGACACTGCTAATCAGCTGTGCTCCCTCGAAGTTGTGCGCCCTTTTAGTATTTTTGAACCACCAAGTTGCTGTTATCCCGTCTTTCACCCGGTGTTATTTATGTACCTGCTGCTCTCGAAACCCCACGGGTCAACCGCCCAATTCACTGGTTATGTGTTGGTGCTTCACATACAAACCCCCCAAGTGAGTCGTTTATGTGTTGGTGATTTGTGGCACTCGATCAAACCCGATGTCAGGCAGGACCCTGGAAGTGCTTACTTTGCTCAGAGAGAGTTGGGGGGCCGCTGGTGACGAGAGCTCAGCTGGTCAGAGCAAGAAAGGACAGCAAAAGCAGTGGAAGGTCAGGAGAGGAAACGTGACAGAGAAGTTGGGGGCTACTGGTGTTTCGTGAGGTCCTGCAGGGGCTGAGGGGTTTATTCCCATCTGTCTTTTGCTGTGCTTAGCTGCCCCCCTTTATGACTTATTTAAGTTCTGTCATTAGGCCTTTTCTCTCATTTTTGGACTCCTGTGTTGCTGTTTGGTGTTGTGAGACGCCACCTACTGGCTACACTGGAAAAGGCAACCATAAAACAACCGCTAAGTATGTGAGACAAGAGATGAGGGCATAGACCAGGGGTGTCCAAGGCTGGCTCTGGTGGGCTGCAGTGGCTGCAGCTTTCTATTCTGACCCTTTTCCTAATCAGTTTTCACTGCTAAATAACTTCATTTTAATAGCCCTGTTTTGAAGGATTCACTCCTCTGAATTGATTTGTTTCTTCATTAAACAGAAATGACACATGAAACGAGCCGACAGATGACCACCAGCTAAACTGGAACATCAAACTCCAGCCAGTCTCTTAATGAGATCCCGATTCTCGCTGTCAATTAAAGACATCATTGAATATCAGGACTTGTCTAAGCTCTCCTGTTTTTTCTAAGACCACCGTCAAGATGTTTGGGTGACCTGAGCAAACCAACATGGCCGAGACCCTCACCTTTCTTTATTTTCAGGTGAGCTGCTCATGTGGTGCCTCACTTTGTGTCTTGTTATTGTTTGGCTGCTCATCAAGGGGGTCCGAGTCACGTCAATTAAAATGAAGGCACAACAAGTGAATTAGCAGCAGAAACAGCTCACTAATTAAGAAGATGGTTAGAATGAAAACCCGCAGCCTGTACTGCAGCCCACCAGGACCAGGTGTGAACACCCCTGATATACACTGAGCACTTAGAAAAGCGTCCCCCTTGCCTGAGAAGGTGGTCACCAGTGAGTCTTGGGTGTGGACCCCTGGCCTTGGATCAGCTCATGATACGGGCGGCACGTCTGATGTAGCAAGTGATGGCCGATCCGGTATCAGTTTGTTCTTTTCAAATGTCTCTTTTTAGTGAATCACAGGAACCGACTCACAAGTATGAAGCCAACAAATTCAGCAGAGCTCAACGGGCGTGCGAAGGCACACGTGTGATGTCGTCGGCGCCTTTCAGTTATGTCGTTTAACACGCACGTGCAAGTGCCGCCCGTCTGATTCTGATCGTCCTCTTGTTCATCACACGATGGCAGTACAGTAACAACACACTTACATGACATTATTTGTTTGTTTTGTCAAATTTGTTTTTGGAATTGTTTTAAACAGAATATATTAACAGAATATTAAACTAATACCTTAACGTCCCTTACTGCAGTCGAAAAATTAGCGGCACAAAACGTGTCACGCGATTCTCGTTCATTTGACCTGCAAACAAGTCCTACAATTCTCCATTCATTCGATTCGCAAGCAAGTCACATGACTTTCCTCCATTAGATATGTGAACAAGTCCCACAATTCTACGTTATTTAATTTGAGAACAAATCACGACAATCCTTCATTCGTCTCGAGAACCAGTCACACAATTTTCATTCAAATTCACTCACAAACAAGTCCCGTGATTCTCGTTCATTTGAATTTCGAAAGAGTCGTGCAGTTCTCGTTCGTTTTACGGGTCAGTCAGGAGTCATTTTGTAAGTCGGACAATTCTCGTTCATTCGATTCTCTAATGAGTCACACGGCAATCATTCAGTTGATGTGTGAACCAATCACGATTCTCATTCATATGAATTGCAAGTGAGTCACGCCATTCTCGGTCATCTGAATCGCTAACGAAATCACATGACAACCATTCATTTAACTCGAGAACCAGTCGCACAATTTTCATTCAAATTCATTCACAAACAAGTCCCGTGATTCTCATTCATTCGAATTTCGAACGAGTTATACAGTTCCCATTCGTTTGATTTACAAGCAAGTCACGCCATTCTCAATCTTTTGACTCGCTAACGAATCACATGACAACCATTCATTCAGCTCGAGAATGAGTCGCACAATTCTCATTCTTGTCATTCACAAACAAGTCCCGTGATTCTCGTTCATCTGAATTTCGAAAGAGTTGTGCAGTTCTCGTTCATTTTACGGGATAGTCGGGAGTCATTTTGTAAGTCGGACGATTCTCATTCATTCGATTCTCTAATGAGTCACGCGGCAATCATTCAGTTGATGTGTGAACCAATCACGATTCTCATTCATATGAATTGCGAGCGAGTCACGCCATTCTTGGTCATCTGAATCGCTAACGAAATCACATGACAACCATTCATTCGACTCGACAACAAGTCACACAATTCTCGTTCTTGATTCTCATTTATTTGAATTTCGAATTTCAAACGAGTCGTACAGTTCTCATTCGTTTGATTTACAAGCAAGTCACACCATTCTCGATCTTTTGACTCGCTAACGAATCACAAGACAACCATTCATTCAGCTCGAGAATGAGTCGCACAATTCTCGTTCTTGTCATTCACAAACAAGTCCCGTGATTCTCGTTCATCTGAATTTCAAATTTCGAAACAGTCGTGCAGTTCTCGTTCATTTTATGGGATAGTCAGGAGTCATTTTGCAAGTCGGACGATTCTCGTTCATTCGATTCTCTAATGAGTCACGCGACAATCATTCAGATGATGTGTGAACCAATCACAATTCTCGTTCATTTGAATTGCGAGCGAGTCATGCCATTCTCGGTCATCTGAATCGCTAACGAAGTCACATGACAACCATTCATTTAACTCGAGAACCAGTCGCACAATTTTCATTCAAATTCATTCAAAAACAAGTCCCGTGATTCTCATTCATTCAAATTTCAAACGAGTTATACAGTTCCCATTCGTTTGATTTACAAGCAAGTCACGCCATTCTCAATCTTTTGACTCGCTAACGAATCACATGACAACCATTCATTCAGCTCGAGAATGAGTCGCACAATTCTCGTTCTTGTCATTCACAAACAAGTCCCGTGATTCTCGTTCTTCTGAATTTCGAAAGAGTTGTGCAGTTCTCGTCGGGAGTCATTTTGTAAGTCGGATGATTCTCGTTCATTCGATTCTCTAATGAGTCACGCGGCAATCATTCAGTTGATGTGCGAACCAATCACGATTCTCGTTCATTTGAATTGCAAGCGAGTCACGCCATTCTCGGTCATCTGAATCGCTAACGAAATCACATGACAACCATTCATTTGGCTCGCAAATGGGTCACGCGATTCTCGTTCATTTGATTCGCAAACAAGTCATCCAATTTGAGAACGAGTCACATGATCCTCAGTCATATTGATTTGCTCACGAGTCACACTATAATCATTTGTTACCTTCGGGAATCATTACCTGAAAATAAACCACACCATTTTTGTTCACTTATGATTCTCGAACTTGGTGTCTCGTTTTAATTACGTACTTTCACTTTATTGTCATGCTTTCAAAGAGGTTGATATTACAAGATATGAATTATTTATTACCAGCAGGTTTAATGCATAACGTAATAAACATAAATTATGCCCCGTGTACTCAAACAATAAAACAGTAAGGTCTGTGTGTCCAGTCCCTCGGAGCAATCTGATTGGTCAGTTTGCCTTTGGCAACGTGACTGAACGAGGAAGTGCGAGTGTCAGACGCGCTGAATGGTTCGCCTTCAAAGATGGAAAGTACAAAACTGGACAGGAGGCATCAAAGTTGTTTCAAAAACTAAGGCCGGCGGCCGAATCGGAGATGCAGGCTTTATGGGAAGAGAATTTCAGACAAATACGAATTCAGGGAAGGGACGCTGAAGGTACACGTAGGCCCAGAGACAGCACTAGCGCACGCACACTCACAGAAGACCTGGGCGCACTGAGGAAGGAGGTAGTGGTCCGGACGCACAACAAACCAAAGCAGTACTGCGCAGAGCACCATGCCCCAATCCTCTGGGCATCACATATCAATAGGTGCTTTTATTTGGGGCCCGTTGGGTCACGTGGGTGGGCGTCCTCTACCCCTGGGAACAACGCTAAAGGACAGCAACCTCCTCCTCTTGTCTGCTCGGTTGTCAATGTGACACTAAAGTTATTGTTGCGCTTTAGGATTTTCAATGTTGTTAGCATTTAGAAAAAATAAAAATAAACGAAAGCAGCAAAAATAACTTCGGCGTTTGAAGTTCCGGCACAAATAAACGATGTGTCATATTTGCTTAGAATAAGAGAATGAAAAAGCGCATCTCGGTGAACAATGAGATCACCTGAAAGTGCGAATGAAGGAATTAAAGGTTAGAATAAAACCCACTGAGGCCCCCAGGACTGAACTTGGTGCTCTATTAGTAACTTGAAGGGGGGCTTTGTTTGCGCTGCCCATTAATAAATGACCAACTGCAGACGGCGCCGTTACTCAGGTGGAGCGGATAACCTCGGCGACTCTCTCTCTCTCTCTCTCTGGAGGTGTCGTCGCGGCTCGATTGTTCCGTTGCTTCCCTCGTGGAAGGGCAGATACTCGGCCGCGGTTTCTAAAAGGAGACACGCGCGAGCCGCACGCACAGGCGCAGAGGTCAGCGCGGCTCGACGAGACTCCCGCGATGCGCACTTAACGGTCGGGCGTGACCGCGTGAATCGTAAACCGAGTCCCGACCGTTAAGCACGCTGGGAGACGAGAGGCAGCGATCGGTCCCGCGGGGTAGACAGCCCACGAGAGACGGGAGAAGAGGAGCAGACAAAAGCGGCGGGCGCACTTACCCACATCTTGTTCGAAGGGATTGGATGCGAAGAGCGGCATTGCAGTACAGCGAACGAAGCGCCTCCGGGATTCCGGGAGCACCGAGGGCCAGCGGCGGCACAAAACAAAACAAAACAAACAAAAAATAATAAAAGAAAAATCCGGTGGGCGACAAATTGGAGCGAAACGCTGAAGAGTCAGCAGCCTGATGCCGAATCCCAGACAGTCCTGCTGCAGCGGCAACAACGAGGCATTCTGGGAAGCGAGGCGTCTGTCTCAGTGCCTGGCTAAAGAGAACAAGGAACAGAAGAAAGAAAGCCGCCGACGGTCCATGGTGGCCGTGCGCCCGCGACCCCCTGCTCGGCGACTGCGTCTCTTATTCAACTCCGCCGAGCAAAACTGGACGGGAATAAACGCGAGTGCGTGTGCGGAGGCAGCGGTCAGCTGATCGGGACTACCGCGAGAAGAGGGAGGGAGGGAGATGATGAGCTGGTGGTGGGGGGAGGGGAGGGGGGTCTGTCCGTCAATCCCACAGCCGAGTGCCCGGTGGTCTCTAGTGATTTGGCCATTTCAGTCTGAGGGGTCTCTTTAAAGGCACACACAAAGGCAAGGAGGGGGACCACTCTCCAGATATGAATGCCTTGTGCTTGCCTGTCAGTAATCTTTGATCAATCATCCATCCATCCATCCATCCATCCATGTTCCAACCCGCTGACTCCGAACACAGGGTCACGGCGGTCTGCTGGAGCCAATCCCAGCCAACACAGGGCACAAGGCAGGAACCAATCCCGGGCAGGTTGCCAACCCACCACAGGACACACACAAACACACCCACACACCAAGCACACACTAGGGCCAATTTAGAGTCGCCAGTCCACCTGACCAGCATGTCTTTGGACTGTGGGAGGAAACCCACGCAGACACAATCAATAATCATATCATCATTGATCCGCTAGACTTTTTCCTCGGATGGAATGGCAGCCCCTCATCCATGGATCCCTTGAAAGAGCCCAAAGTTCAGGGGGATCATTATGGAAATGAAACAAGCTTAGTCTTAAAGGCTGTAGCCCCTGAAAGATCGTTTTTTTGGGGTGAGATGGAAGCCCCTTTAAAGTAGGACTGCTGATTTTTTTTTAAATATTTCTCCACATTTCCTCTCCAATTTTGACAACCCAGTGACAGTAGTGGGCTTCAGTTGGTTTATGGAGTTAGAATATTAAATAGCAAGCATTTTGATGGTGTGGCCACTAGTGGGCGCCTCAGAGTCCAAATCCCAGACACAACTAGGCATTCACGAGTCTCGGGTTCAAAAGACCTTTTATTAGCACAAATTGAACCTACGGGTGCAAATCAGTGCACTCACAAGACCTTTCATTCCCTCCTCCACTCCTCTCACGCAAGCTTCCTCCCGACTCCGACTGTTCGAGTTAATCCGAGGTGACATTACGCGAGTTTTAGTCATTGGGCACATCAGACTTGCCAGCTGCTGATCTTCTCCATGGACCCCGTCAATGTAAACGGCTGAAACGCGCAGGCCATGTCCCATTCACTGTCCACAGTCCTGGTCAGTGCTGCCCGGCGGTGCCATACAAAGGGTTAACACGTAAGGCGGGTTCTGCCCAAGGCTTGGCCCCCCCCTCTTTTTTTTTTTTTCCATTCCATCGTGGTACGTAAAACAGGAGACATCAGACAGACAAGCTCCTCTTCTGTTTGAGAGATCCAAAATGGCCGTGTTTCTTATTCCTTGTTGCTGAAGTAAATACAGTGGTGGACCTACATTATTGGGGTCCTGAAGCTTCAACTGTTATGGGGGCCCCTTCACATCCAGTAACAAGGTCTGAGTAACCACTGGTCGTTAAAACAACCTGCTTAGGGTGGTCACACACTATTTCACCTACTTTTCTAAATAGAGCATTTACTTTTGAGTAAGGGTAATTAAAATATTGTATCCTTACAGACACTTTATTGTCTAGATGGCTATGACGAGTGCCACAACGTTGAAACGTGATTTTTTTACTACCTTTTAATTTTTACTGCACCATCACTGAGCGAACCCTGGGCACACTGGAAGCTGTGGTGGAAAAGAAGATGATGGCAAAGTTGGATGCCATCATGAAAAGACCCCTCCATGCCCTCCAGGGGGCACTGTCTTGGAGCACTTGTAGCTACAGGCTCGTTCCAGCATGGCGTGCCAAGAGCTATCAGGTAATTCATTGCTTCCAGTCGATGTACTCATTACATTGATTGATTGATTGATTGATTGATTGATTGATTGATTGGCTGTATTATCTGTCCTGTGAGTCCGTATTCCGAAATGTTACCAATAAGCTGTCCTTTACAATGACAGCAAGCAACAAAATATGCTTTCATTTTTTTGCTTATGGCTTGCCTAAGATAAATAATTTGAATTAAAATTTTAATTTCTGTCAAAAGCATTCATCCATCCATCCATTATCCAACTCGCTATATCCTAACTACAGGGTCACGGGGGTCTGCTGGAGCCAATCCCAGCCAACACAGGGCGCAAGGCAGGAAACAAAACCCGGGCAGGGGTCTCAGCTCAGGCCTTTGTGTGCTGTGAATCAGTATAGTAAGCGTACGAGGCTAATTACAAACTGGGGACTCGGAGTCGAGAGTTTTGTGTACTGACCCCACAGCCCTGATTCTAATTTTTGGAAGAACGACAGAAGCATACGATGACAGGCACATATGATAAATATTACTATTATTTTGGCCAAGTATGACATCCATAGGTGTAGCGTTACCGACGACTGCTTCTCTTTAAGGTTGGGAATGCGAAGAGCACATAAAAAACTGTGAGGCGCTCTATGAACACGAAAGCCATAATGAGTGTAAGTGCCCAGCAGGGGGCGCTAGCTGGGAGTGCTGGGAATGCTCTCGGTCAGCCAGGGTGGTGATTTCTTGTCTATTTGATATTCTTGTTGCTTTATAAGCTTCTAGCTCTTGTTAATTCCCCTTTTGGTTTGCCTTTATGTCAAATGAGGCCCTCCTGTGATATTGTGTTGCTCAATTATTTCACTTCTATGCCTTCTGCTTTGTGTTTTGTGGGTGGAACCCCAGGAGGTGGAACAACTGTGATGTCACCGCTGAAGGACCGCCCCCCACCCCAGCCTTTATATTTGAGTTAGTTGGTCTTTCGGTGGTTCGCTGACGCATTTTATTGCAAATGTTAGTTTTTGTGGTTCCTGAATTTGTTGTTTCTATGTCTGGTGTGATGGACGTCTGGGGCTCCTGTTCAGCCAGGACTCCTAGAGGATGGAAGGACCGGGAGAGAGACAATACCTCCCCTGGGATACGACAGAGCATCGGGGCCATGGGATCGGAGCTTGAAAAGCTCAACCCTGTTGGGGCCCGTGTCCACCACCAGGGGGCGCCTGGAAGATTCCGGAGCCGTGGACTGCAGCACTTTCACCACACCAGGAAGTGCTGCAGGAAAATGCAAAAAATACAAAATGGGCGACCTCACTGCATTCAGGGGAGCCGGAGTCGGGAGGTGGAGGACAGAGCTGCTGAAGGGAGGAGTAGAGGCGGCAGAAGAGAGCAAAGGAAGGAAGAAAAGAAAGAGAGAGAAGGGACTGAGCCTGTGTGTGGTGATATGTGTGCAGAAGGGCAACAACTCCAAATAAAAGCGGGTGTCTGTCGGTGTCTGGCCTCATTTACCTCACTGTAGATTTTGGACTTTTTCTTTTGTTCAATTGTGCTTTTTATCTAGGGTTCCTTCCCTGAGTTATGTTTACAGAATATTTGTCATTTCTGTTCGTTTTTCAGTTTGGATCATTTGCTATGATTACTTTTGTTCATATTTTTTCTGTTCAGTTAACACTTAGTCGTCCCATTTTTATTAGGTGCTCTTTCTTTAAGTGTCTTTATGTTCCGTGTGTTTCTTGGTGTGGAAACCTAAGAGGCGGGGCCAGCCCTTGCATCACTACTAAGGACCCCCCCCCCCCCCCCCCCCAAAGCCCCATGAGGGGCATTCTGGGAAGTGCAGTCTCTGGCTCGTCACTGAGTGCGCTTTGGTGGAGTTGTTGGTGTTTCCGTAAGTTTTGCTCTTCTTATTGGATTTTCTGGAGATTAATTTGCTTCTGTTTTGGCTTACACTCTAATATTTTGTATTGGGAATTTCCTGACTTGACTCGATTATTAAGTAGTACTAGGGGGCTTCGCTCGCCAACCCCCGTGTTTGGTTTTCCGGATACACACCTTTAAGATTTGTTTTTCTTTGAATTGTTGCTATTTCATTAGTTTCATTTTTATTTCAGAACTTCTGTAAAAACAAAATTTGTAATCTTGTGAGTCCCAATATGCTGAATCTTTTTAATGAGGTCAGGACAGGTGTCTCTCTTTGGAATTTCATCATAGACAAAACGATCTTCATCATCAGCAATTAATATATTTTTTTTTTACAAAGTAACAAAGTAAGTAGAGTTCTGCATTGGACTCCTGTCTGTAAAGTCCTGCTATTGTCCTCTCACAGTTCCAAAAGTGCATGGGGTTACCAAGGTGATACCCCAGCTTTTGTCTACGATTTTGTACAAGGGCTAGACAGAACGTGTTTGACTCCTGGGGAGAATGTAGCTTTTTAAATAAGCAGACAGATAAATATATATACACTAACAAAGTAACCAATAAATGCATGTGCACTAAACTCTGTTTTTGAAATTCTCAAGATTCTTTATTTGTCACATGCGTAGTTATACAGGACAACACACAGTGAAATGCATCCTGATCCGCTTATCAAAAACTGTGCAAAGTTAGAAGAATATCAATTAGATTAATAAAAAGTCATAGATTGAAAGGTAACAGTATAGTAGAACATAATAAATACAGAGCATCCAGAAAGTATTCACAGCACGTCATCACTTTCTCCACATTTTGTTACGTTACAGCCTTATTCCAAAATGGATTCAATTCATTTTTTTCCTCAGAATTCTACACACAACACCCCATAATGACAACGTGAAAAAACTTTACTTGAGGTTTTTGCAAATTTATTAAAAATAAAAAAAAACTGAGAAATGCCATGTCCATAAGTATTCACAGCCTTTGCTCAATACTTTGTCGATGCCCCTTTGGCAGCAATTCCAGCCTGAAGTCTTTTTGAATATGATGTCACAAGCTTGGCACACCTATCCTTGGCCAGTTTGGCCCATTCCTCTTTGCAGCACCTCTCAAGCTCCATCAGGTCGGATGGGAAGCGTCGGTGCACAGCCATTTTAAGATCTCTCCAGAGATGTTCAATCAGATTCAAGTCTGGGCTCTGGCTGGGCCACTCAAGGACATTCACAGAGTTGTCCTGAAGCCACTCCTTTGATATCTTGGCTGTGTGCTTAGGGTCGTTGTCCTGCTGAAAGATGAACCGTCGCCCCAGTCTGAGGTCAAGAGCGCTCTGGAGCAGGTTTTCATCCAGGATGTCTCTGTACATTGCTGCAGTCATCTTTCTCTTTATCCTGACTAGTCTCCCATCCCCACAGCATGATGCTGCCACCACCATGCTTCACTGTAGGGATGGTATTGGCCTGGTGAGGAGCGGTGCCAGGTTTCCTCCAAACGTGACGCCTGGCATCCACACCAAAGAGTTCAATCTTTGTCTCATCAGACCAGAGAATTTTCTTTCTCATGGTCTGGGAGTCCTTCAGATGCCTTTTGGCAAACTCCAGGCGGGCTGCCATGTGCCTTTTACTAAGGAGTGGCTTCCGTCTGGCCACTCTACCATACAGGCCTGATTGGTGGATTGCTGCAGAGATGGTTGTCCTTCTGGAAGGTTCTCCTCTCTCCACAGAGGACCTCTGGAGCTCTGACAGAGTGACCATCAGGTTCTTGGTCACCTCCCTGACTAAGGCCCTTCTCCCCTGATTGCTCAGTTTAGATGGCCGGCCAGCTCTAGGCAGAGTCCTGGTGGTTTCGAACTTCTTCCACTTACAGATGATGGAGGCCACTGTGCTCATTGGGACCTTCAAAGCAGCAGAAATTTTTCTGTAACCTTCCCTAGATTTGTGCCTGGAGACAATCCTGTCTCGGAGGTCTACAGACAATTCCTTTGACTTCAGGCTTGGTTTGTGCTCTGACATGAACTGTCAACTGTGGGACCTTCTATAGACAGGTGTGTGCCTTTCCAAATCAGGTCCAGTCAACTGAATTGACCACAGGTGGACTCCAATGAAGCTGCAGAAACATCTCAAGGGTGATCAGGGGAAACAGGATGGACCTGAGCTCAATTTGGAGCTTCATGGCAAAGGCTGTGAATACTTATGGACATGGGATTTCTCAATTTTTTTATTATTAATAAATTTAAAAAAACCTCAAGTAAACTTTTTTCACGTTGTCATTATGGGGTGTTGTGTGTGGAATTCTGAGGAAAAAAATGAATTTAATCCATTTTGGAATAAGGCTGTAACATAACAAAATGTGGAAAAAGTGATGAGGCGCTGGGAATACTTTCCGGATGCACTCTATCTATCTATCTATCCATCCATCCATCCATCCATCCATCCATCCATCCATCCATCCATCCATCTATGTCCGCTCTAACTGTGTTAAACCCGGGTAGCTCCACGTTACCATCTGGGATGTTAGTCATTAGCCACGTTCCAGTAAAACACAACAAACTGCATTCTCTGAAGGTCCTGACATTTCAGTTCGTTGATCTTATTTGAGATTGAGCTCACATTTCCCAGAATCACAGAAGGCACTGAAGGTTTGTAGCGCCACTTTCTAGAAAGATGCTTAGCCTTTAGCTTAGTGCCGGCTCTGCTGCCACGATACGACCTTCTTACCTCGTCGGGTAAATAGGGAACCACACCAGCGCAGGCATTTGTTCTCAGTGCTTGAAGTTGACTACCTGAATAGACGAGTCTCGGTGTGTAAAAATCCATGTCCAAGTAGTAAAAAGTGTCCAGGGAACGAGTCCACATAAAAGAAAGTGGTAGGAGTGATCAGAGAAACAGTGGAAAAGGTAGAAATATAAAGTCATATACGGAGCTGCTGGAAAGGCTGCCACTGGCGGCGGCGCCTGAATCAAATTTAAATTTAAACCAGTACTTTCATATTTGCTCACACACATATTTGAGGCATAAATCAGCATTTTTTAATGTAAATGTGCAATAAACGACAATGCCAAAACAAGTACGCCATTTTACAAGCGGCCCCCATACACGCCTTGCTTCTTGGTGTGACCTTTTAATAGCCGACCGCTCCTGGTGTTGAAGTTCCTCCATTTCCTGCCTGAACGGTGGACAGGTGGAGGCCAAACTCTTCCCAGATGATCTTGTCTCCACTTGTCCAGCCTGCTGAGCTTCAACAACTTCTTCTTTTTATTTTCTCCTTTGATGGAGGCTGGACACAAGTCCCCAAACGTGTGTGAAGAGGTTCAAACTTTGATAGTGAAGACCCTGGTGTATGGGCCTTCCACACACCTGCCTGTCATCTCATCTATCCATCCATTTGCAAACCAGTTAATCCTGAGCAGGGTGATAGGGAAGCTGGAGCCAATCCCAGTAAGCATGGAGTACAGGGCAGGAACAACAGATGGACATCTCAGGGTGAACACACACGCACACACACGGGACAGTTTAGCCCCTCCAGTTCATCTAACTAGCGCATCCCATCGACTAAAACCCCGGCCTTCAGGTGGCCTGAGGGATGACGGGCTTTTCCATGCACTTGTCACCCGGGATCGCTTTCCTCAAGTGTCGCGTTTTGGTGTCACTGGCATAGTTGGTTCTCCGCTTTACGTATTTTTAGTGACAGGAGACAATTCAAAGGGGGCTCACGAACTTGCCAGCCCCGCGGTGAAAAGCGTCGGCTGCCGCGCGAGACCCCCCGCGCCTCCCCGTCCGCCCGCCTGCGCGCTCGCGGGCTGCCAAGTGCTAAGCTGGCCACTCGCGCTAAGCCGCTGCTGTCATCTCACGCCTGCCAGTGATCCCGCGAGAGACGGGGGCTCCCGCTCCTAGATGGAGGGACGACCCTCGTGTAGTCCCGGCTGACTTCCAGCTGTCAGCTGCGATCTCGTCTTCTTCGGACTTTTCCTCCCACTCTGTCTCCGCTCCGATAGCATGGCGTCCGGCGAAGACGACGGCTCCGTGGAGGAGAAGGACAACCACAAGAAGAGGACCATCAGTCCCTTTGCCCTGGCTTGGCTAACGTTTTACAACATCGCGATGACAGCCGGGTACGTAGCACGAACGGAGCCCGATTCAATTGAATTTTGCTGCCTACAAGAGAAGGGACAGTGGGAGGGAGGCAGAGCCGGTGGCCGCGCCGGACAAGTGCAGACTGGCACGGCATGACGGGCACCAGCTCCTGCACGGGCATCGGTGGCTTGGGGGGGTGGAGGTGTTAGTGGGCATCTGACTCTTTTAACTTTAATTGCGTTTTATTGCTGCGGGTATTGGGACGGTGGGGGTAGGGGGGTCGGGCTGTGAATGGAGCCGCGCAGCTTTTCCTAATACGGCGAACGCGTCACCTTCACACTTGCGTGGTTAAGTATAGGCTGACACCGGAGATCCGAGGTGGGACAGCGAAATGCTTCAATCGGCACATTTTTTGCGGACCCCACAATCCGCTGTTTCCTTTCCCTCGAGCACGCAGACAAGCGCTGAGGCGTCCGCCAGACGCGAGCGGCGGGGCGGCGGGCTGAGCGATCCGCTGAAGCCGTGAGTGAGGACGAAGAGACCGGAATGGACCGGCGGATCCGCAACGAGACCCCCTCGACACGTATGCACGTTAAGAGTCCCTTCGAGTTCTAATACAGATTTATAATGTGCATATAGCGCCTTTTCCATGCTCGGTGGGCTTCAGTTCAAGTTTCATGTCATGAGCAACTTGCAGGTCTCCTCAGAACGTGACAATGAAACAAGATCAGCGTGGGCAGCTGGGCTGGCATTTCTACCAGGCCGCATTTGATATAGCGCCATGAACACGCAAACAAAAACAAAAGGAGTCTTTTGATCATCGTTGTTAATTAATTAAAAACAGCTTAGCATTTAGAGAGATGACATGTCCAAATATATAGTGCCTTCAAAAGTGTATTCGGACCCCCTCACTTTGACCACTTCTTGTTACATTACACTAAAATCATTTCAATTCGTATTTTTCCCCATTAAGAAACACTCAATACCTTAGAATGACAAGGTAAAAGCAGGAGTTTAGGAATTTTTGCAAATTTATTAAAACCAGCCATGGCACCTCAAGGCCACCTTACCAGCATCATAGGCCCACCGGGCAAAGTACTGAGCTGGAGCCCCTGTTTCGACAGCAAAAGAGAAACACACATAGGCATCATAAACATTGTGGGCCCTTATGCTCCTGGGGCCCCCAGCCAGTGCCCATATGTTAAGATGGCACTTACTTGTGAATTTCCCCTTGGGATTAATAAAGTATCTATCTATCTATCTATCTATCTATCTATCTATCTATCTATCTATCTATCTATCTATCTATCTATCTATCTATCTATCTATCTATCTATCTATCTATCTATCTATCTATCTATCATATAGTGCCTTTCATCTATCTATAGTGCATCCAGAAAGTATTCACAGCACATCACTTTGTCCACATTTTGTTATGTTACAGCCTTATTCCAAAATGGATTAAATTCATTTTTTTCCTCAGAATTCTACACACAACACCCCATAATGACAATGTGAAAAAAGTTTACTTGAGGTTTTTGCAAATTTATTAAAAATAAAAAAACTGAGAAGTCACATGTCCATAAGTATTCACAGCCTTTGCTCAATACTTTGTCGATGCCCCTTTGGCAGCAATTCCAGCCTCAAATCTTGTTGAATACGATGCCACAAGCTTGGCACACCTATCCTTGGCCAGTTTGGCCCATTCCTCTTTGCAGCACCTCTCAAGCTCCATCAGGTTGGATGGGAAGCGTCGGTGCACAGCCATTTTAAGATCTCTCCAGAGATGTTCAATCAGATTCAAGTCTGGGCTCTGGCTGGGCCACTCAAGGACATTCACAGAGTTGTCCTGAAGCCACTCCTTTGATATCTTGGCTGTGTGCTTAGGGTAGTTGTCCTGCTGAAAGATGAACCGTCGCCCCAGTCTGAGGTCAAGAGCGCTCTGGAGCAGGTTTTCATCCAGGATGTCTATGTACATTGCTGCAGTCATCTTTCCCTTTATCCTGACTAGTCTCCCAGTCCCCACAGCATGATGCTGCCACCACCATGCTTCACTGTAGGGATGGTATTGGCCTGGTGATGAGCGGTGCCTGGTTTCCTCCAAACATGACGCCTGGCATTCACACCAAAGAGTTCAATCTTTGTCTCATCAGACCAGTGAATTTTCTTTCTCATGGTCTGAGAGTCCTTCAGGTGCCTTTTGGCAAACTCCAGGCGGGCTGCCATGTGCCTTTTACTAAGGAGTGGCTTCCGTCTGGCCACTCTACCATACAGGCCTGATTGGTGGATTGCTGCAGAGATGATTGTCCTTCTGGAAGGTTCTCCTCTCTCCACAGAGGACCTCTGGAGCTCTGACAGAGTGACCATCGGGTTCTTGGTCACCTCCCTGATTAAGGCCCTTCTCCCCCAATCGCTCAGTTTAGATGGCCGGCCAGCTCTAGGAAGAGTCCTAGTGGTTTCGAACTTCTTTCAGTTATGGATGATGGAGGCCACTGTGCTCATTGGGACCTTCAAAGCAGCAGAAATTTTTCTGTAACCTTCCCCAGATTTGTGCCTCGAGACAATCCTGTCTTGGAGGTCTACAGACAATTCCTTTGACTTCATGCTTGGTTTGTGCTCTGACATGAACTGTCAACTGTGGGACCTTCTATAGACAGGTGTGTGTGCCTTTCCAAATCAGGTCCAGTCAACTGAATTGACCACAGGTGGACTCCAATGAAGCTGCAGAAACATCTCAAGGATGATCAGGGGAACAAGGAGGCACCTGAGCTCAATTTGGAGCTTCATGGCAAAGGCTGTGAATACTTATGGACATGGGATTTCTCAGTTTTTTTATTTTTAATAAATTTGCAAAAACCTCAAGTAAACTTTTTTCACGTTGTTATTATGGGGTGTTGTGTGCAGAATTCTGAGGAAAAAAATGAATTTAATCCATTTTGGAATAAGGCTGTAACATAACAAAATGTGGAAAAAGTGATGCGTTGTGAATACTTTCTGGATGCACTCTATCTATCTATCTATCTATCTATCTATCTATCTATCTATCTATCTATCTATCTATCTATCTATCTATCTATCTATCTATCTATCTATCTATCTATCTATCTATCTATCTATCTATCTATCTATCTATCTACTTGTTAAAAAGAGGTAATGCCCATCATTTGGCAAAGCCCTTTTGGAGATTTAGGTGGGATTAGTGGATGTCGCCCCTCGTTATCAATAGCAGGTATTCAGTATTATTGAGGGGGGGCACTGTGTCTGGAGTGTCCCAGACTCTGATGCTGCCACCACCACCACCACCACCATGCCCTCACTGTTGGAGTGGCATTGAGCAGGTGATGGGCAGTGCCTGGCTTCCTTCAGATCAGATGTGGCACTTAATATTCAGGTCACATACTTCAATCTTGGCTTCAACACACTAGAGAGTCCTGTTTGTCACAGTCTGAGGGTCCTTCAGGTGCCTTTTCCTTCAGTGTCCCCTGGCCACTCTGCTCTAAAGCCCAGACTTATGGAGTATTGAGCTGATGGTCGTCCTTCTCCCATCTCTGCCTCCAATGGCCAGGCTGACCACTGGGTTCTTGGTCACCTCCCATCCCCACACAAGATCGCTCAGCTTAGCTGGGTGGTCAGCTCTAAGAAGACCTCTTCCCTGTAAGAATGGCGGAGGCCCCTGTGCTCTTGGGAACCTTCAGTGCTGCAGCCTTCCCCAGTTCTGTGCCTTGACACAGTGGTGTCCCTAAACTTGGCCGGGATGTCACTTCTTGGCACTTCTCACCGCTGGGACCTTCTACAGACAGGAGTGTCTGCTTTTCCTAGTCGGTCCAGTCACTGAACTGACCACAGGTGGACTCCAAGAAACATCTCAGTGATGAGACCAGGATGTCCCCATGTCAAAGCAGATTATCTGTTTGGACGACACTTGATATGGTTGGTTACATTTGTTTTTTTTTTCCCAGTTGTAGCACAGGTGGGTGATGTGACTTGCTGAGGGTCACACAGTGGTGGGATTTGAACCCACAACCTCGTGGTTTAAAATCCAAAGCCTTAACCACTGCACCACACTGCCCAAGCATACCCCACCGGCACCAGACAAAACCTCCAGAGGGCCCAAGGACTCTGACGGGCCCACCCCTACCAAAAACCCTAAGCTTAACCGAGGGGACCCCCCCCCCCCCCCCCAGGTCTAACCCTAACCTAATCCTAGGGATATGAGTGAGACTCAGATAGGTGGTCGGGGTCTTTTGGTGTCGAACAATGAAGATCCAGTAGTTTCATCTACCCGGGACAGTACTGATGTACCATCTTTTGTCTTTTTAGGTGGGGTGACTGTCAGATCCAAATCCAAATTATCTTTAAAATCCAAAAACAAAAAAAACTAAAGCAGTGCAAATGGTGAATGACAAGAACATAGTTGTCATGTCTGATGCACAACATTTTACTGGATCTAAAAATAAAAACACAAAGTCGACAATATCAAATGTACAGGGGGATTGGATCTTGACGAGCCCTTATATTGTCCAGGGAGATGTGTCGTTGAGCAAAAGGAGTTCGGAGATGAGGACGGGGTGGCAGTTTATATGCTTTAAAGATTTAAAAACCTCGAAAATTTCGGAAAGTCTTGATAAGACTGGAATTCAACCACACGTTAAAAAGATCATTATCTTGAGAGGTGTCATGGAGATTATTCCTGACCCAGTGGAGGAGTTTGACAATCTAGTCCTCAAATTGATCAAGGGGGTCAAGACATATTTTCCGAGTGCACGCTGTTATCTCTCTTTCCATCCTCCTGGCTCCTAGGGCCCAACAACGTACTTTGATTATCAAATTTAATAGAGCTCAACTTAGACATGAACCAGTGGCGACTGCTCTAAGACTACAAGGGAAGCTCCGCTTCCTCTACTATGTCAGAAAATAAATGCTCATATATGCACTGTCGTATTTATATTGGTTTTAATAAAAGTGCGCTAGAATGCGTTCAACTTCATGACTAGCTCGTTCAGAATCAGGTATATATTGTAGATTGTTTGACGCGATTTTCTTGTCATACATTTCCGTGCAGCACAGCGCGTTAAACAATCCTGAAGCCCAGCTTCACTGGAGCTCTATGGGCAAACACACAGGAGCTTTTTTCACTGCAGAAAAGCTGGACGGTGATTGGATAAATGCACCAAAATCGTCACTTCTGGGAGTGAATGGAGCAGTGGGCGGGCCAGGACGCTGGGCTGCTGCATGATGATTGGAGGAGCCGTTTAAAGGGCAGAACCCCTTTTTTGATTGACAGCATTTGAAAGTGTGCTGAAAAGTTATGGCCATTTCTTTGACTCAGGGAGACTGAGATCTGAACTTCAAGTACTAGATTCAGATCATGACTTACAGGGGAGCAGGGGGAAGCTGTGTGATTTCTTGGTGTTTTTTAAAGACATGGAGTTGGATAGTGCAATGCCTCAGCTATACAAGCTGTTGTCGTTAGTGGCAACAATTGGCGCTACATCAGCAGGTGTAGAGAGGAGCTTCTCCTGTTTAAAACGGGTCAAGTCATACACCCGCAACACGATGGGCCAAGATCGTTTGAGCAACCTTGCTCTCCTGGCCATTGAGAGGAAACTGGTTAAGTCCCTGGAAAAGATGGCCAATTGGTACGACACGGTCACAGACCATTTTCTGCAAAAGGAACGGAGGGCAGAATTTACGTACAAATAACACAATGAATTTTATGATGGAAGGCCTAATATGAGCGTCTCCTGTTTCAAAAGCTAGCAGCCGCCACTGACATAAACACTTACTGTAGCTGATGGTGTTCTGTCCAATGTCACTTTAGACCTGGCGAGAGACTCTCAGGATTCGACTTGTTTGACATCAATTGACATCGACCGCCTACATGATTCTCGGTGTAGTAGGGTGTAGATAGGCCTGCCCCTACCCCAAACCCTTAACTTAAGGTTCGTGGGGGTAGGCCATATCTTTATTTTTAAAATCCCTGATGTTAAGACCTAGACAGGGCACCTAATCCTAAACTTCAAAGTCAAAGTGAACTTTATTGTCATCTCAACCATATCCAAGTACACAGATAGACGAAATAGCAAAGCTCAGGGTCCACAGTGTAACAACACGACGTGCAAATGATAATTTAAAAATAGAATTAAAATTTAAATTAAAATTAAAACACAAACAAGACAAGTCATTGTGCAAAGACAAGACAAAGAAGTAGCAGCAATATTGACGTGTAGTTAGCAATATGAACATTGATGCAATGTATGGTATTTGCAGTCTAGATACAGTACATAAATATAGTCAACAGATATGTAATATAATACATAAATAATAGATATAGATAATACAGAAATGATCAGTGTATGATTAAGACGTGTAAACAATGACAGGTCAGAATGTTTCACAGCTGAAGGATATCAAGAGTGTCCAAATCCTTCAAGGTCACTATGAGATTTTCAGTTCTTCTCTCCCTGCACACTCGTCTTCACAGGTCAGTGGCTCACATGTATAAAGTTCTGTTTTTAGCGGTGGTTGAGGCCGTGTGGAAGGTCCCAGGGGACAGCCTGGTGTTAAGGCGTCTGACAGCTTGGGGGTAAAAACTCTCCTGCAGCCTGACAGATCTGGCTTTGATGCTGCAGTATCTTCTCTTGGATGGCAGAAGTGTGAAAAGTCCATGTGAGGGGTGTAAGGGGGTCCTGCACAGGCTTTGCGGACACTGCGTTTGTAAAATATGTCCTGTAGTGAAGGGAGAGACACCCCAATAATGTTCTCTACTTTCTTCACTATCCTTTGCGGTCGGATATGTTGCCGTTGCCATACCAGACAGTGATGTAGCTGGTCAGGACACTCTCAATGGTGCCTCTGTAGAACATGGTGAGAATGGAAGGGGGAAGACTTGCTCACTTCAGCCGCCTCAGGAAGTGTAGTCTCTGCTGGGCTTTCTTGATTAGTGATGAGGTGTTATATGTCCACGTAAGTTCTTCAGTTATGTGCACACCGAAGAACTTGGTACTCCTAACAGTCTCCACATCTAAACCGTTGATGCCGAGTGGGATGTGGGCAGGACGTGATTTTCTGAAGTCCATGATTATCTCTTTTGTCTTGTCGACATTGAGAGATAGATTGTTGCCTTCACACCATGCGGACAGCCATTCCACCTCATCTCTGTATGTTCTTTCATCATCCCTGCTTATCAGTCCCAGGACCGTCGTATCATCTGCAAACTTGATGATGTGGTTGGTGTTGTGCGTGGCTGTGCAGTCGTGAGTCAGCAGGGTGAAGAGCAGTGGACTAAGCACACACCCCTGCGGCGCTCCAGTGCTCAGAGTGATGTTGCTGGAGGTGTTGCAACTGACTGGGGTCTCTCTGTCACGAAGTCCAGGACCCAATTGCAGAGGGTGGTGTTCAGGCCCAACCTGCTCAGTTTTACAACCACGTAAATATCCACATAAAACATGAATATTCCCCTCTATACCTTTAAGATTTAACTCGGTTTGGGTGCCTAACTTTAAAGACTTAAGGGTGTCCGATTTTAAGTGTATACACCTCTTTGCTGTCCCTAATTTTAACAGTATCTCAGATCTTTAATTTATTTGCCTATAGAACCTTAATGCACCGAAATTATTAGTTTATTTTAACCCTAATGAAAAGCTTTGAGTATCTACAGTTGTATTTGAAAGTTTGTGAACCCTTTAGAATTTTCTGTATTTCTGCATAAATATGACCTAAAACATCATCTGATTGTCACTCAAGTCCTAAAAGTAGATAAAGAGGAACCAGTTAAACAAATGAGACAAAAATATTACACTTGGTCATTTATTTATTCAGGAAAATGATGGAATATTCCATATTTGTGTGTGGCAAAAGTATGTGAAGCTCTAAGATTAGCAGTTAGTTTGAAGGTGAAATTCGAGTCCGGTGTTTCCAATCAATGAGATGACAGTCAGGTGTGAGTGGGCACCCTGTGTTATTTAAAGAACAGGATCTATCAAAGTCTGCTCTTCACAACACATGTTTGTAGAAGTGTATCATGGCACAAACAATGGAGATTTCTGAGGACCTCACAAAAAGACTTGTTGATGCTCATCAGGCTGGAAAAGGTTACAAACCCATCTCTAAAGAGTCTGGACTCCACCAATCCACAGTCAGACAGATTGTGTACAGATGGAGGAAATTCAAGACCATTGTTACCCTCCCCCAGGAGTGGTCAACCAACAAAGATCACTCCAAGAGAAAGGCGTGTAATAGTCGGCAAGGACCCCAGGGTAACTTCTAAGCAACTGAAGGCCTCTCTCACATTGGCTAATGTTCATGTTCATGAGTCCACCATCAAGAGAACACTCAACAACAATGGTGTGCATGGCAGGGTTGCAAGGAGAAGGCCACTGCTCTTCAAAAAAAACATTGCTGCTCGTCTGCAGTTTGCTAAAGATCACGTGGACAAACCAGAAGGCTATTGGAAGAATGTTTTGTGGACGGATGAGACCAAAATTGAACTTTTTGGTTTAAATGAAAAGCGTTATGTTTGGAGAAAGGAAAACACTGAATTCCAGCATAAGAACCTTATCATCCCATCTGTGAAACATGGTGGTGGTAGTATCATGGTTTGGGCATGTTTTGCTGCATCTGGGCCAGGACGGCTTGCCTTCATTGATGGAACAATGAATTCTGAATGATATCAGAGAAATCTAAAGGAAAATGTCAGGACATGTGTCCATGAACTGAATCTCAAGAGAAGGTGGGTCATGCAGCAAGACAACGACCCTAAGCACTCAAGTCGTTCTACCAAAAAATGGTTAAAGAAGAATAAAGTTCATGTTTTGGAATGACCAAGTCAAAGTCCTGAGTTTAATCCAATCGAAATGTCATGGAAGGACCAGAAGTGAGCAGTTAATGTGAGGAAACCCACCAACATCCCAGAGTTGAAGCTGTTCTGTACAGAGGAATGAGCTAAAATTCCTCCAAGCCGGTGTGCAGGACTGATCAACAGTTACCGGAAACGTTTAGTTGCAGTTATTGCTGCAAAGGGGGGTCACACCAGATACTGAAAGCAAAGGTTCTCATACTTTTGCCACTCACAGATATGTAATATTCGATCATTTTCCTTAATAAATAAATGACCAAGTATAATATTTTTGCCTCATTTGTTTAACTGGTTTCTCTTTATCTACGTTTAGGACTTAAGTGAAAATCTGATGATGATTTAGGTCATATTTGTGCAGAAATATAGAAAATTCTAAAGGATTCACAAACTTTCAAGCACAACTCTATAACTTTGACATACCTTGTTTTTAGCCGAATTTAAATTTTGCACTTTTAGGTCATTTTAATAATTTTATTATAGATTATTATTGATACTGTTACAACATGCATATTGAAATGTTTAGTTTGTTGAGGCAAATGTGACAGTGTTATTAAGAATATATTTATAAATTTTAAATGATCTGGTGGCAATTTTTGATATAGGGCTTATTTCAAAGGATGTAAATGGTATATTATCTAGGGTAAGCGTTTTTGATAGAGGATAAGTATATGCTATACATACGCAGGAAGTGTACCCGTACACCCGTCCTTATGGACACATATTCTCTGTTAACCCTGATTTTAAGATAGTGTCGTAAGGCAGAAATTAAGAAAAAGGCTTTTATTTATTCCTTTGCTTTCTAAAAGAGGGTCTCCCCCTCGCCCTTTCTCTAACCTTAAAGTCAGAAGAGGTTTAAGGGCCCTGATGTTAAGATGGTGTTGTAAGGCAGGAATTAAAAGAAAAGGGGTTTTCTATGTCTTTATTTTAAAAGAGGGTTTTATCCTCGCCCTTTTTCTAACCTTAAAATCAGTGGCTTATGGGCCCTGAGGCTAAGATAGTGTTGCAAGGCAGGAATTAAGCAAATGGTTTTTTTCTATTTTTCTATGGAATTTGGTTGGAAGATGTGGATTGTTTGGTTTAGTTTTTTTAAGACTGATGGAATTGAATATGGGCAGATTAGGAAGCCAAATAACTGACTATAATATAACAGTGTAGTGTAGTGAGACAGAACCTGATAGAGTCTGGTGTAATTTTCATAGTGTTATTTTTTATTTACATGATAAGATCTTCCTGAATTATGGATGAAATTAGTTTATATAAGACTGAAATAAATAATGCATAGCAATGTAAAGTGTAGAATATGCTATGGTTAGAAATATTGTTAAAGTGAATTTAAATGTTATATCAATAATTTAGGTGGAGGATTACATTTAGAAAATTAGGGATAATAAATAAAAAAGTCTATCAGACAAAATTAAAAATTCTGATGGAATAAGGATCCCTGATAAAATAAAAAAAAAATTTATAAATAGGAAAAGTGGACCAATGCATTGCTGTAAGGCAAAAAGTTGTCTTCCCCTAATTCCTAAACCTAACCCTAAACTTAAGGGCCTTAACCTAAAGACACAGGGCTGGAGGCCTCCACCAAAAACAGGCCTAATCCTATAAGAGCCAAGGGTCTACTGGATCACAAGGTACACAGCCTTATCCTGAGACCCCGATCCACAGGCCTACACCAAGGACCTTCTCCTGGCTGACACTAACAGGGGAAGAGCAGGCCTCATCCTGGAAACAGAGTCAGGGGTCTGCACAAACAAAGAAGGGAGGATGGAAGCGCGTTACACGGCTCAAAGTACGGAGAGGACCCGTATAGGGATGTGCCCTGATGATCCTGCAGCTTTGGGGACAGCCAGTGAAGTGCAGAACTGAGCACATGACCGTGAGAAAGTGATAGGAGTCAAGGGCAAGGACCCCCCCCCCCCCTTCAAGTCCGCAGATACCACCCCAAGTGGTGTCAATGGGACGGTGAGGTTCTTATTTTTAAAAAGGTGGCAGAAATTCCTGAGCTCCTGTTTTTATATTGTCATTCTGTGTCACTTGGCCTGGTGCTAGCGTGAATTTAGCAGAGGGCTATGACAGAACGAAATGTGTGACAGCAGACGTGGCCACAAAACCCATCCACTCATCTGCCAGTTTGCTCTGAGCTGAGCTGAAAACTGACCACAGGCATCCATTCTTTACTTCACATTTCATGGAACTGAACCTGAGCTTTGGATTTCGAGCCAAGCATGTCATTCAACAGTGACAAAACCATTGAAAAGGGCACGAGCAACAATGTCACCCCCCCCCTTAAGGTCAGGCTTTCTGTCGTCCTCAGTGAGGTTTCTGAATTTCTCGACACTCGGTCGCTTGGCCTGCCCACCTTCAGTTCTCTCGGGAGCGTTGGCTGCCCTCTCCCAGTGACACACAGATGTTTATCGGGATTCAGACTTTCGGTGGGTCTGAGCGGGAAAATATACACACAGTAAAACAAAAATAAATAAAAGAAAGAAAAATCAGATTTCTAACAGAAGGCGTGCGCACATTTCTACATGATAAATAAACCACAATCACCCTGTAAATGTGAGCACCGCCCTGAAACATCCATATATGGAGCATGCTAATCGACCTCATACATATGCAATCAGAGTGCCGCAGGACGTCATCAGCTGGTAGATCAGCCTCCCACCTGACCCATCGAGACCCCAAATCAGGCTTCAGTCCACAACTAGGAGTGTTACATTTAGTGCCTCTCTTGTGCATTCTGGGGGGTCCGGGAAAGTCGTAAAGCACCAGGGTCTGCTGCTGTCACCTGGCACATTCTGTCACAATGAAGAGTACAGGCCACGTGGAGCACTGAGGGTTCAGCGCCATCATGTCTGTCAAAAGTGCAAAACAAATGAATCGCAGGTCGACCATGCAGGCTGCTACATCTTGGCGTTACAGATGACTTGTGCGTTAATGGTATGTCACCGCAATGTCACGGCTGAGGAAATCAGCTTTACTCTTACTAGGCGTATTTATTGCACTACGAGTGCTCTCAGTTGCTCCAATTACATTTGGAGACCCCCAACACGGCTGAAACTTGCCATCTTATGTTGACAAAGCGTGTTATGTTTCATGTATGGACACCCGCGCCTTACAACTCTTGGATGTGGTGCCCAGCACAGCAGGCAGGATGGAATGAAACACAACTGCGAGGTCCCCGACCTGCCAGCCAGTGAGTGACCTGAGAAGTGACAACAGGTTAGCCGATATAAACTGGTGAGAAACCCGGAAAGTTCTTCAGGGCAGAAACGCAGTATTGGCCCTCTGAAAATGGGATTCAGATTCGGATTCGTCACTTTTGAGGAGTCATTTGAAAGGGCGAATTAAGACCCCCCCCCCCCCCCCTAACAGACCCCTAGGTGACTTAGCTTCTTAACAGAGCGTCAGTTGCACTTTTAGCATTGCAGCAGGTGGACACTGGATTGTTAAAGGCAGAGTGGTATTTGTCACTCTTAATAATAATAAAAGTAATAATACATTTGATTTATATAGCGCCTTTCCTATGCTCAAAGCACTTTTGATTACAGTGTGTGACTCTTTACATCCACCAGGAAAGGGGGGGGTCCCCTGGGGGGGGGTCCCCCAGGTCCCCCTTGGTCATTATTTCTTTAAAGCCTGGCTGGAATAAAGGTCTCTTGCCATCATGGGCTCCTGATCAACACTCTAATAGCGACTCAGTGAGATTAATTATTAATATATTATTATTATTATTATTATTATACTTGGCTATTGAGGATTTTCCATTTTCTCAGAAATGTTGTGCATGCAGGGTTCAGAGATACCACAAATGTATTCACATTCTCTTTTTTTATAAATCCCATGGGGGCTCTTTTTGTTTTATAAATGAGACCCCAGGCCTCTAAGCAGGACCCCCTCACGATGGTCTGCCTCTCTCTTTTAAGGCTCGTTTCATATCATCACCCAACTGGTGGACCCTTCCCCGGCCCTTTCTGACACCAGATGCTGCCCTCGTAGTCTCCTGCTCTCCTCGTGCCCTCTGCACAGATTCAAAGAGGTGGCAAAACAGCCCCCAGACCACACCAAAAATCTGCCCCCCCACCAAGACCGCGTCTCCTCTCCATTTCACAGTAGGGATGCTGGGGTTCCTTCTTTTGTTTTCCGTGAGCTCGGAGTTGGTGGGATTGAATGACAAACCTCTCATTTTGCTTTGCCCAGAGGGTCTGTGGCTCGTGAACTTTAGCAGGTCAGGAGGATGTCCACTGGGTGGGGGTCTCAATATGTTCTTCCTTCGCCATCTGCATTGGTGAAACTGGACTGAGTCACGAGTGTTTATGGTTTAGGTCCTGGCGTGTCGTCGGTTTCCTTTGTATTTGTGATAAGTTGGCCATACATACGTCCTGCGGTGTTTAGAAATGACACTCAAGAGACTACTCCCACTGTACGGTGGCACTGCCAGTTGTTTATGTGGTCAAAAATTGAAAAAAAAAATCCACCAGCAACTTCCTTCCTCTGTTTCTGCATAAAATGATGTACTTTCCCACAATCCCCCATATTCCCTAACCAAGCAGTTTATTCTTGGAGTTCAGTTTACCAGCAGAAAATGAAATCTCAGAGCTTATAACAAACTCTAATTCTTCCACATGCCAGCTGGATCCAATGGTTATGTGCTTTGCTAAGTCGTAGTTCCCCCATGATGACTATTGTTAATCCATCCATTATCCAACCCGCTACATCCTAACTACAGGGTCACGGGGGTCTGCTGGAGCCAATCCCAGCCAACACAGGACGCAAGGCAGGAAACAAACCCCGGGCAGGGCGCCAGCCCACCGCAGGGCACACACACTCCAGGGACAATTTAGAATCGCCAATGCACCTAACATGCATGTCTTTGGACTATGGGAGGAAACCCACGCAGACACGGGGAGAACATGCAAACTCCACGCAGGGAGGACCCAGGAAGTGAAGCAGGGTCTGCTAACTGCAAGGCAGCAGTGCTACCACTGCGCCACCGTGCCACCTTACTATTGTTAACTCTTCCCTTATTACAGCTACGGCCCCCCTCTCACTAATTCTGAAAAAAGCACCTGGCTGAGACCATAATATCATTAACGATTAATCGGCCTGTTTTCAAATGTTCCATTCATACCTAACGTTCTTGAGAAGTTAGTCGCCTCCCATCTTCAGGCCCATCTTTCAACAAGTAACCATTTTGAACGGTGTTTCCAATCCGGGTTTCATCCTAAACACAGCACAGCAACCGCCCCGGTCAAAATCACCAAGGATCTTCTTACGGGACTCTTGTACTTCTCAACCTCAGCTCCTCAATGGACACCATATCCCATCAGATACTTGTGAAACGTCTCGCTAGTTCTGGAGTCTGGGACCTCGTCCTCCAGTGGTGTTCCACTTACCTCACTGACAGGAGTGAAGGGCTTTAAATCTGAGAGAGCAGGTGTTAATCGCGGGGGGCCGCATCTTCTTTTTCTCATCTTCGTCTCATCAATAAGTAATATCTCTCGACACGATGAAGTTACATTTCATCGTTACACTGATGACACACGGCTTTATCTATCCACTGAATCCTCTTCTCTTTTCACTCCAAACACTCTTACGGTACGTCTCCAACACACACCATTTTCTCCAATTAAATAGCAATAAAGCTGAGGTGCTCCTGGGTTGGTTCTAAAACGACACTCGTTAAGGTTCCTTCCATTTTAATTAACACAAACATCTCTTTAGAACTTTAGAATAGTCGGGACGAGAACAGGCCATTCAGACCAACAAAGCTCACCAGTCCTCTCCACTTATTTCTCTCTATTACAGAAGAAAATCTTGAGGCGAGACGAGACTATTGCCAAGAGATTGTTTCAAATCCCGCCCTCCTCTCAAACCACGCCCCCGCCCTCTCACCTCTCATTGGTGTGAATGCGTTTGTCAGACACACTCAGTTCCTGCACTCTCAGCGCTTATGAATTTTTACATTTTCCTCACTTTAAGTTCCCAGTGAAAGAAGACGTATGATGTCCAAATCCTATTGAAGAATTTCATCAACAGAAGAAATTACTACATGGGCAATCCTAGCACCGAGAAACGATGAAGTCACATGAATTAACGTGAAAATTGTCAATCGGTGACACATCAAATTAGTTAAATGCATATCAATAGACTCTGCTGAAACATCAACTTACAGCATCATGAAGAATATCAACAACCATTAACACCGTCGGGTCTTTTGCTGGACGAATTACAGTTGAAAGAAGGATGTGTCATAATGTAATTGCGTAATTGATGTCTGAGTGATGGACTATGCAATACGACAAGATTAGTTGTACTGAACAATTCTGACATGTCAAATTTGAACAGGCGACAAGAAAGGTAATGTAGTCCATATTCACTAATGACATGAGACATCGAAGGAGATCTTGATATGCCATTCATATTAAAACATTTACAGTTTCCCGTTAGAATCGCTTTTGCTATGACAATTAACAAATCACAGAGACAAACATTCGAAAAAGTAATTTTATTTATTAGAGAGAAAGAAATGATATTCACTCACCGGCACTTATATGTTGCGTTGTCACAATGTAAGTCCAAACACGGAATCAAAATTCAATGCGATATTGACAACAAGTTAATTCCAAAAATTATTTTTACTGAAGTTTTACAGTAAAAGTGTAAGTGCCTGTTAATTTCAAAGCCAAACAGAAAGAAATTGTATTATGGAACATGAAACATAATTTACTTTCAATTTATTATGCTTTACTTTTTTTTACTTTGGTTATTTACTCGCTGTAATGTAAAATAGTTATTTCTGTCATGCATATGTAACAATTCCCCTGAAAATAACAATCTGTTTAAATTGTACGTCTGCTTCCCCACACGTGAGCGGTAGAGCCGTGAAGAGGCCAATGCGTAGTGACCAACTGGGGGTTGGCAAGTGAAGCAAGGAGGGGGCAGAGCCGCCTAATATTTCCAAAATAACATCAAGACGAGTTTTGAAAGTTCCTAAAGTCTTACTGTCCACCACATGACTTGGTCGCTTATTCCAAGTGTCTGTCGTTCTTTGTGTAAAGAAAAACTTCCTAATGTTTGTGTGAAATTCACCCTTCACAAGTTTCCAACTGTGTCCCGTGTTCTTGATGAACTCATTTTAAAGTCATCGTCTCGATCCACTGGACTAATTTCCTTCATCATTATAAACACTTCAGTCAGGTCTCCTCTTCATCTTCTGTAATGGCTCAGTTCTTTTAATCTTTCCTCATAACTCAACCTTTGTAGCCCTGAATCAACCCAGTCGCTCTTCTCTGGACCACCTCTAGTGCTGCTATGTCCTTTTTGTAGCCTGGAGACCAAAACTGCACCCAGGACTCCAGGTGAGGATATAAAGCTTGAGCAGAACCTCCTGTGACTTGTACTGCTCACGTCAAGGCACTATATAACCTGACATTCTGTTAGTCTTCTTAATGCCTTCTGAACACTGTCTGGAAGTCGATAGCCTAGGGTCCTCTATGACTCCTAAATCCTTCTCATAAGGTGGACTCTCGATGTTCTGACCGCCCATTGTGTATTCAAACCACACATTTTTACTTCCTATGTGTAATTCTTTACATTTACTGACATTAAATTTCATCTGCCCAAGCCTGTCTGCTGTCCAAGTCCTTCTGTGATGATATAACGGATTCCAAATTATCTGGCAATCCACCTATCTTGGTATCATCTGCAAACTTCACCACCTTGTTCCTTATATTCCTATCTCAGTCATTTCTCTATATTAAAAATAGCTGTGGCCCCAGCATTGCCCCCTGCTGATCACCACTCTTAACATCACCCAATTCTGATGAGGTTCCTCACACCATCACCTTCTGCTTCCTGTGTCTGAGACAATTCTGCACCCATCTAAAAACATCACCCTGAACTGCCGCTTCTTTTAGTTTGATGCCCACCCTCTCATGTGGCACCTTATCAAATGCTCTCTGAAAGTCCACATCAATAATCTCATCTGCTCCACTCTGGTCGTATCCTTTTGTTGCCTCCTCATAGAATTCCAGCCTGTTAGTAAAACACAACCTCCTTCGTCTGACCCCATGCCGACTGTTCCTAATCTTCTCCTTCATCATTACTTCCATTCATTTTCCTGTGATACCCATTAAGCTTACTGGCCTACAGTTGCTCTGATCTGCCCGGTCACCATCTTTATGTAACAGGATGATATTTGCCATCTTCCCAGGTTAGAAGACTGGGTGTCATTCTATACCGGGGTGGGCAAAGTTTCTTACACAGAGCATCAGTATTGGTATAGAAGCCCTTACTGCTCCAGCATCACTTCTGCTTCACTTTAGTTGTCTTCCTCGTTATGATTTTGAACCCTTATCGCTTATTTTAGTCTTAAACAGCCGTATTCTCCATTTTTAATGGTTCCTTATTAGCAATAAGATGCAAATGACAAAGGGAAGCACCATTTAGCTTGTTACCATGTACACCTGTGTGTATTCATCATGTACTATTTGGTTTAAATAAATACTTGGAAGGAAAGTGAAGAGAAAAAAGTGAAAGACTGAGAATTACTCCTCCATTTTAGGCATCAAATTGTTTGGGTGATATCCTTACAAAAGGGAAGAAAATCGAGGAATTGAGAATGACCTGACATGGCAGAGTTAAAGCGCTAACAAACCATGCCATTAAATTATTGGCAAGGATTTCTTTCTAAATAAGCAACTGGGTTTGATCAAAAACCTGCAGCCACTGCAGACCTCCAGGATGGACTTTGCCCACCCCTGTTCTAGACAGCACCCTCTCTTTTTCTTCCCATGTAAGTAAAGTTCCTCGGACGGCCTTCTTCCATCTCCGAAACATTTCTCGACGTTGTCCTGTTCTTATGCAACACAGTAGTGAAGTATCGGTTAACACCTTAGTCACGTCATGTGCAGATTACTGAAATGCTCTTCTACCTTGCACCCCAAAAAACTTATCCATCGCTTAGAGCTTATTCAGAATTCTGCTGCCAGGATAATAATCTGCTGTTCTAAGTCCACTGAACATATCACACCGATTCTCTCCCAGCTTCACTGGCTCCCCGTTTACTGCTGAATACAATTGAGAGTCCCGCTCTTCACATTTAAAATTCTCCACAACCTCGTTGATCTCCTCCAGACTGACAGATCCACATCTGCAGTTTGACTTTTGGTACCACAAGTCAGACTCTGTTCTCTGGGTGCTCGAGCATTCTGCCATGGTGCCCGTCAAGACGGGAATTTGCAAATCTGTGAAATTTGTGAATTTCCCCTTGGGATTAATAAAGTATCTATCTATCTATCTATCTATCTATCTATCTATCTATCTATCTATCTATCTATCTATCTATCTATCTATCTATCTATCTTATCTATTATATAGTGCCTTTCACATCTATCTATCTATCTATCTATCTATCTATCTATCTATCTATCTATCTATCTATCTATCTATCTATCTATCTATCTATCTATCTATCTATCTATCTATCTTATCTATTATATAGTGCCTTTCACATCTATCTATCTATCTATCTATCTATCTATCTATCTATCTATCTATCTATCTATCTATCTATCATTATATAGTGCCTTTATTATCTATCTATCTGTCTATCTATCTATCTATCATATAGTGCCTTTCCTATCTATCTATCTATCTATCTATCTATCTATCTATCTATCTATCTATCTATCTATCTATCTATCTATCTATCTATCTATCTATCTATCTTATCTATTATATAGTGCCTTTCACATCTATCTATCTATCTATCTATCTATCTATCTATCTATCTATCTATCTATCTATCTATCTATCTATCTATCTATCTATCTATCCTGCCGACTACACCAAAATTAATATCTATCTATCTATCTATCTATCTATCTATCTATCTATCTATCTATCTATCTATCTATCTATCTATCTATCTATCTATCTATCATTATATAGTGCCTTTATTATCTATCTATCTGTCTATCTATCTATCTATCTATCATATAGTGCCTTTCCTATCTATCTATCTATCTATCTATCTATCTATCTATCTATCTATCTATCTATCTATCTATCTATCTATCCTGCCGACTATACCAAAATTAATATCTATCTATCTATCTATCTATCTATCTATCTATCTATCTATCTATCTATCTATCTATCTATCTATCTATCTATCTATCTATCTATCTATTATATAGTGCCTTTCATTTCTATCTATCTATCTATCTATCTATCTATCTATCTATCTATCTATCTATCTATCTATCTATCTATCTATCCTGCCGACTATACCAAAATTAATATCTATCTATCTATCTATCTATCTATCTATCTATCTATCTATCTATCTATCTATCTATCTATCTATCTATCTATCTATCTATCCTGCCGACTATACCAAAATTAATATCTATCTATCTATCTATCTATCTATCTATCTATCTATCTATCTATCTATCTATCTATCTATCTATCTATCTATCTATCTATCCTGCCGACTATACCAAAATTAATATCTATCTATCTATCTATCTATCTATCTATCTATCTATCTATCTATCTATCTATCTATCTATCTATCCTGCCGACTATACCAAAATTAATATCTATCTATCTATCTATCTATCTATCTATCTATCTATCTATCTATCTATCTATCTATCTATCTATCTATCTATCTATCTATCTATCTATCCTGCCGACTATACCAAAATTAATATCTATCTATCTATCTATCTATCTATCTATCTATCTATCTATCTATCTATCTATCTATCTATCTATCTATCTATCTATCTATCTATCTATCTATCTATCTAAATCACTTTTACTTTTTCCTTTACCCTGGCATCGTTATTTCTGCTCTCAGGTCATTGAGTGTTTGTCACGTCAAACCTTTGCACAAACCTCCATGTGTAATAACAATGTGTCACGAGAGGAGCCGTTTCAGTCGCAATGTGTTGCAAAACATCTGGGGCCTCATGCATAACGCCATGTGTAGAATTCGCACTATAATATGACATAAGCACAAAAGCCGAAATGTGCGTACGCACAGAAAAATCCAGATGCAGGAATCTGTGCGTTCGCTAACTTCCATGTTCTTCCGCTACATAAATCCCGCTCAGCGTGTTAATAAACGCTCATGCATGTGCCTGCTCTCCCGCCCCAACTCCTCTCAGAATTACGCCTCATTGAATATGCAAATCAATATAAATGGCCCTTAAGCCCAGCATTCTGTGAAAAGGCAATGGCAACAGTACGAGGAAAAATAGAAGAATTTCAGTGAATACCAAATGGGGGCAAAGAAAAACGTACTATTTGTTGGTTTAAACAGTTATATAAGCAACAAAATGAAGTTGATCGAGTGACATAGCGTGTCGGAGAAACTCGAAAGCTCAAGTTCACAAAGTCGCACAGTGCCCGAAATAAAAAAGAAGTTGTCACATATCAAAGTCGGTGTGTAAAGGCGACTCGCAGTGGACCGTCTGAGTGTCATATGAAAGCTTATTAGGGTACAGTGAAAAAAAAATATGCACGCAGTGTGAAAAAAGCACGAAATGTCAACTTTAATCTTGAAATTTCCACTTTAATCTCGTAGTTTATTTTGCCATTAAAGTAGAACATCATAAACTTCATCTTAAAATCGTTTAATTTACTAGTTTCTCAAATCCCATCGTAACTAAGGTAGCACGTTAAATGCTTTGCTGTGTATTTGATCTTCTATGTGCTCTGTGTGTGTGAATCACTACGTGCTCTTCCTCCGACAGGACACAGAATCCATTACATTCATAATATTACAGCTCTCTGAGTAATTAAAATACTGAGAAGTATATGTGATATCATTTTCATGATGATATGAGTTAAAGCATGTTATTAAACATGGGCACACGGTGGCGTAGTGATTGTTCATGTCTCACGCAAGAGGCTTGCTGTGCCATGCGCGGCCTTCAATGAAATACTTTATTGTAGCAGTATTGTCTCTTTCAAACATACGAACCCCCAATTCCTGTCCTTACTTTTCTTTCTCCAAATACCCAATCGCCACACAATCAGCTCTGTAATAGACGTGAAGCCATCTGTAAGCTTAGAACGGCGATTCTTCAAAACGTTTAAGGAACACTGAAATATCTTCGTAATGTTTAATTATTCTATCCATCTATCCTGCCAGTGTCGCGTCAGCCACAGCATGAAAACAGCGCGAGGCAGGAACAAACCGTAAATGAAGCTCAAGTTTCTCGCTAGCGCTGCGGCACCGTGTAGTTAAAGTTAAAGTTTTATCTGTATAATATAATCAACATATTTTGCTGCATTTCATCTTACAAATGATATTGTCATCATACGTAAAGACGCGCTTTATAAAGTGGCTCAGGATGTGCAATATTATAACTGTATCATAAGTACAATTACCTCACGGTAACTTGCAAGTACAAACAGTTCTACAAGGAGCACTTGAGCCGCCATCGTGGATGTGGATCTAAGAAGGGGTGACCACACAGGAACAGTAGCACTGCTTTGACGCTGGGTGCCGCCAGTCTGCAAAACCTAACAGAGAACTTGCGTACGACGGGTATGAGGTACCATGGAAAAGTGCATGGCTTTACGCCAAGTGTAGGTTTTATACATCGCGATTTGAACATGGAAACGTTCTTACACATTTCTGTGCGTACGCACCGTTTATACATGAGGCCCCTGGTGTGTAAAGCAGCGGGCCATCTTGCCAACTCGGCACGTCCACTGTTAAGTTGCTGACACTCGCCGACGTACCAGCATGAGCTTTCCAGCTTTCATTTGTGCGACTAATCCTGAAGGTTCACCCACCATATTAGCTGCCCCTTCAGTTCAAACTGACGTGGTCTGCGACTTTTAAGACATTCTCAGGCAAAGCTACATGGGAGACTGTTTCGTTCTTCTCGAATGTCATTTTCAGGCCCCAGTCTCTGTACGTCTACTTGACAGTGCCAACTTCAGACAGCATCCAGAAGCCATGAAGAAGGCTAACAGAATGTCAGGTTATATAGCGCCTTGACGTGTTGAGTACAAGTCACAGGAGGTTCTGCTCAAGCTTTATAACACACTGGTGAGGCCTCATATGGAGTGCTGGGGGCAGTTTTGGTCTTCATTGAGGAGGGCCTGGGAGTCCTAGTGGACTGGTCACTGTCTATGTGTAGGCAGAGGAGAGAAGTGATCAAAACATCTAATAGGATATTAGGTTATATAGCACCTTGATGTGTGGACTACAAGTCAGGGGAGTTTATCTTTAAGTAAATGTAAAGTATTACATGTAGGAGGTAAAAATGTGAGGTCCAAATACAGAATGGGAGGTCTGAAAACAAAAAGTCCACCTTATGAGAAGCACTTAGGAGTCGAAGTGGACTTGACAGTACAAACTTCCAGACAGTGTTCAGAAGCCATTATGAAGGCTAACAGACTTTCAGGCTATATAGCGCCTTGACGTGTGGAGTACAAGTCACAGGAGGGTCTGCTCAAGCTTTATAACACACTGGTGAGGCCTCATCTGGAGTCCTGGGTGCAGTTTTGGTCTCCAGGGCACAAAAATAATAATAATTATAATTCTTTACATTCATATAGCACTTCTCTCACTACTCAAAGTGCTTTAGTGAGTGGGGAGCCATTTCAACCCCCGCTAATGTGTAGCACCCACCTGGCAGCCATTTTTGCGCCAGTACACATCAGCTGTTAGGTGGTGAAGTGGTGAGAGAGATAAATTAGAGTCAGGGTACAATTAGGGGGCCATAGTGGCAAGTAAGCTTGGATATCAGGATACCCCCTTACTAGGAAGGATGCCCAGGGATCTTTCATGACCACAGAGAGTCAGGACTTCGGTTTTATGTGGTGCCATTGTTACATTCCAGAGTCCCCATCACTGCATGGCATTGGGATCCACACTCAGACCACAGAGTTAGCGCCCCCTGCTGGCCTCACCAGCACCTCTTCCAGCAGCAACCCAAGCTTTTTTCTAGATGGTGTGGAAGGAACCCCCGAGAAAGACAGGAATAGTTCAATCAGTCAGTCTTTCTTCAGTCACAGATGAGTACATGGATTCATGCTTTGTATATCAGAAGAGCAAAGTTCCCCTGTTTCAGTCGGCTTTTAATATTCATTTTCCTCCCTCCCCTTACTTATGAAACAGCATCTAAGCATTTCATCTTATATTACGTAAATCGGTGAACCGTTTCTTTTTTGTGTACGTGTCAAGAGGGGCCCCAAAGAAGGAAACGTTATCTTTCCTGTGTCTAATGGACGCATGCTAAATAAAGACGTTGTCCTTAGGTCAGCTTACTGCAGCCTGTCTTATAACAGACGCCTGTATGAATAACCTGTCATCATAATAAAACAGCTTTGAACCCTTAGTAGCTTGCAAGCAGTTACATTTTCTTTCGCAATGGCCTCTCGTCCAAGTACTGGCTGGGTCTGGACTTGCTTAACTTCAGGTGGATGAGCTTTTCTGAAGGGCACGTGGTGTGACATAGCAGCACAGGAGAAGGTCCAGAGAAGAGCGATGAGGCTGATTACGGGGCTACAGGGGATGAGTTATGAGGAAAGATTAACAGAGCTAAGTTAGTATGGGATTCGTAAAAGTGGTGTTGTTAATGTTTGTGATGCGCCATCTGTTGGAATGGAAAAGTTAATGCATACATCGGCTCTATGTCATTTAGTATGGGATCCATAAAATTAGTGTTGTTAATGACTGTAATGTGCCATCTGTTAGAATGGAAAACTTAATACATAAGTCTCTGTTCTATTACATTTAGTATGGCATCCATAAAAGTAGTGTTGTTAATGACTGTGATGTGCCATCTGTTGGAATGACAAACATAATGCATATGTCTGTTCTGTGCCATTTAGCATGGGATCCATTAAAGTGGTGCTGTTAATGTTTGTGATGTGCCATCTGTTGAAATGGAAAATGTAATGCATACATCTGCTCTATGTCATTTAGTATGGGATCCATAAAAGTAGTGTTGTTAATGACTGTGATGCGCCATCTGTTGGAATGACAAACATAGCTCATATGTCTGCTCTATGTCATTTAGTATGGGATCTATAAAAGTAGTGTTGTTAATGATTGTGATGTGTGATGTGCCATCTGTTGGAATGACAAACATAATGCATATGTCTGTTCTATGTCATTTAGTATGGGATCCATAAAAGTGGTGTTGTTAATGACTGTAATGTGCCATCTGTTTGAATGGAAAACTTAATACATAAGTCTCTGTTCTATGTCATTTAGTATGGGATCCATAAAAGTCGTGTTGTTAATGACTGTGATGCGCCATCTGTTGGAATGAGAAACATAACGCATACATCTGCTCTATGTCATTTAGTATGGGATCCATAAAAGTGGTGCTGTTAATGTTTGTGATGCGCCATCTGTTGGAATGAAAAACTTAATGCATGTGTCTGATCTATGTCATTTACTATGGGATTCGTAAATGTGGTATTTTTAATGTTTGTAATGTGCCATCTGTTGGCATGACAAACACAATGCAAAGTCTCTGTTCTATGGCATTTAGTATGGGATTCGTAAAAGTGGTGTTGTTAATGTTTGTGATGCGCCATCTGTTGGAATGGAAAATGTAATGCATAAGTTTCTGCTCTATGTCATTTAGTATGGGATCCGTTAAAGTGGTATTAAAGTTTGTGATGTGGCATCTCTGTAATACATTTTAATACTGCAAAAATTTGTGTAATGCCACCTGTTGGAATGAGTCAGACACACAGACAGACTTCTTTTCTTTTATTAAGGTGGATGAGAGTACAGTAAATGTGTAAAATTCAAATGGGCTCATCTTCAGGTTTTCTTGATTTATTAGTATTCTAAACGACAGACAGACAGACAGACAGACAGACAGACAGACAGACAGACAGACAGACAGACAGACAGACAGATAGATAGATAGATAGATAGATAGATAGATAGATAGATAGATAGATAGATAGATAGATAGATAGATAGATAGATAGATAGATAGATAGATACTTTATTAATCCCAAGGGGAAATTCACATTAAAGATTTCTGTTTTGTTCCCCCTCATTGTTCTTACTTATTATTTGTCTGACGTCTTTATTTAAGGTGGCTTACAACATTTGAGAATTACAGCTGGTTCCAGGCGCTTGTGCAGGTGAAGTGACTTGCTCGGTCACACAGTGTCAGTAGTGGGATTTAAACCCAGAAACTCAAGAATCCTTAACCAGTACACCTGCCTAAGATATGAGGAGGCTTTTCTTAGCCCAAAGATCCAACCTCATATGCAAAGAAACTTTCCCAAAGTGAAATGGGTCTTTGTGAAGCGATGGTTCAGCGAGGGTCCACTGGACCCAATAAGGTGACATTTGAGACATGTTATTTTTAAGAGTTTACACTGAATGCACATGTATGGTTAGCAACCAAAATGCACTGTATATACGTGGTGGCCCATTCAATCGGTGTGTTGATATTGTCCTTGTCAATAGGTGACAGCGTTAGATCAGTGTCACAATGTCACAACACAGGAAGTGAGACTCTGCTGATGGAAGAAGAGCTGCGCCTGTCATTACTGACTTTAAGGAGAAGACAAGGAGATGGTGGAGTGTAATAATCAGACTAGAACTGAGGGTGACAAGGTGATTGGGCCGCTAGGGTCATGTGACCATAATATAGCACAGCTGTCAGTGTTTTGGAAGAGCGCACATGCAATGACTAGAATTGTATTTTAGTAAAAGTATTACTTTGGTAGGCAAAGTCTAAAGAGGGTAGAGCAGTGGAGCAGGTCTAAAAATGTTTTGACATGTAATGCAGGACAGGGTTGTACAACATTTGGAATTAATAGGAAATTTAAAAACAAAAAACTCTGCAGTGGGTTAATAAAGAGTTAAAAAAAGAAACTGCAAAAGAGAAAAACAAACGAATAAAACGTATAAGACAAATAACTCCAAAGGGAATCGTGGGGCATATGAGAACAGGAGGGCAACCATTAAGAAGAACATCAGGGAGGCTAAAAGACAGTTGGAGAAGAAAACAGCAGACAAGGTGACAGACGACCCTAAGAGACTCTTTAAATAGTAAGAGAAGAGTCAAGGAGGAGGTGAAGAGCATCAGGAATAGTAAAGGGGATTAAAAGATACAGACAATGAAACAGCGGACGCTCTAAACTTGCATTTTTCTGAGGTCTTCACATGTGAGGAAGGAGATAACTGCCCAACAGTAACAGGGGCTACTAAGGAGGTGCTGAGGGATTTAGAAACTGTAGATAGAGAGAGATGAGCAGCTGAGATTAAAGAGGCTGACATCACACAAATCACCAGGAGCAGATCAGATGTACCACCGAGTTCTTAAGGAGGCCAGATAGAAAACCCTTGGCATAGATTTATAGGAAGTCACTGCACACTGGAGAGATTCTGAAGGACTGGAAAATGACAAATATCATCACGTAATATAAAAAGGGTGACAGGGCAGAGCCAATCAACTACACGCCAGTAAGCTTAACGGGCATCACAGGAAAATTAATGGAAGGAATTATTAAGGATAAGAATTAGCTACACCTGGCAAGGACAGGACAGTCAGCATGGCGTCAGAAGAGGGAGGTCATGTTTTACTAACAGGCTGGAATTCTATGAGGAGGAAACAAAAGGAAACGACCAGAGAGGAGCAGATGAGATTATTGATCTCACATGAGAGGGCGGGCATCAAACTGAAAGAAATGTCAGGTCAGGGTGTGGAGTGTAGGTGGGTGCACAATTGGCTCAGACACAGGAAGCAGATGGTGATGGTGAGAGGAACCTCATCAGAATTGGCTGATGTTAAGAGTGGTGACCACCAGGGGGCAGTGCAGGGGCTGCTGCTATTTTTAGTACAGTATTTATAAATGATTCAGATAGGAATAAAAGGAACACGCTGGTTAAGTTTGCAGATGATACCAAGATAGGTGGATTGGCAGAAAATCAAGAATCCATTGAATCATCACAATGGACTTGGACAGCAGACAGGCTTGGGCAGATTTGTGGCAGATGACATTTAATGTCAGTAAATAATAATAATAATAATAATAATAATAATAATAATAATAATAATAATTGGGCAGATTTGTGGCAGATGACATTTAATGTCAGAAAATAATAATAATAATAATAATAATAATAATAATAATAATAATAAATGTAAAGAATTACACATAGGAAGTAAAAATGTGAGATTTGAACACACAATGGACGGTCAGAAAATAAAAAGTCCACCTTATGAGAAGGATTTAGGAGGCGTAGTGGACTCTAAGCTATCGACTTCCAGACAGTATTCAGAAGCCATTAACAGAATGTCAGGTTATATAGCGCCTTGACATGTGCAGTACAAGTTCCAGGAGGTTCTGCTCAAGCTTTGTAACACACTGGTGAGGCCTCATCTGGAGTCCTGGGTGAAGTTTTAGTCTACAAAAAGGACAAAGCAGCACTAGAAGAAGTCCAGAGAAGAACAACGAGGCTGATGAAAGGATTGCTGGGGATGAGTGATGAAGAAAGAGTAAAAGAGCTGAGCCTTTACAGTGATGAAGAGGAGACTTTACTGATGGAAGTGACATTAAAATGAGGTCATCAAGAACACGGGGACACATTTGGAATCTTGTGAAATTTCACACAAACGTTAGGAAGTTTTTCTTAAGTCAGAGTACTAGAGACACTTAAGTGACCAAGTGGTGTGATAGACAGGAGGACTTCAGCGACTTTTAAAACTTGACTTGATGTTACTTTGGAAGGATTAAGTGGACAGAACTGGTGAGCTTTGTTGGACTGAATGGCCTGTTATAGTGTAAGTGTTTAAATGTTCTACTGTCAGACCCATTAAACAAAAGTGGTCAAGGCAGGGCAAGTATAATATTCTCGTGAGTGGGTGGCCTAAATAATGAGCAGGTGCACATCAAATATTTGTGTCTCAGCTCATGCGCCCAACCTCACTTTCTCTCTCTCTCTCTCTCTCCCTACCTACCTTGCGCTTTCATGGCCTTTACCGTCAGATTCAACCCCTCGTTCGTCTTTCCAGCCTCTCCTCGAAATGCGCCATTCTCCTCGGTGAGCAACGCGGGCTGAAAACTCGGCGCGCGCGACCTAAGCGCGGGCGCGTGCCTCCTTGTCTGACGTCATTTTGTCCTGGCGGCCAGCGGGCACGCGTTAATTCAAGCAAGTTTCGGAAGCTTAACATTGTGGAAGGGACAATGAGGACATGAACTCGTTTAAAGTCACTTGAGGGTGGCTGGTGATCCTCCGTACTTTCAGCGGCATTGAATTGGCTTGTCGATCTGCACTGCGGGGCGGGCGGTCCGCCCTGGACGGCGCATTTTTGGGGGCGGCATTATTGACCAAAAGGCTCAGAACACTTCACGTGTAAGCAGCAGGGTTCGGAAAAATATCACTGATGAATGAAAAAAAGTCAAATTCTCTGATTTTCATCCACAAATGTTTCAAAAATCATTTTCAGATGATCCTTCTGTGACGGCATCAGACACGGCAGTTGAAATTTATGAGGCGATAACAAAAATAAACAGAAACATTACACCGATAATAATTTCTAGGAAGATAAACAACTCATTCACAATGTATAATTACGTTTCGTTATCAATCCGAATGCGTCCTTGCTCATCCCCACCTATCACTTGTACTCCACACCGGTTCTGGTTTTCGCAGCGTAATTATATTAAACTAATAATCAGAACACGGCTTATCAGTGCGTCTGTACTATATTCTTGTCTAGTTGATGCTTATAAATAATTATATGTGAGAAAACATTGCTGTTTCTCTCTATATAAAAAAATCTATGCAAAATGTATCTTAATTTTTCTCAATACGTCATTTTAATTTTCTATTTAAATAAGTTAACATATTCAGATACGTTGGAGGGCGGCAAATTGAAGCCACGCCCCGAGTGGCGCAAACTCGAGCTACGTCACTGACCTGAAGCTCATTGTCTTAGACTTACAAGCTGTAACGCCGCTAACTTGTGCTGCTTTAAAAATAAATCAAATGGGCGTCGTTTACTGTTATCTATAAAATAAATCAAATATAAACCAACTCGGCAGTGTCGATACTTAAAGCGGAGCGAATGCGCGCGACTTGATGCCTGCGCTGCCGGCGTTCAGCCGTAGAGACTTTCAGGATGGACCCGGGCGGGCGCTGCGCATCGCTTTCTAGGGCGGCTGCGGGAGTCCAAGTCGGTCGGTGTGGCGCAGGTTTTCCCAGCATTAGCAGGTGCGCATTATGACTGGGGGCTCCTGTAGGTTTTACAGTGCGGAGTTCGGTTTACCCAACGCCGGGGTAGCGCGGCCATTGGCGCAAGTGGAGGGGACGAGTCGGCGGTCTTTCCCACCGATGGACCTCCGTCCTCGCTGCCTGGACTTTGATGTCTGGCGTGGGGCTCGGGGAGTCACAGAGTGGAGCCGCCCAGGACGTGGACGCGCTGGTTTGGGTGTAGGTGGCACTGGGAGTCCTGACTGGTTGGTGGTACTCAGCAGATAAAGTTCAGTTCTTTAGTAGGACGCGGCACTGCATGGCGGTGCGAGGTGCCTGCTGATTTGTCACTTTGTGCGCCTTTGCTGTCGTGTGACGTGTGAATCACTTGGTGGCAGAGACAACTGGTGCTATAAAAATATCAAGTCATACTCTTTTGGTGGCTTTTACAGTTGGAAAGACACTGCACACTATCTTCATTTCATTGTAAGTCATTTAGTGTTGGCAGCAGTTGGTAAAGGCGCTCTAGAAAAGCTTCATTTTATTGTAAACTGTGGCACCGACGGCTGGCAAATCACGCTGATGCAAGTCGTGCAGTGGTGAATAATGAAAGGCATTATATTATAAAGATTTAATCATTCAGTTGTTAAAGGTGCTCTGCGTCATAATAATTCACAAATATGATCTGTAATACAGGTGCTTTACATCAGTGTTTAATTGATTTAATACAAGGTCTGTATGCTATATAGTTAGGCTGACCTTGATAAAGGCGCTATATACAGTGACTAAATAATAATAATCCATCCATCCATTTTCCAACCCGCTGAATCCAAACACAGGGTCACGGGGGTCTGCTGGAGCCAATCCCAGCCAACACAGGGCACAAGGCAGGAACCAATCCCGGGCAGGGTGCCAGCCCACCGCAGAATAATAATAATGACAATTATTATTATTATTACATAACAGAATTTTCTGAGCCACCTTAATCCTAAGTAGCGTTTTGGAGATGACTGGAAAAGAAAAAGTGCTTTTTGTATGAGGAAGTCGGGAGCAGCAGAGAAGTACGTAAGAGTGGTACAGGATATGAAGTGTGACCGTGGTGAGGTCTGCGGTGGGAGTGACGGAGGTGGGATTACATCAGGGATCGGCTCTGAGCTCTTTGTTATTTGCAATGGTGATGGACAGGTTGACAGATGAGATTAGACAGGAGTCCCCGTGGACTGTGATATTTGCTGATGACATTGTGATCTTCAGGTTGAGGAGACCCTGGAGAGGTGGAGATATGAGGAGGAGAAGAATGAAGGTCAGTAGGACCACCAAGACAGAATACATGTGTGTGAATGAGAGGGAGGTCAGTGCAATGGTGAGGATGAGGGGAGTAGGGTTGGCGAAGGTGGAAGAGTTTAAATACTTGGGATCAACAGTACAGAGTAATGGGGACTATGGAAGAGAGGTGAAGAAGAGAGTGCAGGGAAGATGGAGTGGCTGGAGAAGAGTGTCAGGAGTGATTTGTGACAGACGGGTATCAGCAAGAGTGACAGGGAAGGTCTACAGGACGGTAGTGAGACCAGCAATGTCTTATGGGTTGGAGACGGTGGCACAGGACACAGAGCTGGAGGTGACAGAGTTAAAGATGCTAAGATTGGCATTGGGTGTGACGAGGATGGACAGGATTAGAAATGAGGACAGTAGAGGGTCAGCTCAAGTGGGACGGTTGGGAGACAAAGTCAGAGAGGCGAGATGGCGTTGGTCTGGACATGTGCAGAGGAGAGATGAGGGGTATATTGGGAGAAGGATGCTAAGGATAGAGCTGCCAGGGAAGAGGAGAAGAGGAAGGCCTAAGAGAAGGTTTATGGATGTGGTGAGAGAGGACATGCAGGTGATGGTGTGACAGAGCAAGATGACGAGGACAGGACGATATGGAAGAAGATGATCTGCTGTGGCAAGTAGCTGAAAGAAGAAGAAGAAGTTATATTGATTAATTGATTAATTGGTACAGATAATAACTCAACTGAGTTAATAAAGACTCACTGTATAATAATAAATGGCTGTTACCTATTTAATAAACACTTCATATCTAATACTGATTGAGCCTGTAAAGATTCTCTTTATAATAACTCGGTATTGATTTAATGCAAGTTGTGTATATTATGTAATGGCTGGTTAAGTAAAAGGCATTGTGCTCAGTGATTTATATCATTTTAAAGAGATGCTGTATTTGATCACTCAATATCTGCTTTAATAAAGCTGTGCTGTTAGTTGAATTCACTTAATAACACTGCTATACATACAATAAAGACACTACATATTATATAATAAATCATTCCTTAATTTCACTGATGCTCCGTATATAATAATTGATTTTCTCATCACATTTCATATAACTGAACAACTTCAATAAAGTGCTGTATATATTAGTAATTCAAGCATTGATTTAATAAAGATGTTATATTAGAAGCATTCACTTAATACAGTTGTACACTGATAACAATTATAACATTGATGTTGTTCATTCAACGTAAATTTTCTCTTTCAAGCAACTTAAGATTAGTCATTTAGTGTTGCAGCTTGAAATATTTGGTTTCAGATCTCAATCAAGTATCTATCTATCTATCTATCTATCTATCTATCTATCTATCTATCTATCTATCTATCTATCTATCTATCTATCTATCAAAGTAAAAAAATGTGTTTGTACCAAATTAAGTTATGGTGGAGGGAATAAACGTAAAAATCCTATTTCAGTTAACTTCATATTTGAGGTTGTTCATGTGCTGTGTTTGAGGGGCTGTTTGTATTTTCTTTCGGTCGAACTTTCCAGTTTGATGGCTTTCCAACTGCCAAAAAAGAAGAACAACTTAAAAAATAGATTTACTTCAGTAACAAAACAAGTGAATTACACCCAATCACTCTAAATGATTTGCCTCAACTTAATAATTGTGGGATCAATAAGCTAAAAAGAATTGTATTGGTTCAGATTAAAAATATTAAGTGTGAATCATCACATTTTTTTTTTAGTGTATGTAATTAGGATAGTGTGTTTAATAATGAATCCATTCAGTTAATAAACACTTTGTGTATAATAAGGATTGATTTAATCAACACACTGTATCTGCTCAGTCTTTATTATAATCTGCATTCAACAATTGATTGGAACAAAGGCTCGCTATGTAATAATCCACTTCTAACTTCATTAATAAGCATTCCATATACGTGATATCGATTGATCCTATAAAGACGCTGTATAGAAGTGTTACTGTAGGTCATTGATTTAACAAATATTTTATATACTATTTAGTGGCTGGTTTAGTACAAGCTATTGGATATAATGATTAATGAACCTATGTAAGGATTCAGTCATCGCTTTAATAAAAGTGTCCTTTCAGATAAGTTTGCTTAATAACAGTGTTATATAATGAAGACCCTACATATTTGAATTAAATCATTTTTTTAATTTAACTTATTTTTTTAAATTTTTTAATTAAATATAACTAGGGGGCTTCGCCCCCTGCTCGCTTCCCTCGCCAACTCCCCGGCCTGCGCTACATGCCTGCCGCTTCATGTCCCTGCCGCTCGCGTATGTGGATTTCACTTTCACCAAACCACAAATCTTTTATTTCTCGCGGATAGGCCTCTTCATTGTGTATAAATTCAACTTTTCCCTGATGGCAACACGAATTAGGTGATCTGCAAGTCTCCGCTCCGACTTAAAGTTTAAATCCGAACAATATATTTGATCTCTCTTCGCTGTTCCGTTATTTCACCGAGTAATAATTTCCGTTTGTTTGCGCTAATGCGATCTTCACTATCCATTTTTTGAGACTTTTCAATTTTCGTTCTTTCATTACCTCTAACCCGCACGTGTATCACGCCATCGTCTTTGAATTCTTTAGGACGTTCTACTTTGTCATCTTCTCTTTGTCTTTGTGATTAAATCTCTTGGCACAAAGTCTCGTCTAACGGGACGTGAAAGTATCGCTCTGAAAAGTTCGTCTCGTCCCAGGATTTCTTTATTATAATCTTCTTCTTCTTTCGGCTGCTCCCGTTAGGGGTTGCTACAGCTGATCACCTTCTTCCATATCTTTCTGTACTTGCTAGAGAGATATTTTCATACCAGTAAAGGCGCACTGCACACTTGACTTGATCATCCTAGTCTTCCTCCTCTTTCTTTCTCTGTTCGTTTACCGTTCGTTTGCTCAGAGGTTGATGCGCTCGTTCCTTCCCGAGCAGCTCTTCTTTTCTCCACCCTAGCGGCCTGCTGCTTCTCTTCTTTCGTCGGCATCTTTTCACTTTAAAACTGATTAAGTTAGTTTTTGTGTTGTAATTACTTAGTACATTTTCTTTAATCCTTCACTTAATCTGGCACTTAAATCTTCAATCTGCCTCAAGAATGATTAGCGAAGGTGGTAGGTAATGAGAACGGCGCCTGTACGCATGCGCCGCACGGCCGTCCTGCAGCGCACTGCCGGGAGCTGATTCTACAATAAAATAAAATAAAAATAAAAAGAGTAATAAAATCATCACCCGAAAGCGGATAGTAGACGTCACGTAGTATATGTGTACCAAATTTCAAGTCAGTAGTTGAAACGGTTTACAAGCTACAGTTGATTTAAAATCCTGGACAGACAAACGAACAGCCACGGTATACCGTATTACAGAAGAAGATATATTGTTTTTTACTGTGATGAAAATGTTCGAAAAGTATACACACTGAAAAAAAATCCGTACGTTTTATATCGAAAACTATAAATAAAACTTGCAGCACTTGCAATTTGTTTGCATAAACATTAAAAAATTAAATTGTTCAATACCTTAAGTAAACAGACTTCAAATGTAATCCTCCTACTGCTTTCTGCCATATTTTTACTAACACAAAGGAACACACGTTGCCTGCCCTCTACGTCTGTGAGACTTATACTTTTATTGATGCTGGGCAATATTTAACCTGAGATTTTCAAAGCGCAGTAATCAACAATGGTTTTAACGATAATTAAAATTTGAAACGACAATGCTAACCATCAGGAATGTTGCTATGGATTACCGTAACCGTTTCACACCTGCTTGCAGACAATAGTTTGAGATCACTTCAATATTATATTACAGAATATTAACTCTATAATATCAACGCTAATTTGTCTATTTCAGTGGCTTCCAACCTGTGAGCAGCGGCTCGATTCTGACATTCGTGCGCGAGGTTACAGCCCGCCCGCCCGCCCGCCCGCTTCACTTGCAGTCGCACACGGACAGGTTGCAACAACACTTTTTATTAGGTGGGCAGCGCGTTCGTAAAGTTTGGGATCTACTGATCTGGTTAACCCATTCACTTAATCGAGGATGAGGTGCAGGAGGCATCATTTTACGCGCTCCCCGACCCCATCAACAGTTCTCCATTTGGCATCTGCGTTGTATTCTTTGTTCCGACAAAAATAATATCTGCTTTGAGTGTGCGCGAATTAATAAGATGCCTAATGACATCACCGATGAAAAAGTTCATCGCCCTCTTTTAATTAATTTAATTGGCTAATGAAAAAGCTGACTTGACATAGTTGGCTGAGATTTATTAGAACCGTGTGCAAGTTGACTATAGCAAGGTGGCGCAGTGAGTAGCGCTGCTGCCTCGCAGTTAGGAGACCTGGGTTCACTTCCCAGCGTGGAATTTGCATGTTCTCCCCGTGTCTGCGTGGGTTTCCTCGCAGACATGCAGGTTAGGTGCATTGGCGATCCTAAATTGTGCTGTGTGTGTGCGTGCCCTGCCCGGGGTTTTTCCTGCCTTGTGCCCTGTGTTGCCTGGGATTGGCCCCAGTAGACCCCCGTGACCCTGTGTTTGGATTCAGCAGGTTGGAAAATGGATGGATGGATATATAAAAGCCAAATACCACTGATTCATTCATCACGAAATCTAGTTAGGATATAGCAGGATGGATGGATGAACCATTTTACAATATTGGTTGTACAAAAACAACACGTATATACAGATTAAATACGATAAGTGCAGATGTAACTTACCTGTCACAATACAGTAGAAAGCTGCAAGTTTGGACGGCGGCAAGAACTCTTAAGTCAGTTCCGCTTTGAAATGATCCCGTTTCCCGAAATGTATATGTAAACCAATCTCATACATTTTAACTAATTGAATCCTGCTTGTTTCACTGGTAGACATATTTAAAATGTTTACGTGCATTTTAACTGATTAAATTTAATTATATTTACAATTAAAACATTTATGCTGATTTTGAATAAATACATTTTGAAAATCTTAATATTTAAATAAAATCAAAAAGATGAAAACACTTAATAATAAACTACACCATGATTCATTTTTTTGAGTGGATAGCTGCACTGTATATAATACATCATTCATTCAATGAATGTAATAAATACTCTCTATGTAATAATTGCTTTCATCAGCACATTTCATAAAGCTGCTTCTTTTGGGTAAAGTGTTGTTTGTAACATGAATTCAATCTTTGGTTTAATGAAGGTGTTCTATTCGATGTATTCGTTTCATAAAATGTCTGTGTAATAAAGACACGGCATCAATTCCTTCCTTCCTTCCTTTCATAACTGCCCTGTATATACTGTATGTGATTGAAAGATTGATTTCATAAACGCACTCCGTATACTCAAACATTTCCAAGAATATCCCTTCAATGCCCGACACGTGCTGTGTGTACCAATCAGAGGCTCTCGGGTGTCGTATGTGCGAGCGAGCGAGTGATCGAAGGAGCGTCAGGAGTGATCACTGATTTTAAAACGGCACCGTGTCCTGTATGCTGATTGGACTGACGTCATCTCATTGATTTACAAGGCACAGGCTCTCCATAGTTGATTTATACCATAAATATTCTGCGTGTATTGATTTCGTGCCGTCTCAGTATACCACAGACAGCCCATTGATTAATTAAAGATGTTCTGTATATCGACGAGTTTGCCTGATTAAAGCGCTGTAATGTCATTTTGATTCAGTCTTTGGTTTAACTGACAATATTTGGTGCTGCGCCCACTATGAGAGCGCATTGATTTATTACAAGCTCACCATACAATTGTGGATACAGCGATTGGATTTCGTCATCGTTAGTAAGTGACCGATGTACCAGAAGCGGGTGGCGCAGTGGTGGCGCTGCTGCCTCGCAGTAAGGAGACCCGTCTGGGTTCACTTCCCAGGTCCTCCCTGTGTGGAGTTTGCATGTTCTCCCCGTGTCTACGTGGGTTTCCTCCCACAGTCCAAAGACATGCAGGTTAGGTGCATTGACGATCCTAAATTGTCCCTAGTGTGTGTCCTGCGGCGGGTTGGCGCCCTGCTCGGGATTTGTTCCTGCTTTGTGCCCTGTGTTGGCTCCTGCAGATGGGATATAACGGGTCGGACACTGACTGGCCTTTCACGCCCTTTTCTTTTGTGTTCCATTCAAGTGGCAGAGCGAAGCCGACAGGCGACATAAGGTAATTTCCATCGACTGTAGTGCCCACCCGTGGGGTGCACAGCAGTTAAAGAGCAGCGCTGCTTGTCGCGAACAGTAAGAGAAGAAGGGGGGGGGGGGTCTGGGGAGACAATGCCGAACCCCCCCACAAGTGCTCAGACTGCCTCGCTGCCCTGGCGTGCTGTTGTGAGGCGCTATAGCAAATCATGTTTGCTGAGCCCTGAGTGTGGACCCCAAAGTGGTCCCAGGTTGTACAAGTAACCCCCTTTGGCTGATGCTTGTCTGTAAAGGGGTCCTTAGCGATATCTCTCCCTGTGCAAGGCGCTCTATATACAGTATGAAAGGCTGAGTAAGTTATCCACTGCAGGTTGCCATGTGGCCCCCCTTTGTCTAAACGCACCTCTTTGTCTTCACTTACAGATGGATGGTCCTGGCTGTGGCAATGATTCGCTTTTATTTCGAAAAAGGGACACATAAGGGATTGTACAAAAGCATATCGAAGACACTGAAATTCTTCCAGACGTTTGCTGTACTTGAGGTGAGTGGTCCTCCGAAGTGGTGGGCAGTGGGACTGAAGGGCTGGACACTCAGCTACTGCAAGGCTACGGGCTCAGTTGTCACCTCCATTTAACTGGCTGGCCTCCCAACTGTGACAAATACAAGGAAGCAGTTGTACTGTATGACATAGGACAGGGTGGGCTGTGAAAAGGGGCTTCCATTGTGCTGCATTTAAGTAAAGCTGGATTGAAGAAGACATTTTGCTGAGAAGCTGTTTGGGGATCGAATCTAAAAGAACAACTTCACTGCTGAAATGGGTGTGGAAGCTGCACTCCAGAACAGGTCATCCACCTGAGGCTAAGTGTGTCCAGGCCTGGTCACAATCTGGATGGGAGACCATCCAGGAAAACCTTAGCAGAGGTGTTGGTGGTGCCAGCAGGGGGCGCTTACCCTATGCTCTGAATGTGAATCCCAATGCCACAGGACAGGGACAATGGGCTCTAAAAATGAGACATAAAGGTGAGGTTCTGACTCTCCATGGTCAGAAAAGATCCTTTGAAAAAGAAAAGAGGGTGTTTGACTGTGTCCTGGCATTACTGCCCACCACGGCCTGGTCTTTCTGGGCCCCCTAATCATCTCTCTTCTATCTCACCCCTTTACCACCTCATAGCTAATGTGTGCTGAGCAGGCTATGTAATCTGATGATCCTGCCAACTATACTAAAATTAAAATCTATCTATCATATAGTGCCTTTCATCTATCTGCAGTGCATCCAGAAAGTATTCCCAGCGCATCACTTTTTCCACATTTTGTTATGTTACAGCCTTATTCCCAAATGGATTAAATTCATTTTTTTCCTCAGAATTCTGCACACAACACCCCATAATGACAACATGAAAAAAGTTTACTTGAGGTTTTTGCAAATTTATTAAAAATAAACAAACTGAGAAATCCCATGTCCATAAGTATTCACAGCCTTTGCTCAATACTTTGTCGATGCCCCTTTGGCAGCAATTCCAGCCTCAAGTCTTGTTGAATATGATGCCACAAGCTTGGCACACCTATCCTTGGCCAGTTTGGCCCATTCCTCTTTGCAGCACCTCTCAAGCTCCATCAGGTTGGATGGGAAGCGTCGGTGCACAGCCATTTTAAGATCTCTCCAGAGATGTTCAATCGGATTCAAGTCTGGGCTCTGGCTGGGCCACTCAAGGACATTCACAGAGTTGTCCTGAAGCCACTCCTTTGATATCTTGGCTGTGTGCTTAGGGTCGTTGTCCTGCTGAAAGATGAACCGTCGCCCCAGTCTGAGGTCAAGAGCGCTCTGGAGCAGGTTTTCATCCAGGATGTCTCTGTACATTGCTGCAGTCATCTTTCTCTTTATCCTGACTAGTCTCCCAGTCCCCACAGCATGATGCTGCCAACACCATGCTTCACTGTAGGGATGGTATTGGTCTGGTGAGGAGCGGTGCCAGGTTTCCTCCAAACGTGACTCCTGGCATTCACACCAAAGAGTTCAATCTTTGTCTCATAAGACCAGAGAATTTTCTTTCTCATGGTCTGAGAGTCCTTCAGGTGCCTTTTGTCAAACTCCAGGTGGGCTGCCATGTGCCTTTTACTAAGGAGTGACTTCCGTCTGGCAACTCTACCATGCAAGCCTGATTGATGGATTGCTGCAGAGATGGTTGTCCTTCTGGAAGGTTCTCCTCTCTCTACAGAGGACCTCTGGAGCACTGACAGAGTGACCATCGGGTTCTTGGTCACCTCCCTGACTAAGGCCCTTCTCCCCTGATTGCTCAGTTTAGATGGCCGGCCAGCTCTAGGAAGAGTCCTGGTGGTTTCGAACTTCTTCCACTTTCGGAATATGAAGGCCACTGTGCTCATTGGGACCTTCAAAGCAGCAGAAATGTTTCTGTAACCTTCCCCATATTTGTGCCTCGAGACAATCCTGTCTCGGAGGTCTACAGACAATTCCTTTGACTTCATGCTTGGTTTGTGCTCTGACATGAACTGTCAACTGTGGGACCTTCTATAGACAGGTGTGTGCCTTTCCAAATCAGGTCCAGTCAACTGAATTGACCACAGGTGGACTCCAATGAAGCTGCAGAAACATCTCAAGGATGATCAGGAGAAACAGGAGGCACCTGAGCTCAATTTGGAGCTTCACGGCAAAGGCTGTGAATACTTATGGACATGGGAGATCTCAGTTTTTTTATTTTTAATAAATTTGCAAAAACCTCAAGTAGATAGAGTGCATCTGAAAAGTATAAAATAGATATAGCGTTTAAAGCCTTTCACTCTATCTATCTATCTATCTATCTATCTATCTATCTATCTATCTATCTATCTATCTATCTATCTATCTATCTATCTATCTATCTATCTATCTATCTATCTATCTATCTATCTATCTATCTATCTATCTATCTATCTATCTATCTATGAATTATATAGTGCCTTTCATCTATCCATCCATCCATCCATTGTCTCCCGCTTATCCGAGGTCGGGTCGCGGGGGCAGCAGCTTGAGCAGAGATGCCCAGACTTCCCTCTCCCCGGCCACTTCTTCTAGCTCTTCCGGGAGAATCCCAAGGCGTTCCCAGGCCAGTCGAGAGACATAGTCCCTCCAGCGTGTCCTGGGTCTTCCCCGGGGCCTCCTCCCAGTTGGACGTTCCCGGAACACCTCACCAGGGAGGCGTCCAGGAGGCATCCTGATCAGATGCCCGAGCCACCTCATCTGTCTATCTATCTATCTATCTATCTATCTATCTATCTATCTATCTATCTATCTATCTATCTATCTATCTATCTATCTATCTATCTATCTATCTATCTATCTATGAATTATATAGTGCCTTTCATCTATCTATCTATCTATCTATCTATCTATCTATCTATCTATCTATCTATCTATCTATCTATCTATCTATCTATCTATCTATCTATCTATCTTCAGTTGTGTTGCATTGTCTCCATTTCTTTCTTTTCTTCATTTGTCACCGCCATCTGCTGGTCTTTACTTGTAACTGCAGTGCTAACAAATAACCACACTCGCCGCTCCATAACCGTTTCAGTGTCGTGTTTCCATTATTAGATGATTTCGTGAATCTCTGGTGGGTAGGGATGACTCAGATACAATCATCAGAGCGTCTTGCCCAATTGTCAGGGAGACCTCCTAGCGAACCACTTTGTGACCCACTACCATTATGATCTCGTGACCCCCAGTCAGTATCCTGCAATACACCCAGTGGTTGAGATACACTGCTATTAATCACCCAGAAGCCATCCCAGGAAGGTGTCAGATTGCAGTTAAGATCTGCTGGGAGGCATCGTTCCTCACTACTTCTCTGCCATGTTGATGGACTCTGTTGTCTACTAACATACATTCTGCACACTTTGACCCATCCATCCATCCATCCATCTGCTATATCCTAATTACAGGGTCACGGGGGTCTGCTGGATCCGATCCCAGCCAACACAGGGCACAAGGCAGGAAACAAACCCTGGGCAGGGCGCACACAGGCACACACACACCAAGCACACACTAGGGCCAATTTAGAATCGCCAATCCACCTAACCTGCATGTCTTTGGACTGTGAGAGGAAACCCACGCAGACACGGGGAGAACATGCAAACTCCATGCAGGGAGGACCCAGGAAGCGAACCCAGGTCTCCTAACTGTGAGACAGCAGTGCTACCCACTGTGCCACCCCACTTTGACCCTCTTAATTTAAATATCCAGTCCTTCATTTTCTGAAGTTTTATCAATGTGTGAGAGAACAACTGAATAGCACCCACTTGACCATTGCAGCAGGTCTGAGGTTTTAAGGTTGATTCAGATCTTTGAGTGAAGCTATGAATGGCATGAAAACTCCTCTGTGTCATCAGCTGGCAGGACAGAGACATGACAATGACAGACTCAGAATGTTCCACTATGCTTCAAGTATTTTAGTGGTGTCCTGGGAGTTTATGGAGATCCTTCAGAGCATTGGCTGGCTGCCGAGGAGTTGAACCCTTAGCCACATTATGGCGGGCAGGCTGCACTGGAAAGCCTGAGGGTGCCTGTCCATTCAAATCGCCCATGATCCTCAGGGAAGCAGGGACACCGGGAGCCAGCAAAGGGCACTCACAGTAGATGGCTGGAGGGCTTTACGTGGCCATTGTCTACCCTGAAGGGGATTTGTCATTGTCAGAGCTTGGAGTTGTAGAGGAAGACATAGAAACAAGTGAATACTACTGGCAGAGAGAGAGGATGGGCAGGCGTGTAAGGCGGGATTGTGTAGCTGGACCCAGTGGGGCCATCAGAAGTCCTTTTACTTTGTCTTCACGCTCTCTCCTGTGGTGCCCAACCATAGTAACCTGTGGTTATACAGCTGGGATTTCATCCCAGGCTTAAGGGTGTTGTCATCCTTCTAAATGTTTAGTTTACTGGTTTGATGTTAATGGGTGAGGCCAGTTTTGTGGTGTCTTGTCTTTTAAATTTGGAGCCCAAAGGGGGCGGGGCCAGCTGACACAGCAGCTGAGGCTCCGCCCCCGGTGCTATTTAAGGTTGAGCAGCCCATTCAGCGGCCGCTGTGGCACCGAGCTGCTCTCCTGCTCTTTAAGAGGCTGTCAGTTTTACGTTATCTGGTTATCGATTTCTGGGGTAATGTTTTTGGATTTCATATTGGTTATTTATTTGTGTTGCCTTTTTCTTCCCTCCTGCCTCTACTCTCCTTTATATTATTCTTAAATTTTGAAAAACTCTGAAATAGCGTAAGTGCTCCTATTAAATGGAAGGATTTACTTGATGAGGTAAAAGTCCGTAATAAACAAGAAATAAATAAATTGCACTGGCAATCAGGAGGTTTCCAGATTGAATCACGTAAGTGCCAATATGGACTCTGCTCTGTTGGGCCCTTGAGCAAGGAAGGCCCTTAACCTGCAATTGCTGAGCGCTTGGAGTAGTGAGATGCAAAGAATTATTATTATTAAGAGTAGGTAGGTGCTTGGAATAAATGAGATATTCAAATGTGTGCTTCAATTGAAATATTTACATTCTAAATATTCTCAGTTGTAATAGAAATGTGTCCTTCTTCACCTTCTGATAGCGGACCAAAGAGGGCGAGAAAAGGATCAGAAATCACAAAGAACATCACATACGTAATCACTGACCTTGAAATAGTCTGAAATGTATCATGTTGAACCTACTGGGAGAGGCCCTTGGAGGGCTAGGACCACCAGTAAAAGAATCAGATATCAAAAATATCATCATATCATATGGTTAGCATAAAATGGCACTCCACATGCCAATACGTTCAGGTGAGAAGTTTCTGGATGAGATATTGGGACAGTTTGGCTAGCATCTAACAGTCAAGCCTGATGGACTGAATGGGCTCCTCTCCATCCATCCATCCATCCATCCATCCATCCATCCATCCATCCATCCATCCATCCATCCATCTATCCATCCATTCTGTTTCACTTATCTGTTCTGGTTTGGGGGGCAGCAGTCTAAGCAGTGATGCCCAGATGTCCCATTTCCTTCCCTGTCACCTCCTCCAAGTCCGAGGTGTTTCCATGCCAGCTGAGAGATGTAATCACACACTCGCCCACTAAGACAAGACAAGAGATCAAATGAATGGCACTCCATGGCCATTGGCTCATTAAATGGTAGATGGCAGCATGTGGACTCATCGGGTGACACACGGCTCTACAGTCCTACCTAGTGACGGCTTGTGTGGCACTGCATGACATAATACAGAAGCATGGAGGGCCTCTGCCACCTAAAATGGGCCAGGGTGAGTGCAGGGATGAGCCAGACCCTGCCCCCCCCCCAGGACATCAACACAATGGCAAATCCATGATGTCTGGCTGTTGTATGTCCAATGTTAAGAGATTTCATGCATGTGTGGCAGCATTGAGCTTTATTTGACTAAATGCTTTTATTTTGGTACCAACTCAATACAAATGCTCTTAATACCACGCAGTTCTGTGCATGCAGTTGGCGTCATTTCACATTTCGTACCGATGGTGGTCTCTGGCGCTGTGTGATGATGCGTTGCTATGGCTCTCTCCGCTCAGCTGTTGTCACTTTTTGCGGTTCTTTGTGACTCCCACGGTGTCTTTGTGGTTCCCCCCTTCAGTCACCGACACCTCAAGTTCTCATTCACTACAGTTGTGTTTTCCTTGGTCCTTCTATGGTGTTGTAGTAAAGACATCACTCAAGAAAAGGGCCGGCTTGATATGGTGATTAGATCATGAATATTCAAAAAAGGCATTTTTAATGCCTTACATGGTTACCGGTGGGAGGTGAAGGGGTGTGGCTAAAAACGCATCGCTGTAAGTTGATGTGAGATTTAGAGGAACTCGGCGAGGCGCGTGGCAGGCAAAACATTTTTTGTTTGTTTTTCTGCGTGCGCCGTTTCTCCTTTCTAAGCAAAAATTTACTTTGGAATCCAAGTCAGGATTTGTACACGAGGACACTGGCCTGGGTGTTGATGGGCAAACCTTAGTCTTACCCTGACGCTCTTACTGGTATCCCCCTGGCACCCCCCCCCCATGTAAATCTCATTTCTAATGGTGGACTCCTGTGCTTTGACATCGACAGTGACAAGAACTACCTGGTGGTCCTATGATGACATTCCGGGGGGCTCCTTGCAGGATTTTTGCATTCTGAACTTGCTGAGTTGGCCTGGCCTGCACAAGCTGGCAGTGGGTTGACATCTTCTCCACTTGCAGATGGTCTTCAGGGCAGTGGGTGGAATGCTTGGTTCCTTTTTATTAAATCCCTGCCTGGACTCATAGGCAGCCAGAAGCTTCTTTGTGAAGGCCTCAGGGAGCTCTTTGGATCTCGGCCTGGTGATGTGACACACACTTCAACGACAAGGAGTGAAGCCAACTACAGTGCATGTCCGAGTTAGTTTAGGTCAGAGGTCGGCTCCAGACGAGAGCCACCCTCGTGACATTATGGTCGTCCTCAACAAATTCTCATTTGAGGTATTTGAGGGAGTGGGGAGTGGACGTTATGTGCTCCTTTGTGACGGCAGTAGAACCACCATCTATCTATCTATCTATCTATCTATCTATCTATCTATCTATCTATCTATCTATCTATCTATCTATCTATCTATCTATCTATCTATCTATCTATCTATCTATCTATCTATCTATCTATCTATCTATCTATCTATCTATCTATCTATCTATCTATGAATTATAGAGTGCCTTTCACTTCTATGTATCTATCTATCTATCTTATAATGCCTTTCATATCTATCTATCTATCTATCTATCTATCTATCTATCTATCTATCTATCTATCTATCTATCTATCTATCTATCTATCTATCTATCTATCTATCTATCTATCTATCTATCTATCTATCTATCTATCTATCTATCGGGTCCTTTGTCAGCCACAAATAGCAGCCAACATTTGACCAAATATATCAGTCTAGAGTCGGCCGGTGTGGTGCTGAACGTCATTAACGACATGTTAGCGCATCATTCCAGTAACAATCCGACTTTTTTTTTGAGATTTTATGTGGTGCCTTCACTTACCGGCTTGTCAGAAGTCCTGTTCTTTAGCAGATTAGCTGCTTTGGTGGTTGCTTGAACGTCAGTTTTCATTCTGCGCTCGCACGCGGCTGCGCACTCCCTTTATGCTGCTAACTTTTGAGAATAACAAAACGGGAAAAAGGGGGAACACAGTTGCCGCATGGGGATGGAAGTACTTTTTCTTGACTCGTTTGTGGATTTTATGTTTTGTTGTTGTTTAAGATGTTAGACATAATGGAGGGAAGTTAGCTTATGTGTAGGAACAAGGTGACGGTAATGGGGGGACCCCCTCCATCAGAATGGTATGAGCCCCTGATAATGATAATAATGGACACAGTTTACAGGTTTGTGCTAATGACGTGACTTTATCTACTACTAGTCGTCCCCCGGCGGCTCTACCCGAGTATTAGTGAGACAGGACAAACTTTAAAAATGAATAAACAAACAGGTAGCGTTTGCTAAGTGGAGGTGAGGTGCGCTCCAACACGTGGCGACTCGAACAGCAGCTGGCTCATGAGTGAGGAGAGCCCCGCCCACTTACCCCTCCCCTCAGCCTGCAGCCTCTCTCTCGGATTCGCACGAATAAATTGGAAACCGTAAGCGAACTCTGATACATAGCTCTATGAGAAGAAGCTGCAAAATCAACTGTAATGTTCAAGCAAATTCTAGAAAAAATCTGTGAAGTAATTCTCTCGTTCGCTAGCTAAGTGGATGTAAGGTACACGCCCCCGAGGCTGGCGCGTGAGTGAGGAAGGTCTGGCCCCGCCCCGCTCCCTACTCCTGAGGTCCCGCCACCCTCCCCTCGGCCTGCTGTGTGTGTCTTGTATTCGTTACCGCAAGTGAACTCGGATTCTTAGCACAATGAGAGAAGTCGCAAAATCCAACCGGAATGTTCCAGCAAATTCTAGAAGTAAACCCGATCTGAATCCGTGAAGTAGTTCTCTCGTGAGTTGGACTTTATAAATATATAGAGATGGATTATTAACGCCGGTGGGTGGGTGAGTGCACACGCGAGTACAGTCTGACCTCACAGGACCCGCTATATCAGGCTTGTAAAACTCACTACCATTGGTGGGCCTCTTCGACTGCCATACGTGTGTCAGCGGGCCGCACTGTAACGAATACTATTATACAAAGTTACTGTAGCTTTCTTTCCAATACTAAAAAGTTTACAGAAAAGCAATTTATTTCCATACAATCTCCGTACAACAGTGTACAATTAGAGTCTTAGCCTCTTAGCTAGGTCCTTATTATATTCATTATATTATATTCATTGCTTATATAGAAGTCTTACAGTGTGAGATTTATTTCTTTTGTCCCGACACTTGGCATCTCTTGTTAGTAACCAGCTCATCGAGATCAGGCTTGAAATCTTGTGCAGCTGCCACTTTTATGAGGGATGAAAGGTGCTGGACGGTAAGTCTTGAGCGATGTGGGGTTTTAGTAGCTTTCATTAACGAAAACAATTACTCAAAAAGGTAAGAGCTTCCGAACATTGACAGTACTCTCGATGCCAACTTACGGATCTGCACATACGAGGGTGGCAGGTAAGCATACAAGCCTGGCACACCAACTTCATTGTATTGTGCCTTCAGAACAGAATCTGACTGCAGTTCAATCAACTCCATTTGGATATTCTCAGGCGCATTCTCAACGTTGTAAGAGTATGGTGACGTAAAGAGCAAAGTCCTGTTAGTGTGAACTGAAATCACAAAACGCTCACTGAATTCATTGCTCAGTAATTCAAGTTGGAAAACAAATCCTCCAAAAATCAATTTTTACTTTACTAAGTTTATATTGTAAAATAAGCCGATATGCAAAAAGCCCACCTGACCTACAATAATTATACAAACTCAAAATCACAAAAATATGTTAATAAACAACTCGCCAACTTCTCGCGTCCACTTCAGATCTTCAGCTGTAGTCTGCACTAACTGTTCGTTACAATACTAGCACAAAATTACATGAAACTAGAGCAAAAAAAACGTGAAAATATGCGAGCTATTACTACTTGTGATGGTCAGTTCTGCCCAGTGGTCAGTCTCAGCAGCCCAGTCAGTAGCGGCTCTAGGCTCGTGGCGGCCCTGGGCAGAGAAAGAATCGGTGGCCCCTTCGCCCGTCCATTGCGGACACTGCATAGCCGCCTCATGCTCATGATACACTTCTATATACGCGTGTCCGTAACTTGAAAACCAAGTGGCGGCTCATGATATTCTCATTACAGCAGAATGTTATAATACTACGTATAGCTTACTGCTCCAACTCTGACGACATTAGTAAATACAGCGTACTAATTAACAAGAAACACAATGTTTTTCAGCCACATTGCTGTCAGCTGTGTCGTTATTTTCTCTTTCTATTTTATATTCAATATATATTGGCGTGGCGGCCCTGCGCAGGTGCACAGTTTGCACATCCCTAAAGCCGCCCGCTGCTGCAGCCTAGCACTTCAGTTGCGATGTCGCGGCTCATTAACTTTGGACAAGGCTCGTGGCTATACTAGTAGATGACGTTTCCAGTACCGTCATGCCGTGGGAAAACACGCTTTTGTTAGAAGGCAGAAGTAAGAAAAGTCAATAAGTAACACTGAAGATGCAGAACGATTCAATCACAAATGATAGTAATCATTTTGTACAAGTTTAGTACTTCTCTAGCGCCTTCAACACAATCCAAACTCTGCTCCTTAGGGACAAGCTGACAGAGATGGGAGTAGAGTCATACTTGGTGGCATGGATCGTGGACTATCTTACAGACAGACCTCAGTATGTGCATCTCGGGAACTGCACGTCTGACATTGTGGTCAACACCACAGGGGACTGTACTTTCTCTGGTCCTGTTCAGCCTATATACATCGGACTTCCAATACAACTCGGAGTCCTGCCACGTGCAAAAGTTCGCTGACGACACTGCTATGGTGGGCTGCATCAGGAGTGGGCAGGAGGAGGAGTATAGGAACCTCATCAAGGACTTTGTTAAATGGTGCGACTCAAACCACTTACACCTGAACACCAGCAAAACCAAGGAGCTGGTGGTGGATTTTAGGAGGACCAGACCCCTCCTGGACCCCGTGGTCATCAGAGGTGACTGTGTGCAGAGGGTGCAGACCTATAAATACCTGGGAGTGCAGCTGGATGATAAATTGGACTGGACTGCCAATATTGATGGTCTGTGCGAGAGAGGACAGAGCCAACTATACTTCCTTAGAAGGCTGGCATCCTTCAACATCTGCAATAAGATGCTACAGATGTTCTATCAGACAGTTGTGGCGAGCGCCCTCTTCTACACGGTGGTCTATCTATCTATCTATCTATCTATCTATCTATCTATCTATCTATCTATCTATCTATCTATCTATCTATCTATCTATCTATGAATTATATAGTGCCTTTCATCTGTCTATCTATCTATGAATTATATAGTGCCTTTCATCTATCTATCTATCTATCTATCTATCTATCTATCTATCTATCTATCTATCTATCTATCTATCTATCTATCTATCTATCTATCTATCTATCATATAGTGCCTTTCATATCTATCTATCTATCTATCTATCTATCTATCTATCTATCTATCTATCTATCTATCTATGAATTATATAGTGCCTTTCATCTGTCTATCTATCTATGAATTATATAGTGCCTTTCATCTATCTATCTATCTATCTATCTATCTATCTATCTATCTATCTATCTATCTATCTATCTATCATATAGTGCCTTTCATATCTATCTATCTATCTATCTATCTATCTATCTATCTATCTATCTATCTATCTATCTATCTATCTATCTATGAGTTATATAGTGCCTTTCATCTATCTATCTATCTATCTATCTATCTATCTATCTATCTATCTATCTATCTATCTATCTATCTATGAATTATATAGTGCCTTTCATCTGTCTATCTATCTATCTATGAATTATATAGTGCCTTTCATCTATCTATCTATCTATCTATCTATCTATCTATCTATCTATCTATCTATCTATCTATCTATCTATCTATCTATCTATCTATCATATAGTGCCTTTTCATCTATCTATCTATCTATCTATCTATCTATCTATCTATCTATCTATCTATCTATCTATCTATCTATCTATCTATCTATCTATCTATCTATCTATCTATCATATAGTGCCTTTCATCTATCTATCTATCTATCTATCTATCTATCTATCTATCTACTATCTATCTATCTATCTATCTATCTATCTATCTATCTATCTGTTATATAGTGCCTTTTCTATCTATCTATCTATCTATCTATCTATCTATCTACTCTATCTATCTATCTATCTATCTATCTATCTATCTATCTATCTATCTATCTGTTATATAGTGCCTTTCATATCTATCTATCTATCTATCTATCTATCTATCTATCTATCTATCTATCTATCTATCTATCTATCTATCTATCTATCTATCTAGTGCTAACTAGAATCTGTCATGCGGGCCGCACAGATTTCTGTTGCGCCTGCGCTATAGCACAAATGCCAGTACAAATCACAACGTAAATGCCCGGGTCACTAACCGTAGATTTGACCGCTCGTGTGGACAGGGCCTTAGGACTGCTTTGACCCCCCCAATGCCCTGATCTGTGCCTCACCACAATTCGATTGCTCTCTCTGGACTCCATGGATTGGTGTGACTTGTGGGACCCTCTATACACAGGGCCACGTGTGACTTTCCAAACAGTCCAGCTTGACAGTCAAGTTCTGCCCGCATCTCAAGGAGAAGTCAAGCAAACAGGAGGCACCTGACCACAATCTGGAGGGCCACAGCCAAGGATCTGAAGACTCCCATGCAGGAGAGATTTCCGTTTTTGGATTTTTAATAGAGGTGGCACGGTGGGGTAGCGCTGCTGCCTCGCTAGTTAGGAGACCAGGGTCTGTAGACCTCCTGTATATCAGTCCAGGGCACTAAGTCCGGATTGACGTCACCACAGTGTCACTTCTGTCAACACACTTGTGTGGGGATCTGATGGGCCCTTTAAATGAAAGAATTTCAGAAAGAAGGTTAGAAAGTGAATGGGAGGGGTCAATAAATCGCTCCTTCTGATGTCAAAAAAGTCCCCGCTGTCACGCCGAGGGGATTGGCTCACATGTCCTCACCAGTTAGTCCTCTTATGGTGCCTTGTACTTTTCAGCTGCGGTTCAAGTTGAGTGTCCCAGAGGATAAAAGACAAACCTGGTGACCTCTCCCTCTCTCCTTTGTGTCTTTCAGATTCTTCACTGCGCCGTTGGTGAGTGGACATCGCCTGTGAGCTGCCGTTTCCCGTCGTTGAGCGCTGCCCTTTGTTAATCGTATCTCTGCTTTTGTGATCTTCTCTCTCGCTCTCTCTCTCTTTTTTTTTGTTTGTGTCAAGGAATCGTGCACACTTCTGTGATTGTCACTGGGGTCCAAGTGTCTTCAAGGATCTTCATGGTCTGGTTTGTCACTAATAGCATTAAACAAGTAAGTAGCCGCTGCACCGCCGCTGCCTGTTTTTGGGGGCTGCTGGCCTTTAATTTGAGGCCCCTTCTTGCTGATTTCTTCAAACTTGTTATTTTATTGAACTGTAATCGGAATAACAACAGGACATGAAAGAGGAAACAAAACCAAAAAAGTGAAAGCAGAAGCCATAACCCTCCGTAACTCCCCCCTGTCCCACCACGAGGCCCAGAGAATAGAAAGGGAAAGGAACCACAATCAAGTCAAGAGAGTCTCAGTAAAGAAGAGTCACATCAGAGACTGTGGGGGTCCTATGGTGACCCTCTACCCCCCCCCCCCCCCCCCCCCCCCCCCCATACTCCTTATCATGTAGACTTTAGCAGAATGCCCCAAACCCCCTACAACTCTGTGGTCAGGTCCTGCACTTTCACACTTCCACCCCGCTTCCCACAGGCAGTTAGACAACGTGAAGAACAGGCAGGAGAAGGGCTGACACATGTGATTAATTACACACTATGGGTGAAATGATTATGAACAAAATAAAATGAATGTGACCAAAAAAATAAAAATACCAGTTCAGGCGCCTCCCGGCTAAACTTCAGTCTCGCTTCGTCTCTGCTACCTCATGGCATTTGAACGGAGTATTGAAAGAGGCAACATGTCTGTCTCAGAATGGCTGCCCAGGTAGAGCTGCCTTCATCGTGGAGGTGGTCTTCTCTGCATGGCCAGATGGCGAGAGAGTCACCAGCTTATACCATCGCTATCACAATCCTGGACCAATGGGTGCAGGCGGCTCCCTTGGTCCATCCAGCCACAATCCAACTGCAGTGACCAATAGTATCAGTCCGCTTGTTCCATCCTGGGCCAATCACTAAAGAGATAGCTCAACCTCACCACATTAACACCCCTAAGCATTTCCTGTAGTTCCAATTAGACAGGAGAAAGGGAAATAATGAACCCATAATCTCCTCATCAATGAAACTCTGGGGGTAGAAAACTGCTTTGTCCAGATTTATGACTCTTTAACATTATAAATACGCATCCATTATCTAACCCACTTTATCCTAACTACAGGGTCAAGGAGGTCTGCTGGAGCCAATCCCAGCCACATTATAAATATAGAGATATCAAATATTTATATGCGATATCACTCATTATACTCACCACTAGGGGGGGCAGCAGCATTCTTGGAGGTAAACACCTCACTGTATCTAGCTCAGGTTTCAATCAAAGTGGTCGATATGCCATTAACTGTCACTACAATTATTAAAGTTGTCACAAGAATAGACAAGAACCATAAAAAGGTTTGGGGCAGCCGCCTGTATGCTGCAAAATGAGTGATAATGGTGTACAGTTGTGTACAGGTTTGAGTCCAAGACATCTATCTATCTATCTATCTATCTATCTATCTATCTATCTATCTATCTATCTATCTATCTATCTATCACTGATTTGAGGCCACAAAGATGGTGGCTTTAAAGGAGAGTGGAGGAAGTGATGTCATTATTGGGGCCGGGAACCTGAAGGTGGTGTCATTGGGGGCCGGGACCGGAAGTGACATCGTCATTGGGGATGGGAACCAGAAGTGGTGCCATTGGGTCCCAGGGCTGGAAGTGATGTCATCATTGGGGCCAGGAACCAGAAGTGGTGTCATTGGGGCCGGGGACTGGAAGTGACGTCGTCACTTGGGATGGGAACCAGAAGTGACATCGTCATTGGGGACGGGAACCAGAAGTGGTGTCATTGGGGCCAGGGACTGGAAGTGACATCGTCATTGGGGCCGGGAACCCCAGAATTGATGTATTCATTGGGCCCAGAATCAGACGTGGTTTCATTGGGGCCCAGGACCGGAAGTGACGTCGTCATTGGGGACAGGAACCAGAAGTGGTGCCATTGGGGCTGAGGACTGGAAGTGACATCATCATTGGGGCTGGGAACCCCAGAAGTGGTGTCATCATTGGGCCCAGAACCAGATGTGGTATCACTGGGGCCCAGAACTGCAAGTGACATCATCATTGGGGATGGGAACCGGAAGTGACGTCTTCGTTGGGGACAGGAACCAGAAGTGGTGTCAATGGGGCCAGAGACTGGAAGTGACGTCATCATTGGGGCCGGGAACCCGGAAGTGGTGTCATTGGAGGCGGGGGGGCGAAAGTGACTTTATCATTGGGGGGCGGAACCAGAAGTGGCGGAATTTCCCGTAGCTAGTCTGCAGAGAAGTAAGAGAATGAGTTAGTGCACTCCGCCACCCCCTGGTCTGGCATGGAATTACTCTCCTTCAGGCCCTTTAGCTGCCTCCCATGCGCACGTGTGTGACAATGTCTACTATAAAGCCAAATATTTGTGGTCACCACACTTACCTCCTGCATGAGTTTGTTGGAAATCCCTTTTCTGAAAACTGTGGGCATTCATGTAGCTTTCACAGCCTCCTCTCTTCTTTCCACAACATGCCAGAGTGTGTCTGAGGGGTTTTGTACCCATTCGCCCAAAAGAGTATTTGTGAGGTTGGAAGAGTAGACCCATCTCACTTACTGCATCCCATTATTAGTGCTGAGGTGAGGACTCTGTGCAGGCCACTTGAGGTCCTCCATGTCTTTATGGCCCAGACGAGAGCACAGGCATGGCTGGAACAGGAAAAGGGCCGTCAACAGACTGAAGCACACAATTGTCTACAAGGTCTTTGTATGCTGCAGCATTAACAGGACCATCAGTGGAGCCAAACCCTGCTGTGATCCTTCTTCCACCCTTCTTTATGGTGGACACAATGCAGTCCAGAAAGTGCTGTTCTCCTGGCACCTGCTAAAGAGTTTGTGAAGTATGAGTTGTCACTCCATGTTTCCACTGCTCCAGAGTCCAATGGCAGGTGATGTGCTTTATGCCACTCCGGCCGATACTTGGCATTGTGCGTAGTAATCTTAGGCCCATTTGGAGAGGCTTCTGTCATGCAGTTCTTGCAACCAGGGAGCCCTTTGGAACTCTTATGACTGATGCCATGGAAGATGGGTCACTCTTTGAGTTTGAATGGTCTACCACTTTGTGGCTGAGCTGTTGTTGCTCCTCAGTGCTTCCACTTCACAATTGACCGGGGCAGATCTAGCAGAGCCAAAATGTCACGTACTGACTTGTGGCATCCTAGGACGATGTCACACTTAAAGTCACTGAGCTCTTCATGGTGGCCCAGTATTGGTCAATGGAGACTGCACAGCTGCGTTCTTCATTAACAATGAAACACCTAAACTCAGTCATCTGGAGGGGAGGCTACAAGCTGTTGGTCCCACAGTGTAATAACGAATAGGAATGACAATCCACATACTAATAGACTAATGACAACAGTTACTTGGTTAAGATGGGTCAAATTGCAGCAGGATGACTGCCAGTTGTCCACATTAATGAGTTTGGGGGGTCTTTGTGTGAGGAAGAAGAAGAAGTAGTAATAGTTCTTTCAGGAAGTCCCGTTCCTAACTACCAATTAATTACAAGGTGAAGAGACAACCACAGAGCAAATGGCTAAAGAGTGTAGAAACGGTGGAGCCGATCCCTTTTGCTTTGTATTGCTGTTCTGAACGTTGAGAGCGTTAGGACATCATTCATGTTCTCCTTCCTTCAGCACAATCTTCTCTTACTTACTTCATCTTTTTTCTCTTTTCTTTTTATTTTGGGGAAGATCCAGAATGAAGAGAGTGTCCTTCTGTTCCTGGTTGTGTGGACGGTGACAGAGATTACTCGATATTCCTTCTACACCTTCAATCTGCTCAACCACTTGCCGTACTTCATTAAATGGGCCAGGTGGAGACACTCGCGCTGAGGTTTTTGATTTGCACGGAGTGTTGTGTGCCGTGGACTAACCGCCAGTCACTGACTAACCTGTGTGATGGCTAATCGGTGAGTAGAAAGCAGTTGACATCCCACCGCTGACACCATGTGCTGCTTGTGTTCAAATTGCATAAACATCCACAACAAGATGGTGAGCACCAAAGAGGTGCTATAAACTGATGGTCAGCGAGCGGCTAAGCGGACATTTTCTATTTAATATCAAGAGTTTATAATCCCAAAATCCCAGCCATGAGAGGGGAAGCAACACCCTGAATGAAGTCCTCAGCAGAAACAAAGCTAAAGATGTTTCTTTTTTGACTTTGGTAAAGCATCTTCAGAAAGCTCAACACGTGACACAAGTAGGACAACTGAATTTCTGAAAATCGTGTGCAAAAAACGTGTACAAAAATGGCAGGTGGTGTACTGAGTAGTCCTGGCTCACTGCACACTGCTCCATTTCTCTGAATTCTGCTTTCCTCTCCTTGAATTTTGTTTGCTCTTAGCTTCATGTTTTCATTATTATGGACGCTGAGAGAGGATGTGCCGTATTGTTAGGGGTTTCTTTTATTGTCTTCTTGAATAAATGGGATCATTTTCTTGAGAGGGTGGCACGGTGGCGCAGTGGGTAGCGCTGCTGCCTCACAGTTAGGAGACCCAGGTTTGCTTCCCAGGTCCTCCCTGCGTGGAGTTTGCATGTTCTCCCCGTGTCTCGGTGGGTTTCCTCCCACAGTCCAAAGACATGCAGGTCAGGTGCATTGGCGATCCTAAATTGTCCCTAGTGTGTGCTTGGTGTGTGGGTGTGTCCTGTGGTGGGTTGGCACCCTACCCGGGGTTTGTTCTTACCTTGTGCCCTGTGCTGGCTGGGATTGGCTCCCCCCCCCCCCCCCCCCCCCCCCCCCCATGACCCTGTAGTTAGGAAATAGCGGGTTGGATAATGGATGGATGGATGGATTTTCTTGAGATCATGAGAAAACAAAATGTTTTCCAAAGATAAAGCGTTGAGCTTATTGGACTTGGTATGATGTCTGGATTGCCGGTCACTCGAGACCCTGAGCGAGTCACCTGACCTGCCTGTGTACACCAATTGGAAAAGCAAATGAAATGGAACCAGTTGTACCATAAATGTTGCAAAGCGTCAGCCGAACAAGTCAATGTAATGTAAAATACACTCCAACAGATGGTGCACTGTAGGCATTAACACCTAAGTCAGTGCTGATTTACTAGTAAGATTTCCACCTGCCTTCTAACAGCTGGCAGATTTGGTGGAACAAACACAAGTAACAAAGATAAAGATTTGGGGCTGCCACCCGTATACTCGAAATAAGCGATGGACTGAAGCAAAGACGGTCTTCACAGACGGAGTTCAGAACCGAATACTTTGAGTTAAGATGGCATTGACGGGAAGTGACATCACGGGAGCCGGAACAGGAAGTGAGGTCAGAACAGCCAGGCGGGATTTCCTTCTGTTGGTCACCCCCTGGTCCGGTGTACAATTACAATTATTTAAGCGTCTCAGCTGCCTGCTCTGCACACGTGTGTCACAGTTTAGAATTGAAAAGCAGAAAAAAAAGAGCAGAGAGGTAAAGACTGAATAAATATTTTAATAAAACTGAAACAAAAGCCAAAGCGAGAGACTCGGCACGGCTCATCTACGTCATTCAAAGTGAGGCTAAGACAAAAGTGAAAAATGAAATGTGAGGCCAAAGGAACATCACAAAAGTTAGAAGATGTCAGCATGGCAGTACAGTCAGGTGCGGGTAAGGGCAGCGAGGGCATCAGGGCACTGAGCTCAGTAGGCTGGCTCTGGAACCTTCTCAGTCCACTTCTGGGTTATGGGGGCCAAGGGTTACTCCACCAAGGTTAGGCAAAAAGGCTGAAGACAGGCCTGGACACACACACACACACACACACACAGTGACAGTCTGCAGTGAGCACAGTCCCTAGTAAGCCTCTTGTAGTGAACTCCGTCTTTGTTGTAATTTTCATGAAATGGGACAGCAAAGCAAGATCTTCAGTTACAACAAATGTCAGGGAATAACAGGAGTGACAGGCGAGTGACCGTTGTGGACATCAGGTCATTGTGCCACTTGGCTGGTGGAAACTGATGCTGACGTGAAACAGTCTGCAGGTGGTGGAGCTGTGCGGTTGGTTCTGCGAAACGTTAACACCGAGGCCGTGTGTATCACGCCACAGGCGGCGCCTTTCGTGTCCCATTGATGTTTTGTTTACTTTGCTTGCATTTTGTTTAACTTGTGACTGAGGACTGAGATGGCGATTCACCAGCTCACATCTGTTTACACTGAAGCCGCAGGAAAGACCTGATTCAGCAGAAACAGTTTGCTGATTTGGAGGTTTGTCTGTGGGCCTCGGCTGATCCTGCCAACTAAGGATTGCCTGCCCACCCGCCCGCACAAGCAAATTGTGACAGTGACGTCCTACCAGCACTCACAGCCTGCTGGTGCTTTGTTGATTTGTACTGGGGATCTGTTTGCTGTCCAAAGTGACCATTGGGGGTGAAAAAAGGTGAAAATACGCAAAACATACAAGGTGGTGGGACCGTTGTCAAGGTGAAGTCAAAAGAGTAAAGTCATTCGTAGTTGAAGTTGCACGGAATGTTTCTCTGTTTTAAAACGGACGAGTTCAACAATTTACCAATGCTTCTCGGTGGGAGATTTTCAGACTCGGCACAGACAGCACAGTCTCTTGGAGATACCCCAATAGAAATTGAAATGTCTGGACAGGGTTCCTTGAAGGTTATACTTGCCACATTTCAACAAAAATGGTCTACAGGGTGGAGCTGTGGTGTTTCTTGAGGATATACAGACAGACAGACAGACAGATGGATGGACGGACAAACAGACAGACTGCGCAACAAACAGACAGACGGACAAACAGACAGACAAACGGACAGACCAACTGAGGATCAGATGAACAGACAGACAAATAGACAGACAGACGAATGGTCAGACAGACAGACGGACTAACAGACATACAGACAGACAGACCAACCGAGGATCAGATGAACAGACAGACAGACAGACGGTCAGACAGACAGACGGACTAACAGACATACAGACAGACAGACCAACCGAGGATCAGATGAACAGACAGACAGATAGACAGACAAACAGATAGATGGACGGACAGACAGACAGACAGACAGACCAAGCAAGGATCAGATGAACAGACAGACAAACAGACAGACAGACAGACAGACAGACAGACAGACAGACGGTCAGACAGACAGATGAACTAACAGACAGACAGACCAACCGAGGATCAGATGAACAGACAGACGGATAGACAGACAAACAGATAGATGGACGGATGGATGGACAGACAGGCAGGCAGACAGACAGACAGACATGTAAATGCACCTAGAAGAGGAGAGAAGACAAAGACGATGTCTTCTTAGCAAAGCATGTGACCCCAGTAAGATGTTTCCACACATCGTGTAAATTCAGGTCCGTTTTATCTGCACAATTCATTCTAACGTCCTCATTTTTCTTAAGAAAGCAACAAGACCCATGCGTTCCTTCAGTTCTTCTGAAAGCTGCGCTGAGCAGATTGCACGTTGGTGTCACTGTCTTCACTCGACGGTCGTCTTTGTCTGGCGGCTGCGGAGCTCATGAAGGGTTACTGCAGACCACAGGTTTCAGTGGGCGTGTCTAGGGGCGGGGTAACTGTCAATCAAACTGGCCTTGACGGCTGTACTCGCGGTTCCCTGGAGGTTCACCGGCGCTCGACTCTGCCACTCATTTCCGGGTTTCCTGGCTGAGGCCGAGGATTCGTGTTTGGTTCGTGCCAACTGCTGAGCCTCCCTGTTGTTTAGGCTGCTCAGAAAGTTTCATAAATTCACTGAGATTTTACTCTTTGAACACCTGAACACCATAATCTTTTTTATTTTATTTTATTTTTAATTTGCACCATTTAAATGTGTCATTGAGTTTGGTGCTTGCAAATCCCTACATCCAACGACTCTTACTGACGAATGTCGCCCGCGTTTCCTCGACCTTTTCGTCCTGATCTTTTCATGTAAAACGCTTCCAAGTTATAAAGAAAGCAAAGGTGTGAACTCACAAAAGAACAGATGGCAGTCAGATTGACATCACCCCAGGGGTGCCATTTTTAAACGTTAAGGGGCATGTGCTCTGGGCTCCTAGGAGGGCACTCACCCTCCCAGAACCTTGACGTCTGGTAATATTGAGTGCGCTCTGTGGCCACTGAGGGACACCATTTATGTAACTAAAGAAATCTGCAGAACTTCTTACTGTCATTGATGCTAGCAAAGAGAAAGTAAATTGTCAGCTTTGCCATCTGTTTGTGCCAAACACCACACTGGTGTTCTAAATCCATTTAAATTAAATCCCATATTTTAAGGGGAACACGTAAAGTCCTGTGTGCCATTTCGACCAATCAGTTTTAATAGAGTTGTGAAGTCTTCATTTGAATTTTGAATTTTGCTTATGCCATCGATCTTTGAGGTTTCTGTATCTTGTGTGCTTTTTCGGGGGCCTTGTGGTGAGGCTGGCACTGTCCAGGGCATAGCTTGATCCTGCAACACAACTTGTTTTTCTTGGCGATTCCCATAAGGTGTGTGTCACACACTTTGTGTTTTTATTTTTCACGTGGCACCTTTGGTCACGATGCCCTCTCTAGAACAGTACCCACAAGTCAAGTGTGACACAAAGCATGGCGGCCGGCCCTCCTCAGCCGTCCACGGCTCTCCCTCACTCGTGGTGCTCCTTACAAGCCGATTGCTTGCACTTGAGTCTCTTCACGTGACAGCTCTACACCGGTGTGGTCCATTAACTTCCAGATCATCTCGCCGGCCCTCCAGAGGGTTTCATGTTCAGCTGCCATCATTTAAAGGCCATCTGTTTTGGTCATGGAATGCACTTTGTACATTTCTTTATGATCCTCTGGGGCGGAGGTCACGCCTGCTGCCCTCTTATGCCCCCAATTATACTTAACTCAGGGTCTCATCTGCTTCTCACGCCCCCATGCCCCCTTCTGATTGGACTTGGTGGCATTCTGTAACAGACTGCAGGTCAGAAAGGCAAATGTGGGCATCTGTGCCAGAGCAGCAGGCCAAATGAGAAACGTCAGACTTTGCAAATTAGCTGTGCAGTCGTAGGGACGAGGCGTTTAATTAGAGCTGGACAGGGAAAGATAGGAAGGGCGCTATATGATAGATTGGTAGGAAAGGCACTATAAAATAAGTAGATGGGAAATACTCTGTATGATATTAACATAGGAAAGGCACTGCATAACTGACTGATCAATGGGAGAAATACTCCAATAAATGCATGGGAAAGGCGCTATAAAAGAGATAAAATGCACTGCCTAGCTGACTAATCAATAGGAAAGACACTCTCATAAATACATGGGAAAGGCGCTATAAAAGAGATGGAAAAGCTCTACATAACATGGGAAGGGCACTGTATAATAAACAGATATGAAAGACACTGTAAAGGTGGATGGGCAAGGCGCCGTATGATAGCAGGATGGGAAATAGTAGAATACAACAATAGGAGAGACACTGTATAACAGACTAATCAGTGGAAGGCACTATATAATAGATGAGAAATACTTCATATAATATAAAAACAGGAAAGGCACTATATAACACACAGACAGATAGGAAAGACACAATAAAACAGATGGGAAACACTCTATGCATTAAAATGGGAAAGGCGCTATATAACAGATAGATGGGAAACACTCCATCCAAATTAACACTGACCACTGCCTGAGCAGATCTGCCCCTGTAGTCTGTCTTGTCCTTGTTTTTAGTTGCCATTCTTGTAGCACCGCGTCACACTTGAGTCTGACTGACCGCTGTTTTCCACCACAGGTACAACCTCTTCATCATCCTGTATCCCGTGGGAGTGGCCGGAGAGCTGATGACCATTTACGCTGCCTTACCCATCGTCCAGAAGTCGGGCATGCTTTCAGTGCGGCTTCCCAACAAGTACAACGTCTCGTTTGACTACTACTACTTCCTGATCATCGTGATGATCTCCTACATACCACGTAAGTAAAATGGCACCGGCGGAGCAGAGGCTCTTCATACGGTTAAACTCAGGAAAGCACAAACTGTGCACAAACCTGTCACTTCTTGTTAGGGTTACCCTGCAGAAATATCTCTGACCAAATGAATGAATGAGGAAATGCGTTGTAAAATGCAAAGATGGAAAATAAAAACCTGATACAGGAAGTGAATATCAATAAATGGTATTTTCTTGCTCATTTCTACATGTATCCACCTAATAAGATATGTGCTTGTGTTTCTTTGTGTCAGTCCGGTTTTCATTCCAACAGATGGCGCATCAAAAACATTTGTAGTAATAAAATGCATCGAATTTGTCATTCCAACAGATGGTCCATTACAAATATGAACACTGATTTTACAAATCCCATACCATATGGCACATCAAAAACATTTGTAATAATAAAATACATTGAATTTGTCATTCCAACAGATGGTGTATTACAAACATAAACAATGCTTTGAAAACTCTCAAACTAAATGGCACATAACAGAGAACTTACGGAATGCATTTGTAACTCCAACAGAGGGTCCATCACAAACATATTAATAAATATCCATTGCTTTTGTCATTTTAACAGAAGGCACATCCCGACCATTTGTAGTAATAACATGTGTTGCATTTTTCATTCCAACAGACAGCACATCACAAACATTGGTATTAATGCATTCCATTTGTCATTCCAACGGATGATGTATTACAAACATTAACAATTCTTTTACAAATTCCATACCAAATGGCATATAATAGAAACATATGCATTGCATTTGGCATTCCAACAGCTGGCGTTTCACAATCATTTTTAGTAATAAAATGCATTGGTTTGGTCATTTTAACAGATGGCACATCCCAAACATTTGTAGTAATGTACTGCATTTGTCATTCCAACAGATGGAGCATCACAGTCATTTGACATGTTCACAGGGGGCACATCATTACCATTTGTAGTAAATACAATGTGTTGCATTTGTCACTTCAACAGATGGCACATCACAAAGATTAATACTACTTTTATGAATCCTGTTGCAAATGGCATATAACAGAAACACATTTGTTGCATTTTACACTCTAACAGATGGTGCACCACAATCATTTGTAGTAATAAAATGCATTTTCTTTAATCAATGGATCGTTAATGACCACAGAGAGTCAGGACCTCTGAAGGACTGCACCATTTTTTTTTCATCAATCACAGTAACCGCCTTAGGGCATTGGGGTCCACACACACACCACACTATAAAAGCCCTCTGATTTCCTCTGCTAGCTGCAATCCAAACTTTTTCCTACATGGTCTCCCATCCATATAAAGGCAGGTGCAGGTGGTGTGCACTCTTTACATTGTGTTTTTATTTATTTACCCATCACACCTGACAATCCATGTATTTAATTAAATTTCTCCTCAATGGTCCTCCATACTCTCCTCATTTTATTGCTTCCTTCCCTCCTCCTTTGCCTCCTGCAGGACACTCGAGCTCAGCCGGTCATCGAGTAGTCGTTTGTTGTCCAACGCTGCCACCTAGTGGATTCACAAAAACACAACACCTCTCTTGCTACAACAATTTATTCAGCGCTGGGGTCTCTAGCTCAGTTTATGGAGGGTGGGCTACAGGGTTTTATTCCAACCCAGTGAATGTGCCACTGACCGGGTAACGGCACCCAACCACTTAACTGAAATTCTTTTTAATTGACCTCCCCCAAACCCCCACCCCATTATTTGTGCATCTGTTTCCTCGTTGCTCTTTCACTTTATTTTCAGGTCATTCCACTCCGCCATAAAGACGCCTTGTGTTATGGTGGGTCAGTAACTCGGTTCTGTTTGACTGACCCTCCGTTTTGTCTCCTTGATCCCGCAGTGTTTCCACAACTTTTCCTCCACATGCTCCGCCAGAGGAGGAAGGTGCTTCACGGGGAAGTCTTCGTTGAAAAGGACGACTGATGGAGCCGAATCCCATGCCTCTGACCTCCTCCAAGATGACGAGACTGTGCAGCTCGGTGCTAAAAATGACACGTGTGCCCCGTGCAGGTCAAGTATCACGAAACATGGAACAAGAATAAACAAAACAGCTGTGCAAGAAATGCCCGGCCTGCCCGCTCTTATTTCTTACCTCGAGACGACACGCCAATGACGACTCGCGCGACTTCTTCTGCCACTTGTGACAGGACAGCGTCCTCGGTGCGTGTGTGCGTGTGTGTGTCCTGTGGCCACGTGACCCGCTCCTGTTCGAGAGCCAGGACGCTGACCTGTACCATTTCTGAGGACACTGGCAGTGCCAACTGCCTGGCATCATCTTAACAGTAAATAAAAAAATAATAATAGCAATAAAATGACAAAACATGGTGAAAGTTCTGTCACCAGGGGCACACATGGCTGAGGAGTGGTCCATAAGGACTTTAGCAAATGTTTCATCCAGGAGCAGCTGCCATTGTGTTTGAGAAAACTCCGCGTCATCAGTTGTAGTGAAAAATGAAAATTCCATCTTAACATCGGAAAAATATTACTGAAGGTTTGGCAGATGTGTTACTGTGTCAGGACACAAAAGAATAGACCACCGGTGAGGGCCACTGAGTGGGCGGGGCGAAGGCAGGAAAGTGGGCGGGGTTCAACCCTTCATCAAGCGGTGGATAAGCAGTCAGATCTATCTATCTATCTATCTATTATATAGTGCCTTTCATATATCTCTCTCTCTATCTATCTATCTATCTATCTGTTTATCATATAGTGCCTTTCACATCTATCTATCTATTATATAGTGCCTTTCATATCTATCTATCTATTATATAGTGCCTTTCATATCTATCTATCTATCTATCTATCTATCTATCTATCTATCTATCTATCTGCTTATCATATAGTGCCTTTCACATCTATCTATCTATCTATTATATAGTGCCTTTCATATCTATCTATCTATCTATCTATCATTCTATCTATCTATCTATCTATTTATCATATAGTGCCTTTCACATCTATCTATTATATAGTGCCTTTCATATCTATCTATCTATCTATCTATCTATCTATCTATCTATCTATCTATCTATCTATCTATCTATCTGTTTATCATATAGTGCCTTTCACATCTATCTATCTATTATATAGTGCCTTTCATATCTATCTATCTATCTATCTATCTATCTATCTATCTATCTATCTATCATATAGTGCCTTTCATATCTATCTATCTATCTATCTATCTATCTATCTATCTATCTATCTATCTATCTATCTATCTATCTATCTATCTATCATATAGTGCCTTTCACATCTATCTATCATATAGTGCCTTTCATATCTATCTATCTATCTATCTATCTATCTATCTATCTATCTATCTATCTATCTATCTATTATATAGTGCCTTTCATATCTATCTATCTATCTATCTATCTATCTATCTATCTATCTATCTATCTATCTATCTATCTATCTATCTATCTATCATATAGTGCCTTTCATATCTATCTATTATAGTGCTTTTCATATCTATCTATCTATCTATCTATCTATCTATCTATCTATCTATCTATCTATCTATCTATCTATCTATCTATCTATCATATAGTGCCTTTCATATCTATCTATCTATCTATCTATCTATCTATCTATCTATCTATCTATCTATCTATCTATCTAGCTATCATATAGTGCCTTTCACATCTATCTATCATATAGTGCCTTTCATATCTGTTTATTATATAGTGCCTTTCATATCTATCTATCTATCTATCTATCTATCTATCTATCTATCTATCTATCTATCTATCTATCTATCTATCGATCATATCTATCTATCTATCTATCTATCTATCTATCTATCTATCATATAGTGCCTTTCACATCTATCTATCATATAGTGCCTTTCATATCTGTTTATTATATAGTGCCTTTCATATCTATCTATCTATCTATCTATCTATCTATCTATCTATCTATCTATCTATCTATCATATAGTGCCTTTCACATCTATCTATCATATAGTGCCTTTCATATCTGTTTATTATATAGTGCCTTTCATATCTATCTATCTATCTATCTATCTATCTATCTATCTATCTATCTATCTATCTATCTATCGATCATATAGTGCCTTTCATATCTATCTATCTATCTATCTATCTATCTATCTATCTATCTATCTATCTATCTATCTATCATATAGTGCCTTTCACATCTATCTATCATATAGTGCCTTTCATATCTATCTATCTATCTATCTATCTATCTATCTATCTATCTATCTATCTATCTATCTATCTATCTATCTATCTATCATATAGTGCCTTTCACATCTATCATATAGTGCCTTTCATATCTGTTTATTATATAGTGCCTTTCATATCTATCTATCTATTATATAGTGCCTTTCATATCTATCTATCTATCTATCTATCTATCTATCTATCTATCTATCTATCTATCTGCTTATCATATAGTGCCTTTCACATCTATCTATCTATCTATTATATAGTGCCTTTCATATCTATCTATCTATCTATCTATCTATCTATCTATCTATCTATCTATCTATCTATCATATAGTGCCTTTCACATCTATCTATTATATAGTGCCTTTCATATCTATCTATCTATCTATCTATCTATCTATCTATCTATCTATCTATCTATCTATCTATCTATCTGTTTATTATATAGTGCCTTTCATATCTATCTATCTATCTATCTATCTATCTATCTATCTATCTATCTATCTATCTATCTATCTATCTATCGATCATATAGTGCCTTTCATATCTATCTATCTATCTATCTATCTATCTATCTATCTATCTATCTATCTATCTATCTATCTATCTATCTATCATATAGTGCCTTTCACATCTATCTATCATATAGTGCCTTTCATATCTATCTATCTATCTATCTATCTATCTATCTATCTATCTATCTATCTATCTATCTATCTATCTATCTATCTATCTATCTATCTATCATATAGCGCCTTTCCCTCCAGTCTACAGTCAGGCGCCCACAGTGTCATTCATATCTGTCATCTTTGTTATCTGATATGTTGTCCCTCGTGTGTCCCCAATTTATTTAAATGCACGTTCCACACGGTGTACTCGTGTTGTCTCTAATGTCTGATTCGTGTTCCGGTGGTCTCACACAGATCAGGTGTCCTCTCATTTCAGGCAGTCAAACCAGTTTAGACCAACAGATTCTCAGTAAAACTTCTCATTTCGCCTGCACAGAAGTACCAGTCTGTGTGACGAGTCCACTTAGTCCAGCAGACAGCAGCGAGTCACTAAGTGACAGACATTGTCCATTGTGGCCTCAGGGACTGACAGGTGTCATCAGGTGTCATCTTTTATGTACCTCCACGTGCCACTGAACTGCATGTCTAGAAATGTGACCATAAATGAAAGCTGGAGGTCCCAGAGTGACCCTGAGGTCTGGCCGTCCCTCACCTGGTCATTATGGTCAACTGTGCCCTTTAAAGAAATGATGGAAAGTTGAAAGAGATGTTTGAGGTCAACCACAAGTCCTAAAACTAGATAAAGAAAGTCCAATGAAACCAATGACTCAGAACAGTTGACTTGTTCACTAAATTATTGATGGAAATAATCCAACACGGCCTAGTTGCGTGTGAAGCTGCTTTCAGTAAGTGGTGAGACCCCCGTAAGCAATCAGCTGAACGTTTCTAGTCCTGCACTTTTCAGCCATTCCTACTTGGAGAGCTTCTTCAACTTGAGCATGTTGGTGGGCTTCCTCATGTGAAGTGCTTTCTGTCTTCAGGTCTAGTGTTTGACTTGGTCATTCCAATATGTGACATCATTTCTGCTTCACCTAGTCATGACTTGAGTGTTTGGGGTCCTTGTCCTGCTGCATGACCCCACTTTTTCTTGAGCTTCGGTTCATGAATGGACACCCTGATATTTCCTTGTAGAACCTGCTGACACAATTCATAATCCATAGCCCCGTCAATGACAGTAAACCATCCCTGGTCCAGAATCTACAAAGCAGGCCCAGCTGATGATCCTCACATCACTTCGTTTCACAGATGGCATAAAACTGTTGTGCTGCAATGCAGAGTTTGCCTTACGCCAGACATAACACGTCTCAATCAAGACAAAAGTTCCATTTTGGACTCGTCCTTCCACAGAGGATCCTTCTGGAGTAGCCATGTGCTCTCAAACACACTTTGGATTGGAAGTGATGGTCTTTTTGGAGAGTGGTGGTCTTCTGGCAGCCCCACAATGTCCACCATTGTTGTTTGGTGATCTCCTGATGGTGGACTCCTCAGCACTGAGCTTGGCCAATGCAAGATAGGACTTTAGGGTCTCAGACTTTACAGTGGAGCCCCCTGAAGTGTTACCCCCTGTGCTCTTGGAGTGATCTTTGGTGGTTGAGGAGTGTAGAGAACCACCCAATGGAGTGAGAACCTGAGAAGTCCTCACATGACACACACAAACCTCACACAGGATTACATTCCTCAAAACACAAACAGGAAGGTCTTGTGTTGGGGTTTTGGTGTCATTTGTAGATCCGGGTTCTCTTTATTTAGTTTTAGGACTTGTGTAAAATTACAGGTTCACATAGTGTGTGTGTGTGTGTGTGTGTGTTAATGGGGCCTTTAGAAACTTCTCAGACCCCTTCACTTTTTAGACATTTTGCTTTCTTGTAGTCTTCTGCTCTAATCTTTTCAATTCACTTTTTTTTGTCATCAAGCAACACTTAATAGCCCAGAATGACAAAGAGAAGGACAGGACGTTAGAAAACACCGAAATACCCCACTGACACAAGTATTCAGACCCCCTTGCTTTGGCTCAGTGCACCCCCTTCTACTCATCATCACTGAGATGTTTGGAACCCACCCACCGTTGGTCAACTCAAGTGACTGGACTGAGTAAGAAAGACAAGCAGAAGAGTGGGGATGAGAGCAGGACCTTCAGACCACCAAAGCTCTCGTGGCCTGTCCACTTAACTCTTCTAAAAAACATCAAGTCGAGTGTTGAGGGTCCTTAAAGTCCTCCTGTCCACCACACTACTTGGTCGCTTAGTCCACTTGATGTCTGTGGTTCACGAAGAAAAACTTACTAATGTTTGTGTGAAATTCACCCTTCACAAGTTTCCAACTGTGTCCCCATGTTCTTGATGACCTAATTTTAAAGTCACCGTCTCGATCCACTGGACTAATTCCCTTCATCATTTTAAACACTTCAGTCAGATCTCCTCTTCATCTCCTTAAGGCTCAGCTCTTTTCATCTTTCCTCATAGCTCATCCCCTGTAGCCCTGAATCAGCCTAGTTGCTCATCTCTGGACCTTCTCTATTGCTGCTATGTCTTTATGGAGACCCAAACTGACCCCAGGACTCCAGATGAGGCCTCACCAGTGTGTTATAAAGTTTGAGCAGAACCTCCTGAGACTTGTACTCCACACATCAAGGCGCTATATAACCTGACATTCTGTTAGCCTTCTTAATGGCTTCTGAACACTGTCAGGAAGTCAATAGCTTAGAGTCCACTATGACTCCTAAGTCCTTCTCATAAGGTGGACTTTTGATGTTCAGACCACCCATTGTGTATTCAGACCTCACATTTTGACTTCCTATGTGTAATTCTTTACATTTACTGACATTAAATTTCATCTGCCACACATCTGCCCAAGCCTGCCTGCTGTCCAAGTCCTTCTGTGATGATATAACGGATTTCAAATTATCTGCTAGTCCATCTGCAAACTTCACCAGCTTGTTCCTTATATTCCTATCTAAATCATTTATAAATATTAAAAACAGCAAAAAAACTGCCCCCTGCTGGTCACCACTCTTAACATCATCCAATTCTGATGAGGTTCCTCACACCATCACCCTCTGCTTCCTGTGTCTGAGCCAATTCTGCACCCATTGACACCCTGAACTGCCACTTCTTTTTGCCCACCCTCTCATGTGTCACCTTATCAAATGCTCTCTGAAAGTCCACATCACTAATCTCATCTGCTCCTCTCTGGTCGTATCCTTTTGTTTCCTCCTCATAGAATTCCAGCCTGTTAGTTCACACAGCCTCCCTCTTCTGACCCCACGCTGACTGTCCTGTCCTTGCCAGGTGTTGCTCAATCTTATCCTTAATATTTCCTTCCATTAATGTTCCTGTGATGCCAGTTAAGCTTACTGGCCTGTAGTTGATTGGCTCCCCCCGTCACCTTTTTTATATAACGTGATGATATTTGTCATTTTCCAGTCCTTCAGAATCTCTCCAGTGTGCCGTCAAGTCAAGTTGGGGAGCAGCACTGGTACAGTGTGTTGTCGCACCCACCACACAATGAAACAACTCGGGATCCTGGTTTGCAACCACCTAGACAGACACGCGGTCCAGTCCCACCCTCCGGAAATTGGCAGTCCAGCCATTCAGGTCCCCAACAATGACGATCTTACGAGCCGGATCACCCTCAGGGAAACGTGCCACATGGCCATAGTGCCCTAACTGACGCTCCCTCACAATGCAGGTCATGTGCCTCATTTGGGACTCCATGAGCAACACAAAGTCAAACCAATGGTACCCAAGGATTTTCCGGAAAGGCACACATGAAGGAGTCCAGTCTTCGTCTCAGGTCACTGGAGAGCGTCCATGTCTCACAAACCGGAAGCACCAGGACTCTAAAGACTTGGACCTTCGTCCTTTTGCTGATATCAGGAGCGCCACACACCCCTTTCCAGTGACCTCATGACCCCCCATGCTCTCCCAATCCATCTACTGACTTTATAGGAAAAGTCACCAGAGACACAAATGTCACCACTGAGGTTAAGTAAACATCTTGATGAGGTCAACACTCTCTCCGCAGACAGACACACTGCTGATGGCCGTGCCCAAGAGGTCATTAAAGGCCTGGCTGTTGGTTTGATGGCCGTGCCCAAGAGGTCATTAAAGGCCTGGCTGTTGGTTTTTATCAGGACCCTCGCAAGCCCAGACACTCAGACTCCTCACTCCTCAGACCCCCGATCAGAGCCTCCATTATCTCCGTGAAGATCACAGCATCGTCAGTAAAGTCGAGATCAGTGAATCTTTCTTCACCAACAGATGCCCCACAGCCGCTGGACCCCACGACCTTGCCCAATACCCAGTCGATCCCAGCACTGACCAGAGTAGGAGCAGAACACACCACTGACGAACACCAGAATCAACTGGGAAAAGCACAGAGGTCCTGCCTCCACTCTGCACAGCACTCACAGTACCAGTGGACAGGCCGGCCATGATATCCAGCAACCTCGAGGGGATTCCGCGAATCCTCAGGATGTCCCACAGGGCGGCAGCTCGATCAACTGAGTCGAACGCTTTATAAAGAAACTCTGCTGATATTCGCGTTTGCGCTCCATGAGAACCCTCAGTGCCAGGATGCGGTCGATGGTGGACATCTTAGGTGTGCAGTGAATTCCTATAAATCTGTGTCAGGGTTTCTATCTGAAATCGCTGGCCTCCTTAAGAACTCGGTGGTACATCTGATCTGCTCCTGGTGATTTGTGTGATGTCAGCCTCTTTAATCTCAGCTGCTCGTCTCTCTCTACAGTTTCTAAATCCCTCAGCACCTCCTTAGTAGTCCCTGTTACTGCTCTGAGGTTATCCACTTGTGAAGACCTCATTAGCTCATCTGCTATCTCCCTGTCTGTATCTTTTAATCCTCCTTTACTCATCCTGATGCTCTTCACCTCCTCCTTGAGTCTTCTCTTACTATTAAGAGTCTCTTATGGTCGTCTGTCACCTTATCTGCTATTCCTCTCCAACTTAGCCTCTCTGATGTCCTTCTTAATGGTTGCCCTCCTGTTCTCATACGCCCTAACATTCACTTTGCAGTTATTCGTCTTATTTGTTTTATTCGTCTGTTTTTTCCTTTGCAGTTTCTTTTTTAACTCTTTATTAACCCACTCCTTTTGCATTTCCTATGAATTCCAGATGTAGGTCTGTCCCTGTCCTGCATGAAATGTCAGACATTTTTAAACCTGCGCCACTTCTCCTCAACTGTCTCCACACTCAACAGCTTCTCCCAGTCCATCCATCTTAGACTTTGACACATCTGCTCCAAATTTGCCCCACTAAAGTTAAACTTCACCATTCTGGTCTTTTTTACAACACACTGAGAATTGTGTTATATTCTGGTCACATGACCTCAGTGGTCCAATCACCTCTCCACCTTCAGTTCTTTCCTGATTATTACAAAACTCTAAATCCAGACAGGCGTCACCCCGCGTTGCTGTGTTAAAATCGGTCCCTGGTTACGTCTGCACCGCCTGCTCCCAGCGGTCCCAGAAGCTGAGCCATGAAGTCCAAGGAGTTGCCTGCAGAGCTTAGAGACATAATTGTGACAAGTCGCACAACTAGGGTGACCTCCACAATCCTTAAATGGAAGAAGGTTGGATCAACCAGGAGTCCTCCTTAGAGTTGACCACCCGGCCAAGCTGAGCATTCGTGGGAGGAGATGGGCCTTTGTAAGTGACCAAGACCCCAATGGCCACTCTGACTGAGCTCCAGAGAACCTGCGTAGAGATGGGAGAAACTTCCAGAAGGACAACCATTACTGTAACACTCTGCTGATCTGGCCTTTTTTAAACAGAAGTCTCTCTTTGGTTGAATATTCATGGAAGTCCACTTGCAGCTTGCAAAAAAGGGGGCATGTGAAGGATACACGTGCTGAGAAATAAGATTCTCTAAGATGACTGGAGGACAGCAGGCACTCTACAGTTCCAATGGTGGTGGTGATTGTTGTGGTGGCAGCTCTCAAGTTGCTTTTCATCATCAAGGACCTGAAAGACCACAAGGGGTTGAGGATGACCTGAACAACGCAAAGCATAGAGACATCCTTAACTGAAACCTCTTCAGAGCTCTCTGGACCTGATGATGGCCGAAGAGTCACAAAGCCGGGACAACTCTGGAGTGGGAATATCCACGAGTGGTCCGGCCAAAGCCCAGGCCTGAGCCCAACTGAACCTCTCTGGAGAGCCCTGAACATAACCATCCACTCATGGTCGCTGTCCACCCTGACCACTAAGAAGAATGGCAGAAATCACCCAAATCCAGGGCAGTCAATAAAGCCTGGAGCCACAAACCCAAGAAGACGCCCAGCTGGAATGGCTGCCAAAGGGGGCTTCACTGAAGGTCTGAATGCTCGTGTCAAGGTCACACTTCTGCTTTTTATTTTTACTAAATTGGAGTCATTTCATCTTCTCATTCGGGGTGCTGAGTGTTTCTTGATTAGGAAAGAAAGGAATTGAAATGATTTTACTGCAAGGCTGCAACATGAGGAATTGTGTGAGACTCACGTGAAGGGTCTGGAGACATTCTCAAGGCAGCGTAGCGAGGACATCAGCAAGGCCCAACACACATTTAAATGAATGGCTCACACTGGTAAGATTTTAAAGTCAGTTAACCAAACAGCACTTCATCATTAAGAAGTCTGCTTTAAAGCTAAATGTCCAGTTTGTCACTTGTATGGGGCACCAGAATGCTTAGAGTTACAGGGCATCTTCTGCAGGTAGGCACTCCTGAGAGTGACTGACGGGTTTAGAGCCCCTCTGACCCTGTGACACTAAACCAAGTCACATCAAAAATACTTAAATAAAACTTTAGTCACAGCACATGAACACAGGCCGGCATGAAATGAGAAGAAATCAGTTGGACATTTGAGCAGCCCACTGTAGTTTAGAATCTCACAGGCCTGTTCCCTCTCTGGCCAGCAGGGGTCTCTTCTGTTCTTTGGAAATCTCACACTTTTGAATTTTTGTTTTGCCAATCGAGGATCTCATTAAACTCAGTGGAAGCTTTCATAAATATGACAGACCATATGAGACCATCTACCAAGCCTGCTTATCCTGAGCAGGGTCATGGTGGGGGTGAAGCCTATCTCTCCAAGCATGGGGTGTAGGGATGGAACAACCTGTCACAGGGTGAACACACACACACACATTAGGAGCAATTTGGCTTTGCCAATCAACCCAACCTGCGTGTCTTAGGACTGTGGGAGGAAACCAAACAGAGACACAGGGAGAACATGCAGACTCCACATGGACACAACCATGGGAGAGCCTGACATCTGGATACAGAGACCATAATAATAATAATAATTCATTACATTTATATAAGGCAGAAACAGCAGACAGAAATGAAAGGCATCATATAATAGATAGATATAAATGAAAGGCAATATATAATAGATGGATAGATAGAAATGAAAGGCAATATATAATAGATAGAAGGATAGATAGAAATGAAAGGTACTATATAATAGATAGATAGATAGAAATGAAAGGCACTATATAATAGATAGATAGATAGATAGATAGATAGATAGATAGATAGATAGATAGATAGATAGATAGATAGATAGATAGATAGATAGATAGATAGATAGATGGGTGGCACGGTGGCGCAGTGGTAGCGCTGCTGCCTCGCAGTTAGGAGACCTGGGTTCGCTTCCCGGGTCCTCCCTGCGTGGAGTTTGCATGTTCTCCCCGTGTCTGCGTGGGTTTCCTCCGGGTGCTCCGGTTTCCTCCCACAGTCCAAAGACATGCAGGTTAGGTGGATTGGTGATTCTAAATTGGCCCTAGTGTGTGCTTGGTGTGTGGGTGTGTTTGTGTGTGTCCTGCGGTGGGTTGGCACCCTGCCCGGGATTGGTTCCTGCCTTGTGCCCTGTGTTGGCTGGGATTGGCTCCAGCAGACCCCCGTGACCCTGTGTTCGGATTCAGCGGGTTGGAAAATGGATAGATAGATAGATAGATAGATAGATAGATAGATAGATAGATAGATAGATAGATAGATAGATAGATAGAAATGAAAGGCACTATATAATAGATAGATGGATAGATAGAAATGAAAGGCACTATTTGATAGATAGATAGATAGATAGATAGATAGATAGATAGATAGATAGATAGATAGATAGATAGATAGATAGATAGAAATGAAAGGCATTATGTAATAGATAGAAGGATAGATAGAAATGAAAGGCACTATATAATAGATAGATGGATAGATAGAAATGAAAGGCACTATTTGATAGATAGATAGATAGATAGATAGATAGATAGATAGATAGATAGATAGATAGATAGATAGATAGATAGATAGATAGATAGATAGATAGATAGAAATGAAAGGCACTATATAATAGAGAGATGGATAGATAGAAATGAAAGGCACTATTTGATAGATAGATAGATAGATAGATAGATAGATAGATAGATAGATAGATAGATAGATAGATAGATAGAAATGAAAGGCACTATATAATAGACAGATGGATAGATAGAAATGAAAGGCACTATATAATAGATAGATAGATAGAAATGAAAGGCACTATATAATAGATAGATAGATAGATAGATAGATAGATAGATAGATAGATAGATATGAAAGGCACTATATAATAGATAGAAATGAAAGGCACTATATAGTAGATAGATGAATAGATAGAAATGAAAGGCATTATATAATAGATAGAAGGATAGATAGAAATGAAAGGTACTATATAATAGATAGATAGATAGAAATGAAAGGCACTATATAATAGATAGATAGATAGATAGATAGATAGATAGATAGATAGATAGATAGATAGATAGATAGATAGATAGATAGATAGATATGAAAGGCACTATATAATAGATAGAAATGAAAGGCACTATATAATAGATAGATGAATAGATAGAAATGAAAGGCATTATATAATAGATAGAAGGATAGATAGAAATGAAAGGCACTATATAATAGATAGATAGATAGATAGAAATGAAAGGCACTATATAATAGATAGATAGATAGATAGATAGATAGATAGATAGATAGATAGATAGATAGATAGATAGATAGATATGAAAGGCACTATATAATAGATAGAAATGAAAGGCACTATATAATAGATAGATGAATAGATAGAAATGAAAGGCATTATATAATAGATAGAAGGATAGATAGAAATTAAAGGCACTATATAATAGATAGATAGATAGATAGATAGATAGATAGATAGATAGATAGATAGATAGATAGATATGAAAGGCACTATATAATAGATAGAAATGAAAGGCACTATATAATAGATAGATGAATAGATAGAAATGAAAGGCATTATATAATAGATAGAAGGATAGATAGAAATGAAAGGCACTATATAATAGATAGATAGATAGAAATGAAAGGCACTATATAATAGATAGATAGATAGATAGATAGATAGATAGATAGATAGATAGATAGATAGATAGATATGAAAGGCACTATATAATAGATAGAAATGAAAGGCACTATATAATAGATAGATGAATAGATAGAAATGAAAGGCATTATATAATAGATAGAAGGATAGATAGAAATTAAAGGCACTATATAATAGATAGATAGATAGATAGATAGATAGATAGATAGATAGATAGATAGATAGATAGATAGATAGATAGATAGATAGATAGATAGATAGATAGATAGATAAAAGTGACAGGCGCCGCTATATAACGATAGATAGATTTTTACAGAAGCTCTTTAAATAATTAAATACATATACAGGTACTGTAGATAAATTATCAAATTAATAAATATACACACACACTTTGATCTGAACTCACACCAAAATGACTATTAATCAAGAAAAAACAAAGGAAAGAAAAGGAAACCAACGACTCAGCAGTAGCCGTCCCAGTGAGACCCTCTTCAGGTGTATTGCTGTTAGTATGATGGACCCCCAGTTGTATTTCTTGACCACCTCTGTTGAATGATTTGTTGTCTGAAAGTCCTCAGTGTTGTTGTGTCACAGAGAGGACGTGCAGCGTTGTTCATAATGGCGCTCAGCTTTGTCCTCATTCTCTCCTCCACCAGTATGATCTCCAGGAGGTCCAGAGAGCATTCTCTAAGTGAGCCTGACATTTAATTAGCTTGTTGACTCGGTGGTCCTCTCTTGAAGTGACGTCACCAGCCCAGCACACCACACTGGCCGTCACCGAGTTGTAGAAGATGTGCAGGATGTCACTTCCCACACTAAAGGAACGCCGTCTCCTAAGGAAGAAGAGTCTGCTCTGCCCTTTTTTCTCTAGTCCCTGTGTGTTCTGACCAGTCCAACCTGTCATTGATGTGGACCCCCAAGTACTTTTAGGAGTGGACCACCTCTACATCCTCTCCCTGAACACTTACCAGACATGGAGGCTCTTTGGTGCGGTGAAAGTCAATAAGCTGTTTCTTGGTTTTGCTGATGTTAAATTGCAGAAAATTCTCAAGTTCTCCCCCTGCCTCCTCCTCTCTGTCTCATCCCCCTTGTCAATAGACCCCATAAGTGCAGAATGATGTGAGGATTTTCTACAGGTGACCTGACCTGCTGTTATATTTCTAGTCAGGGGTGTGAGGAGTGAAGAGTGAAGCAGACAGGTCTGTTACTTGTGGTGCTCCAGTGGTGCTCACACAGTCCTCGAGTCTCACAATCGGTGGTCTGTCTGACAGACCATCCATCATCAGGACCCCACCGGCTCATCCACCTGTATATCTCTGAGGTGACCCCTTAACAGAAATAGCTGGATGGTACTGAAGGCACTGAAGACTTCTATAAACAGAATCCTCCCATTGTGGCCAGCTTCATGGAGCAGACAGATCATCCACTCCACTCCAATCTTTGTCTTATAGGCTGAAGCTGCAGTGGGTCCGGTGGTCTACTACAAGAGGACTCATACAGTTCAGGACCAGCTCCTCGAAGATCTTCATGATGTGAGATGCAAGTGCTACTGGTCTGTAGTCATGAGGTGAAGAGGTGAAGGATGTTCTCCACAGTAGTGGCACTTTCTGGAGCCTTAGTGACAGACTGACCAGGTGACAGAGGACACCACAAAGTTGGTCAGCACAGGCCTTAAGAACTTAAGGACGGACTCCATCTGGTCCCACATTCTGACTTTTTCTCCTCACTCGGTCTTCAGGTCTGGACAGGCCACACTGGTGGTCTGAGGTGGACTCCTCACTGGCCAGTCCAGCTGATGTGCAGTAGGGATGGTGTGAGGAGATCAATTAAAAATTGGGTTCAGGGCCTTCCAGGTGGGCACTCATTGATTGTCAGCTCTCATGTCCACCCGTTTGAGGGGCGAGCCACAGGCTGGTCTGACTGAGTCTCCAGGGATGTCACACTACACAAGTGTGAGCCACAGTAGTCCTTCATGACCTGCGATTGAAAATGTGACGGGGTCTGAACTGAATGAACTGAGTGCGGACTGACCATCCCACAATTACTTCTGAGCTACGTCTGCAGCTTGAATGATTTAGGAAAAAAGATGAAGGCTGGCAGCAAACTGGCAGCCGTCATTAGTCTGTCACAGGCCAAAGCCGCCTCACGGCCAGACTCGAGTAAACACTGGCCGCTCTCACACAAAAGGGGTCCTGTCCGCCCGGCTTTTCTTCGGCCCCTTCTGCTCACGTCTCAATAGATGTCTTTCATCGACGATGAGTCAGGAGTGAAAAATCTGGTCTGAAAAATGAGACCCAAATATTTCTGATCCACAGGAACAGTAAAAACACAACAATGAGCGTCTCTCTGAAAATGTTTGGTGAGAATCCCCCGGGGCGTCCGAAATGTCACAAAAGTCAAACGTGGAAGCCATCCAAGAGCTGCAGTGACTAAGGAGCGGCCCGCCGTCTACTCTCCGGCCTCGTTTTGTGAGGGGGCCGACTGTAGGGGGCGCTGTTCACAAAGTGACTAACTTGTCTGGTGTGGCCGGGTGCAGTAATGACAGGTCACAACAACGGCGAAGAGTTGGGACGTCCTGTTTAAACCAGTCCTCTGACTTGGTGGTGCCATCAGGCAGCCCCTCTGAGGGCAAAACAAAATTCGCTTGTAATAGGGTCCTTCTCAGGTGGTCTGCTCAGCTTGTAAAAAAGACGCCTCCTTCTGGGGGCAGCCGGGCTTCTTATATCATGCGGGGGCTAAGTGCCCTCACTGGGCGGTTTCTTGGGAATTTGGGGAGAAAAGAAGAAGAAAGTGTTTGTGACTGCGCCCCCTAACGTCACATACCTCGAGTGAGCCGGAGAGGAGACCCCTTGGCTTTATAAAGAAAGAGCGGATTGGGCTTCACCTCTAAAACATCGACCCCACAAAGAAGTGGGAAAGATGAGAGGATGAAGAAAAAGAGTCTGAGAGGGGCTCGCTGTGAAAGAATATAAGTAATGGAGGCAGAGGCGTAGCGCCCGGGGACAACTGAAGATTTCGTGCCCCCTCCTGTTTGCCAAAATGCAATGGGGAAGGGAAAGAAATTTTTAAAATGGTGCCCCCTGGATGCTGCGCTTGGGGACAGATGTCCCCCCTTGCCCCCCTACTAGCTGCGCCACTGAATGGAGGGGGGCCGCCCCATCCCCGGATGATCCAGTACAGTTTCTGCATCTGCGTGTGTTCCAACGTGGGTCACCTTTTAAACATTTTTCATTTCTAGTCCATACATCATTTGTTTGTATTGCTGTGTCTGGGGTTTGGGGAGCTGCAACGCCCCCTACTGGTCACACAGTTTGCTGCCCAGTCTGGTCCTGCCTGTCTTTTTGTGCCAAATGTGACAGGAATTTATCAAACACAGAAAGGGCACCGCGGGCTCCATGCTTGTTTTCCGATCACAGCGGTAAACAGGGACATTTTATTCTTTTTTTGCGCAGTTTAAAGACGTTGGGATGTTTTGCCAAAGGGAAACCTGAGAAGCCCACTTGGCACAGGTACATGGAGGTCTGTCCCTGATCGGGTTACTCGCCTCATTCCACGTAAACGCGCACCGTGACCACTCGGGGGTCTGAACTCTGCACACCCAGCCAGGAGCTCCGTCGCCCTCTAGTGTCTGAACTCTGCTAGAGGTTTACGGCGTCGCTACTGTACTGTCACATTTTTGTTCTTTGTTTCTAATGCAGGGTGTCAGACTGTAGTGGTCCGGTATCACTCAGATTCACACCGTCGATATTATGGTGATTTATTTTTATTGTTTGGTGGGGATTCCACACGAATCGAACAAATGTGTGAAATATATTACGCGGAAAATCAAATATGAACATCCAAAATCAGACAGCCCTCCCCATCCTGATACAAATATAACACACAAACAATCAACCCCGATAATAAACACTCACAACAATGTCCTTATCACAGTTTCAATGTGGCAGAAATGGATGAAATGGAGTGGAGTGAAGATGATGATGGCGATCCCGGGGACAGAAATGAATGAAACAGTCCTACCGGTAATTCTGAGTGGCGAGGGGTGAGATTTGTGCGATCGCTCCCTCCGAAGACGCACGACGACAGCACTATTCACACGACAGGCAGGCACGAGACACTCCATTCATGCTTACTAGTAATGGCCCCGGGTACAAATGACTTCACGGTGCTGACATTGGACGGGACAGGCGGGATACACAGGAACACAGACCTCCTCTTGCTGCTTCACCGGCCCCCTTTTCAAGTTTCCCTCTGGCCCTCCTTGATCCCAGCATCCCCTGCACCCATTTCAGTCATTCAAAGAGGGGGATCCACTTCGGGGCTGCTGGGAATTGGAGTCCTTCCAGTGGTAGCTCTGCTACAAGGCGAGGTGTCCAGGAGTTTGTGACACGTGACATAATTACTGTGACAGTATGAAGGTCCGTGTCATTCATTCACTCCTTTACTGTCTGTGTTTGTGACTGTTTCAAAACTTAAAACTCATCATTGTTAAAAGTCTGAAAAAGAAAGACCCTTTAAAAAGACCCCTTTCATCATTTGGAGTTGGCCACTTAGGGTCCTGGCCTGTTTTTTTGTTTTTTTTCATCCATCCATCCTCTTCCGCTTATCCGAGGTCGTGTCGCGGGGGCAGCAGCTTGAGCAGAGATGCCCAGACTTCCCTCTCCCTGGCCACTTCTTCTAGCTCTTCCGGGAGAATCCCAAGGCGTTCCCAGGCCAGCCGGGAGACATAGTCCCTCCAGCATGTCCTGGGTCTTCCCCGGGGCCTCCTCCCGGTTGGACGTGCCCGGAACACCTCACCAGGGAGGCATCCAGGAGGCATCCTGATCAGATGCCCGAGCCACCTCGAATTTTTGGACGATTCTAATACTTTCCTTACACTTCGTATATGAGAAAGTCAGAGAGCTGTAAAACATCGAGATTCATCAAAATCTCGATATCAAATTTTTGGACGATTTCAGTACTTTCCTTATCCTTCATATACGAGAAAGTCAGGGAGCTCTAAAACATCGAGATTCATCAAAATCTCGACATCGAATTTTTGGACGATTTCCCTATTCTTCATGTATGAGAAAGTCAGGGAGGTCTAAAACATCACGATTCATTAAAATCTCGATATCAAATTTTTGGACAATTGCAATACTTTTCTTATACTTCATATACAAGAAAGTCCGGGAGCTCTAAAACATCGAAATTCATCAACTTCTTGACATCGAATTTTTGGACAATTCCAATACTTTCCTTATCCTTCATATATGAGAAAGTCAGGGAGCTCTAAAACGTTGAGATTCATCAAAATCTTGACATCGAATTTTTGGACGATGTCCCTATACTTTGTATACGAGAAAGTCAGGGAGCTCTAAAACATCGAGATTCATCAAAATCTCGACATCAAATTTTTGGACGATTTCCCTATTCTTCATGTACGAGAAAGTCAGGGAGGTCTAAAACATCATGATTCATTAAAATCTCGATATCAAATTTTTGGACAATTGCAATACTTTTCTTATACTTCATATACGAGAAAGTCCGGGAGCTCTAAAACATCGAGATTCATCAAAATCTCGACATCGAATTTTTGGACGATTCCAATACTTTCCTTACACCTCGTATACGAGAAAGTAAAAAGGAGACTTAAACAAATGTCGAAAAATGGACCAACATGCAAACTCAGAAGAGCCCCAACCATAGATTCAAAATGGTGATGCCCAGGAGAAACAAACATGGCATCAAAAATGGCACAACATTCTTTTAGTTCATTTCCAACAACCTTGGGGCTTGTCCACAAGTAACAGAAGAAGAGACAGGTGGATGGCAGCAGCCCCCGGGGTCGTGTGGATGTCTTGGTGGCCCGTTGTGGTCAGGACAGGTGAAGCACTCGACTTACCGGCTGATTTACACTCAGACCCTCACCTTGGGGATTCTGATGGCAGACACAAGTGGCAGGAAGGGGTCTCCTTCATGAGGTGTCTGAGCTTGGAGTCGGACATTCGAGAAGAGCTCCACACTGAAAGGAGCCACTTGAGATGCTCCATACATCTGAATGCCTCCCTGATGGCCTGTAGAGGCAGACGTAGGACACCCTGAGCGGACCGTAGGTCTCAGCTGGCCTTGGTGCACCCAGAGGAGTCGGAGCAGGTGGCAGGGAAAGGAGACGTCTGGGCATCTTTGCTTAGACCACCAGCCGTCTCTACGATTCGGACCTGAATAAGCGGCAGACAACAGACAGACATTTCAAAACCAATAGCCGTTCCAATATTTGAGTTCTTCCTAATTTCAAACCCCCATAAGCAGACACACACAAAGGTGCAGTCAAGTGATGAAACATAAAATATGTGTCTGCTGAGGGCTCATCCCACCAAACTTGAAAATTCCACACTCTTGTTTTGTCTTTAAAAGGAAAAAAATGACCATCTTCTCTGTGGGCAGCAGCAGCAGCGGCGGCAAAAGAATTTCTCAGGACTTGGCAGAAATTCCTTCATGCCATTCTAAAATAAGCCCACCGCGTCCCATCCAGATCTTTACAGCCGCTCTGACTGGCATGAAGTGTCTTCAGATTTGGCTCTTTTGTCACGTGAGGGGATTGTAAAGGGGCTCAGGTGGCCATTGAGGTGGAACTGTTTGTTTTGTTTGGGGGACACGAGGCCCGTGTTGTGGTACCAACTGTTGTATCTTTGATTTAATTTCGTTTTGTATTTTGTTCTTTCAAGATAAACTGTTCAAAAAAATGAGAGGTGCACTTTGAAAACCCATCAGATCTCAATGGGAAAGAAAAATCCTGCTGGCTCTCTCTACTGCTATGGACTGATATGGTGATGTGTGAGGAGCAAAAGGATGGAAATGAAAATGATGAACCAACAGAGAGACACAAGACACAAAGACACCCCGAAAAATCACAGAAAAACAATGATGGGGCAGGCAGGCGAGTCCATTTGGCCAAAATGTCATTGCAGCAACTCCAAATCATACTCATTGGTCTGTATGACCCCCACCATAGCCTGACAACATCCTAATGAGACGACGGATGATGCCCTGGGGGATCTTCTCCCAGATCTGGACCAGGCCATCACTGAGCTCCTGGATAGGCTGAGGCGTCGGATGAATCCAAACATGATGTCCCACCCAGAGGTGTTCTATTGGATTGAGGTCAGGCGAGTGAGTGTGGTGACCAGTTAGTGGTATCAATTCCTTCATCTTCTCACCACGTGAGGCTGGGCATTGTCATGCATCAGGAGGAACCAGCATAGGCTCTGACAATGGGTTCAAGGATTTCCTCCAGACTCCTAATGGCAGTCAAGGTACCCACCGTTGTCAAGCCTGTAGAGGTCTGTGCGTCCCTCCATGGATATGCCTCATCAGATATACTATCAATGGCCCACCACCAAAGCGGTGATGCTGAACGATGTTACAGGCAGCATAACGTACTCCACGGCTTCTCCAGACCCTTTCACGTCTGTCACCTGTGCTCAGGATGAACCTGCTCACATCTGTGGAAAGCACAGGGCATCAATTCTGCTATTCTATGGCAAATACCAATCGAGGTCCACGGTGCCCATTAGAGGATATCGGGCCCTCAGGCCACCCTCATGAAGTCTGTTTCTGTTTGTTTGGTCAGAGACATTCACACCAGTGGCCTGCCTGCTGGAGGTGATATTGGAGGTGCTGGCAGTGCTCATCCTGTTCCTCATTGCCCAAAGGAGCAGATACCAGTGGGTCCTACTGATGGGTTAAGGACCTTCTATGAGGGTCCCTGTCCAGCTCTCCTAGAGGAACTGTCTGTCTGTCTCCTGGAATCTCCTCCATGCCCTTGAGACTGTGCTGGAAGACACAGCAAAACTTCTGGCAATGCCACGTATTGATGTGCTTGCCATCCTGGAGAAAGTTGGACTACCTGTGCCAGCCCTGTAGGGTCCAGGTATGGCCTCATGCTACCAGTAGTGACAGTGACCATACCCAAATGCAAAACGAGTGACAAAACAGATGACGAGGGAAAAATGTCAGTGGCCTCCCTCCAGCTGTTAACCCATTCACTCCTGCTTTGGGGGGTCGTCTCATTGTTGCCCACCTCTAGTGCACCAAAGAGCTGAAGCTGATGAACAAGCCCCTCTGCTACTTCACTGAGCAGATCAACAGCCCACAAGTGTCATTGACTTGATGCTCTACTCTCATTCAAAAGGATTCCTTTCATTTTATTTAGCAGTATAATATAAAAAATAAAAATGCAGGCACATATGAATGAGATGGTGGAGTAACCTGGAAGGACCACTGCATTGGGTGCTACGTCATCAGAGGCCATTAAAGTGCACTTCCCTTCTTGATGATGAAGCTTGAAAGCCTCCTCTTCTTCTTCAGAGTCGTCACCTCAGGCACTTGGGGTTTGCTCTGCCGTTCCTCCTAAAGCTGCAATGTGGGTGCTCCACCACAAGGTGGCACTAGAACTGCACATGCAGCCTCTGAATGTCGTGTCCCACCCAGGGGGCCGCATCGCCCCAAAACTCCAGCACAAAAGGAGCGGCCTACAAGAACGTTTAATCCAAAACTCCAAACAAGACAAAAGGAAATGCATGGGACCCAGTGGAGGGGGGCCGCCATGGTGGGCTGTGCTGTTCAAGTGAGGGTCTCCTCCCCTGCCTTACTTTTAAACCTCATTTTTGTTGTCTCCTTTTCTTTTGTTTTTGTTCATTTTTGATTCTTTTTGTTTAATATCGTAACGGCAAGTGCTGGAATGGATCCTTTTACTCTTTACATGACTCTTTTAGGTGGTCCGCTATTCTTAAAAGAACTGGCCCCCTTTGCCACACTGAATGGAATTCAGTTTGTGACACTACATCTGGTTACCAAGTGCCAGCTGAGCTCGTACTACAGGTGACTCGTGGTCATAATATTAAAATTAAGCCACCATGCCAATAGAGTCACTGGACAAATTATTAGGAACACCTTCTGAAGCGGGCTAATACCCTAATCAGCCAATCATGCGGTGGCGTCACAATGCAGAGACAGGTCAGGAGCTTCAGTTCATGCTCACGTCAACCCTCAGTGATTTGGGCCATGGCATGGCTGTTGGCACCAGACAGGCTGGTGTAAGGATTCCTGGACCTGCTGATCTCCTGGGATTTTCGAGCCCAGCAGTCTTTGCTCAGAATGGCGAGCAGCAGATCAGAGACATCAGAGGAGGACGGCCAGGAAGATTCGAGTGGACAGAAAAGCAGCAGTAACGTAGAGAACCAGTTGGAGAACCAACTGTGGTGTGCAGACCAAGCATCTCAGCAGGCACAACATGTCAAGGTGGGTGGACTACACCAGCTGAAGACCACGCTGGGTTCCACTTCTGTCAGTTCAGAACAGAAAGTTAAGGCCACAGTGGGTTCAAGCCCACCAAAACTGGACGGCTGAAGACTGCAAACGTGTAGCCTGGCCTGATGAATCTCACGCAGATGGTGGGTGACAAGAGCAGGAATCCATGGAGTCGACCTGCTGGTGGTGATGTGACGATGTGGGGCATGTTGTCTTGGCACACTTTGAGCCCATTAATATCAACCAATCACAGCTTACTTGAGTCTTGTTGCTGACCATATTTTCCTGGTCAAAATGTACCCATCTTCTAATGGCTGCTTCCAGCATGACGGTGCACCAGCTCACATGTCATGAGTTCAGTGTCCGTCAGTGACTTTCCTGTCACCAGAACTGAATCTTTGAGGACACCTTTGGGATGTGGCAGAACACGAATGGGCAGCTGAGAAGTCTTCAGAAACTACGTGAGGCCATCATGTCAACACGGACCAGAATCTCCAAGGAGTGTTTCCAGCATCTTGTGAAATCAACACCATGAAGATCTTCAGATGTTTGGAGGCCGTGGGCAAAAGGAGGTCCTGTCAGATGACCCATGACCTTGGTAGAGCTGAGATGACTTAATAAAATGCCAAGGCAAATGAATAAGATGCAGCAAACCACCACGTCAGCATGGCATCACTGGTTCTTCATCCAAAAGCCCCTTAAAGGCTCATCTAAAGGCCTTGGCTGCCTTTCACTTTCTTTGTTAAATCAAACTCCCCAGCAAACCTCATTTACTTGAGTGACATCAGAACACCAGACTGGACGTGAAGATTAAGGCCCATGTGTGGGGGACGCCAGCTCACTGAATGCTCTTTGTTTATTTTGCCGTTTTGCTAATTAAAGGGTCTCCATAAATTACAATGAGGACAGCCGGGGTGGCGGCCGAGCCCACACCATGTGGCATTTTGGGAATTCCCTTTAAAGAAAGTGTGGGATTGTGGCTCTGCAGCCAAACCTGGGGGAGAGCCGTGAGACGAATCTGAGTTGTTTATCTGTAGTCGTAATGAGTGGGCCGGAGCGGCGGGCTAATCTGGGGGCACACGCAAGATTTAAAGGTGAGCGGATTTCACTCCTTGCTGCTACTGCTGCTGCCAAGTCGAGGAGGAAAATGAAAGAAAACAGAAGCAGCGCTGAGAAGAGGAGAGTCCTTCAAGGGTAATCCTAGTAAACTGCTTTTAAAGTGGAAACTCTGAGAGCTACTGATGTGCAGGGAGCCCCTCAGGTGAAGACCCCTTCATTAAGAGTTCAGAAAGGGAAAGGCCTGGAAGGGGAAAACAGTGCCTTTAAAAAACCTTCACCCCTCAGAGATTTTCACATTTTCTTGTTGTACAATAAAATAGTTTGAGTGTGAGAAAGGCGCTATATAAACACAATGTATTAGTAGTATAATTATTATTATAGGATCCTAGTGGATTTAATTTGGCTTTTTTGATCAGCAGAAAAAGACTCTCTGAAGTCAGAGTAACGAAGAAGTGACAAAGTGGTCTGAATTAATGACAAGCACTTTATTATTATTATTATTATTATTATTATTATTATTATTATTATTATTATTATTATTATTTAATTTGGCTTTTTTGATCAGCAGAAAAAAACTGCTCCTCTTCCCCTTCTGCAGAAAGGATGATTGACACTGTGACACATGACATCACTTCTGGGGTTTGTCAAACTGGACCCGCCTCTTCCTCCCAGAATGCCATAAATCCTAAGGATCTGCCACCCTCGTCAGTCTAGCTAAGACAGAAGTCAGGGTCACTCACTTTTTATGTTATAACACACACTTTCTGTGCATTCAATGCTTAAATTATATGCGGTTGGCCATAAGGTGTGCCGAATTATCCTGTTATTTCTTTCAAAGAGGGCAACACCTGCTTCTGAGGCCAACGATGGGCTTACTTTTTCCCCAGTAGGCCATTTCATCCTGTTATATTGTTGTTGACTAAATGATCGAAAAGGCCATTTTTCCTTGTGTTTTATTTCAAGTGTATCTCCTTTATCTGTGGGCCGTGGTGGCATGGAGGTCTACAGTCTGTCCATTCAGATATGCTGAAAAAGGCAATGGTTTCCATGAGGTGGGCTTACTTTTTCACATAGAGCTGTAAAAGATAGATAGACAGATGAAAGGCACTATATAATTCATAGATAGATAGATAGATAGATAGATAGATAGATAGATAGATAGATAGATAGATAGATAGATAGATAGATAGATAGATAGATGAAAGGCACTATATGATTCATAGATAGATAGATAGATAGATAGATAGATAGATAGATAGATAGATAGATAGATAGATAGATAGATAGATGAAAGGCACTATATAATAGATAGATAGATAGATAGATAGATAGATAGATAGATAGATAGATAGATAGATAGATAGATAGATAGATAGATAGATAGATAGATAGATAGACAGGTGAAAGGCACTATATAATTCATAGATAGATAGATAGATAGATAGATAGATAGATAGATAGATAGATAGATAGATAGATAGATAGATAGACAGGTGAAAGGCACTATATAATTCATAGATAGATAGATAGATAGATAGATAGATAGATAGATAGATAGATAGATAGATGAAAGGCACTATATAATTCATAGATAGATAGATAGATAGACAGGTGAAAGGCACTATATAATTCATAGATAGATAGATAGATAGATAGATAGATAGATAGATAGATAGATAGATAGATAGATAGATAGATAGATAGATAGATAGATAGATAGATGAAAGGCACTATATAATTCATAGATAGATAGATAGACAGATGAAAGGCACTATATAATTCATAGATAGATAGATAGATAGATAGATAGATAGATAGATAGATAGATAGATAGATAGATAGATAGATATGAAAGGCACTATATAATAGATAGATAGATAGATAGATAGATAGATAGATAGATAGATAGATAGATAGATAGATAGATAGATGAAAGGCACTATATAATTCATAGATAGATAGATAGATAGACAGGTGAAAGGCACTATATAATTCATAGATAGATAGATAGATAGATAGATAGATAGATAGATAGATAGATAGATAGATAGATAGATAGATGAAAGGCACTATATAATTCATAGATAGATAGATAGACAGGTGAAAGGCACTATATAATTCATAGATAGATAGATAGATAGATAGATAGATAGATAGATAGATAGATAGATAGATAGATAGATAGATAGATAGATGAAAGGCACTATATAATTCATAGATAGATAGATAGACAGATGAAAGGCACTATATAATTCATAGATAGATAGATAGATAGATAGATAGATAGATAGATAGATAGATAGATAGATAGATATGAAAGGCACTATATAATAGATAGATAGATAGATAGATAGATAGATAGATAGATAGATAGATAGATAGATAGATAGATAGATAGATAGATAGATGAAAGGCACTATATAATTCATAGATAGATAGATAGATAGACAGGTGAAAGGCACTATATAATTCATAGATAGATAGATACATAGATAGATAGATAGATAGATAGATAGATAGATAGATAGATAGATAGATGAAAGGCACTATATAATTCATAGATAGATAGATAGATAGATGAAAGGCACTATATAATTCATAGATAGATAGATAGATAGATAGATAGATAGATAGATAGATATGAAAGGCACTATATAATAGATAGATAGATAGATAGATAGATAGATAGATAGATAGATAGATAGATAGATAGATAGATAGATAGATAGATAGATGAAAGGCACTATATAATTCATAGATAGATAGATAGATAGACAGGTGAAAGGCACTATATAATTCATAGATAGATAGATAGATAGATAGATAGATAGATAGATAGATAGATAGATAGATAGATGAAAGGCACTATATAATTCATAGATAGATAGATAGACAGGTGAAAGGCACTATATAATTCATAGATAGATAGATAGATAGATAGATACATAGATAGATAGATAGATAGATAGATAGATAGATAGATAGATAGATAGATAGATAGATGAAAGGCACTATATAATTCATAGATAGATAGATAGATAGATGAAAGGCACTATATAATTCATAGATAGATAGATAGACAGATGAAAGGCACTATATAATTCATAGATAGATAGATAGATAGATAGATAGATAGATAGATAGATAGATAGATAGATAGATAGATAGATAGATGAAAGGCACTATATGGTAGATAGATAGATAGATAGATAGATAGATAGATAGATAGATAGATAGATAGATGAAAGGCACTATATAATTCATAGATAGAAAGATAGATAGATAGATAGATAGATAGATAGATAGATAGATAGATAGATAGATAGATAGATAGATAGACATGAAAGGCACTATATGATAGATAGATGTGAAAGGCACTATATGATAGATAGATAGATAGATAGATAGATAGATAGATAGATAGATAGATAGATAGATAGATAGATATGAAAGGCACTATATGATAGATAGATAGATAGATAGATAGATAGATAGATAGATAGATAGATAGATAGATAGATAGATAGATAGATAGATAGATAGATAGATATGAAAGGCACTATATGATAGATAGATAGATAGATAGATAGATAGATAGATAGATAGATAGATAGATAGATAGATAGATGAAAGGCACTATATAATTCATAGATAGATAGATAGATAGATAGATAGATAGATAGATAGATAGATAGATGAAAGGCACTATATAATTCATAGATAGATAGATAGACAGATGAAAGGCACTATATAATTCATAGATAGATAGATAGATAGATAGATAGATAGATAGATAGATAGATAGATAGATAGATAGATAGATGAAAGGCACTATATAATTCATAGATAGATAGATAGATAGATAGATAGATAGATAGATAGATAGATAGATAGATAGATAGATAGATAGATAGATAGATACATAGATATGAAAGGCACTATATGATAGATCGATAGATGAGAGGCGCTGTATAAAGTAAACAGGTGCATTCTACTGTGCCTCATTTCTTCCTAATTTGGAGTGGAAATTGCAGTTATTTTGAAGGAAAGTGAAAGGAGACGTTTTGGCCGACATTCCTCAGCCTAATGCTCCCAGGAATGTGGACAGAAGGCCCCAGGGATTATGACGCCATCTTATTCCGAAGCTCTTATCCTGCTTATCTGCAGTGCTGTAGCTCTAAACCCTGAACTGAGGTGCTCTTCCCGGCTGTGGTGATCATCTCAGAAGTTCCAGGAGCAGCTCAGGTGGGCTCGGTGTCTTTGGTTGGGCTGTAATGTTCAGCCCAGCTGAAGTGATGGTCTCTGTGTGGATGGGGGGCCGTCCCGTTCTGCTCAGAGGTGCCTCCAGTCTCACGCCGGAGCAGCCCTATACAGCCAGGTAAGTGGAGTGTGAGGCGGAGGCAGAACGGGCAGCCTTGGGGGCTCCAGTCTGATGCCTGACTGACCATTCAGGATGTCCACACTCGGTTGAAGACGTGGAGAGAAATGAATCAAAAACACAAAATGAGAGGCGAGTTTTATTTTTTTTTTTTTTCCCACACCTTTATTGACTTTCTCAAGCGTCAACTCGGGTCAGCATTCACATCACGTGGAAAAAGCAATTTTAATTGGAATAAAAAAGAAAATGTTGCCAAGATGCTGCCAAAATGATCTAAGTGGTAAGCTAGAGACTTGGTGGCCGGCTGGCCTGAAGAACAGGAGTGGTCACGAAGGCCTCCGCCGACCTACAAAGGCTACATTCTAACAGAATTCTATGTGTCGCTCCTCATAGAACCACAGAAAGGCACTTGAAAGCTCTGTGTGTGTGTGTCTGGTGTGTGTGGTGTGTGTGTGTGTCTTCAGGAAACGGAGATTGTCTTCTGGCTGGCTGCACTGCTCCTTCTGCTTATTCCAGGTCCAGGTCCAGGTCTAGGCCTTCATGGTGCTGGGTGGATTCACTGATGACCTAAAGGAGGAGGAGGAGGCAGACGGAGGTCAGGAAACGAGAACATCAACGAAACTCGGGAGGCTGACCGTCAAAGCTGTGACCTACCTGGCCATCTCTGGTGTCGATGGTCCTGATGAGCACCTTCTTAGACACGGAGTCGGCAATGGGCCTCGACTCCAGGCTTGTTTCTGCAAAAGAGAAGCACATGTGGTGTGTCAGTGTGGACGGACCTGAAGAGCTGAGTTTGGGGTAGAAGGTCACGTCTGGGTGGACTCTCACTACGTTTTCCGTGTGACGCCTTACACTTTAGGTTCTTTTAGATTACGTGTTACTTTGGATAGTCGCACACCTTAACAAAGGCGTCTGTGGGTCATAATAACACAAGACATCAGTAAAGGGGTCTCTCATCTGGCCTGCTCAGATGCGCTGGTCAAACTTCATTGGGTCTTTGCGTACGACCAAAGCTAAAAATGGTGGTGAGATTTATTAAGAGAAGGCACCAGGAGATAAGGCATAGTCACGATTAGGGACGAAAGTAAAAGCGTTTGTCACGGGTGGGGACCTCCCATAAGACACAGGTGATCAGGAAGGGGGGTGCTACCTTCACAGCACCTAGCCACGCCCCCCACCACTGGGTGTCAGAAGCTCCGCCCCTCCCTGATATAAAACAGAGAGCCCAGAGATGGAGGTGGTCTTGTGACCTGAGCTGACCATGAGACGCGCGAGTGGCACAAGCCTCTTCTGCTTTGTTTTGTGTCCCACAACGAGACAGCGGCCGAGTTGGCACCCCAACGCCTCAGCGAGTGTCTCGATTCGCACCTTCAATCTTAAAATCCAAAGCTAAACGTGTTGTGCTTACGAAAGTAAAAGGCACCGCCAAAGCAGTCGAAAGGAGAGCAAAGACCAAAAACATTTTGAAAACTGAACGGCACAGTGTGGGTTCAGACTACCCATAAGCCACCACAAACATGTTGCATTGCGTGGGCTTCTATCCATTGCAGTCATCGCGTAATTTTCAAATTACCTTTACTTTTTGATTTGTCCTCCGTGACTGCCAGGGGGCGTTGCAGCACCCAAACACCTAACACAATGGCTCGTACACAAGTCCCAGTGAGGACAAACGGTTGCATTGTGGGAAACGTTTCAACGACTCACAAAATATAAATCAAACTTCCGTCTCTCTTTCACTCGACTTCCTCCTCTTGGCTTCCCATATGGCTCCTTTTATACAGAACCTTCCAGTGTCCCGAAACTGTGGCTCAGGAATACTTCTGGGTACGTTTGAAGCCCAACAATGTGGCCTTTCAGCGCACCCACAGAAGCCCACAGGGCTGATCCAAAGAACTACAATTCCCATAATGCTCCATGGATATCTGCAGGGGTACTGTAGCCCAGGGACGGTGCCATCTAACGTGTGGGGGGAGACAATGACCTGCACACATTGCCTTCCCCTGTCCTTCTGTGATACTGGCGTCCCGGCCCAGTAAGGATCCCAAGTCAACTTGTCCCAGTGTGCCATCTCTCATTTTAAGGACCTGATCCCCAGCTAGCTTGGAGATCACAACAAAATGTACCACCAAGGAAAAACCGTTCAACTATATGAAGCTCTGTGCAAAGGGACCCACATATTCTGGTGATTCTTGGCACCACAGGGTCCTTCCAGACATGGCTGGACATCTAACAGGGACGCTGGAGAAACTCTGCAGTATCTTGCGCCCTCTCCAGGTTGGGGGTGAGGTGCTGCCTCAAGACGAGAAGTTGAAATATCTCCAGGTCTCAAGTTCACGACTGAGAGAAGAAGGGAGCAGGAGACCAACATTCATGTGGACATCAGACCACTCAGTCACGGTGAAGAGGGGAGCTCATCCAAAAACTCTCACTCCGACCCTCACCTGTGGCCATGAGCTGTGGGCAGTGACTGAAAGAATGAGACCACGGATACAAGCGGTGCCAACGGGCTTCCTTCATTTGGGGTCTGGGCTCAGCCTTACAGACCTGCTGAGGAGGGCAGACATTCAGGTGGGGCCTAAAGTCAAGCAAGTTTGGGACATTTGAGTAAGATATTAAGAGGTCTCCTGGTAGATGTGTGACACACTGGTGAGACGATATCTCCAGACTGGCCTGTGAACCCCTCTGTACCCCCCTCCCAGGACAGGTGGAGGAGGTCACAGGGGAAAGGGACATCTGGGCATCTTCGCTTGGACTGTTGCCCCCAGGACGTGAGTCTGGATAAGTAGATGAAAATGAATGGATGGATAGATAAACAGCTGACTCTCAGGAAGATGACAAGTTTTATGACCTCGATGATGAGGTACAAGTGACTCAGATGTAGCACACAATGGAGCAATGCCACCTGTACCCCACCCCCCCCCCCCACCCCGTATGTACACTTAACATGGCAGCTATGTTTGAACTGTCTGTAGTGTTTACTGATTCATGCTGCAGGTGGCACCCATCTGTACTTTTAATAGAAAGACCAAAAAGCTGCCTTGATATAGTGTCACATTGGCATTAGGATCACAGCCATCCACGAGTGCCCAGACCCCCTCGGAGCAGCCAGCATGGAACTCACCTCTTAGGTTCAGAGAAGCAAAGGTGGGCAGCGGTGCAGAGATCCTACAAAGCAAAGAGAAGAGAGAGAGGAAAGTCACCCGAGGGTCCAGCGTTTCTCTGCCTGTTGGCATTTTAAATTGGCTCTTTGATTAAATGTCACTTTGAAATAAGAATCCAGCAGTTACCTACAGTAATTATATAGCACCTTTCATTCATGTCACACTCATTATCTGACCATCTGGTCTGAACTTGGTGGGGGGGGGTCACACCTTAGCCCATCATCTACAGCAGGTGAAGTGACCACAGCCCAGCCTGATATCTGCTCACCAGTGACAAGGAATGTTGGTCAGAGATGCCCACGTACAAATCATGAGCCAGTCATGCTAACTGGACCCCTACTGCATGTCTGCAGGGCACGAAACTGGGAGCCTGTGGTGGTCTGTGCCACCCTACTGGCAATAAAAAAAAACAAACACCCTGATGTAGCAGGTGTCTGGGTTGCATCTCTGGAAAGATGTGTGGGCTGCCAGGGGGGCAGTACATCAATCAGTGTGGGGCAGGCACCAGTTCAAGTTTAGGTGGGCGAATTGAACTTTTTGGCATTTTCATGTCACATGGAATGACCCATGAGATGCTAGTTACATTGGGTGCCACTAGGGGGCAGTAACTCACGCAGTGTGAGCACCAGATGGGATCCTACTTGGCACTGCCAGTCCTAAAGCTGGTCACCAGGGTGTACTGTGAGATAAGCGAAGGCATCATTGACATTCTCAAGCCACGTGAAATGACCATTAAGTCACTAATAACACCGGGTGCCATTGGTGGGCAGTACCTCAATCAGTCTGGGGTGGGTACCAGTGAAAATGTAGGCGAGCAAACTGCACATTTGGCATCTTCATGTCACATGGAATGACCCATGAGTCGTCAGTTACACTGGGTGCCACAAGGGCACAGTACCTCAGTCTGTGTGGTGTGAAAACCACAGAGGATACTCAAAAGATGATACCTGGCACTGCCAGCCCCACAGCTGGTCATGTGGATTTGCTGTGAGATGGGCAAATGTCATTGTTGGTATTCTCAATCCACATGGAATGACCCTTAAGTCACTAATAACACCAGGTGCCACTAGGTGACAATACCTTGGCTGACATGGGGTGAGCACCAGGGAGGTCACTTACAGGGTCATAGTAAAGTTGGTCAGACAGGTACACTGTGAGTTGGGCAAATAGTGCTGTTGGTATTCTCCTGCCAGCAGGGATGATCCATAAGTCACCAATAACACTGGGTGCCAGAAGACGGCAGTACCTCAATTCAATGTGGCACATACTCACAGGGTGATATTCGACTCTGCTGGTCCCAAAATGTCTCCAGAGAGGGTTCTCTGAGGTGGGTGACTAGCAGCCAGTGCAGATTGGCCTTTAAGTCACCCATGGAGGAGAGTGGTAGAGCCTGGACTTGAAAGCGAATACTCCAAGAGGGTTTAGTGACCGGCACAGATTGAGCTTACCACTTGGGACTGTGTGTTCTGTCCTACAGAAATGACCCTGAGTCCCCACCACCATATTAGGACTGGAACTTCACGATTTCTGCCACCCTAACCCTGAGTGACTCTCAACATGTGAAGCCTCCTTACCGGCTCTCCTCGCCTTCCAGCAGCTTCCTGTAGGTGGCGATCTCGATGTCCAACGCCATCTTGACATTCAGCAGATCCTGGTACTCGCGCAGGTGGCGGGCCATCTCCTCCTTCATGTTCTGGATGTCATCCTGTAGACGGGCGATCGTGTCCTGGTAGTTGGCTGCCTCGTGGGCAAAGTTCTCTTCCATCTCACGCATCTGGCGCTCCAGAGACTCGTTCTGTGGAAAAGCAGAGTGTGTGTCAGGGTGCTGCCTGTCAGCTCTGTCCTGTCTTGTTTGGGGGACATTTGGTGGGCCTTATACTTAATGGTCATTCAGGCATGACTAAAAAGTTGGCAGTCAAGTACCAGACCAATCTGGCCACCCAGGGCATGCCAGCAGTTTTATTACAAGCTTGTGCCACATGACCATAAAACATCCCAAATAGACACATAACAGACAGGGTGATGTTCTGGGCATCTCTTAGTCTCAGGGTGGCATTTCAGCTTAGCCACCCACCCATTTACCAGTCCACACATTGAGACAGGTACGTCAGGTAGGTGGAGCAGTGGGATCTGGGTTCACTCTGAAGACCACTTCAATGGGCTACTCACGGTTCCTTTAAGGGCATCAACTTCACAGGTCAGGGCCTGCACTTGACGGCGGAACTCAGTGCTCTCCTGCTTGGCCTGGCGAAGGGCATCATTGTTGCGGGCAGCAGCTTCAGAAAGATCTGCAAACTTCAGGAAAGAAATGAGACAGACAGTGAGCAGCACCTTCTAGATCTGATTCAGACGTCCCATACTGGCTCGGCCCATCCATATAGCGCCTTTCAAACTACTGCTCACTTAAGGAGCGGCTATCAGTGGCACATCCGGCAGAAGTGGGTGAAGTTAAAGAAAGCAGAGAATCAGAAAGCATATGATTGGAGTTAACAGTGAAGAAGGCGCTATATGAGGGGTCTTGAGCAACGAGCCGACAAGACACCCAGCAAGAAAGAGGAATGAAACAGACAAGACTGGCAATGTGTGCCACAAGTACTGCTGGCCTAGATGGGGATGCCAGTTAGCGTCACCCTGAGCCTGGCGACTTACCTTGGACTTGTACCAATCCTCAGACTCAGTGATGTTCTTGGCAGCGAGGTTCTCGTACTGCAGGCGCACGTCCCGCAGGGCAGCAGTGAGGTCCGGCTTGGCCACGTCCATGTCGATCTGGATGTGCTGATTCTGAATCTGGGCTTGGAGCTCGGCAATTTCCTGAAAGAGAAGGTCATAAATGGATGGATGTGAGAATGAGGAACGCTGTGCTGTGCCTGCTTATCTCAGCATCTCGAATGAACAGCATGTGGTCACAGCGTACCGCCTGGGGGGGGGCAGTGTAGTCATACATGTGCACATGCGTGACCTCATCACGGACAAACACCTCATACACACACTTATACAGTATAATGTCACCAGTCAGTGCCTGCATAAGAAGTTCCACGCATTTCAGACACCAACAGAGGGCACCCCTTTCAAATAGCTGTGTCGTGTGTGACGGGTTCAAAGAGTGATGGGGAGCAGTGGTTTGCCACGGATGGTTGGGTCTCTTCGTGAACGATGGGTCACGTGACAGATGTGAATGATTGGTACAAACAGGGATTATCGGGTTCGGTCAGGCCGAAGGGCACAGTGGACAGGAAGATGCCAACTCTGCGGGTGTGTCAAGTGTGCTGTCCAATGGGTCTTCCATCAGTGCCATACACACATCGTAGTCAACCACTAATTGTCACCAGGATTGTGGCCAAAAGATGGTGCTCACAGATGGTGGCTGTCTCAGTGTGTCATACATTGTCACACCAAAACAATTCCTACAGGTGTTCCAGCTCTGGTTGATTACTTTCAAACCCCTCTGCCTGTGTAAAGGAGGTGCTGGAAGAAGCCTTGGGTGTGACCTTTAGTGCTTCATCTCCAGAGTGAATGCAGAATGGCTACCCCAGCCTTTCCAGCATGACAAGTGTCATGGGCACAGGACCAGAAGCGTGTGTGAAGAACACAAAGAACATTCTGAAGCTTTCTCGTATCTCGACTGGCCCACAAAATCCCCAGACTGAGATCCCATAGAAAATCAGTGGGGCGACTTGGAAAAATGAGAGAAACGAGTCGGAGCTGGAAGTGTGAATGAAAGCTGATGTCCCCAAAACTGGTGGTGTCCACGTCGGACAGAACTGCAGCTGTTCTTCAGTCTCCTGAGGAGTTACCTGCTATTTGATAAGATTCAGCCAGAGGTGATGACTCTTTTGGCCGGTGGACTGCACAACACATCGTCCTGTTGAAGACCTCACTGCCCTGTGCTCAGACCCTTTCTAACCTTACGCACTTCAGTCAGGTCACCTCCTGGTCTCTGCTCAGACATGATGACGTTCATCTCTTCTGTGGACTTTCTCGAGTGCTGCTTTGTCTTTTCTGCAGTATGGAGACCTAAACTGAACACAACACTCCAGACTCTGGACTTGACCTCCACACATCATGGCACTATAAATTATACCCTCACATCCTATTAGCCTTCTGTCAGCTGTTTAAATGTCGATAGTGATGAGCCCACCGTGACTCGAAGGTCCTTCTCATGAGGACCACCTTCAAGTTTCAGACCTCCCATGTTGTATTCAAACCCAATACACACACACACCACATATGGAACATCAAGGCATGCTTGATGGTGCCCATCAGGCTGGTCTGAGTATTTCCAGAACTGCCGATCTCCTGAGATTTTCACACACAACGGTCTCTAGAGTTTACTCAGAATGGCACCATAGACAAAAAAAAAACATCCAGCGAGTGCCACTTGGATGCCAGCAGAGAACGGCCAGACTGCCTGGAGCTGACCTGAAGGCTGGTGAGGAGAAAAGCATCTTGGAATGCAGAACACGGTGATGACCTTCAAGTGGTTGGGCTAAAACGGCAGAAGAGCACACTGGGCTCCACTCCAAGGGCAGACAGCCGAGGCGGCAGTGGGCACAACTGGACAGCTAAAGACTGGAAGGACATAGCCTGGTCTCATGAATCTGTTTCTGCGGAGGCACAGAGAGGATTAGCACCACCAGCATGAATCCACACACCTATCATAACTTGTGCCAACTATCCAGGCTGGAGGTGGTGGTGGTGGAATGGCATACTTTGTTCCTGTTAATGCCAGTCAATCATTGCTTGAATGCCATTGCTGATTTGAGTGTTGCTGCTGACCAAGTGCATACCTTCATGGCCGCAATCTTCTAATGGCCACTTCCAGCATGATAAAGCAGCATTAGTGGATTCTTGAACGTGACAATGACTTCGGTGGCCTTCTCAGTCACCAGACCTGAGTCCAGTTCAACACCTTTGGGATGCGGTAGAACCCGAGGTTGGCAGCAGGAGTGTGCAGCTGGCAAATCCACAATCATGCCAACATGGACCAGAACCTCCAAGAAATGTGTCCAACATTTGTGGAATCCATGCCACAAAGAGCCGAGAGGAAAGGAGGTCCTACTCAGTATTAGTATGGTGGTCCTGTGAATTTGCTCACTGCTTTGTAATGTACTTTGTAATGTACCAGTGCATGCTCCCCAACTTGACTTGACTTTGTAATGTAATGGGTGGCAAAACCTCCCAAACCCGGAACATTCCATAACAGGTTCTTGTGATTCAAAGCACCCTCTTGATTTGCACATGAGATCTTTTAGTGGGACCCCCAGCCCCTGATTGACACTAACACTGTTGACCCCAGAAAGTCCCAGCACTGTTCTCCATGGCACACAAGACACCATCTTCTCTCCCAGTGCCCCCTCAGTACCATACAGTGAATGACTTCACGGCCTGCCCATCTCCCACAAATGACCCAACCCTGAAGGACCCTGAAACCTTCACCCCCTAAGTGCCCGACAATGAATCAGAGAGACATCCCAAGGGACAGGACACTCTGTCACCAGCCCTTGGTGTCCAAGAGTCCACTCACCTCCTCATGGAGCTTCTTGAGGAAGGCGATTTCTTCTTGCAGGGACTCCACCTTGCGCTCGAGGTCCAGGCGTGCCAAGGAAGCGTTGTCCACATCCTGAGGGGACACAAATGACAGGAGGAGCTCTGTCAGCCATTAATGTTCAAAGCCAGATGGGCGGAAGGCGCTCGGAGTTTAATTAGTAACGTCTCCTAGATCTGCTCTGAAGGAAGTAAAACATTGGCTCACGGGGGGCTTCATAAAGACTCAGAAAGTTGTACTCACTGGCCATGGCATTAGAGAGGGGTGACATGTTGAGTGTTGATTGGCACGTGGAAGGAAGGCTTTCACAGATCTCTGTACACTTAAACCGATTATATAGCGCCTTTCATATCTCTCTGTCACCAATCATCATGCCGGAGGGAGGCGACGTGTTTCATAGTTCATTAGCACATGCAGGTGACAATGTCACTGTGCCACTAATGACCTAAAGCATCTCTTTATATTTCCCTTCAAAGTCCCAGACCCCCACTTTAGGTGGCCCTCTAGTGGCCTTTGGGTTCCTCTGCACCTGTGCCCTGGCATTTCTGCAGCAGTTGAGATACACAGAAATGCCACCACCATGGGAGGCACAGAATCAGCTGGTGCAATACAGAGGCAAATAAGAGTGATGCCCATTCCGGTGCCCACTCTACCCATGGCACGTGTTAAGATGGACACTATATTATGAATACACATGTACTGGTGTGGTCACCTGCTCTGTACTTAGATGGCTTGGCTCTGTTGACCCTTAAGAGGCTTTTCAGAACAGATGGCCGTGTGTGTGTGTGTGTGTGTGTGGCCAGTGGGCATCTGAGGACAGAGAGATCACACTCCCCCCCCCCACTTATGGTACACACAGATGAATGTGTATGTATATGTATGTGTGTGTGGGTGTGCGCGTGCGTGTGTGTGTGTGTGTGTGTGTGTGTGTGTGTGTGTGCGCGTGTGTGTGTGTGGGTGCGGATTTGCATTTAATTTCCTGACTCAAGTAAAACGGAAGCCAATTTAGGTGCAAAACCTGTGCCTCCCATGTGGCAGGAGGGCCGCCATGGTGGTAAGATTTAAAAAAGGAAACACCTAGCGTTGTGTGCTCATCATTTCCTGAGAGGCGGGCATCGCCTGAAGTGACTGACATAAGATATGAACAGATACTGGCACTTGGGCACCATCCTTCCTTCCTTTCTTTCTTTTTTTTTTTTTTTTAATGCGTAGCAGAACATTTCAGATGTGGCACGCTGGCACTGCAGTGGTTGGCAGGGATGGACATTAGCCATTATTGGGGGGGGGTTGGGGGGTTAAAGTGGGCAGCAGTACCAGCTTTAACCTCACTGGTGGAACTGCCAGGGCGTTCAATGCCTACTAGGCATTCCTGCTCTATTAAGTGCCATGCCCAACCCCTTGACTGGCTGTGTTACATATGGCGTGCCACTATACAATAAAACGCTAATCCTGATTATCACACACTGCAGCCTGAAGGGCAAGTCACTTAGTCACTTCCCCCGGTGATTGCCTAATGGCATTAGCAGCTCTGACACCACCCCACTCCGATGCCCAAACCACAGCTGCATCCCCCCGAAAGCTGAAGGGAAGCCCCCGGAGCTCCGGCTCAGCCGTGCAGCTGTGCCTCGGCTATTGTTTGGCCGCTGGAGCAGAGCCAGGAGGCCTCAAGTTACCACGACAGGCGTCTCCTCCGAGGTCAGACGCTATGGCCAGGTCCATCTGGAGCCAATCTGCCCTCACATGAAGTGACACGGAGAAGACAGAAGGAGCAAGTAAGAGAAAAGCACCAGACACGTTTGTGTGATGGAGCCACATCAACTGAGGGGCATCATCTGGGGACATCTCCCCTCTCATGGGAGTCGCTGTCAGAGGCCGTGATGAATAAGTAAAGACCACTCAGGCCACAAACCGGGCGCCACGGCAGCCTCAGCCCTGGAGCAGATTATCACTGTACTCCACCGCTCAGTAAAACGTGGCAACTCGGGTCTTAGAAGAAGTGATGCCAGCAGGTCAGTTTGGCATCAGCACAGAACTGTACAGAAGAAACAAAAAGGGAAAGAAGAAGAAGACACATACTTGTCTGAAACTCTGCAAGGTGGTCTCAGATTCCTCTCGCTGCATCATCTCATCTTGAAGCCTGCAAGAGACAACAAGAAAGGACAAAGTGAGACCCACAATAGGAGACACGGCCACACCCGGGGCTGGAAAACAAAAAATCAATAGGTGGGAGACACGATATAAGACATAGACTGAGTTTTGGAGAAAGGCACTATAAAATGTGAAGACGCTATATAATACTTACTTACATAGGGGGTGCACTCACTCACTCACAGCAGGCCAGCAAACCAAACAAGCCTGCTGTTCAGAGCTGTGAGCTTACAGTGCCAGTCACTACACCAGCACGCCTCATACAAATTAATAAATGAGTAACACGGGACACACAGAAACCGTTAAGGAAAATTACCTTTAGATAGGGACGGCCACAAAAACCTCACTCACAGACAGACAGACAGACAGACGATCAAGGACAACATTACAGAGAAAAGAGGAAAAGTCACTCAGCAGTGAAGCTCTACTCACCTCAGAATAAGCACCGCAACAAAGTGCTCAATCAAACATGTCCTCCACGCCAAAGTAGGAAGAAACGAGACGCGATAGAATGCAAATGTTCACGTGATATAGCGCCTTTCATTTACTGTCTATCTAATTGCATAGAACACCTTTAGTATTTATCTGACTTTCTTATATGGTGCTTTATCTATCTATCTATCTATCTATCTATCTATCTATCTATCTATCTATCTATCTATCTATCTGTCTGTCTGTCTGTCTGTCTATGCCACAGTTCCTCTATTCACTTTTTGGGACTCTATATATAGCTCTCTAAAAAAAGTGCCCGCCCTAAATAACTAAACTGAACAGATGCATATGAAAGGCACTATAAGAAAATAGATGGATAGATTTACAAAAGGCACAATATGATAGATAGATAGATAGATAGATAGATAGATAGATAGATAGATAGATAGATAGATAGATAGATAGATAGATAGATAGATAGATATGAAAGGCACTATATGATAGATAGATAGATAGATAGATAGATAGATAGATAGATAGATAGATAGATAGATAGATAGATAGATAGATATGAAAGGCACTATATGATAGATAGATAGATAGATAGATAGATAGATAGATAGATAGATAGATAGATAGATAGATAGATAGATAGATAGATAGATAACACTCTTCCATTGACATTCTCAAACAAAACGCATTCACTCGGAATAAATGAATGAATGAATGAATGACACGCAGACTTCTGGCTCTCAGAACGCCTCATGCGGACACATTACTCCTGCGTTATCCTATCTAATTATCTGAATACGTTACAGGGCTCAGTGGTGCGGCCGGTGCCGTGGCATCGGGCCGTTATCTACGCTCTCTAAATCAGTATTCTCTGTGCCCTTCAGTAGTTCAGCAGGCGTCCCGTACGCGGCTGCCTTTTCCGACTCCGAGGCTTCCTAAAACTGCGGGGTCTATTGGGATGTCCGGTGTGTCTCATTCCCTCGTTTTAATTTCCGACTTCCCTCCAGCGTTCTAATACTCGCGCTCATCATAGAGTGCTCGTGCTCGTGCTCGTGCTCGCAGTTCCGTTATCTTCCTTGTTTTAATTTTAAACGGATTTTTAGCCGCGTTTTGCAATCATAGCGGCGCACGGCTGTTCAGTACTCGCACTTTCTACAGAAATTCTTAATGTCGCATTTCACTTTTTTTGGTTTTTGTATTTTTTTTCTCAAATAATATTAAAGTTTTAAGTTACATTTCAGACTGGCAAGCCTTGGTCCGTTTTTTTTTTTCTCCTTTGTTCCCCTCAATCCCGCCCCCTTCCCCACCCCGCACTAAAGTTCCAAATCTTGGATTCTTCATCTTAAACGCCTCGTCTAAGAATAACTTTTTTTCCGCCACACCCCAAAGAGCCCCCTACCCCACCCCCGCCCCCCCCATGGGCGTGGGCACAGGCGTTGGCTGGCACGAACGACTATGAGCTCAGCCTGGGTAGCCACAAGTTTTGCGAGACCCGTTCTAAACTTTTCTGCGCTGACGAAAGCCCTGGCCACCAGACGCAGCAGACTCAGTTACAGAGTAGTTGGCACAAAACCCCCCACCCTGGAGTCACTTACTTGTCTCTGAGCCTCTGGATGTCGTCGAGCAGGTTGTCGCGCTCCACCTCCGTGCGGGCTTTCTCGTTGGTCAGCTGGTCCACCTGGCGCCTCAGCTCCCGCATCTCCTGCTCGTACAGGTCCCCGATGCGCGATGTGCCCTTGCCTTTGAGCTGCTCCAACTCGGCCAACAAGATCTTGTTCTGCTGCTCCAGAAACCTCACTTTCTCGATGTAGCTGGCGAATCTGTCGTTCAGGTGCTGCATCTCCGCCTTCTCATTGGTGCGGTTGGCTTTGAACTCCGTGTTGATGGCATCGGTCAGGGCGAAGTCGAGCGTGTCCGACGAGAGCATGGGCATGGGAGCGCTGCTGCGGAGTCGCACCGACGTGGCTTTGGTGGCAAAGAGAGAAGGCGCGCTGCGGGTACTGTAGGACACCCTGGAACGGACGGGGGGACTGGCATACTGGCGGGTGCTGTAAGAGGTCCGGCTGGACACGACGGAAGGTCCGCCGAAAATCCTCTTGTAGGAAGACGATGACTGACGGCTGCTCATGTTGTAATCCTTTTGGTTTTTTTCTTTTTCTGCGTGGTGTGGAAGTTTACAAGTGCCGTGTGCCAGACCCAAGAGCGGCTCCTGCAAGGGGCGCATCGAGTCAGCGCACTTTTATTTATACAGAGTCCGCCTGCCAGCACGCCCTTCACATCACGTATAACGGGCCTTGGCGTGATTGACAGCTGCGCTGACAAATGATGAGAGCGAGCGAGGGCGGGACGAGAGGGCGGTGTTGGGGCTGGGATGCGCCGCGCGCTCTTCAGAAACTTCGGATGACTTAACGGTTTTCATTTCATCCTAAGCTTTAATTGGCTCCCTGTACTTTTTTCATTGCAGAAAAGTCCCCGATGAGGCGCACCGTTCGCGCCAAGTGTATCTTTCTTACTCCTAGCGAAGCCAAATCTGTACGCCTCACTGGTGCGCTTCGCTAGTCTGCAGCGGCGCACGTCACCACAAGGCTGCGCACGAGAGTTTGAGCTTGGTGCTGGGGACGCGACTCGCGCAGCGACACCGAAAGAATCTGCAACTTTGTCGTTTTTTTGGAAGTTGTCACCTAAGCGCTCAAATGGTGGAGGTCCTCACCGCTGTCTAGTTATAAAAGAGTCCAAATCGGATATTCTTTACGGGATTAGGGGGGAGTAACGGGACCGTGACAGCGAAAAGCGCGCCGATCGGATGGGCTACTTCATTGTGATCAGAGATGGACTGGCGTGTCGCCAAGGGCGGGACCCTGAGCTTCGCGCCATGCTGCATCTCCCGGCAACCACGGGCTCGTGAAAAGAAAAGAAAAGAACAGAACAGAAAAGAAAAGAGGGTCTAGAAAGTGAATGGGGTGGGAGGCAGTGATGGAGATCGGCATCGGAGAATTAAAAATGGCCAATCCACATCTCGGCAGATTAAGATCTGAATGGTTCATCCCGGCCGGAAAACACCGACTAGTTCTGCACGGCGACCAGTCCGCCGTAGAGCAGCCCACCGTCCTACTTGAGCATGAAGTAAGAAACAAGAAGAAGAAGAAGAAGAAGAAGAAGAAGAGTCAGGCGAGCGCCACATAGCAATGTAACATCACTTAAAACAGCGTTTCTCAACCTTTAAGTATTTGCGACCCGAGTTTTAATCGCCCCCCTAACATTTTTTTGAAAGGAGCCCACTAATACCCATTTGTTCTTTTTTAATTAATGATATATCATAGATGCATATTTTATTATACCTACTTAACTTTTAGCGACATTTATCTAACTCCATATTTATTTTTCTAGTATCAGAATGTAGTTTAAGTTAGATGTATTTTTGATTCTTGTTTTCTTTTTTTCACATCTTCGCGCCCCCCTTTTTGCTACTTCGCGCCCCCCTAGGGGGGCCCGCCCCACAGACTGAGAGCCACTGACTTAAAAGAAGATCAACGGGACGCAGCGCCCGGGCTCAAAGGCTGGCACTTCTCGCGATGTCTCTCTCCCTTTGTGGAGTCTGCACGTTCTCTTGGGACCCCCATGTGCTGCTCCACTTCTTTCTATATCCGAAATGTGGGCAGAGTATGCTAATTGGCCATTAGAGGTTATGCCATTGTACGTGTGGTGTTGCCCGCTGAATGACTGGCATTCCATGAAGCTCTGGCTCCAGACCAGAGTGGTAAAGGGTGGTGCCCAGTTTTGGCCCAGGTGTTTTTGCTGCCCTAGGCAAAGGTGAAAATATTGTGGCCAAACCATGGAGTCCTGATTGCAGAGAAGAGCTGGGGGGGTTGCTGTGTAATTCACCCCTGGTGGTTCAAGAATGATGTCATGCGCAGATAATAAATTGAAAAGCGGTGGTGTGTGTGAGTGTTTGGGGGTCTGCCTTTATGTTTTAATGAGTCTGAGTATTTGTAACGCTGAGTTTGTGATAGTTAACAAATTCATGCCCCCCAAAAAAAAACTTTACCTACTAGTAGAGCAGGCTCGGCACTGGGGGTGTCAGAAATACTTCATGGTGGGATTAAGTCGTGAAAATCCAGCAGATTACACTATATTGCACAGTGCAGGTATCGGGGGGGGGCGGCTTGACATGATAATGGTGGGGGGCTAAATGACCCCCTAGAACCGGACTTGGTCCATGCCTACTTCAGCTTTAGACTCCAGCTGTCTGCTGCCCTGGTTTGGAAACAGCTGTGTGCCCACAGGTTGGCATCAATGAATTGATTCAAAGTCCACAAACCCCAAGTACTGTTGGCATCAGGCAGAACTCGACAGACATACCAAACTAAAGCACATAATTCATCTAAAGGCCAACGTTTAGTGGAACTTATAGGACATCCAACCCAACCTAACAGCTTCACTAGCTGAGCAGATGGCACATACGGCACCACATACTGTAGTGTGTATGAAATTGTGCTATAGAAATAAACGTTGAACAGTTACTCGATAATTTGTGTGGGCAGCATGGTGGCACAGTGGACAGTCACATTTTATTATGAATCACCAGAAAAGAGGAAATCGGGGGTGATGCCACGGTGGCATGGTGGCACAGCGGTAGTGTTATGGTACCAAAGTAAGGAGACCGGGGTTCACCTCCCAGGTGCTCCTTTCATGGCATTTCCATGTGCCCATGTGGGTTCTCTCTGGGTGTGCCATGCAGATTAGGTAAATCGTGTGTGTGTTCACTCTGTAATGAACTGTTGTCTTGTCCAGGGATTGTTACTTTCTTGCACCCAATGCTTGCCAGGACAGGCTCCATCTGCCCTCCGACCCTGCCCACCTTAGGCAAATGGAGGATATTTCTTCTTAGGCTTAATTTTCATGGGAGCCCCATCCTGACATTTGGGACCTCTGAGCTGGTATCTTGTCATGGGTTTGGTCCCACCTCGTACCCAGTGCTGCCAAGATAGGTCTCGGTCCCTGCACCCCAATACTGGATCATATGGATGGAAAATGGGTGGATGAAAGGCGCCATATACAGCAGGCAAATGAAAATGTGCCTTACTGTGACAAGCCCCGGTGTTTTCCATGAGACCATTTGGAAAATATCAACTTCTTTTCCAGTTAGCCTGGCAAATCACAGAACACCTGAGGCAGATTTTCCAATTCCAAACACACACACACACACACACACACACATATATATGTGAATAAAATGTAGTGATGGAAAAAGATATTCAGGAATGAGAAACCTCCGGACACATTCATGGAAAATCTGTCCATCTATATAGTGAGCCTTGGAAAGCTCATGGAAGCTTGTCAGGTGCCCTTTAACACACTGCAGTCCCCAGATCAGGTCACCTCAAAAAGGGCTGTGGGCACAGCAAGACAAAGGCCACACTTGGTCAGTTTTCTGTGGATTCTGAATAAACCTGAGGTCCTGATTCTCCCTGGGCAGATTTCATAAAGGGTTTGGTGTTTCCTGATGTCCAACCTAAATTGTCCACCATGGCCTGGTCATTCTGGTCCTCTAGTTACTGTTTCAATCCCCTAATAGCTAATATGTGGTGAGTGTATGGGTGCAAAATGGCTGTGGTCGCATTGTCCAGGTGAATTCTGCCCATTGGTGTTAGATGAAGTGGCTCCCCCTGTCTATGTAAAGCACTTTGGGTAGTGACAAGAGCGTTATATAAATGTAATGTCTTCTTCTTCTTCTTCTGGAATTCCAATATGCCCAAAATGTCACCCAGGAAGAGGGCCACTGGTGGGTCATGTCATGCTGCCAGACAATGTAGAATATGCCACTCCATTGTGTGAAGGTTTCAGAACACCAGCAGAACAGATGATCGTTCAAGATCTGGTGGTGGCTCTCAAGTGACCAAACCAGACTGGTCCACCTCAGAGATGCCACTTGTACCATTGCTAAAATGTCTCGCAGACACAACGAGGAACAGGATGGCGAGGGGCATGTCGGCCCATCTGTGCCCTCTTCTTATACCTTCAAGATATCTGAACCTACGACAGGACAATGCCAGGTCACACACAGCCAGTGTGGTCACAATTGTCCTAACAGCCGGCCTTCTCTACTGACCTTAACCCCTTAGGGCCCTTTTGGAATCTGTAAAGGTGACCCTCTGGTGGCCAAATGACACTGAGCTACTGAGGCCCTTGAGCAGGGACAGGAGAGCATCTGACACGTGCAGATTCAGAGGTGTCGGGCAGCCGTGGTCACACACCATGTGCAGGACCGCCGGACGACTGGTCCCAATTGTTCCTGTTTTCCTGTTGTTTTTGGTGGTGTCCTCTTTTATCATCCTGTTATTCTCCTTTGCTTATTGTTATTTCAGTTGGACATTTCAGTGCTGTGTTTCTAATTTAGATTCAGACCCCCCCCTCACCTTTTGCACACTTTAGACTTCATTTGAAATGGATACTTTTGGCATTTGTCCCCATCCTGACAAAGTGAGAAATTTCACATGTCACAAAGGTTTGAAAATTTAATAAAAATCAAAAACTGCAATCTCTCCTTCGTAGAAATTTCCAAACTGGTACTTGTTAGAAGCCCTTTTGGAATCTTTGAGCCTTCTTGGTGAGTCTCTGCACCCTTGGCACACCTGAATTTGGGCACCTGAACCCATTCTGATCTTGTCAAGCTCCACTGGAGTGAATGGGAAGTGTTTGTGAAATGCCACCTTCAGGTGTCCCCACACGTGTTCTGTGGGGCTCAAGTCTGGGCCACTTGAGGACACTCAGAGACTTGTCACTCTTGCATTGCCTTGGCTGTTTGCTTCAGGCCATTGAGCCGTCACCCCAGTCTGAGGTGGTGTGCACTGTGCGGTTTTCTTCTGGATTTGTCTACCATAAGAATAAATCACAGAAGCAGATGAAGAGTTGGGGCACCATAGTTATCCTCATATAACTGGCAGATTGAAAACGTAATAGAAAATAACAAATGGTCTTCTCAGATGACTATCTCAAGGATGGCATTAGTGCGGTTATCACTCTGGAGGAAAGGAAAAGGCGGGTTCAGATGATCGGGACCTGGAAGTGATGTCATTGGGGGGTTCGAAGATCAATCACTGCTTTTGCAGGAGGGAGGAAGAGAAAAGTCATTAGGCAACAGCGCCAACCTCTGGTCGGGAGTGTAATTACATTTATCTGAGCCTTGACGTTGACTCCAAAGTGCATGTGTGTCACATGCCAACTCCCCCAAGCCTAGAACCATTAGGTTGGGTGGCCTGAACCGTGTGGTCACATCTCCTAGAAGGTGCATGGAAGGAATCACAGCAATGTAGGACATTAAATTTGAACAGCTGGAGGTCCAACAACAATTGTGTGATACGTGGGTTTGACTCTTTGTGCAGCGCCATCCACTTTAAAGGTGATCAAGTTGAGTTCATGGCCAAGGAGGTAATACCTTAGCTGATGGAGAGCCCACTTAATTGCCAAGGCTTCACCCTCCACAGCCATACTTAGTTTCCTGGTCCAAATGTTTCTGGCTCAGGAACGTGACGGGGTGTTCTACACAGTTGACCCTCTGGCTCAACATGATGCCAAGGCCGGTGCCCGAAGCATCAGTCTGGACTGATAGAGGCAGAAGCCAATAACACAGGTGCAGATGTAAGGGCCTGCTTTAAGTCACAACATGCAGTTTCCATTTATAGTCCCATACCACCATATTCAGAGCCCTCTTCTTTGTCAAATCAGTCAAGGGTGCAAACTAGCAGTGGTACCCAGTTATTCCCACTAAGGCTTGTACTTGTCGCTTGTGGATGGGGCCAGGTGAGTATGGCATTAACTTTGGTACACTGTGGCCAGACAGTGCCACCTCGCACTATATTGCCTAAATATTTAGGTTTTGGTTAACCCAACATATCAATTTCTTGGAATAATTTGAAATGAGAGAAGTGCTGCTCCATCATGCTGTATGTATTCCTCCCATGTGCTGGATGACTACGCCATCAAGGTTGGCAGCACTGTACGAGTTGTGGAGCTGTAGTACCCTGTCTGCCAGATGTTGAAAGGTTGCCAGCGCCCTATGAAATCCAAATGGGAGGACACGATATTGGCAGTGACCACTGGGGGTGCTAAATGCTGTGTTTTCCTTGGAGGATTCCGTTAAGGGAATTTGCCAAAAACCTTCTTGTCATGTCCAGGGTGGACAAATATCGTGGTTTTCTGAGTCGCATGACGAGTTTGTACACTCGCAACATTGAATAGGCATCAATGTGGGAAGCCTGATTTAAGCCAACAGCAGTCATTGCAAAAGCGCTAGCAGCCATCCGGCTTTGGGACAAATACAACTGGGCTGCACCAGGGACTAAAACATTCCTCAGTCACTCACAGATTCAGCATTCATTTGATCTCAAGTTCCCCTTCTGTTCGTTCAGTTAATTAGACGAATACCCTTGGGTTAGTTATGATGTCACGCTCAGTCAGAGAGGTCCCACCAGGTTTGTCATTAGCCACTACCAGGATGGACAGGATTGCTGCCTCGAGCGCCCATCGTTGTTTTAGTGTGAGTGAAATTAGGGATGTTTGTAAGAGTGAAGAAGGAATGTGGTTGACCATAGAAGGGATTGAGGTCCCATTCCTTCGACAATTTCAACAGATCTATGTGATAAACACTTCAGCAGGTCAACAACTGGGTTGTTTAACCAAATAGTCAACTAGCCCCTTCTTCCCCTTCATTTTGTAGGGCCCTTGCCAATGGGCCAAAAATTTGGAATGGGAAGTTGGGATAAGTACAGGATGTCACACCATCCGACATCCACAAGTCTGTGATGTTAAACAAAAGAGTGGCAAGAAGATAGATAGATAGATAGATAGATAGATAGATAGATAGATAGATAGATAGATAGATAGATAGATAGATAGATAGATAGATAGATAGATAGATAGATAGATAGATAGATAGAGACGCAAATTAAAGGGGGATGTAAGGCATATGTTAGTGAACAGGGGTTCATACAGAGCATCCAGAAAGTATTCCCAGCGCTTCATCACTTTTTCCACATTTTGTTATGTCACAGCCTTATTCCAAAATGGATTAAATTCATTTTTTTCCTCAGAATTCTACACACAACACCCCATAATGACAACATAAAAAAAGTTTACTTGAGGTTTCTGCAAATTTATTAAAAATAAAAAAACTGAGAAATCCCATGTCCATAAGTATTCACAGCCTTTGCTCAATACTTTGTCGATGCCCCTTTGGCAGCAATTCCAGCCTCAAGTCTTGTTGAATATGATGCCACAAGCTTGGCACACCTATCCTTGGCCAGTTTCGCCCATTCCTCTTTGCAGCACCTCTCAAGCTCCATCAGGTTGGATGGGAAGCGTCGGTGCACAGCCATTTTAAGATCTCTCCAGAGATGTTCAATCGGATTCAAGTCTGGGCTCTGGCTGGGCCACTCAAGGACATTCACAGAGTTGTCCTGAAGCCACTCCTTTGATATCTTGGCTGTGTGCTTAGGGTCGTTGTCCTGCTGAAAGATGAACCATCGCCCCAGTCTGAGGTCAAGAGCGCTCTGGAGCAGGTTTTCATCCAGGATGTCTCTGTACATTGCTGCAGTCATCTTTCCCTTTATCCTGACTAGTCTCCCAGTCCCTGCTGCTGAAAAACATCCCCACAGCATGATGCTGCCACCACCATGCTTCTCTGTAGGGATGGTATTGGCCTGGTGATGAGCGGTGCCTGGTTTCCTCTAAACATGACACCTGGCATTCACACCAAAGAGTTCAATCTTTGTCTCATCAGACCAGAGAATTTTCTTTCTCATGGTCTGAGAGTCCTTCAGGTGCCTTTTGGCAAACTCCAGGCGGGCTGCCATGTGCCTTTTACTAAGGAGTGGCTTCCGTCTGGCCACTCTATCATACAGGCCTGATTGGTGGATTGCTGCAGAGATGGTTGTCCTACTGGAAGGTTCTCCTCTCTCCACAGAGGACCTCTGGAGCTCTGACAGAGTGACCATCGGGTTCTTGGTCACCTCCCTGACTAAGGCCCTTCTCCCCCAATCGCTCAGTTTAGATGGCCGGCTAGCTTTAGGAAGAGTCCTGGTGGTTTCGAACTTCTTTCAGTTATGGATGATGGAGGCCACTGTGCTCACTGGGACCTTCAAAACAGCAGAAATGTTTCTGTAACCTTCCCCAGATTTGTGCCTCGAGACAATCCTGTCTCGGAGGTCTACAGACAATTCCTTTGACTTCATGCTTGGTTTGTGCTCTGACATGAACTGTCAACTGTGGGACCTTCTATAGACAGGTGTGTGCCTTTCCAAATCATGTCCAGTCAACTGAATTTACCACAGGTGGACTCCAATGAAGCTGCAGAAACATCTCAAGGATGATCAGGGGAAACAGGAGGCACCTGAGCTCAATTTTGAGCTTCATGGCAAAGGCTGTGAATACTTATGGACATGGGATTTCTCAATTTTTTTATTTTTAATAAATTTACAAAAACCTGAAGTAAACTTTTTTCACGTTGTCATTATGGGGTGTTGTGTGTAGAATTCTGAGGAAAAAAATGAATTCAATCCATTTTGGAATAAGGCTGTAACATAAAAAAATGTGGAAAAAGTGATGAAGCGCTGGGAATACTTTCCGGATGCACTGTAAATTCATGACCTGATTGAAACATTCAACCCGCTCCACACATTTTATGAAATGGCCATTTGGCCAAATGTCACATTGGACGTATGTCACTCAAAAAAGTGTCCAAGTTATTGGTTTTGAGGCTCTGATGGTGTGCTGTGGATCATCTGTACGCAGTTTAACCGCTGGTAGCACAAACTGATCTTTGAGTTGAAGATGCCATGCAGCCACCATCTTGATCCCACCAGCACTTTATGAAGTTTCTTCAACTTTTTTTCCAGAACCTGTGGTGTTGTAAGATGATGGAGTCGATATGTAATGCAGCAAATCCCCACTATCCTCAGATTCTGTTCCTGTGGGTTTGCTTACTCGCTATTACAAAGCTGAAAGCCATTTTGCTTATCCATGGTCTACTCGCACCGATGTGCAGCACATAAAGAATCCCGAGGGGTCCGTCACACAGCATCGACATGTAAGATTCAGAAAATAATGGGCCAGTGACGCCCTCAGGTGCTCTACAATGAACAGACCAACGTGCGTCCACCCAGCACCGAGGCACGTGGGTAAGCTGTTGATTTCCATTTGTGATGGCTTTCTCGTTGCTCCCAATGAATGACGAATTCCAAGTAAGTGTGGATCCAAAGCTCACCCTGATTACATCCCTGCCTGTTTTACCCCACTCCCGTCACATCTACCAATTGCAAGGTTTTGTGATGTCCTCGGATCAGGCCTGCTGTGGTCACTCGTGGACTCTGGCGGAGCATCTACAGACTTGGCGATAGAGGAGGTCATAACGAGGTTTCTGTAGATGAACTCGCAGAAGAGTCAATACTGACCCTTGACGGGTGACAGCAGGGGGCCAAGATGTCCACCCGACCCTGTTTCCCCCAGCTGGAACTCCCCCTGTGCCAGCGTCACCCTGGAGCCCAAGCCCATTTTGTCCGCGTAGGATCAGTCCCTCACGATCTTCGGTATTCATTTCTGTGGGACGTTTCACGAAGGTAACTCGTTTTCCGTTTTATAAGAATTGACTGAACTTGTGAAACTAACTGCCTGGTCATTTTGATTACCCCTTGCAAAGAGCTACAGTTGCCATTTTGTTTTGTTATGGGCATTGCCAGTTTCTGTGACTTAGCATTGCCGGTTTTTGGGGGAGTTCTACCCAGAAGGCATTTGGAGATGTTACCGGAGAGACCATATAAAGGTCACAGTGTGCATCCCCTCATTATCTGATGTTTGGATCTTGAGAGGTTTCTGCACGTTGGCCTTTGGTGTATTTCTGGTACAAAAAGATGAACATGATGTTTAAACATTTTAGGTTTGATGAAAGATCATTTTGACTTGCCGGGTATGAACTCGCCACGTGTTGTTTTTTGACCACATCTGTTAAAAAGACCCTCATTCTCTGCAGGCAGAACTGTGAGGAGAAGATGGGCGGTCACTCCTCCAGATTGAAAATGAAGGTCGAGGACTGGCAGACGCCTTGAGGAGAGCAGCACATGCTTCCTTACTTAGGTGCCGCTGCTTATGGTGGTCCGTTCACAATGACGTTGGAGAAGACCCCGAGCCACCTAAAGGAGGATCCAATTGGCATGGCACAGACAAGTCAACATGTGATGGATGATGGATCCCTGGTGCAGCAGGGTTGTCTCATTTGCTTGGACATTTGCAAGACCAGGACAGCATGGGATTCATCTGTCACCGGAATATGGTCTCGTCCCCCATTAGCTGGCCCCTGGGTGTGGGTGTCTGAGAGAGCCAGAAATCCTGGGCTGGAGGGTGGGAGTGCACTTGTGCTACGCAGGGCCAGGAAATGGTGTACTGGCAGAAGCAGCCACCCATCAGCCTGTGCAGGCGGTGCTTCCTAAGCAAGACAAAGCTGCATGTAAGGACCTTTGGAGGGGACAGACAGACGTGACAAGTGACAAACTGGGTGGGAAGGAATTGGAAAGGAACTCAGGACAGCATTTGCTGTGAGGACGGAGACAGAAGATCTGGACCTCAATGAGGGAACGTTTTGACCGGAGCCGTCCCGAATGTCCCCAAGTGTTGTGATACATGAAAGGTTTTCCACAATCAGCTGGGAGACCAACCAGGAATCTTCCAGGGGTCCCTGAGTTTGACACTTTTGTTTCAGAAGCTGTGCTTTTGGCTTTGACTTTTGATTGTCTTTTTGCTTCACTCGCTTGCTTCTCAGCTTCTCACTTCTGGCTCAGCTTTGCTCACCGACTCTTTGATGTCAGGAGTTGGGCGTGTTGCGGTTGTGGACGGTGGACCCCCTCACACACAGACTTACTGCTGCTGGCAGGCCCCCTGTCTCTGGTGTTTAATGCTGTGAACAGCAAACCAGCAACTTCATCTTGAAGGAATCAGAATCGAGGAAGTACATGCAAAACAGAAACTGAGGCAGATTGTACACGAGATCAGCCAAACCACTGGTGGAGCGGCAAGGAGGAGACACTGGGAGGGGCCTGGCCACTGGAAACCAGCGAGAACAGTCGAGATGACCCGGGAGAGGGCCAGAGGAGCAGGAGAAGTCATGAAAGGAAAGGCACAAAATACACACGCCAGCCATAGAGGACGAGACAAGGCAGAGCAGACACTTGCCGGCTACCTGCACCTCAATACACCGAGCAGGGCCGCCACGTGGGTGGGGCACCGTCAGGACTGATCTGGGCTTCTGAGAGCAGACGGAAATGAGTCAGAGTTCTGAAAATCAAGATGATATCTTAGAGCTCCATGGTAGACGTTACTGTGCAGGCACTTCACCCATGGCTGGTGTAGAGCATGTGCCATCTCTCTTAATACGATGGGCACGATGGTATTATGGGGCAAGTAGCACCCACCAGACTGATGGCAGACAGAAACGGCATCACCTCATGTTGGCATTTAGGGTCTGACGAGATATGAGGGTACAACAAGTCTGTGTGTGTGGGGGGGGGGGAATGGAGGCAGGATGAAAAATGTTAGAACAATTACTGGGACACACTGAGTGGCGTCCCCAAATTGGCCGTCTGTAGAAGCCTTGAGGACGGCACAGAAACCTGATGAATGTCACAACCTGATCAGGGTAAAAACAGCCTAGGGACTTTATAAGGTTGTCCCCAGCCTGCAGAGAGTGACATTTCATGTCCTGAGGGGCGCAGAATTTTGAGCTTTAGTCACAGAAACTGATTTTCTGTCTCTTTTTGGTTCAAAGGCTTGGTTTGGTTATAAGAGACTAATGTGAAAGGCGCTATATGATATATAGATAAATTGATGGGAGGGGCACAATATCATAAATAGATGTGAAAAGCACTATAAGAGACGAAAAAAATGACAGATGTAAGGCACTATATAACAAACTTAGAGATACGGGGTGAAAGAGATTATAGTATATAGGATAGATCGACATGAAAGGCTCTATATAATAATAGATAGATAGATAGATAGATAGATAGATAGATAGATAGATAGATAGATAGATAGATAGATAGATAGATAGATAGATAGATAGATAGATAGAACCCCTCACCCCTCTATCTATAAATCTATTATATTCTGCCTTTCATACCAAATCTTTTTTACTATTTTATCCAATGATTTTTAGATCTATTATGTTGTGTATTTCATACAGTATCTGTCCATCTCTATCATAGGGCCTTTCCTATTAAGCTGTATACAAGGGTGCTCCGTCCCCTGCTCGATTCGCTCGCCTACCCCCGGTGTTGGGTAACCCGAAATACATTGATGAATGTGTGAGATATATTGGAGAGTAAAGGTGTAGATGACGAACAAAGGACGTATATTCATTAATCCTAATGAATGTCCACTAATAGTGGACTCATTACAGAATGCGTTGTCAGCTAATTGACGGAATTGTTTAGCAGCCGTCTGTCGTTCCTTTCTTTGCCGTGTATCTATTGACTCCGCTGTTTGAGAGGCGCGTTGTAGGCGCCAACGTTCATTAGTCGAGCACTGTCATTTTGAACCCGTGCCTGCTTTGCTTCCGCGGTTTCAGACGCGCGTTGTAGGCGCCCACGTGTATTGTTTTTGTCCATGCGGTCTTGTTTTTGTAGCTCCGTTAGTGGAGCTGTATAGTTTTGGAGCTGTGATCATAACTCCATTAGTTCTCCGTTGTTTACCGTTAGTAATATGAATAATTGCACTTACTGTTAATAGGGAGCGTTTTCTGTGGTTGTACTGTTAATAATGCATCACTGTAATGTGATTCACTTATGCTGTATAGTTTGGATGTGTGAGGATGACGTACGTTTAAAACGGAGCGTTCGTTTATTCTTATTACGTGTTGTAGGCGCCTTCGGCTTTCGTACTAACTTGCGCCTTCCATACTATGATGCTATGTATGGTGGACCTTTGTGGACTCCGTACTTTTTCCCGTTTCACTCTGGGGCGGGGGGCTGAATCCTCTTTTTTGTGTGGCTATGTTGTTACCTATGGGCGCGTTGCCTTATTTCTTATTTACGTTAGTTGAGCTCCTATGTTTTTGAGCCATGATGCGTTGTAGGCGCTTATTTACGTTAGTTGAGCTAATATTATACCTCCGGTGCCGTGTGTGTGTTTCATGTGGTAGTCGTTGTAGGTGCATGCGCCCTCTGTACTATCTCGGGTTTGACTATGCTGTGTTTTGTGGACGTTTGGGGACGCCGTACTCTCTCCGGTTTGATTGTGGGGAGGGACGCCAAAGCCTGTTGTGTTTGTTTTTTCTGTGAGTATTCATATTATTGTATTACTGTAATGTGATGATTCACATATGCTGTGGAGTCCGTATCTCTGGGGCTTCTGTACCATCTTGGGGGTCTGCCTGTGGTGTGTTAGACGCGCGTTGTAGGCGTCCGCACCTTCTGTACTATGTCGGGTTTGACTATGCTGTGTAGTGTGGATGGTTAGGGTTCTGTATTGTCTGTGCTCGTTGCTTTATTTCATATTTCCGTTAGTTGAGCTGTCGGCGCCTGCGCACTATGTCTCCTGCGTCCATGGGCAAGCCATGTACCTGCGTCCATATCCGGTTTATTCTCGGTTAGTAATATGGTTAGTAATATGGATAATACCGAATACAGTAATTTCCCTATGTATATTGTATAGTACCTTTCACATCTGTCCACCTCTGTTGCACAGTGCCGTGTATATTTATTATCTATCTTTCTATATATTTATCAATCAATCTCATTACTTTTTCACACTTATTAATCTCTACTGGGGTGTGATTTACAATAGCTATTAATCGCACGGTGACTTTATATCTCTAATGCCTTTTCCATCTACCTGCCTGTCTCATATTGTCTTTCATACCGATGTGTATTCTGTTCTATCCAATGTCTTTCAGATCTACAGTATTTATTAAATAGTGCCTTTCAAATCTTCTATCTCTATTGTAGTGTAGATTTCATGTTAAGCTTTTAATAATATTATATACAATGTCTTTATATCTCTATTGTACTTTCCCTTTCATTGTATAGGCTATTTATATCTATCTGATGTAGATATGGATGTCAGTGTTTAGATAAATCATTTACAGTTTAATATGTACAGCACTACAAAAGTGACAGAAATGTATGAAATGTTTTATATAATAAATACATCTGAAAATATTATATACAATAATATACACAGATTGATAGATGAAAGGCAAAATATGATAATTACTTTAACTAAGAAAAGCCCTACAAAATAGAGACTGATAGATCTGAAAGGCACTATATAGTAGATGAAAAGCACAAAACAATCCAACACAGGGAGACGTATGAAAGGCGCTATATAACGGAGATTTAGAGATCGAGGGGTGACAGGCGTTACATTACAGATGTATAGTTAGTCAGCATTTCTACTAAAGTACGCCAGAACGAGGGGGTGCCGCTCCTCGTAAGCTCTTGCCGTCACTGTCGCCTTCGTAGGACTCTGTCACCGGAGTGTCACCGTGGCCGGCACAGCATGAGGACCGCGGCCGTCGCGATTTCTTTCGTCTCTCAGTCGCAGAGTCCCCTCCGATCGCGACGCTGCTCAGGTCAGCAGTGCTGCGCTCGTGGTGGTCCTGGAGACCAACAGCCCACGAACCCAAATAAATAAACAAGCCGCGAGTGACGGAGGCGGCCGCTGCTCTTTGTTGATGCGCGTTTCTTAGTTACGCTTCCTTGAGTCTCGCTTGTGGTCGCGTGACGCGTTTCCTGAGAATGCAGCTGCCCGCCACAAGAAGTCCCGCGCGCCTCTCGTCTGTCTGACACTGTACCGGTTGTCATGGAGACGAGTCCTGGTCAACAGAAACGGGAGTCGACTCGAATAAGCGGAACTCGTCACAGGACCACCACATCGAATGTGCAGGAAACGGGGGTGTAAACGGCGACACGGATTAGGTGGCAGATTCCTCAGCCTCGCTTCACAGCCAAATGGACCTGAAGTGTTCTCCACGTGTTCCTGTGGAGTTTTTTCTCCTCACATGCCAAAGAGGCTCCTGTTAGGGTTATTAGCGTTGATGGACTTCAGCCCCAGCCAGATTTAGTTCCTTTTATGTCCCTGATGCTGGATGGTCCTGTGACTTTTAAGCTGGTAACTGGACAGGAGTCCCCATCGTGCTGCTCATTTTCCAAACAGACTGGAAACTTGACCTGCTGCTGACAGCCCAATCGCACAGAGTGATCTGAAGAAGAACTCCTGCAGGCCTGGCAGGCTGGCATGTCAGTCATGAGTGGAAACTGAAAGGGAGTCCAGGAGTGGACGTGTGACAGTCACGAGTGCAGTGACACCACCTGAACAAGAGTGGCCAGCGTATATAAGTGGGCATTGGACCTCAAACAACTCATCTGACCTGCCAATGAAGCCCCTTGTAAAGGGAAGAGCTGCAGTTGGTGGTGTCCCCCGCAGAAAAAGGCGCCATGTAAAGCCAAGGCTGTTTATTTGGGAGTTACTTCATAGATAGATAGATAGATAGATAGATAGATAGATAGATAGATAGATAGATAGATAGATAGATAGATAGATAGATAGATAGATGTGAAAGGCACTATATAATAGATAGATAGATAGATAGATAGATAGATAGATAGATAGATAGATAGATAGATAGATAGATAGATAGATAGATAGATAGATAGACGCGAAAGGCACTCTATAATAGATAGATAGATAGATAGATAGATAGATAGATAGATAGATAGATAGATAGATAGATGTGAAAGGCACTATATAATAGATAGATAGATAGATAGATAGATAGATAGATAGATAGATAGATAGATAGATAGATAGATAGACGCGAAAGGCACTCTATAATAGATAGATAGATAGATAGATAGATAGATAGATAGATAGATAGATAGATAGATAGATAGATAGATAGATAGATAGATAGACGCGAAAGGCACTCTATAATAGATAGATAGATAGATAGATAGATAGATAGATAGATAGATAGATAGATAGATAGATAGATAGATAGATAGATAGATAGATAGATAGATAGATAGATACTTTATTAATCCCAAGAGGAAATTCACAAATTCATTGGGACCAACCTGGATGTGCCGCTATAAAGGGGACAGGCTGAAAGGTTATTAGTGGTCCCTGTTTCCCTGTGTGGTCCCATTATTAATAAAATGGAATAAAGGGCTTTGTTATATGGAGGCAAACTTTTTAAAATAAAGACAAATTTAAAAACAAGAGCACTGCACATTTAGAGCCTCGTGAGCTTTGAACACGTGATTTATGTCCTCCATTTCTACTTCCAAGAGAAAAGACAACCAAACAGCACGTGGCACTTCAAGCCCACTTAAACCTACAGTGTTAGTTGTATGGAGGCTGGAGCCTTTACTGGGCACAAGACAGGGAGCCCACCTTGGGCAGGATGCCAGTAAATTGGAGGGCTCAGTCACACACACACACACACATATACAGACATACACACAGACGTGATAGAAGTCCACTGAAGTAATGTAACTGAAGTCCACCCTGGGTACAAAGCAAGATGTACAGGATGCCAGTCAAATGCCAGGCTCAGTCATTGAACTGCCAATATGGCGACAAATAACCTAAGACACATATGAAGGAAACACACAGAGATGCAGGAAGAGCAGGGAAGCTCCAATGAATTTGAACCCAGGGCACCTGATCACTAACTGGCATGCTGCCCCCCCCCCCCCCAAAAGAGATCAATATAACAAAATTAACACTTGTGACCACCAAAATTCAGACACAATGCTACCTCACACAATTCTTGTTCTTTATTTCGCCTTATACAGTTTCTTGTATTAGGAATTTGTTAGTTTTCGCATACCCCTTGGGGTCAGAGCGCAGGGTCAGCCATTGTACAGTCAGAGCCCCTGGAGCAATTACAGGTTAAGGGTCTTGCTCAAGGGCCCAGCAGAGTAGGATCGATCTCTTTTGGCAGTGACAGGGATTCGAACCGGCAACCTTCTGGATACCAGCACAGATCCTTAGCCTCAGAGCCACCACTCTGCAATTCTGGGTCCAAATAAAATATTTCTTTATTTTTCACCAACACTATTTCTAATGTAAAGTGCCCTATAAATAACATGCATTATTATTATTATTATCCATCCATCCATTTTCCAACCCGCTGAATCCGAACACAGGGTCACGGGGGTCTGCTGGAGCCAATCCCAGCCAACACAGGGCACAAGGCAGGGACCAATCCCGGGCAGGGTGCTAACCCACCGCAGCATTATTATTATTATTATTATTATTATTATTATTATTATTATTATTATTATTCTTCCAAACAAATGCCAGCCTAAGTACATTTCTTGCTCCTTTCACCTCCAGCTGAGTGTCGCCCGCTGCCTCCCGACTTTGACTCAAGCGGAGGAGGCTGGATGGCCTCCTTTTATGCAGGACCCAGCAGTACTTCTGGTGCCATAGTACTGAATGGCAGAAGCAATTCTGGGTCATGTGGAAGCCCTACAAAAGATGTTGTCCCTCTCTCTGCAGTGCCATCCGGTGGCACCCAAGGACCCCACCAGGGCTGTCCTCTATGGGGGTCCACACTGGGTGCACACCAGAGATGCACTTCTCTTTAGAAACAGAGTCCCCCAAGTCGCTCCATTAATCCATCACCCCGACTGGGACAATAATCAGGTCTCATCCCGGCCGGGTTGTGCCTCCTTTCCATTATGGCCTCCCAGCCAGGCCAGCATTTAGCCTCCATCTCAATCGGGCTGCCAGTCCATCCATGCTGAATGAGCTCCCATAACTAAAAACAGCCTGACTTGGGTTCTTTTCACTGTAACTAAATTCTAAGTGCCTGAAAGAGTTTTCAGTTTTGACATTTGTTTCTACTTTGTATTAATTTTATTTGTCAATTAACCAATCACCTTACATATTATGCACTCTAAACTTAGAGATGTTAATGAATCCTTTAAACGAATATTTGGGGTCATGTTATTCTGAGTAATACGAACTTAACTTAGTCCTGAATTCAAGAAACAGGCTTCACAGCCTGCACAGGCCAAAATAAGGCCAAGGCTGAAAAATTCAAAAGGGAGAGGAGGACCGTAAAACAAAAAAATCCCAGCCTGCAATAGCGGCCCAGAGCTCCTTATAGTGGTGCTTTACCGACATGAAAGACCATCTGAAACGAGACCAGAGCAAAAGGAAGCCACAATACAATTTACTTTGGTGTAGCCCAAAATCACACCAGGAGGGCCACAATGGGCTTTAACGGGCCCTGCCTTTTGACAGACCCCCAGCCTTGACTGTCAAAGAAGACAAGGAAAAAACTCCCAAAAAAAGGGAAAAAATGGAAGAAACGTCGGAAAGGCGGTTCAGAGAAAGAGACCCCTTTGGGTGTGCAGTGGGTGTCAAAAAACAAACCACAAAGATAAGTCGAGAAACTGGAAAGGGTGAGCAAAAAGTGAAAACCAGAAGAGCCAAACGAGACGTGACAGGACAAAGAATCCAAGAAGAGACAAACAAGCGAGAGCCCCGGGGGCCATCTTATGGCCTGCTGGCCCCTTAAAGCAGAACTTCCATAGTTCTCAAGTCAAAGCGATTTCTTCATAGTCATGATATACTGTATAGTGGTTTGTCACATAAAATGGAACTTCCCCTTGGGGACAAATAAAGTCTAATCTAATCTAATCTAAAACTGTGTCCTAACCTGAATCACATTTTTTTAAATAAAAATAAATAAATAAATAACCAGCACGGTGGCACAGTGGGTAGCGCTGCTGCCTCGCAGTTAGGAGACCCGGGTCCTCCCTGCGTGGAGTTTGCACGTTCTCCCCGTGTCTGTGTGGGTTTCCTCCCACAGTCCAAAGACGTGCAGGTTAGGTGCATTGGCGATTCTAAATTGTCCCTAGTGGGTGGGTGTGTGTGTGCCCTGTGGTGGGCTGGCACCCTGCCCAGGGTTTGTTTCCCGCCTTGCGCCCTGTACTGGCTGGGATTGGCAGACCCCTGTGACCCTGTAGTTAGGATATAATGGATGGATATTTCTGAAGAATCTTTGTCTGCCCTTTATGTTTACAAGCTGGAGGTTGGCAGATGCTGCCACTTGTGGGGCTTATTGTGATTGTTTGCTCTGATTTTTAAGTTCTCCCCCAAGTTCATGGCATCTTCTGTATCGTTAAAGAATACAAGCGATTGTGCAACAGACTTTTTCAGTGATTACTGCCTGGTTGTCTACTACATCAACATTCAGTGACGGCCATAATGGCACCTGGTGATGACTTTCCAAGGTGAATCAACGCGCCTGGCACTGACAGGTCACCACAGAGGAAGTGAAGCACACAGCTGGCCTCCTTCTAAAATGGCTGAATCTCACTAACAAACGGCTTGCTTCTGGCCTTTTGGTTTTCCTCTTCTTGAATCAACATGGATACCCTCTTTTATAATATGTGTGTAGTACTCTGGTGTTGCACCATGTTAGCCATTATGGATAAAAGAAATCAAGCAAAATGACCCCTTTTATTGGCTAACTAGAAAGATTAGAATATGCAAGCTATCGAGGCAACTCAGGCCCCTTCTTCAGGCAGAGATGTAAAAGGTCCCGAAGAAGGGGCGTGAGGTGCCCTGAAAGCTTGTGTATAGTCAGTCAGTCATTTTCCAACCCACCATATCCTAACACAGAGTCACGGGGGTCTGCTGGAGCCAATCCCAGCCGACACAGGGTGCAAGGCAGGAACAAATCCCAGGCAGAGTGCCAGCCCACAGCAGGGCACACACACAAAGCACAATTTAGGATTGCCGGTGCACCTAACCTGCATGTCTTTGGACTGTGGGAGGAAACACACGCAGACAACATGCAAACTCCATGCAGGGAGGACTCAGGAAGCAAACCCGGGTCTCCTAACTGCAAGACAGCAGCGCTACCCACTGCGCCACCATGCCACCCTAAACTAAAGTTTTACCAAATAATGTATATGTTAAGAAAGTTTGAAGTAAGTAATTAATCTCCTTCAGGGCTTGCTGTCGTCAGAGGCTAAGTAGGCCCCGGCCTAAGGGTTCCATGACTTGGGGGGATGCCAAGACTCACCCAAGTGTCGCTCCGCTCTTCTGTCAACTGCCACTATAGCACGTTGCACATAAAACATGAGTATGAATGTGTGGCGATCTTAATGCTCCCCATGCTTTTCTGCTGGGTGTCAGTATAGCGCATCACACGTAACGTATGTATCATAATGCACTCCGATCCCCCATCCTCTCACTCTTCAAAGACATATACATATATGAAGGCATCACCCACCATGACCTAGGGGCGCCATGTACCCTCAGGCTTGCCCTGATCAATCCGCAATAACATTTTTGGCTCGACATTAAAATATTAAGGCTGTTCTTTATAATGGGACTCCAGTACCCATCAGCTCCATTTTAAATCATGAGAGGGGGCTAAATGCTTCACTTTAGAACACAAACCATGACTGGAAAGGAAGAACTTTGTCTTAAAATAACATCTCCTTTAAAGTGCAGAGTGGTGACCTGCAGCATGCTGATTAGTCCAGATCTGATTGAACTCCATACAGGCGACAAGAAGGACCCTCTAACACCTGCCATTACAGGAGGAGCAAACCAGCACATCTCTGTCCACAATCCTCACTCAGAATTAACAACATGTTTGTTCCTTCTTCATCTTTTCCCACTTCTATGTGGGGTCCATGTGCCGGATGAACCTTCTCCATACACGTCAGTGCTGCACCTCCTCGCCACTCAGGCCCTTTTCCTTCAGACCTTCTTTTATTTTATCCATCCACCTCTGCTTTGGTCCCCCTCACTTTCTCTTTCTTTTCCAATCAGCCTTTTGCCCACATCGTCCTCATCACATGTCCATGTCACCTCCCCCTACTTTCCTGTCTTTTCTCTCCCACTTTTGTTGGACCTCTGAATGTCTCATTTCTTATTCTGTCCTTTGTTGTAACTCCACACCTCCATCTCCGTATTCTCATTCCTGCCACATCCTGCTGTGCTCCCTTTACTTGCCCCCCAGGGCTCAGCTTCACACATCTGGTGTGGTCCTGCCACTGTGTTATAAACCTCACCTTTAACCTGCTCCTTCATTCTTCCATCACACGATACTCCAGATACCTTCTCCCAGCTGTTCCAGCCATGCTGCACTTTGTGGGTAATTCATTCTCCATCTTGGTCTACCACTGACCCTAGATATTTAAACTTCTCCACTCTCACTCGGGTCCCAATCCAGGTGGTTCAGTGTGTGGTGGGTGCAGCCACACGCTATCAGTGGCTGCTCCCAACATCCAACTTTTTTCAGTGGCTCTCCCTTCAGGCTAACCTGATCATCATTACACCTCACATATTCTGCCTTCTTCTTCATCTTCTCCATCTTCTCTCCTCTATCTTCCAACTTCCTCTCCACTTCCTGTTTTCTGGTGCTTTTATCTCACACATCCATAGCCAGATCATAGAGGTTAGGACTTCAAGAAGACCCCTGGTGCAGACCTCCTTGAACTGGGGTATTGTCCATTTCCCCACTTTCTCATACATATCCTGGACTATCCACTTCTCCAGCCCTCCTTTCTCTCTCATGCACCTCCAGACCTCTTGACATGGCACCCCATCATAAGCCTTCACCAATTTAATCAACACCACGTTTCTTTCTGTTTTTTCTCAATGCTTTTCTATCAGCGGTCCAAATGCAAAGACGGCATCAGTTGATCCTCTCCCTGGCACAAAACCAAACTGCTCCTCCTCTATGGTGGTCTCTTCCCTAAAACTTCTCCATATAACCCTTTCAGAATTTTCACTGTGTGTGACATCAGCTTTCACCCTCTGTGCATTTCTCAACAGTCCTTAATGCCACCCTTCTCCTTACAGGAGAAAGTTGGATGAAACTACACCTTTTATGGTGTTTATGACACCCTTCTCCCTATAAATGGGTACAATCCATCCTCCAGTATTCTCTCCTGCTCATAGATCTTCTGCATTAGATCCCACAACACATCAACTCTTTCTAAAATGTTAAAAAGAAATAAAGTGGAAATAAAGTGGTAGGATTTATAAATCAGCTTCCATTCTTTTCCTTGGCTTTTTAAATCAAAGCGAACGATCAGATTCAGAAGCCATTGAGCTGTAAGACGTGCAGCATCTTTTCATGCCAAAGTGCGCCTCGTTTTCGTGTCGTCCTCTTTGTATTCTGGTAAAGACTTTATTGAACTGATTTGCCATTTTTATCCTTAAATGCCCTTACAAACCATTCTCACTTTCCAGATCCGTGGCACATACGAAGATACGCAGCCCGTCCTACTTAACGGCAATGCGAGAGCCAGACGGATAATATGCAGAAAGCGCATGTGCGAAGCGGAACCTTTGAGACGGCGGAACTCTTTGGTAGGAGTGGTGAGCGGCCGTGGGGAGCGCACAACATGGACGGAGCTGAAGCCATGGCGCCACTCAGGGTGCTAGAGCTGTACAGCGGCATCGGAGGGATGCACTACGCTCTGAATGGCAAGTGGAACTTTTTGTGACTTTTTTGTTTTTTTTGTTTTGTTTTAATTAACGGACTTATTCTTGTTACCAGTTCTAAGTCAGTCTTAATGTCAGAGGTACCCCGCTACTTAATTAAAGTCCTCCACTTTATCGATTCAAATGAGCTGAACTTTATTTAAACTCCCTGGCAACGGAGTTGCTGCAAAGCGGCTGCCTGTCATCAGAATGTTTTGAGCTGTGCACTGAGGTCCCCTTTACTCGTTTGTTGTGCGATGGGGGTGTTTACACGAACCCAAGTACAAGTCAGTGATTTGCTGCTTTAGTTGTCTCAGTCCTCCACTTCTGTCATTCTGTAATACTGTGTGTCGTGCGGACTCTAAGCTCTTTATGTGGCTTTCTTCGGTGGCTCGCAGTTCTTAAAAGGACTCCTTGTTGTTGCTGCAGTAGTTGGAATTAATTTGTGACTTTGTCAGGCTCGTCATTCTCTGGTGTCCTCTGCAGCTGGCTCTGAAGATGCTCAGTTATATGGTAAATTGTGGTTCATACTGGTGGTGGCTCATCCCCAGGCTGATGCACCTTGAACATCAGTGAGTAGATCTTAAGCAGGTGCTGTGATTGCAGGACTGCCCAGGAGTATCTCGTGTCCTGATTGTTGATGCTGCCCCTCTGGTCTTCATGTATGCTGCCTGACCTCTGGTCAGAGGTAACCCATATGCCACAATATTCTTCTGGCTGTCTACAAGACAACACCAAGTCCAGGGTCCAATCCGAGACCCCAAGGGGGCTTCAGCAGCCGATCAAAGTGCTCGTCCAAGTGCTGTCACCACGGCCCCTTTACCTTCTGGGCTGCTTTATAGCCGACTTTGTCAGGTATTCCTGCCACACTCCATCCTTATGATGAAGGCAGAAATGATCAGAAGAACTTGAAGCTGTGCGTCAACTCACCCCAGGGTGTCCTCTCTCTAATGGAATACGAGGGGTCAAAGTTACTTCTTTGAAAACTCGCTAATAAATGCATGTGGAGTGTCATGTTATGCTCTTTTGGGGTTTCTGATCCTGAATATGATCATATTTTTGATATTTGATTCTGTACTGGTGGCCCTTGCCTTCTCTAGTAGAATGTTCAAAATGACAAGTTTCAAACTTAACCCTTTTGGCCCTGGATTTTCTGTTTTTATGGGAAAAATTATTTTGTGAGATATTCTGTTTTTGGGGGGGGGGGGGGGGGGGGTCTAGGAAGATCAAAAATGAAAAACAACAAAAAAAAAGTTCACTATTATTATACTGTACAATAGCTGCCAAATACGTCAATCTTCTAGAGGAAATAAAATCGAAAGTGGACCCACTTACTCTGTGGTGCAGTAGTCCAGTAGCATCCATTTTCACTTCCGTGTTTCACGGACTGTATGCCAGTCTCTCCAGTCTGCACTAATAGTAGCACACGCCCGGTCTCAATAAGAACTGCCATAAGCAGTTTTTTCAGTGCTACTTGAGTTAACGTCACAGTCTGGACAATTGTAACGCGGATTACACACGTCACATGTGTGAGACTGACACGAGCGTCACTTTTGATTTCATCGTCCGTTTCAGTTTCACTTTGCCATCACTGCTCGTATCACTCTTAAGAGCGGGCAGTGCCTGGGCTGCTGAAAAACAATTCTTACGAGATGTAATTATTGGGATAGGAGAAGGCGTGCCTGTCTAATACTGTTGGCACTTTTACAGCCCGAGTAATCCTCAGGTCTGACACTTACGTGAGACACATCTATACAGGTGCCCAAGCAACACTTGGCACTAATGCTTTTTTTTTTGTTCTTTATTTTGCCTTATACAATTTCTTGTATTAGGAATTTGTTAGTTTTCGCATACCCCTTGGGATCAGAGCGAAGGGTCAGCCATTGTACAGCACCCCTGGGGCAATTAGGCAATTAGGGTCTTGCTCAAGGGCCCAGCAGAGTAGGATCTCTTTTGGCAGTGACAGGGATTCGAACCGGCAACCTTCTGGATACCAGCACAGATCCTTAGCCTCAGAACCACCACTCCACCCTAACCCTAACCCTAACGCTTGTTGGCACTTTTACAGCCTGAGTAATCTAACACTTACGCAAGACACGTCTGTACGGTTGCCCAAGTGACACTCGGGTCTAACACTAAGGAGGTTAATCCACATTGTGATCACAGAGAGCTGGAGCCCATCCTGGCAGCAGTAAGTGGGCCCAAAGTTGAAAACGGCCCGCCTGTCCGTCATGGGGCCAACTTTTTCACACACACGTGTACACTGGGGCCAGTTTAAAATGATCACTCAACTTGACCTCCATGCATTAACATGAGGAGAACATGCAGGCCTCACACCCATAACTGCGTACAGGATCTGAACCTACAATCCTGGGTCTGTGAGGTGGCAGCTGTACCCTTTGCCACTACCCCTAGTCCTACATATGTTACGACAGCACAGAAAGGTCCAGAAGGACACTTCAAATTTAGCAAAGGTTCGTGGGATTGTCAGGGTACCCAATCAAACAGACCCGTTTGTGAGCTTGCTCCAATTTCACTGTCACTGCAGGGACCTTTGTTCAGTCCCTGGCCTGGTCCCTGCAAGTCTGCGGTCTGCACATAAACCCCACACGCTGCTCCACTGTTTTCCTCTGCAGCTCAAACACGTTGGATCAAACGTCCATTGTTAGCGACAATGCGTGAGTGAGTGACCGTGTCCCTCTTTGAGTGCATTAATGAGAAGAAAGCCTCCAGCTCCTGTAGAGCTCTGCAGTGATCAATAGGAAATGAGCAGGTTTGTTTCAGGGGTATTTTTTAAAATTGGACATCAGAAAAACGGAGAAGTTTCTACTGAGGGGTTTTAATCAGAGGCTCACTGCGCCTTCCCAGTGAAATCCCACTTGCAGGAATTCACCGTCTAGTCTGAGAGCCGTCCTGTCGTTTTAGCACACTGGCTTGTACGTCAGCTCTTGTTATCCCTGTTTTCCTTCTCCACTGTTCAGCTTTTGATATGGTGACACAAAGTTGTCCACAAAATGGCCACCTTTGAGCAGGTCATGTCATGCCATTCATAGCTACCCCTGCTCTTCATAAATTTCCTTCCTTGCTTCTTCATTGCTATATTAAGGAATCCCAAGTTTTTTGGGGCATTATGTAGTCACATGGACACTGACAGTCCGTCGGTCTATAGACCAGCCTTCAGTTTTATGTAACACCATTAACATCACGCATCTTCACAGCCTCGTGGATCCAATGCTCTGAGGTCAAAACCCGCATCAAACATTTGATAAGGTTGGGCATCAGACTAGAAGAAGTGTCAGTTCAGGGTGATGTCTGTAGATGGGTGCAGAATTGGCTCAGGCACAGGAAGCAGAGGGTGATGGTGAGAGGAACCTCATCAGAACTGGCTGATGTTAAGAGTGGTGACCAGCAGGGGGCAGTGTGGGGGCCGCTGCTGATATTTTTAATAGATAGAAATGATTTAAATAGGAATATAAATGGCAAGTTGGTTATGTGTGCAGATGATACCAAGATAGGTGGATTGAACAGAATAGAATGCCTTTTATTGTCACTACATACATGTACAATGAGATTAAAAGCAGCTCCTCCAGTGCAGACATATATGTTGAACACAACAAGTAAATAAACAAATGGTACAAAAAGTTGTAAAGAAGTTGCAAAAAAGTTCTGTGACACTATATACATATGGAAAGAATAATAACTATTGCACTATTGGGTTATTGCACATAATTGAAATATTGCACAATAATGATGATCACGTGCAGTGAGTAGTGGATGTTGGACCCTGAGAGTAATGATATTGTACAGTATACAGATACTGCACAGTTATTATCAGTACCATTTAGATATTGGATATTGCACAGTTGATGGATAGAAGGAAGTCCAGGGGTTGGGGGGTTAGACTGTGTAGTCAGTGCATGTGTGAGATTAGAATGGTTATGGCTTTTGGGAAAAAACTGTTGTTGAGTCTGTTTGTCCTTATTGTGATGCCTCTGTAGCGCCTCCCTGAGGGCAACGTGTCAAACAGATCAGAGCCAGGGTGGCAGCTGTCCTTGATGATGTTTTTTGCTCTGCTGAGGCAGCGGGAGGTGAGAGTGTCCATTAAGGAGGGGAGAGGGCAGCCGATGATCTTCTGTGCTGCCTTTACTACTCGCTGAAGCCTCTCCCTGTCTACCATGGTGCAGCTGCTGTACCATACGGTGATACAGTACGTCAGCAGGCTCTCGATGGATGAGCGGCAGAAGGTCAGTAGCAGGTTGGAGTCCAGGTTGTGCTTTCTGAAGACCCTCAGGAAGTGTAACCGCTGCTGAGCCTTCTTGATGACTGCTGTGATGTCGTCTGTCCAGGAGATGTCAGCGGAGATAACCGGAAGGTATGGACCCTCTCCACACACTCGCCATTGATGTAAATGGGGGCTAAGTCGGTGCTGTGCCTCCTGAAGTCGACAATGATCTCCTTGGTTTTTCTGGTGTTCAGAGCCAGATTGTTCTTTGAACACCAGGCTGCCAACTTCAGGACCTCCTCTCTGTAAGCTGCCACTGTGGTGTCGTCAGCAAACTTGACGATGAGGTTGTTGTTGTGGATGTAGAGATAGTACAGGAGGGGGCTCAGCACACAGCCTTGTGGGGTACCGGTGTTCAGTGTGCGAAGGGAGGAATGGTGGGGGCCGAGTCTCACAGTCTGGAGCCGGTTGGTAAGAAAGTCTTTTATCTAGACACATGTGAGAGGGGGGAGGCCAAGAGTGACCAGTTTGGTGATAAGAATGTCAGGAATGATTGTATTAAAAGCTGAGCTGTAATCCACAAAGAGCATCCGGACGTAGCTCTGCTGCTGCTCCGGATGGCTCAGCACAGAGTGGAGAGCTACAGCGATGGCGTCGTCTAGGGATCGAAGTCTTGGGGGAGATAGTCCTTGATGTGCTGGAGGACCAGTCTCTCGAAGCACTTCATGATTACCAGAGTGAGGGCCACAGGGAGATAATCATTTAGGCTGGTGATGGGAGACTTCTTCAGCACTGGTATGATTGTGGCTGATTTTAGGCAGGACGGAATGACTGCCTGGGCTAGGGAGAGGTTGAAGATTTTGGTGAAGATAAGGGTGAGCTGGTGGGCACACGCTCTGAGCACCCTACCAGGTACTCCATCTGGGCCGGCAGCCTTCTTGGGGTTCACTGCCAGGAGCACCCGTCTGACATCATGCTCCTTTACAGTGAATGGAGTAGTGCAGGATCCCGGTGAGGGTGGGAGCAGGGCTGGAGCAGCCTCTGTAGTTTGTGGTGTTTTGTATTCCCTGCCACACCTCCTGTGTATTGTGGCTGGACAGGTGGGACTCTGTGCTCCTCTCATGGTCCGTCTTGGCTTTTTTAATTCCACTTTTGGCAGATAATCAAGAATCAGAAGGACTTGGACAGCAGACAGACTTTGTCTTATTTATGGATGATGATATTTAATGTCAGTAAATGTAAAGAATTACACGTAGGAAGTAAAAATGTTAGGTTTGAATACACAATAGGCGGTCTGAAAATTGAGAGTCCACCTTATGAGAAGGATTTAGGAGTCATAGTGAACTCGACATGATGAACGTCCAGACAGTGTTCAGAAGCCATTAAGAAGGCTAACAGAATGTCAGGTTATATAGCGCCTTGATGTGTGGAGTACAAGTCACAGGAGGTTCTGCTGAAGCTTTATAACACACTGGTGAGGCCTCATCTCCTCATCTGGAGTCCTGTGTGCAGTTTTGGTCTCCAGGCTACAAAAAGGACATAACAGCACTAGAGAAGGTCCAGAGAAGAGCGACGAGGCTGATTCTGGGCTACAGGGGATGAGTTATGAGTGAATATTAAAAGAGCTGAGCCTTTACAGTTTAAGAAAAAGAAGATGAAGAGGAATCCTCACTGAAGTGTTTAAAATGATGAAGGGAATTAGTCCAGTGGATCGAGACGGTGACTTTAAATTGAGTTCATCAAGAACACAGGGACACCATTGGAAACTTGTGAAAGGTAAATTTCACACAAATATTTTGTAGTACTATGGTGTTGTACCATGTTAGCCATTATGATATAGATATATATATATATATATATATATATATATATATATATTTCTTTTTTTTAATTTACTAATATTATATATATATATATCATTAATATACACATATATATATATACACATACAGTGGTGTGAAAAACTATTTGCCCCCTTCCTGATTTCTTATTCTTTTGCATGTTTGTCACACAAAATGTTTCTGATCATCAAACACATTTAACCATTAGTCAAATATAACACAAGTAAACACAAAATGCAGTTTTTAAATGATGGTGTTTATTATTTAGGGAAAAAAAAAATCCAAACCTACATGGCCCTGTGTGAAAAAGTAATTGCCCCCTTGTTAAAAAATAACCTAACTGTGGTGTATCACACCTGAGTTCAATTTCCGTAGCCACCCCCAGGCCTGATTACTGCCACACCTGTTTCAATCAAGAAATCACTTAAATAGGAGCTGCCTGACACAGAGAAGTAGACCAAAAGCACCTCAAAAGCTAGACATCATGCCAAGATCCAAAGAAATTCAGGAACAAATGAGAACAGAAGTAATTGAGATCTATCAGTCTGGTAAAGGTTATAAAGCCATTTCTAAAGCTTTGGGACTCCAGCGAACCACAGTGAGAGCCATTATCCACAAATGGCAAAAACATGGAACAGTGGTGAACCTTCCCAGGAGTGGCCGGCCGACCAAAATTACCCCAAGAGCGCAGAGACGACTCATCCGAGAGGTCACAAAAGACCCCAGGACAACGTCTAAAGAACTGCAGGCCTCACTTGCCTCAATTAAGGTCAGTGTTCACGACTCCACCATAAGAAAGAGACTGGACAAAAACGGCCTGCATGGCAGATTTCCAAGACGCAAACCGCTGTTAAGCAAAAAGAACATTAGGGCTCGTCTCAATTTTGCTAAGAAACATCTCAATGATTGCCAAGACTTTTGGGAAAATACCTTGTGGACTGATGAGTCAAAAGTTGAACTTTTTGGAAGGCAAATGTCCCGTTACATCTGGCGTAAAAGGAACACAGCATTTCAGAAAAAGAACATCATACCAACAGTAAAATATGGTGGTGGTAGTGTGATGGTCTGGGGTTGTTTTGCTGCTTCAGGACCTGGAAGGCTTGCTGTGATAGATGGAACCATGAATTCTACTGTCTACCAAAAAATCCTGAAGGAGAATCTCTGGCCATCTGTTTGTCAACTCAAGCTGAAGCGATCTTGGGCGCTGCAACAGGACAATGACCCAAAACACACCAGCAAATCCACCTCTGAATGGCTGAAGAAAAACAAAATGAAGACTTTGGAGTGGCCTAGTCAAAGTCCTGACCTGAATCCAATTGAGATGCTATGGCATGACCTTAAAAAGGCGGTTCATGCTAGAAAACCCTCAAATAAAGCTGAATTACAACAATTTTGCAAAGATGAGTGGGCCAAAATTCCTCCAGAGCGCTGTAAAAGACTCATTGCAAGTTATCGCAAACGCTTGATTGCAGTTATTGCTGCTAAGGGTGGCCCAACCAGTTATTAGGTTCAGGGGGCAATTACTTTTTCACACAGGGCCATGTAGGTTTGGATTTTTTTTTCTCCCTAAATAATAAAAACCACCATTTACAAACTGCATTTTGTGTTTACTTGTGTTATATTTGACTAATGGTTAAATGTGTTTGATGATCAGAAACATTTTGTGTGACAAACATGCAAAAGAATAAGAAATCAGGAAGGGGGCAAATAGTTTTTCACACCACTGTATATATATATGTCTATATAAAAGCCAAATACCACTGACTCACTCATCATAAAATCTCCCAAACTATGAGGACTTGGGACTTGAAATTTGGAGTGTAGGTTTCCCTTGGCCCATAGGTGCTCACTAAGAAACAGTTTTAAAAATTTTTGTGTCCAAGCGCGAAATTTCTTATAGTTTTTTAGACCCGTTTGTCTGTCTGTCCGCTTTTCATGAGAGAATGATTTCACGGATTTAGATCGGGTTTTTTTATATAATTTGCTGGAACACTGCGGATGATTTTGTGACTTCTCTCGTTGCGCTAAGTACCAGAGTTCGCTTGAGGTACCAATTTATTAGGGCAAATCCGAGAGAGACTCATCGGGGGGCTGTCGGGCCAACCTCATTCACGCATCTGCCTCGGGGCGTAACCTTAACTCCGCTTAGTTAGCGAACGAGAGAACAACTTCACGGATTTAGATCTTTTTTTTTTTATATAATTTAGTTGAACATTCTGGTTGATTTTGCGACTTCTCTCATTGCACTAAGAATCAGAGTTCGCTTGCAGAAGCGATTTATATTCACGCTAATCTGAGACAGAGGCTGCGGGGGGCCGAGGGGAGCGGGAAATGTGATGTCAAGAGTAGAGAGCTGGGCGGGGCCTCCTCACTGTCCTGTTTCACTAATATGCGGGCGAAGTCATGGGGATGGCTAATATATATTGTGGAACACGGCCCAGACACAGATAGGCAGACATTGTTAATAGACCCAACACACGTTTATTTACAAGTGAAAAACACACAACCCCAGTACTCCCCCAAAGTCCAGGCCTTTCCAAATGCTTTCTTCACCGCCTCCACTCCTCTCCACCAAGCTCTGTCCATCTCCTCTCCCGATTCCAGCCACTCAACGGAGGGAGGCGGCCCCTTTTATAATCACCCGGACGTGCTCCAGGTGCCTCCTGATTAACCTCTGCCAGCACTCCCCAGTGTGGTGGAATTACCGGCTGCGCACCTGGAAGCACTTCGGGTGATTATAAAAGGGGCCGCCTCCCTCCGTGTCCCTGGTCGTCTCCCCCAAGCACTTCCAGGTGTGGCAGAAGTACTGAGGACCAGGGCTTTCCAGGCATCGGGCACCCCCTGGCGGTGACCAAGGGCCCCTATAGGGTTGAGTTTCCAAGCTCAAAAACCTGTAGCCACAGGGGGTCCCCAGGACCGACTTTGAGAACCCCTGTCCTAAGTGATTGGAAAGGCGAATGTTCCTTGTACTTTTTATTCACGTGTATCCCCTTTATCTGTCGGCCCTGCTAGCGTGAAGGCCTGCTGTTTGTCTGTTCACATACGGTACGTGGAAGACGTCTACAGTCTCCATGGGGTGTACTTACTTTTGCGCACGACCGTGCAGCAGTTTGTCGCGCGTGTCAGTTTGTGGAGTCTTCATATGCCCCCTGTATCTGTGCTCCAGTCTCCCCAAAGTTATGTGTGTTTGTTTGGTGAGTTGGCAGCTCTGTCCTGGCACTGTGTGTGAGCAGACATGCCGACGGACTGGCGCCCTCATCCACAGTTACGGCCAGTGCTGCCAGGACAGACCTCAGGCCCTCATGTCCCAGGTTTTAGAATGCACTTGGGTGCGTATTTACATCTTTACACACTGAAAACATTTTTAAGAAACAAAGAGAGACCTTTGATGTATGCATTTGCTTATAAAATGTGAACAGGTATTACAGGCTGTCCTTGGCAGCCATGTTAACAGCCTTGGATGAAGAGCTCCTTGAGCTGCGGTCTGAATGCCCCTCTGTGTGTTTGAAGCTCAAGCCAGGTGCCTGTTTTTACCAGGGAGAATTTTATTTTTCACGGAGTTACAAAATAGGCAGCCTTTTGTTGTTTATTTGTGAGAGGGGGGCTTTGCCTCGGTACCCCAGTCCCACTTGGTTTATGGCCCGTAGTTTTAAGAGCACAGTGATTTATTCAGTGGCCCCCTCGGGATAACACTTACCAGCTGTTCCTAAGGAGGCCGGAGGAGGAGTTGATGTGGTGTGGTGTGGTAGAGTGAAGTCCTGCTTAGTGTGGCTACCTCACAAATCCACTGAACTCGATTCAAATCCTGCACCCGGCCTTTTAATACAACCAAAGTGTTTTTCCATTATTCATAGTAGCCATAAAAATGATACAGCATGGGAAATGCTAATAAAAGCAAAAAACGCAGTGATTTGTAAATGTACTTTTACTGTTCTTCACACACAGACGGGACGCGGTCGATTAGGACAAGCTGGAATAACAAGGTGATGTGAAACAGGTGAGGCCATCATGTTGTTTTGATGTCACTACACTGGTTACCTGTGTCTTTTAGAATTGACTTTAAAATACTGCTGATGGTTTACAAAGCCTTCAGTAATCTCACGCCATCTTATATTTCAGAATGTCTGACATCTTACACTTCTAATCGTAACCTTAGATCTTCAAATGAGGATCTGCTTAGAATTCCAAGAGATAAACTTAAAAGAAGTGGTGAGGCGGGCGGCCTTCTGCTCTTATGTACCTCAAATTTGGAATAGCTTGCCAATAGGATTTCACCAGGCTGATACGGTGGACCACTTTAAAACACGGCTGAAAACACATTACTTTAATGTGGCTTTCTCATAACTTCATCTTAACTTTATCCTGATGCTCTGTATATTCAATTAATTATCATTATTATTCCTGGTGGCTCCAAAATCTGTACTAACCCCTACTTTCTCTTCTGTTCTTTTTCTGGTTTTTGTGGTGGTGATCTGTGCCACCACCACCTGATCAGAGAACCGTGATGGACTAAAGGCTAGAAGTCCACATGACCGTCATAATCAAGTTCATGAGAGCCCTGAATACAAATGAGGACTGATTGAGGTCATTGATGTGAGGTAGAATGCCTAGAGGGGGGCGGGCTGGGTGGTCTTGTGGCCTCGGACCCCCTGCAGATTTTTTTTTTTTTTTCTCCAGCCGTCTGGAGTTTTTTTTTTAGTGTTTTCTGTCCTCCTTGGCCATCGGACCTTACTTTTATTCTTTGTTGATGAGTGCTCCCTAATTTTAATTCTTATTTATTTTGTCTTTTTTCTGTTTCTTCATCATGTGAAGCATTTTGAGCTCCATCATTTGTATGAAAATGTGCTCCAGAAATAAGTGTTGTTGTTGTAGTGTATCAGGAGCCAAGGCTAAGGCCATCAGGAGTGAGGATGAAGAAAGAGAAGTTTATAAAGAAAAAAAAAATACAGTATAAAAATAAAATTAGGCAATACTAAGTAACAAAGAATAAAGTAAGGTCCGATGGCCAGGAGGATCTGCAGGGGTTTGGAGGCCACGAGACCACCTGACCAGCCCCCACTAGACATTCTACCTAACATCTTCTTCTTTCGGCTGCTCCCATTAGGGGTCACCACAGTGGATCATCTTCTTTCATATCTTTCTGTCCTCGTCATCTTGCTCTGTCACCCCCATCACCTGCATGTCCCCACTCACCACATCCATAATAATAATAATAATAAGTAGCCAATGCCGGCTGTACCATACGGCGGTGTAAGAATAGGAACAGCAAACGGTGAGAAAGGAAAACAGAAATCAAGTAGAAATAAATACTTCTTGAAAGACGCAGTGTGCATGTAGAATTTCCGGCCAAGTAGGATTACATGTGAAAGTGATAAATAAATCGGGCTTTCCGCATTTTACATACTATGGCCATGGCATCCTGATAGTTTTATTGCATGTATCTTGGACTTCTTGGAAATGTGGACGGTAATACGATCATTTTGCCTACACGTACGTTGTTATTTTCAGCGTTTGCTTGCAGTGCGTCTGAATTCAAACATTGTATTGTTCCACGCGCAGATCTTGTTGATGTAATCTGAGATAGTTGAGACGCGTGCCCTCTGTTTTAACATACGCATCTACAATGTACTATTGGAATAGTTTGCCACTTGAGTGCAAAATACTAAGTGTGTTCCTCATTGCTAATCTGTACGCGTAAAACTGGCATTGAGTAAGCCTTATTCGCTTGGCAGTTCTTTTATTAGGAACATGTTGTAAATCTTTGTGCCAGCCAATGTCTCCGTAAGGGAAAAAAAGTGAGTAAAACATAGGATTGCAATTCATATTGAGCGTGGAAATCTGTTTACAGGAGTTGCCTATGGGATAGATGCAAATGTACCTTTCGGCAGGCGGTTCGCCATCTTCTCCGACGAAAATCGCTGCAATGTCGGGGCATTGTATCAGTAGCTTGCGCTGTGTCAGAAACATACAACTGTCCATATCCTGGAGAGGTAGAAGTGTTAGCGTATAGTGGAGAGATTTGGTGATAAATTTGCCCATGTATTTTAAAACAGTATGGTCTGGAGGTTGAGTTATCTGTTCACCCATGGAAGCAAACGCTAGAGAAGAGTTGTATTCTTAAAAGTGTTCACGATAATTTTTAGCTTCTGATGTTCGCTGTGTAAGAAGCTGTTGTAAAGACACAGGTGGCTCCCGCAAAGGTGGTAAAGCTACTTTACCATTGTGGCAGCACCTCGAGTACTTGTTGGATGGATTACGCTCAGCAGGCCAGTATAGTGCATGACATGGAAGACAATGAATAGGAATCAAGAAATGCCGTGTTGGCTGCGTGTGGGCAGAAGCGGTTTTGAAGTGGAATCAGGACGAACCACAAGAGAAATATATATAAGAGACTAGCAAAATACCCGCGCTTCGCAGCGGAGAAGTAGTGTGTTAAAGAGGTTATGTAAACACATATATATATATATATATATACATATACATATATATACATATCTACACATACACATATCTACATATACATATATATATACATATACATATACATATACACATCCACATATATATACATATATATATATATATACACATACATACACACACACATATACATATATACATATACACATACATACATAGTGCGTTGTAACACGGGCTGTGATTGTTACATGGGAGGGAGACAACAAATCACAGCTTCCCGCTTTCTAATCGGGCCTGTGATTGGTGCTTCGACTGATGCCCAGATCCCACAGTATGTCCCCTTAGGAGAGGCGTTAGGCAAGTGTAATTGAATAGCGGTGCTGCAAGTTTAGCTTTACACCTGTTTTTAAGGCTTATTGACCTAAAGGGGCTTTCATGAAAAAACTTAGGGCTTTGCTACAGGATACACCCTCCACAAGTTAAGGAAGTAAAAATAAAGGTATATATTTCTGTTTTATTTAAACCTTTTAAGTTTGTATGCGGGCGGCATGGTGGCGCAGTGAAAGGTGCCAGTTAGGAGACCCGGGTTCGCTTCCCTGCGTGGAGTTTGAATGTTCTCCCCGTGTCTGTCTGGGTTTCCTCCGGGTACTCCGGTTTCCTCCCACAGTCCAAAGACATGCAGGTTAGGTGCATTGGCGATTCTAAATTGTCCCTGGTGTGTGGGTGTGTGTGGGTGTGTGCGCCCTGCGGTGGGCTGGCTCCTTGCCCGGGGTTTGTTTCCTGCCTTGTGCCCTGTGTTGGCAGGGATTAGCTCCTGTATTTAGGATATAGCGGGTTGGATAATGGATGGATGGACATTTGTATGCATAGCCCCATTTGCCCGTTTTTGTTTTTTTTCTTTGTTCAGTAATATTTCAGTAAACCCAGAGCTTGTCAGTTCAAATCCTGGTACTGACACCACTGTGTGACCCTGAGGAAGTCACTTCACCTGCCTGTGCTGCAAAAAACAAAAGTAATGTAACAAATTGTACCTCAGATGTTGCAAGTTGCTGGAATAAAGGCATAAGTAAAATAGATAAATATGTATTATACACATAGGAACTATTCATTTATTTTCAGTTAAGTCATCTGCAGCAAACCTTTATAAATGAGGGTTTCTCCTTTTTAGATAGTGCAAACTGTTTCTTCTTCATTGAGGTTTTCTCTTGGAGAGCTTTTTTCATTTCATTGAAAATTAAAGCAGCAGCTGACAAAATATGTAGCTTTCTTATTAATTTTTCAACATTGTGTAAAATAACTTTATAAAGTAACATAAAAGGTTTAAATACTGGCTATTCTTTTACACTAAAATATTACTAAAGAGATACAAAAAAAGTAAAATGCATATGTTCTTTTTCTTTAAGGAGATTAAATATTACTGAAGAAAGAAAAAAAAAAAAAAACTAAAACAGCCAAATGGGGCTATGCATACGAACTTAAAAGGTTTAAATAAAACAGAAATATATACCTTTATTTTTACTTCCTTAACTTGTGGAGGGTGTATCCTGTAGCAAAGCCCTAACTTTTTTCGTGAAAGCCCGTTTCAGTCAATAAGTCTTAAAAACAGGTGTAAAGATATTGACAGTAAGCTACGCAAACACACCAAGACATGGAATCGTTTAAATCAAGTATCATTACATCTTCCTTTCTTAATGAGAAGTAAGGCAGTACTTATAAGCTTAGTAATGTTATACACTTCAAATGCTATTTTGATAAACTTTATCACTTCAAACAACTGAACTATCCAGAACATTTCAGGCATACATCCAGCATTCAAACTATGTATAAAAAGCACAACTGTTAAAGGAATTCAGCATTTCTTAATTGAAAATGTTCCTTTAATCCTCAACACGTCTCAGTGAGTCGTTCTGGTGGTTTTACTTGACGTTTTGATCTTCTGGTTAATTGTGTTTGCAGTTGAGATGTTCTTTCCTGATTTATACTTGTTTTCTCGTTAATATTTATTTCGCTGGTGTTAGTGTTCTGATTAGAGGTTATTGGTCCTTTGATGTCTCGACGGTTTCTTCTTAGAACGGCTCCTATTATGCAATTCCGTCACATACTGGTCTATTGTTTCGCCGCTTTTCTGGAAACATGTAAAAAACTTGTGCCGCTCAAACGTCACATTGTGCTTTGGGTTGCAATACGCTTAGAATTTTTCAACTATTTTGTTCAATTTCATATTGTCTCCATCTTCTTCAAACTGAAAATTGTTATACACCTCTAGCGCCTCTTCGCCAATTACATGTAGAAGCATAGACGCTTTCATTTTTTCACTTTTCCTATCTGCTTCAATCGCAGCAAGATACAACTTGAATCTCTGTTTAAACCTTTTCCAATTTTTCAGCTACATTTCCCTTTAACTGGAGATTTGGTGGGGGCTGTAATCCTTCCATATTTTTTTTTCTCTTTTGCTAGAACGTCTTAGCGCTTTCTGACCACGTTTTCGGGTTACTCACAGACACGAGACTTGTTCAAAAGCTGAACCTCTTCTTCACATTCCTCTTCCAATCCGCCACTTCTGACACCATGTAGTGATCTTGTTAGGTTCGTAGTTTAATCAATACACAGGATTGAAAGATATAATAACTTTTTAATAGACAGACTTTAGAGACGTTTACTGTACAAGTTACTAATCGTTCTTTAGTTCGCGCCCATTCTCCTACTTGCATCGGCATTCACAGGCATTACTAATCATTCTGTAAGTATCCCTTAATAGACCTTACTAATCAACTATCATTACAAAATCCAACGTGGTTTGTGCCCTTCAGAATGAAAACAGTTTGCATTTACTTTTTTAATAAAAGGCGAGCTTTTAAGCCTGAGAAATCACCCCGTAAATGCACACGTTTAAGTTGCCCACCCGCCCCGTCCGTCCGTCCGTCCGTCCGTCCGTCCATCATCTATCTATCTATCTATCTATCTATCTATCTATCTATCTACGTGCTTTGTAGCGGCGAAGTACTGCTTTTAAATTTTTATTAAGAAGAAAACCTTTTTAAACTGAGTGAAAATATACCAATAACAATTTGTTAAGGATCTGTTTTTTTGTGAAGCTGACTTCACACAGCCTCTCCGCTGTTTTATAAACGAACGTCATATAATGTCTTCCTTTTTCGTTGCTTTGCCAACGAAAGCAGCCTTTTTATTTAATCCTGTTTTTATGATTGCTCTGTTTGTATATCACGTTGTCAGTTCAGCACTCCGGTTGTAATATGACCAAGGCGTGCAAGCACACTCTTGAGAATGCAACGTATAGTTGTACAGGAGAAAAGCAATCTTGCCTGAAATCAATGGCAACCTTTTGTATGTCTATGAACTTAATTTAAACTTTAGGTTTACACTGTGCTTTCTTTCCGAAGTATTTGCACTCATGAATATGTCTGTATGCGTCAGTCGCTCAAATCCCCGCGGTTCGCACCGGCGAAGTTCTGCTTTTAAATTTTTATTAAGAAGAAAAGAAAACCTTTTAAAATTGAGGGAAAATATACCAATAACGGTTTGTTAAGGATCTGTTTTTTTTGTGAAGCTGCCTTCACTCGAGTGATCACTTCGAGCTTTAAGCCTGAGAAATCACCCCGTAAATGCACACGTTCCCAAAACACATCTGTTAATATCTATGCTTACAAAGTATTAAAAGACACTCAACAATTAACGTCATTTACCTTCGTTCCCGCGTTTGACTCGTGCTGTAAACCTCTTCCTTGTTTTCACTTCACGTGATTACGTAGGAGGCGTGATGACGCGATACGTGACTCCGCCTCCTCCATTACAGTATATGGACAAAAAACAGGTTCCAGTTATGACCATTACACGTAGAATTCAAATGAAACCTGCCTAACTTTTGTAAGTAAGCTGTAAGGAATGAGCCTGCCAAATTTCAGCATTCCACCTACACGGGAAGTTGGAGAATTAGTAATGAGTGAGTCAGTCAGTGAGGGCTTTGCCTTTTATTAATTAGTATAGATAATAATTCTTTGCATTTATATAGCGCTTTTCTCACTACTCACAGCACTCAGCAATTGCAGGTTAAGGGCCTTGTTCAAGGGCCCAACAGAACAGAGTCCCTTTTGGCATTTTACGGGATTCGAACCGGCAACCTTCTGATTGCCAGTGCAGATCCCTAGTCTCAGAACCATAAACCTCCTGTTAGGCCTTCCTCTTCTCCTCTTGCCTGGCAGCTCTGTCCTTAGTACCCTTCTCCCAATATACTGAGCAACTAAATTTAGAACCCAAATATTAAAGTAAAATTATCCTGAAAGAGGTTATATCCCCAGTATCTCTCCTCTGCACATGTCCACACCCACATAATCTCGTCTCTCTGACTTTGTGTCCCAACTGTCCAACGTGAGCTGACCCTCTAATGTCTTCATTTCTAATCCTGTCCATCCTCGTCACACCCAATGCAACATCTTTAACTGTGCCTATACCTAACATCAATGATCTCAATCAGTCCTCAGGGTTTTCAGGCTTCATGTGGAAGAATTTGATGATGACGGTCATGTGGACTTCAGGCGTTTAATCCATCAATGGAGGGACATCACGGTTTCTTTGATCAGGTGGTGAGGGCACAGATCGCATCAACAGAAAACCAGAAAAAGGAACAGCAGAGAAAGTAGGGGTTAGTATGGATTGCGGAGCCACAAAAAAAATGATATTTAAATACATATACAGAATATCAGGATTAAACTAAATGAAGCCATGAGAAAGCCATGTTACAATAATAGTTTTTATCAGCGTTTTAAAGTGCTCCGCTGTATTAGCCTGGCGAATTTCTATCAGTAAACTTGTGTTTTAGATTTGAGGTGCATAACAGCAGAAGGCCGCCTCACCACTTCTCTTGGAATTCTAAGCAGACCCTCATTTGAAGATCTAAGGTTACGATTTGGAGTGTAAGGTGAGAATCATTCTGAGATAGAGGATGGAGCAGATGATTGAAGGCTTTGTAAACCATCTGCAGGATTTTAAAGTCAATTCTTAATGGCACCGGTAACCAGTGTAGTGACGCTCAGACTGGGGTGATGTGCTCGGATTTTCTCTTCCAAGTTAAGATTCTAGCAGCTCCATTCTGCACTCGTTGTAACTTATTGATGTCTTTCTTTGGTGGTCCTGAGAGGAGTGCGTTATAGTAATCCATCCGACTGAAAGCAAAAGTGTCAACTCATTTTTCAGCATCTTGCCAAGTTATAAGGCATCTAACTTTTGTTATATTTCTTAAGTGAAAAAATGCTGTCCTGGTAATCTGATTAAAATCTGATTTAACTTTCAGGTCTGAGTCAATAGTTACTCCTAAATTCTTTACCTCTGTCTTGACTTTTAATCCTAATGCATCAAGTTTATTTCTAATACCCTCGTTATATCCCATTATTGCCAATCACTAAGATTTCCGTTTTCTCCTTATTTAGTTTGAGGAAATGAATCCTCATCCATTCAGATGGACACAGATTAGCTCACGGGTGTCAAACTCTGGGCCTGGAGGGCCGCAGTGGCTGCAGGTTTTCATTCTAACCCTCCTCTTCAAATTAACTTCTTTTGCCTTCGTTTTAATTAACTTGACTTGGACCCCTTCGTTGTTTCTTTTTCCTTAATTAGCAGCCAAACATTAATGAGACCCCAAACACGCTGCCACGTGACCAGCTCACCCGTCCCCATCTCACAATATCTGAAAATAAAGAAAGGTGATGGTCTCAGTAAGGTCACCAAAACATTTTGATGGCGTTCTTAGAAAAAAACAGAAAAATGAACAGTTTGGGAAATGTCTGCTGTGGCAAAATGAGAGCAGCAACAGGCCATGGAATTAAATAACGGGTTTAATTAACAGTAAGAATCGGCGTCTCATTAAGAAACCGGTTGGAGTGAAATTGGTTGGAGTTTGACATTCCAGTTTAGCTGGTCATCTGTTGGCTCGTTTCACGTCTCCTTTCTGTTTGGCTGTCATTTAATGAAGAAACGAGTCAATTCAGAGGACTGAATCCTTAAAAACAGGGGGCTATTAAAATGAAGGGAAAAGAAGTTAATTAGCAGTGAAAACTGATTAGGAAAAGGGTGAGAATGAAAAGCTGCAGCCACTGCAGCCCTCCAGGCCCGGAGTTCGTCATCCCTGGGTTAGCTGGTCGGTGAGTTTTGTATGTCGTTATTGTTTGGCTGCTAGTTAAAGGAAGTCCATTAAAATGAAGGCAAGCGGAATTAATCAGCATCAAAAACTGGTCACTAATTAATTAAAGGGTCTGAATGAAGACCTGCAGTCACTGTAGTCCTCCAGGATTGGAGCTGAAGACCCCCTGCTTTATACGGTTTGCCCTGGTGGCGTCACACGTCACACCTCCCTGGTAATTCTGGGTACTGTCATCGTAGAATCCCCAGACACAATTGCTCTGAAATGGCGGTCCGGTGGCACCTGTCATCAAAACAAACTATTTCGGCTGTTTCAAAATTTTTTGAAACAGAACACCAAAAGGTCTTTGTCAGATGTGGGTGTCGGTGAACTTTTTTCCTTCAATAAATGAAATGATTGTTTTGTATTCACTCAGTTATGCTTCTTTTGTTTGAAGATCAGAAACAATTATGTGTTACGAATAAGCAAAAATCAGGAAGAGGGTTGAATCCTTTTTCACGGCACTGGTTTACAACCTGGACTGAGATTTTGGAGAAATGAGATTAGTTAAGCACAGAATACTTTAGAGTTGCCTGGCAGCCAGTTTTTATTCTTGTTTTTGTGGTTACTGCTTCCCTAGAGCAACAACAAAGAAGAGCGGCAGATGAGATGGGACTCCGGCTGGCCGTGTACTTCCTGCCGAGTATTCGGAGACCAGTGACCACATGAACAGAAACGCAGCCATGGCTGGGACACAGCTGGCTCATCAGGCCATGTGCCCTCGCCGGTCAGGCTCGGGTTTCAAACCCTGGATTTGCGGTGGCGGCTGCTGCTTTAATCCCTGATTCAGTCCGTGATGCAGTCCTTAACCCCACTGGGGTCTCCAGTATTACCATTTAGGTGTCATTCATTATAATGTACCCTAATCTTGAGGAAGGGGGTCCTGCCAAATCTGAATTAGGAATATATCATTAATGGACTCAAGCAAACTGGTGCTAGAAGGGCAGAAGTAGACAAAGCTAACACCCGGAGTAACTTTTTTCATAGGTTTTATTACAGTTTAATTATTTTTAATAGTTTTTATTTTAATTCATTTTTAATTTATAACTCATTATAATGTACCTCAATCTTGAGGAAGGGGGTCCTGCCAAATCTGAAGTAGGATTAGTGGACTCAAGGTGCTAGAAGGGGAGGAGGACAAAGCTAACACCCTGAGCAGTTTTTTTAAATAGATTTTTTAATAGTTTAATAATTTTTTAATATACAGTAGGTAATAGTATAATTAATAATAGTTTTTAATAGATTTGAATACATTGTTATGTATAATTCATTATAATGTACTCTGATCTCAAGGAAGAGGGTCCTGCCAAATCTGCTGCAGGTTTATGTAATTAGTGGCCTCAGGCAAACTGGTGCTCAGGTGTTAGAAGGGCAGAAGTGGGCAAAGCGGATTTTAAGCATTTAAACAAACAAAAAAACATTTTTTAAGAGCAATTTTTAAATAGATTTTCCCTTCCACTCAGATCCATGATTTTCCAGTGCAGCTGGGCTACTTTTAATGGTTGTTTGCCGTAGAAGAGTGGCTTGTGTGATTGGTGGATTTGTATAATACTTCTTTGCATTTAGATAGCGCTTTTCTCACTACTCAAAGCGCTCAGCAATTGCAGGTTAAGGGCCTTCCTTGCTCAAGGGCCCAACAGAGCAGAGTCCCTATTGGCATTTATGGAATTCGAACCGGCAACCTTCCTATTGCCAGTGCAGATCCCTATCCTCAGATACAGCCTTATGCTGTATTTTGGGCCAGTTCAGTAACATCTCTATCTTCTATATAAACGTCTACGTGTGGAAGTGTGTCTGTTTGTTTGTCCGGCCCGGAAATGCAAGGCTATAGCATGAAACTCAAAGAGCTGGCAAGGTGGCCCCAAGTTAACAAGCCGGAAGAAGAAAGAAGGACGAGGCTACAGCATGAAGCTGAAAGAAAGAGACTCCATCGCCAAAGTGATTCCACCGAGGAAAGACAAACTTGCTTAGCCACTGATAGACAAGGGGGGCGAGCACATCGGCAAAACGAAACCACAGACTCGCCATTTCAGTTTTTTTTCTGATGATTTCAGTAGTTTCTAGGAGCGCAGGCTTTTTACATTATAGGCTTACACAGCTAGTGAATGTATATATATATATAAAATATACTAGCCATCTGGAAGCTGCATATTAGTGAAACAGGACAGTGAGGAGGTCCTGCTCAGCTCTCTACTCCTGACGTCACTCTTCCCGCTCCCCTCTGCCCGCAACCTCTGTCTCGGATTAGCGTGAATATATCACTCCTGCAAACGAACTCTGATTCTTAGCGCAATGAGAGAAGTCGCAAAATCAACCAGAATGTTCAAGCAAATTCTAGAAAAAAAAAAAGATCTAAATCTGTTAAGTAGTTCTCTCGTTCGCTAACTAAGTGGAGTTAAGGTTACGCCCCGAGGCAGACGCGTGAGTGAGGAGGGCCCTGCAGCCCAGTCAGTCTCTCTCGGTTTCGCGCTAATAAATCGGTACTGCAAGCGAACTCTGAATCCTACCTGGCAGGTAGAAAATTCTTTGTTAGTTGTGGTAATTATACTTCAAAGACACATGATATTTTATATGGTGTTCCACAACGCTCTATCCCGAGTCCGCTGCTGTTTTCGATTTACATGCTTCCGTTAGGTCAGGTTATCTCTGAGCATAACATGAGCTACCACAGCTATGCTGATGACACAAAGCTGTATTTATCAATTGCACCTGATGACCCCGACCCTGTTGTTTCACTAACACAATGTCTTAGTTGTGTTTCTGAATGGATGAGTAGTAATTTTCTCAAGCTAAATAAAGAGAAAACTGAAATTTTAGTGATTGTCAATAATGGATATAATGAGGTTATTAGAAATAAACTGGATACATTAGGATTAAAAGTCAAGAAGGAGGTAACGAATTTAGGGGTAACTGTTGACTCTGACCTGAATTTTAAATCGCATATTAATCAGATCACTAGGACAGCATTTTTTCACTTAAGAAACATAGGAAAAGTTAGACCTCTTATATCATTGAAAGATGCTGAGAAATTAGTTCACACTTTTGTTTTCAGTCGACTAGATTACTGTAACACACTCCTCTCAGGACTACCTAAAAAAAGACATCAATCGATTGCAACGAGTGCATAATGGAGCTGCCAGAATCCTAACTAGGAAAAGAAAATCTGAGCACATTTCTCCAGTTTTGATGTCACTACACTGGTTACCTGTGTCATTCAGAATTGACTTTAAAATACTGCTTATGGTTTATAAAGCCTTCAGTAATCTCGCTCCATCTTATATATCGGAATGTCTGATGTCTTATACAGTGGTGTGAAAAACTATTTGCCCCCTTCCTGATTTCTTATTCTTTTGCATGTTTGTCACACAAAATGTTTCTCATCATCAAACACATTTAACCATTAGTCAAATATAACACAAGTAAACACAAAATGCAGTTTTTAAATGATGGTGTTTATTATTTAGGGAGAAAAAAAATCCAAACCTACATGGCCCTGTGTGAAAAAGTAATTGCCCCCTTGTTAAAAAATAACCTAACTGTGGTGTATCACACCTGAGTTCAATTTCCGTAGCCACCCCCAGGCCTGATTACTGCCACACCTGTTTCAATCAAGAAATCACTTAAATAGGAGCTGCCTGACACAGAGAAGTAGACCAAAAGCACCTCAAAAGCTAGACATCATGCCAAGATCCAAAGAAATTCAGGAACAAATGAGAACAGAAGTAATTGAGATCTATCAGTCTGGTAAAGGTTATAAAGCCATTTCTAAAGCTTTGGGACTCCAGCGAACCACAGTGAGAGCCATTATCCACAAATGGCAAAAACATGGAACAGTGGTGAACCTTCCCAGGAGTGGTCGGCCGACCAAAATTACCCCAAGAGCACAGAGATGACTCATCCGAGAGGTCACAAAAGACCCCAGGACAACGTCTAAAGAACTGCAGGCCTCACTTGCCTCAATTAAGGTCAGTGTTCACGACTCCACCATAAGAAAGAGACTGGGCAAAAACGGCCTGCATGGCAGATTTCCAAGACGCAAACCACTGTTAAGCAAAAAGAACATTAGGGCTCGTCTCAATTTTGCTAAGAAACATCTCAATGATTTCCAAGACTTTTGGGAAAATACCTTGTGGACTGATGAGTCAAAAGTTGAACTTTTTGGAAGGCAAATGTCCCGTTACATCTGGCGTAAAAGGAACACAGCATTTCAGGAAAAGAACATCATACCAACAGTAAAATATGGTGGTGGTAGTGTGATGGTCTGGGGTTGTTTTGCTGCTTCAGGACCTGGAAGGCTTGCTGTGATAGATGGAACCATGAATTCTACTGTCTACCAAAAAATCCTGAAGGAGAATGTCTGGCCATCTGTTCGTCAACTCAAGCTGAAGCGATCTTGGGTGCTGCAACAGGACAATGACCCAAAACACACCAGCAAATCCACTTCTGAATGGCTGAAGAAAAACAAAATGAAGACTTTGGAGTGGCCTAGTCAAAGTCCTGACCTGAATCCAATTGAGATGCTATGGCATGACCTTAAAAAGGCGGTTCATGCTAGAAAACCCTCAAATAAAGCTGAATTACAACAATTTTGCAAAGATGAGTGGGCCAAAATTCCTCCAGAGCGCTGTAAAAGACTCATTGCAAGTTATCGCAAACGCTTGATTGCAGTTATTGCTGCTAAGGGTGGCCCAACCAGTTATTAGGTTCAGGGGGCAATTACTTTTTCACACAGGGCCATGTAGGTTTGGATTTTTTTTTCTCCCTAAATAATAAAACCACCATTTACAAACTGCATTTTGTGTTTACTTGTGTTATATTTGACTAATGGTTAAATGTGTTTGATGATCAGAAACATTTTGTGTGACAAACATGCAAAAGAATAAGAAATCAGGAAGGGGGCAAATAGTTTTTCACACCACTGTATTCCAAATCGTAACCTTAGACCTTCAAATGAGGGTCTGCTTAGAATTCCAAGAGCTAAACTTAAAAGAAGTGGTGAGGCGGGCGGGCGGCCTTCTGCTGTTATGCACCTAAAATCTGGAATAGCCTGCCAATAGGAATTCGCCAGGCTGATACGGTGGAACACTGTACAACACTGCTAAAAACACTTTACTTTAACATGGCTTTCTCATAACTTCATTTTAGTTTAATCCTGATGCTCTGCATATTCAATTATTTATCATTGCTATTCATGGTGGCTCCAATATCTGTACTAACCCCTACTTTCTCTTCTGTTCTTTTTATCCGATTTTCTGTGGTGGCGATCACCGTCACCCGATCAAAGCACCGTGATGTCCCTCCATTGATGGATTAAAGGCTAGAAGTCCACATGACCGTCATCATCAAGTCCTTCCATGAGAACCCTGAATACAATGAGGACTGATCATTTATGTTAGGTAGAATGCCTAGAGGGGGCTGGATGGTCTTGTGTCCTCAGACCCCCTGCAGATTTTATTTTTTCTCCAGCCATCTGGAGTTTTTTTTGTTTTTTCTGTCCTCCCTGGCCATCGGACCTTACTCTTATTCTATGTTAATTAGTGTTCTCTTATTTTAATTCTTACTTTGTCTTTTTTCTCTTTCTTCATCATGTAAAGCACGTTGAGGTACATTATTTGTATGAAAATGTGCTCTAGAAATAAAAGTTGTTGTTGTTGTCTTAGCGCGATGAGAAAGTCACAAAATCAACGGAATGGTCAAGCCAAAAAACCCGATTTAAATCTGTTAAGTAGTTTCTTGTGCAAAGTGGACAGACATACAAACAGGTCTAAAAAACTATAAGAAATTTTGTGCTTGGACCACAAAATTTTTTAAACCATTTCTTAGCGAGCACCAATGGGCCAAGGGTAACATGGTCTTCATGGTTCAGGAGATTTCGTGATGACCGAATCAGTGGTATTTGGCTTTTATATACAGTGGGTACGGAAAGTATTCAGACCCCCTTCAATTTTTCACTCTTTGTCATATTGCAGCCATTTGCTAAAATCATTTAAATTAATTTTTTCCCTCCTTAATGTACACACAGCACCCCATATTGACAGACAAAAAAAAGAATTTTTGAAGTTGTTGCAGATTTATTAAAAAAGAAAAACTGAAATATCACATGGTCCTAAGTATTCAGACCCTTTGCTCAGTATTTAGTAGAAGCACCCTTTTGAGCTAATACAGCCATGAGTCTTCTTGGGAAAGATGCACCTGGATTTGGGGATCCTCTGCCATTCCTCCTTGCAGATCCTCTCCAGTTCTGTCAGGTTGGATGGTAAACGTTGGTGGACAGCCATTTTTAGGTCTCTCCAGAGATGCTCAATTGGGTTTAAGTCAGGGCTCTGGCTGGGCCATTCAAGAACAGTCACAGAGTTGTTGTGAAGCCACTCCTTCGTTATTTTAGCTGTGTGCTTAGGGTCATTAATAATTTTAATAATAATTTTTTGCATTTATATAGCGCTTTTCTCACTACTCAAAGCGCTCAGCAATTGCAGGTTAAGAGCCTTGCTCAAGGGCCCAACAGAGCAGAGTCCCTATTGGCATTTACGGGATTCGAACCGGCAACCTTCCGATTGCCAGTGCAGATCTCTAGCCTCAGAGCCACCACTCATTGTCTTGTTGGAAGGTAAACCTTCGGCCCAGTCTGAGGTCCTTAGCACTCTGGAGAAGGTTTTTGTCCGGGATATCCCTGTACTTGGCCGCATTCATCTTTCCCTCGATTGCAACCAGTTGTACTGTCCCTGCTGCTGAAAAACACCCCCACACCACCATGCTTCACTGTGGGACTGTATTGGACAAGTGATGAGCAGTGCCTGGTTGTCTCCACACATACCTCAGTGCAAGACACATGACAGCCCGCATGGAGTTTGCTAAAAGACACTTGAAGGACTCTGAGATGGTGAGAAATAAGATTCTCTGGTCTGATGAGACCAAGATAGAACTTTTTGGCCTTAATTCTAAGCGGTATGTGTGGAGACAACCAGGCACTGCTCATCACTTGTCGAATACAGTCCCCACAGTGAAGCATGGCTGTGGTAGCATCATGCTGTGGGGGTGTTTTTCAGCAGCAGGGACAGGACGACTGGTTGCAATCGAGGGAAAGATGAATGCGGCCAAGTACAGGGATATCCCGGACCAAAACCTTCTCCAGAGTGCTAAGGACCTCAGACTGGGCCGAAGGTTTACCTTCCAACGAGACAATGACCCTAAGCACACAGCTAAAATAACGAAAGAGTGGCTTCCCAACAACTCTGTGACTGTTCTTGAATGGCCCAGCCAGAGCCCTGACTTAAACCCAATTGAGCATCTCTGGAGAGACCTAAAAATGGCTGTCCACCAACGTTTACCATCCAACCTGACAGAACTGGAGAGGATCTGCAAGGAGGAATGGCAGAGGATCCCCAAATCCAGGTGTGAAAAACTTGTTGCATCTTTCCCAAGAAGACTCATGGCTGTATTAGCTCAAAAGGGGGCTTCTACTAAATACTGAGCAAAGGGTCTGAATACTTAGGACCATGTGATATTTCAGTTTTTCTTTTTTAATAAATCTGCAACAATTTCAAAAATTCTTTTTTTTGTCTGTCAATATGGGGTGCTGTGTGTACATTAATGAGGGAAAAAATTAATTTAAATGATTTTAGCAAATGGCTGCAATATGACAAAGAGTGAAAAATTGAAGGGGGTCTGAATACTTTCCGTACCCACTGTATGTGTGTATGTATATATATATATATATATATATATATATATATAGAGAGAGAGAGAGAGATAAAATCCAACATGTTTTATATTTTATATATCTCCTTCTTATATAATACGCTACCGTGGCTGTTCGTTTTTTCTGTCCAGGATTTTAAATCACCTGTAGTTCGCAAACCGTTTAACCTATTGACCTGAAATTTGGTACACATATACTATGTGACATCTACTGTCCGCTTTCGGGGTGATGATTGGCCTCCAAGGTTTTTCCTCTTTTTATTTTATTTTATTGTAGAATCAACTCTCGGCAGCGGCCAGCATGGTGGCTGTGTGGCACATGTGTATGGGCGCCGTACTCATCCCTACCACCTTTGCCATCATTTCCTCTACCTCTTCATATCTTAAATCATTCTTGAAGCAGATTGAACACTTAAGTGCCAGCTTAAATGAAAAATGAAAGAAAACGTTCTAAGTAATTGGAATACAAACACTGACTTAATTAGTTTTAACGTAAAAAGATGCCGACGAAAGAAGAGAAGAAGCGGGCCGCTAGGGTGGAGAAAAGAAGAAGAGCTGCTCAGGAAACAGCAAGCGCATCAACCTCTGAGCAAACAAATGTGAAACGTACAGAGAAAGAGGATGAAAGCTGTGAAAGCTCAAGTCAAGTATATTCACTGCACATTATCGTTATAGCAGTGCGCCGTTACTGGTATATATACTCAGGTGCTGGTCATAAAATTAGAATATCGTGACAAAGTTGATTTATTTCAGTAATTCCATTCAAAAAGTGAAACTTGTATATTAGATTCATTCATTACACACAGACTGATGTATTTCAAATGTTTATTTCTTTTAATGTTGATGATTATAACTGACAACTAATGAAAGTCCCAAATTCAGTATCTTGGAAAATTAGAATATCAATTAAGACCAATGCAAAAAAAAGGATTTTTAGAAATGTTGGCCATCTGAAAGGTATGAACATGAACAGTATGAGCATGTACAGCACTCAATATTTAGTTGGACCTCCTTTGGCCTGGATTACTGCAGCAATGCGGCGTGGCATGGAGTCGATCAGTCTGTGGCACTGCTCAGGTGTTATGAGAGCCCATGTTGCTCTGATAGTGGCCTTCAGCTCTTCTGAATTGTTGGGTCTGGCTTTGTGGATTTAGATCAGGTTTTTTTCTTTAATTTGCTTCAACATTCCGGTTGATTTTGCGACTTCTCTCATTGCACTGAGTATCAGAGTTCGCTTGTGGTACTGATTTATTTGCGCGAATCCAAGAGAGAGGCTGTGGGCTAAGGGGCGGGGCCATCCTCACTCATGCGCCAGCCTCCATTCGAGTCGCTCTACCTCTTGCTATGTGTTGGAGCGTACCTTGCCTACGTTTAGCTAGCGGTACCTGTTTGTTCAGCAGACGTTATCATCTGGAGATTGTTAAGGAGTAACGTTTGATGTTTTTAAGAGCGAGATGATATCACAGCTTCGTGTGTTTTAGAGAGTAGCTGCTCATAGGCAGATATATCACGACCGCATGCTTTTCTCCCCATGCGGGGGACGCTCTCCCATCAGAGCTGAACACGATCAGATACAGTGGCGACGTTTGACGTTCGAGAGTACCTACCTTCTGCTTGGTCTGAATTACATTTCTTTAAATTCTTCTATTGATTTTTAAAGTTTGTCCTGTTTCACTACTACTTGGGCTGAGCAGTGGGGGGACAGCTCTTTGGGATAAGAACAACAGCAGCAGCAACATTTCTTTGTAAAGCATATTTTTATTCAAACAGTGGAGCTTTACAACATTTCAAAAAAGAGAAACATCTAAAGAAAAATAAGTTAAAGTTAGATCAGAATAATAATGCATACATAGTATACAAAAACAAACCGTGCACCCTTGCATAAGGTAGGTGTACAGTATAATTAAGAGAGTCCTTAAATATAGAACTGGTAAAGATAAGGTCAAGTGGCCAGGATGGACAGAAGAAAGACATACCAAAAAAAAAAAAAAATCAATCTTAAGGGGTCCTGAAAGACCACCTGGCCACATCCCCCCACTGGGAATGCTGCCTAACATAAATATTTTTAGGTCGTTTGTTATTCTTGTTTTTTTAAGGCTTTGTCATGGAGGATTTGACGCAGTGGGTCTCACAGCAAGTTGGCCAATCAAGATGGTTTGAATAAATTAACCAAAACTTACTGCCCGCTAGTGGTCCTTACTGTTGATTCAGGACTTTAAACCTCAATAAAGACAGTTATGTATACTCAGCATTCTTAATTATGGGGTGCATTGATAAAGGAGATGAGACAAAGGAGAGTAGTTTGGGTGGACTTGCCATCAGCAAAACCAAGGAACTGCTTATGGACTTTCACCACACCTAAGAGCCTCTACATCTGGTCACTATTCAGGGAGTGGATTTAGTGGTGGTCCACTCTTACTAGTACTTGGGGGTCCACATTATTGACAGGTTGAACTGGCCTCATAACACAAAGGAACTAGAGAAGAAATGGCAGAGCAGGCCCTTTTTTAAAAAAAAAACTGCTTTCCTTCAATGTGTTTAGAAGGGTCCTTTCATCTGATTGGCCAGCCCAGCACTGACTCAGCTGTACAGCAGCCAATAGGGAGAGGCAGCTTGTTGGCGGACTCTGACTGTGTTTGGCTTGACTGACTGCTTTTCTGCTATCTGGCTGTGGTTCTACAATTAACTGATGTACAGATGGTGGAAATGGTGACATCCTTCACATCGTCTACAACTCTGTGATGGCCAGTGTGGGTGTACTGGGCTGGTAACATCACTTCAGGAGAGGCCCACCAAATCAACAAGGCAGGCTCAGTAATGGGACCCCCTGAAGGTAGTGGTGGGGTAGAGAATGAAGACCACACTGAGTGCCATAATGAACAATGCTGCACATCCTCTCTGTGACACAAAAACACTGAGGACTTTCACTCAACAAATCATTTAACAGAAGCGGTCAAGAAACACCACTGGGGGTCCGTTATATTATTGGCAATACAGTACACCCATATAGCGCCTCACTGGAGCAGGGGCTGCTGAGTCAGAAGTTTATATTTCTTTTTAATTTTCTCCCTTTTCATTCATTACAGTGAATATTTGAGAGGGGTTTGTTGCTTGTCATAGAATAATTATAGAGTTATATTATTAGATTATCTTTTATATTTATATAAAATTATATACAGTATATATTTAAATTTTATATATCATTAACTAGTATCTATCTATCTATCTATCTATCTATCTATCTATCTATCTATCTATCTATCTATCTATCTATCTATCTATCTATCTATCTATCTATCTATGCATTTCATAAGTTTCAAATGCTTTTATTGACAATGACATGAAGTTTATCTTTATTATTATTATTATTATTATCTTGATATTTTGTTCCCTGAGCCACTTAGTCCTCACTTTTGCCTACTGGCCTGGTGCTCTGTCATGTTGGCCACCAAACTGTTCTTGGATGGTTGGGAGAAGTTGCTCTCAGAGGATGTTTGGTCCCATTCTTCATTCAGGGCTGTGTTCTCAGGCTAAATTTTGGCTGAGAAGCAACCCCACGTGACATGAATGGTCTCAGGATGCTTTACTGTTGGCCTGACACAGGACTGATGGTAGCGCCGCTCTTCTTCTCTTTTTTTTCTGGATGCCTCAAACAATCGGAAAGGGGATTCCATCCATCCATCCAGTATCCAACCCGCTATATCCTAACTACAGGGTCACAGGGGTCTGCTGGAGCTAATCCCAGCCAACACAGGGCGCAAGGCAGGAAACAAACCCCGGGCAGGGCGCCAGCCCACCACAGGGCACACACACCAAGCACACACTAGGGACAATTTTGGATCACCAATGCACCTAATCTGCATGTCTTTGGACTGTGGGAGGAAACAGGAGTACCCGGAGGAAACCCACGCAGACACAGGGAGAACATGCAAACTCTACGCAGGGAGGACCCAGGAATGGAAATGAGATTCATCAGAGAAAATGACTTGACCCCAGCAGTCCAATCCCAGAATATCAGTCTGTCCCTGATATTTTTCTTGGTTTCTTTGCTGCCCTTCTTGACACCCACCAGGCCTCCCTCTCTGTGTGTACAGATGCACTCCCACCTGCCTGCTGCCATTCCTGAGCCAGCTCTGCCTTGGTGGTCCCCCAAACCCGAGCCATGAATAAAGATTGGGACCAAAATATCCTCCTAGAGCAACTTCTCTCAACCATCCAAGAACAGTTTGGTGACCAACATGATGCAGCACCGGGCCAGTAGGCAAAAGTGAGGACTAAGTGGCTCACAGAACAAAAAATCAACATTTTGGGGCCCATTGAGATGTTGTGGTCAATCCTCAAGAGGCGGGTGGACAAACAAAAACGCACCAATTCTGACAAACTCCAAGCATTGATTCTGCAAGAATGGGCTGCTGCCATCAGTCAGAATTTGGCCCAGAAGTTGATTGACAGACAGCCTGCCAGGGTGAACTGCAGAGGTCTTGAAAAAGAAAGAAGGGCCAACACTGCAAATCTGGACTCTGTGCCACATAAACTTCATGTCATTGTCAATAAAAGCCTTTGAAACTTCTGAACTGCTTGTAATTCTACTTCAGTACACCATAGAAACATCTGACACAAAGATCTAAAAACACTGAAGCAGCAGTCTTGGTGAAAACCAACACTTGGGTCCTGCTCCAAACTTTGGGCCGCGACTGTCCAACTTGGTAAGTTTTTGAGCCCACTGCGTGTTTTTTGGCCCTGGCATTTCTAACGCGTCCCAGGCTGTTGTCGGCTGTGCTTTGAATATGAGTCCAGGGCCATGAGGAAGCAGTGCTGTTATCTCCTGTGTTTTAGCCATGGGACGCTCGGCTCCACTTTTACAGACGGTGATGTGATTTTTGAGGCCCCTCATTTAGACCTGGTGAGAGTTTTTCTTTTCTTTGTTCTCCCATTCAGATTTATCTTTTGACAGATTTTATGGATGTGTGATGCCCTGTGTGGCTCAATTGTAAAGCATTAAATTCACGTGAATGACGGGCTTGATGATGTCGAGCTGAACCCGTCTGGATGTGCTGCCTGCTTTGAAGCTGCCGCGTGTCTGGATTTTGCATGCTCACCCCTGGCGTTTGTCCTCTTGATTTGGAAGTTGCTTTGGGTTGCAGTGTTCTACATTGGAGCTCAAATGAGACACAGGGAAGTGCTTTCGTTGTGACTCAGCCAGCCGCAGCGAGCTGGCTTTGGGGCAGCTTGACAAATTTATCTCGGCCGTCGCCCACTTCCTCTTTCAGTCGCGCGCCTTTGGTTGGCTTGTCTTTTTTTTTTTTTCTTTCTTTCTTCGTGTTCTTTACAAGCTTGCAGCACATTTGGCCGGTGGCTTCACTCAGAAGTCTGTTTTCCAGAAAAGGCGGGTTGCAGGCTAACGCGGTGCTCCTAGCAGACATCTGGTTGTGATTTTCTGTTCATCAGCAGCCAGGATGCTTGAGAGAGTTGTTTGAGACTTTGGAGAGCTTCACTGTGTGTTCCCACTGCATTTGGACTTTGAACCCTTGGAGAATTTAGCAACGTGGTGGACTTTGTCGTCATATGTACAGGCAGCCTCCTTCAGGATAATTTTACTTTGATATTTGGGTTTTTAAATTTAGTTTCTGGGGATATTGGGAGAAGGGTGCTAAGGATAGAGCTGCCAGGCAAGAGGAGAAGAGGAAGACCTAAAAGAAGGTTTATGGATGTGTTGAGAGAGGACATGCAGGTGACGGGTGTTAGTCCGGGTTTATACTTCACGTGATGTGACGCCTACTCCAGTGGATGCTACTGCTACACAAGCGTTGTACTGTTTATACCTGCACACGTACTTTACGTAAATCTGGAAGATTCCACCAGGGGGCAGTGTGAGATATCATCACGGTGAGAAAATGTTCGGCTTTGCTGTGTTGTGAGTTGCCTGACACATCCATTAAATTCCTAGGACACCTTGCCACGATATCTCTGATGATCTCAGGGATGTGCCCATTCCAGCAAGCATTGGGCGCAAGGCAGAAACGATCCCTGGACGGGGCATCAGCTCATCGGCAGGTGAACACAAACACACACACACTAGCGTCATTTTAGATTAGATTATTTATTTATAAAAGCACATTTTAATAAACAGAGGGTGCGGCAAAGTGCCCTACAAAGAAGCGTTAAAACAAACACAATGCAAACAGTCATGCAGATGCAGATTAATAAAACAACCAATTATAACATCCGCCGCAATCCCATCATACACAGTGAAAAGCGGAAGAAAACAAGTAGGTCTTAAGCTGACTTATCAAAACCTTGATAGACGATGAAGACCTGACATGAAAAGGCAAGTCTTTCCAAATCCGAGGAATAACAACTGATCTCCCCTCGACTTCAGCCTGAGATCTTGGAACTACAAGGAGAAGTTGTCCAGATTTTACCCTCACCTGATCCCCAAACCTGCATGTCTTTGGAAGGAAATCGGCGCCCACTGTGGAAACCCATCAGGAGAACATGCAGCAGCACTACTGCTCCTCCACCGTGTGTAATTACTAACAGTATTCATTATTTAAGTGAAGTTAACGACTTATCTGTAAAATGTGACATACGTACTTTAATGCATTTTTCATCGTGAAAGTGATATCAAGTAGAAATCTAAGGATTCTGAATTAGAACATTAGAACACTCTAGACAAGAACAGGCCATTCAACCCAACAAAGCTCACCAGTCCTCTCCACTTATTTTTTTCTAAACTAACATCAAGTCGAGTTTTGAAAGTCCCTAATGTCTTGCTGTCCACCACACTACTTGGTCTCTTATTCCAAGTGTCTGTCGTACTTTGTGTAAAGAAAAACTTCCTAATGTTTGTACGAAATTCACCCTCAACAAGTTTCCAGCAGAGTCCCCGTGTTCTTGATAAACTCATTTTAAAGTCACCGTCTCCATCCATTGGACTAAATCCCTTCATAGTTTTAAACACTTCAGTCAGGTCTCCTCTTCATCTCTGTAAAGGCTCAGCTCTTTTCATCTTTCCTCATAACTCATCCCCTGTAGCCCCTGAATCAGCCTAGTTGCTCATCTCTGGACCTTCTCTTGTGCTGCTATGTCTTTATGGAGACCAAAACTGCACCCAGGACTCCGGATGAGGCCTCACCAGAATGTTATAAAGCTTGAGAAGAACCTCCTGTGACTTGTACTCCACACATCAAGGCGCTATATAACCTGACATTCTGTTAACCTTCTTCATGGCTCCTGAACAGAGTCTGACTGTTGATAGCTTAGAGTCCGCTACGACTCCTAAATCCTTCTCATAAGGTGGACTCTTGATTTTCTGACCGCCCATTGTGTATTTAAACTTCATATTTTTACTTCCTATGTGTAATTCTTTACATTTATTGGCATTCATTTTCATCTGCCAAAAATCTGCCCAAGCCTGTCTGCTGTCAAAGTCCTTCTGTAATGATATAGCGGATTCCAAATTATCTGCTAATCCACCTTTCTTGGTATCATCTGCAAACTTAACCAGCTTGTTACTTGTATTCCTATCTAAATCATTTTTATTTATTAAAAACAGCAGCAGCCCCAGCACTGCCCCCTGCTGGTCACCACTCTTAACATCGGCCAGTTCTGATGAGGTTCCTCACACCCTCATCACCCTCTGCTTCCTGTGTCTGAGCCAATTCTGCCCCCATCTACACCCCACACCCTGAACTGACACTTCTTTTAGTTTGTTGCCCACCCTCTCATGTGGCACATTATCAAATGCTTTCTGAAAGTCCACATCAATAATCTCATCTCCTCCACTCTGGTTGTATCCTTTTGTTTCCTCCTCATAGAATTCCAGCCTGTTAGTAAAACACGACCTCCCTCTTCTGACCCCACGCTGACTGTCCTGTCCTTGCCAGGTGTTGCTCAATCTTATCCTTAATAATTCCTTCCATTAATTTTCCTGTGATGTTTCATGTTAAGCTTACTGGCCTGTAGTTGCTTGGCTCTGCTCTGTCATCCTTTTTATATAACGTGATGATATTTGTCATTCTCCAGCCCTTCAGAATCTCTCCAGTGTGCAGTGACTTCCTATAAATATGCGTCAAGGGTTTCTATCTGCCCTCACTAACCTCCTTAAGAACTCTGTGGTACATATTTCCTGGTCCTGGTGAATTGTTTGATTTCATCTTATTTATTCTGAGCAGCACTTCTCCCTCTACAATTTCCAAATCCCTCAGTACCTCCTTAGTAGTCCCTGTTACTGCTCTGAGGTTATCTGTAAGTTTAATGCATGCACTCTTTCACTGTCTGTGTCTTTAAATCTCCCTTTACTATTCCTGATGCACTTCACGTCCTCCTTGACTGTTCTCTTACTATTTATTGGTTTATTTATAACTATTTATAGGTGGAGTGGTGGCTCTGAGGCTAGGGATCTGCACTGGCAATCGGAAGGTTGCCAGTTCGAATCCCATAAATGCCAATAGGGACTCTGCTCTGTTGGGCCCTTGAGCAAGGCTCTTAACCTGCAATTGCTGAGCGCTTTGAGTAGTGAGAAAAGCGCTATATACAGTATATGCAAAGAATTATTATTATTATTTAAAGAATCTCTTATGGTCGTCTTTCGCCTTATCTGCTATTTTCCTCCCCAACTGTCTTTTAACCTTCCTGATATCCTTCTTAATGGTTGCCCTCATGTCCTCATACACTCTATGATTCACTTTGTAGTTTTTAGTCTTATGTACCTTTATAAAGCAGTTTTTTCCTTTGCAACTTCTTTTTTAAATCTTTATTAATCCAGTATGGAGTTTTTTAAAATGTCCTATTAATTCCAAATGTAGGTCTTTATCTGTCCTATATAAATGTGAAGAGAGCTGGAATATCCTAAATGTGACATGTTCTGTGTGTCGATTGCTGCTGTCAGGTCAGGAGGACGCCCCAGAAGCAGGTAGCGATTAACAACTTGTTTGGTGTTAAGATGACATTTACGATGGTCTGCTTCAATGGTAAAGGAAACTACGAGATTAAAGAGGACATTTTGAGATTTAAGCTGAAATTTCCACTTTAATCGCAAAATAGACCTTTTCCTTAATTTTTGTCTCAGTGGCTCACATACGCCGCCGTACTTTTTGATGTGAAGGTGCAATAAAAAAAAAAAAACGGCACAGGAGATGTCATGTGAGACTTTTAAAATGTATCGTGTCATTACGATGGGGAATATGCGACATTTGAATATAAAAGCACCGCGAATGCATTTGTATGTCAGCATTTTGCTTCACCACATCGAACCGTTCATCAAACATCGAAGCGCACACATGGATCACAAAGCGGCTTTCTGTCACATGTCGATAGTAAACAGAGACTCTGACGTCACATTCCAACTTTTATCACACTGCGCCCCCCCCCGCCCCCGACTTTTCACTGGTACTGCAACTCGCACACGTGTCGCATTCATTTCTGAAGACCTGATCAGAGGACGCGTCAAATGAACGCTGGCAGCCATGATGTGTGCGCGTGCACATACGCGTACGCATTCTGAGTGTGAAGTATAAACGAGCCCTAACAGAGCCAGATGATGAGGACAGGAAGAGATGGAAAAAGATGATCCGCTGTGGTGATCCCTAACGGGAGCAGCCAAAAGAAGAAGAATAATTTGGATTCTAAATTTGAAAGATACATGTATTTAATGGTAGATTATAACTCCACAATAAGAAAGTGACTGATGAAAAATGGGGTTGATGGGAAGGCAGCAACATGGAAACCTCTGCTCTCTGTGAGGAACATCAATGCAAAAGAAACACTGGAATGATCTGCAAGGCTGCTGGTCCTGATAGCATTACTGTGCTGGACAACCGTTGTAGGTCTTCACTAACATCTTCATTCTGTCTCTGGCCCAGGCTGGCTGTCCGTTGCCTCTCCATTAATCTTGAACGACACTCACCCCCATCATCACCAGTCTGGTTCTGGGGGGCTGCAGTCGCTGCTAGCCGTGCCCCATCTGGTGGGCTGTTCTCGCCAGTAATGACTCCTCCTTCCAGGATACCCAGGGTTTAATGCTGATTGGACCGGAAAGGGGCGGGGTCAAATGGGGTGGCTTCTTGAGATGAGAGGGTTAGTGGCAGCGCCCCCTGTCGTCTCTCGACTGGGTGTCTTACAAGTTAATCTTGAATGGAATTGAATGATTTTTTAATTTTTATTCTCTTTTAGCTTCGGGCCTTTCAGCAGAAGTCGTTGCAGCGGTGGATGTGAACACCACAGCCAATGAAGTTTACAAGCATAATTTTCCAGATGTGTATCTGTGGCCTAAAACTATCGAGGTACGTTATTTGTACTCAAGTTTTCCTGCTGCCTTTTTCTGCAGACATTTGTCGTCCCCCCCCACCACCAGTTCATTCTTTTACTCCTTCATTTTCCACGGTTGGCCTTTGCCCTTTGAGGTCCCTTCTGCACAGTTTCATGTGTCACGTCTGTCCAGCCGTCAGATCAAAGCAGCAGGGCAGATGAACACAACACCTGTCAGCGTGCCAAGGACCTGGCATGGGGACCCAGTCCGGGTCTTCAAAATTCTCAAAAGGCATATGGAGAGAAAAGGAGAATAAGAAAGTGTTTTGTATTCTGTAAATAATCACTCTGAGATCTCTTTAATAAACTTCGTCGGTTGTCCTGATAAGGAAGCTCTCCCCACAGCACCCCACTTTTATTGGCCTCCCGTGAGGACGCTGGCTGGCCGGGCGTCACCTTCATTGTTTTTGTTAGTAATGAGTGGATTAGGCTCTGCACTGGCCACATTGCACAAGCGCTGCTCTGCCTGCGTGCTTACTGTATGAAACTCGGAAAGTTCTGGAATGAGCCGGAATGCTTGCTGTGTGACGTAAGGCCCGTGGCCTGAAAAGTTGAACCTTCCGAAGGCTGAACAATTAGCCTTTTGATTGGAGAAGTGGACGTGTCGCAGAAAGGCTTAGACTTGACCTCATTTCGGGAAACTCTGTTTATCACTTATTCATCGCAATGCCATCCAGCTGTTTCATCTTCTTTCAGCCAAAAAAGGCGAGGAAAAGGAGGAAAAAATAACTTAAAGCTTTTCCTTTTTAAAATTCAGAAAATATTCAGACCTCTTCGCTTTTTTCAGCTTATTGTGCTGTAGATTTAGTTTTAAATGGATACATTTGCCATTTTTGCCTGTCAGTCTACACTCAGCATCCCATAATGAGAAAGGAAACGGTTTATTAAAAATCAAAAACTGTAAACTCTCCTTCATAGACGCATTCACATCCTGTGCAGTGGGACCCCATACTGTGCTTAGGGACGTCCCGTTTGTTTTAATTCTCCTCGTTATGTCACTGGAGTCCACCTGTGACAAATTAAATTGAATGGACATCCTGTAGGAAGACACACGTGAACCTGCGTAGAAGAACATACGACATGTGACAAGCGAGAGGAAGACCATTGGCCCGTTTGTTTAGCTAATAGCTGAGCTGTCCCAGTTTCTCATCCTGACACTTCTTAAAGCTTCTCAAGGTTTCTGCTTCAACTCCATGACTTGGCAGCTTGTCTCAGTTGTCTCAACAACTCTTTGTGTCAAGACCTGCTTCTGGTCTCAGTCCTAAAAGTACTTCCCTTAACTGCTGCCGCTGTTCTCAAATATGCGACACAAACAGGTGGGCAGAACTTGATTTGTGCCACCGAAGATTTGGCTTTTTACAGAAGACAGATAGATAGATATAAAAGGTGATATATGATTGATTGATTGATAGATGGATAGATAAAAGTGAAAGGCACTATATGATAGATAGATAGATAGATAGATAGATAGATAGATAGATAGATAGATAGATAGATACTTTATTAATCCCAAGGGGAACTTCCCATACTCCAGCAGCAGCATACTGGGCTCTCCCTTAAGGATAGGGTGAGAAGCTCAGTCATCCGGGAGGGGCTCAGAGTAGAGCCGCTGCTCCTCCGCATCGAGAGAAGTCAGATGAGGTGGCTCGGGCATCTGATCAGGATGCCTCCTGGACGTCTCCCTGGTGAGGTGTTCCGGGCACGTCCAACCGGGAGGAGGCCCCGGGGAAGACCCAGGACACGCTGGAGGGACTATGTCTCCCGGCTGGCCTGGGAACGCCTTGGGATTCTCCCGGAAGAGCTAGAAGAAGTGGCCGGGGAGAGGGAAGTCTGGGCATCTCTGCTCAAGCTGCTGCCCTCGCGACCCGATCTCGGATAAGCGGAAGAGGGTGGATGGATGGATGGCAGCGCAGTTACCAATTTCTTTCTTTCACCACTTTGACAACTTTTAATTTAAAACCAGCTTCGTATTTTCTTCTGATTGAACGCTCCATCGTAGATAAGGGATGCTCTCATGATCGAGGCGTATGAGGGTGTGAGATACACAAAGCAGTGCAAACGTCGCTTTGGAATAGTTGGGGTATTACTGTGTCGTCACATAGGCACAACACACTGTGGTTACTCTCTCAGGTGGGTGTTAGCATGTCGTAATCTCCTGGACCAATAGCGTGAGTTTTCCGGATTCGATTTATACGACCGACATTATAAAATACCGGAAATTAAACGGTAAAATCAAGTCCCGACTTATAGGACTTAAATGTGAGTATATACTGTATGGTAGTTAGCCTGATTAATTTTAGCTCCAAAAATCTTCCATAGCCTGTGTTGCAGTATCCCACCCATCATGCCTTTAGTGTTTGTATTTGAAACACATTATTTTCTACCTGAAATTTAAATATTAACTAATTGAAAGACTGACGCAGAGCTAGTGAGATGTAGAGCTTAAGACGTCCACCCTAAGAGATCCTGCTCAACTGACTGGCCTTAGCAATTACAGGTGAACCCAAGTTGTAATTTCCAAATGAACTAAACATTCAGAGCCGAGTGAAAAAGCAGATTGTCTACCCCAGTAGAATTGTGGCCGGGTATCTGGACCTGAAAAACAAAGGCCAAATGTCACCTTGTCACCTTTTACACATGCGAGTCATTGCAGGAATTTACCAGTGAACTGCCAGGTCAAGGGTCACGAACCGAGCATAGCTGGAGTCTGACATCCCAAAAGGCTCCACCTGGCAGTCTGTCAAATCAAGGCCTCTGATAATTCAATGGAATTTAACTGTGACCACAGCCAGAGAGACCTGCCGAGTGAAGCAGACAAGATGTCAGGAAGGCCTCACAGTGACAGACCCGGCCGTTGATTAACTCTACTGGTTGTATTGGTTCACAGCAGTAAATTTCTGTGACAGGGAGGTTAGCAGATTAGCGGCAAGTGAGATGTCAAAGTGCATCCACAGAGGATTATCTCGTTGATTAGCTGACCATCCGTCCTTCCAGTTACCTTAACCTAATTATCCAGGGCCGGGTCACAGGGCAGCTGGGGCGACCCCAGCAATCTTAGTCATAGATTAATCAGAAATGAGCAAAAAGGGACGAAAAAATGACAATTAAATGTTAGCCACAGATGGAACCCTGATGTAAACATAACACTCTGGACTTTTCTGTTGTACTGTGTTGTCCTTGATTGACCAAAGTGTTTTAGTTGCGGCCTCACCAGTGAGTTTAACCTTCTCAGTCTTGTACTGTACACATCAGGGCGCTATGTGACCTAACATTTTGTTAACCTTTGTGGTCACTTCTTTAGATTACTCTCAAAAGGGGTACTTTGAAGTTTCAAACTTCATATTGCGTATTGAAATTGACATTGATCAGCTAAGTGTAATTCCTAACCTTCACCTGCCTCAATCTGCCCAAGCCCGTGTTCTTTCCGTGTCCCTTTATGTAACGATTTGGCTGATTCTACTTTGTCTAGTTCAGCGTCAGCCGCTAACCTTAACCATCTTGCTGTTCATGTTCTCATTCAGATGGCCACCGTCCGGTCCAGGTCAGGTCAGGTTGGCCAGCATGCACTGGTACGGCACCCACCACACGATGAAACAGCTCAGGAACCTGGTTGGCAATCCCCTGAAGCAGACACACGGTCCAGTACCTGCCTCCAGAAATGACTCCCCTATCTGCTACAGCCAGGTGTTAGGTAGACATTCCCTAACCCTGGTCCAGCCACTTGGGTCTTCAACAATGAGGATCTTGTGAGCTGATCATCCTTGGGGGGGAATCGCACCACATGGCTGTAGTGCCATAACTGACGCTCCCTCAGTGCAAGTCATGCACCTCATTCAGGACTCCATGACCAACACAAAGTCAGACCAGCGGGACCCAAGGACCCTCCGAAGAGACACACACATGAAGAAGTCCAATCTTCATCTCAGGTCACTGGATGGCGTCCATGTCTCACAAACATGGAGACTTGAACCTTTTGTTCTCTTGCAGAGATATCAGGAGGGGGCACCACACACCCTTTCCAGTGACCTCATGATCACCCCGCCATGCTCTCCCAATCCATCTACTGACTTCATAGGAAGAGTCACCAGAGACATGAAAACCTCTCGACGAGATCGACACTCTCTCCGCAGACAGACACACTGCTGTGCCTAAGAGGCCATTAAAGGCATGGTTCTTAGTTTTTAGCAAGACCCTCACAAGCCCAGACACTCGGACCCCTCGCTCAGTCTCTCGAGAGCCCCCATCAGAGCCTCCATTGAAGATCACAGCATCGTCAGCAAAGTCAAGATCAGTGAAGCTCTCTTCACCAACTGATGCCTCTCAGCCACTGGACCCCACCATCCGGTCCTTCGTGTATATTTTAGACGTCCCCCTCCTCGGTCCGTGCCTTCAGGTGACCGTGTTTATTAACTCCATTGGAAGGCAGCCAAGACATGTTAGGTATTTGACCAGGTGTCAAGTGATCAGACTCTGCCTTGTTGTCTGAAGCAGTAAGGATTTGATTACCTTGCCCTGTTTAAGTAACTGAATGCGGAGGAGGCCATGTATGTGTGTGTGTGTCTCTTTGTGCCTAACGCATTCAAGATGGAGCTCCCAACCAAACCCTCTAAATTAGTACATCTCAAACGTCTCTGATTGCAGGCTCCTTCTTCATTTAATTAGAAGTCAGAGGACCACACCGCCTAGCGGCTTAGGCCTTACAAAAGCCCACCAGCCAGTCGCTTTGAGTTAACGCAGATGAGGATTGCGCTGTGTGTTCGCCTTCATGTCGGTGTTCAGAGCTGAGCTGATGTTGGATTTTTTGTAATTTATGGCCATGTCAGGCCATACAGATGTCTGGAAATCGAACACAGATGTGCGTGTATCTACACAAATATACGCATTCATTATCCACCAAGTTAAAGGAAGACAAGTTTGGTATTTTTCAAGTCAAGCTGTTTCTTCATAATCGTGGTATGCTTTTATTTGCCTTGCAAGACTGCGTCGTTAAGTGAAGAATTTATATTTTACATTTAGAGAAATGCTGCCAAACGAAGCTGGAACTGATCGAAACAGCCCAATTAATTCTCCAAAACAGTCCCTTGACATTTGAATGTAAGATCGAGAATTCAAACGATTATGTTAAACGATTGCGGTCGGGTTGAGTAATTATGAGGCTGGCCTAATTTGTAGCAGATAGTCAAGAAAACTTTATGAAAAGTTCACATTTTGTAGGCATTTGTGCTACTGACAGTGTCTGTGAGGGAATTCAGTTTGGCGCCACAACAGCCTCGTACTCATAAATGTGACACTCATAGGAGGGTGACGTTACTGTCACACAGGAACAAAGAAGGGCAACTGGGGAATGACAGTTAGGTGAGGGACGATTTGGATTCCAGACAAGAAGAAGCACAACAGGGCCATTGTTCATCATGAGGCAGAAGATCGAAAGAAGAAGAAGGAAATGCAACAGGATTGTGCGAAAATGGAGATGTTTCATGAGAGCCAAGAGAGTTGGTCATCAGACAGTCTGACAGTAAATCAAAAATGAAAGGCGATTTAAAAAATAAGGTGTCAACCGCAATTGATAGAAGCTGACGCAATACAATACGTTTGCAATGGCTTATGGGTAATTAGAGTACATCTAGTGCAGCTCTCAGCCGTTAGTCTAGTTGAAGCTGAGGGATCAAATGAACACGGATGCTACGCTGTGGGATTGCACCATTGTTGAACAACACGCCGTAATTAGATTTGTTTGGGCAGAGGGAGTGGAACCTGCTGAAATTCGCAGAAGAATGTCGACTCAGTACGGAAAAGAAAACGGCAGGACTCAATGAACGGGTAGAAAGGGAACATCAGCATTGCGCACACAAGCCTACATCAACATGGCGAATGCCTCCATCAGAGGAGCCTACTAATTAAGTTGCCCATCCCATAGTGCTTGTTGGGTACCTAAATATCCTGCTGATCCACACAAGAAACAGAGTGTGAAGCTTGCAACCCATTTCCTGAAACGTTACGAAGATGATCCAAGTGTTTAGGAGTGGATTATCACCAGGGATGAGACATGGGGTCTGTCAACGTGAACCAGAAAGCAAGAGACAAAACACGCAGTGGAAACAGCCATCTTCTTCAGTAAAGAAGAAATTCAAACAACAGCCTTCCACCAAGAAAATCGTGAAAGAGATGAAGAGGGAACACAGATAAAAGGTGACCGCACATCACCATTGGAGTGGACACAACGGTGGAGTCAATGCAGCATCCCCTGATCCAGCACCATGCAACTATCACATCTTCAGCCCACTTAGAGACTCTACATGGCCGCAGGTTCACCTCTGATGTTGAACTTAAGGAAGCGGTGCAGACTGGGAGTGTTCTGAAGGTGTTGGAGGAACCATAAAAGAAGTGCATCGACCTCCAGGGAGATGATGTGGAGAAGTGATAGGACTCTGATGTTCATCAGGTGTTCAGAGGGTACGCGGGTTCACTTGAGGAAGTGATCACAGTGGTAATTGTTACGCAAACCATTTGACTCAATTGGTCGAGCTGTGGCCCTGTGGGACATCCTGAGGGTTCGCGGGATCCTCATGGCTGGCCTGTAGACTGGTACTGTGAGTGCTGTGCAGAGTGGAGGCAGGACCTCTGCATTTTTCTCAATTGATTCTGGGGTCTGTCAGTGGTGTGTTCTGCTGCTACTCTCTTCATTGCTTGTATGGACTGGGTGGTGGGCAGGGTCGTGGGGTCCAGCGGCTGTGGGGCATCTGTTGGTGAAGAAAGGTTCACGGATCTTGACTTTGCTGATGATGCTGTGATCTTCGCGGAGTCATTGGAGGCTCTGATTGGGGGTCTGAAGAGACTGAGTGAGGAATATCTGGGCTTGCGAGTGTCCTGATAAAAACCAACAGCCAGGCCTTTAGTGACCTCCTGGGTCTGTCTCCAGAGAGAGTGTCGACCTTGTTGAGAGGTTTACTTACCTCAGCAGTGACATTCATGTCTCTGGTGAACATATGAAGTCAGTAGATGGATTGGGAGAGCATAGGGGGGTCATGAGGTCACTTTAAAGGGGTGTGTGGCGCTCCCGATATCTATACAAAAGAACGAAGGTCCAAGTCTTTAAAGTCCTGGTTCTTCCTGTCTTGCTATATGGTTGCGAGACATGGACGCTCTCTAGAGATGAAGACTGGACTCCTTTAGTACTGTGTCTCTTCTGAGAATCCTTGGGTTCTGTTGGTTTGACTTTGTGTTGCTCATGGAGTCCTGAATGAGGCACATGACCTGCATTGTGAGGGAGCGTCAGTTACGGCACTACAGCCATGTGGCGCTTTTCCCCGATGGTGATCCAGCTCATATGATCCTCATTGTTGGGGACCCGAGTGGCTGGAGCAGACCAAGGGGTCGCCCACCTAACACCTGGCTGTGGCAGATAGAGGGTCATTTCCGGAGGGTGGGACTGGACTGCGTGTCTGCCTGGGGGGGTTGCCAACCGGGATCCCGAGTTGTTTCGTCGTGTAGTGGGTGCGGTGGCATGTTGTACCAGTGCAGGCTCCCCAGCTTGACTTGACTTGATTATTTGTTTCTTTTTCTTCTTCTTCATTAATATTATTCATTAGTATTGTTATTATTTGTATCATTATTAACATGTCTAACTTTGTACTTTTAATGTTTTGCATGTTTTACAATAGAAAGATGAGACTTTGCGTTCACGTGACCAGGCTGAAGTGACTCAAATCCCCCCTTTTTTTTTTTTTTGCCTTAATGTGACACAGACGTGATGTTTTCAGGGCTGTGTGGATGGACACAGATCTGTTCAAATCCAATTTGAGTCGCTTTAACGTGTGGTCCAAGGTTAGATATGTTTTTGATTCATGGCCAGGCGATATGAATGAGAATGATCAGATCAGAATTTATGTACGTATTTATTTATTTTTTAAATTTTACTTTTGCCTGTATGCTTAGGTAGAGCACCATCATTGTCAGCCAGCACCGGCAGGGTGGCAGAAGAGAGCTGTGACAACAGTCACGGTGCCACCATTGGTGTCTCCTTTGTCATATCCACACGTCTCTCTCGGTGCAGCAGCGCCAGTCAAAACGACTCATCTGGCTTTTTGTTCCACCTTGTCAGCTGATGATCTGTTTGCTGTCCTCCAGAGATTATGCGATGCATACATGAGCTACTGGCATGTCATCTTTACTTTGTGACACAGATGACTTGTGCACAAACGTATCGCTGTTTGTTTCAGAGGACAGATGTGTTCACACTGCATTTAGATATCAGGCTCACTTGTACTTCTGAATGTGAACCGTCAAGAGAGGCAAATCTGACCTAAACAAAAAAATTGAGCAAGGAGGCTTGCAATGTGAACACAGCGTTTGTCAAACACCTCGAATAAACATATGAAGATCAGAAAAAGCTCTAAAATGAAGGACAAGAAAAATGACAAACAAACAGGAATCATAGCATGTTTTGGGACAACTGATACCTTCTGTTTGAACGTTGGTTCACGACGAGGGTCAGCACTGAGCCTTCTATTGTAATCCATAATTATAATGAATATCGGTAGTAGGGTTAAGATGAAGTGAGGCACGGAGGTCCTCTATGCAGACATCCTGATCTTAGTAAGGTGCTCAGAAGATGAATTAGAAAGGAATGTGCAGTAATCAGGCCCATGGAATGTGAATGAAGTAGGGAAAAACGAGGTCATGGTGGTAACAACCCAAAGAAAGTGAGCCTTGAGGTAGCTGGAGAAGAAGAATTAAGGCAGGGGATAACTTTGAAATCGCTGGGAATCTGTCTTGATGAAGACAACCATCTATCAAGAGCAGTATAGTCGTGGCAGGAACACCGGTGCGCCTTGGACAAACTAATCCCATTAAGATCAAAACACTCCTCAACAAGGAGGACTTAAGGACATGTCATACCCCGACAGACTTGTGTGTGAGTGGAGGGGACTGTGTGAGGACCTCATCTGGCTCTGCAAAATCCTCAAAGGTGTTGATTCAATCCAACTTCAAATCACGTACTTGAGAACATCGCTGGAAATTTAAGGGGAAGTGCAATTAGGTCAGAAGCCAGAAAGTGCTTCTTTGTACAAAGAGTTGTGGGAATCGGGAACAAACTATCGAGACATGGAGTTGAAGCTGAAACCTGGACAACCTTTTACGATAGAGAGGCCTCAGCCTTAATGCTGGCAGTGCACCATTTTTTGGAATGTATTTTGTAATGTGGGTATTAATAAATTGCACTCCATGTTTCATTCCAACAGATGGCACATCGAAATAAAAAAAAATTAATTCCAGCAGATGGTGCATCAAAAACAGTTATTGAAATGAAATGCATTGTGTTTGTCATTCCAACAGAAGGTGCTTCACAGACTTTGGTTGAAATAAAATGCATTGCATCCGTCATTCCAACAGATGGCGTACCACAAACATTAACACTGCTTTTTTGAATTCCATTCCTAAGGCATATAACAGAGACGTAGCAACTGGACAGACGCACAGAAACACAGACGCTTGTCCTTTTATTATGGTGGCCATTAAATCAAAAAGGAAACCTGTCAATGATGCTTTAAAGTTGGGAATGTGGGGTCTTTTCAGGTAAAAAAAAAAAAAGGTTTGTTACTTATTCAAATTTTTTTTTATAGGGGATCACTGCGAATGAATTCAACAGCCTTGACTTTGACATGATCTTGATGAGCCCACCTTGCCAGCCTTTCACCAGGTATTACAAATGTTAATGTTTGCAGTCATCTGTGTCTAAAGGAAATACTGCGTAATGCAAGACTCTCAAACCTGCTGAATCCAGCAGCAAAGTATGCATCTGTTTTAATATGTGACGGTCCGGGTCGGCTCCATGCTCTCTTCTTGCTTCTGGGAGCCTCTTGAACCCGAACCGTCGATAGTTGTGAACAGAAATGAGCCGAGCAGATTAGGACACACACATCCAGCCAAGGTGTAGGTGCAAAAAGTGCACAGAGCTGTTATTTAAAATCCAAACAAACAAATAGTGTTCAATAGAGCAGTGATTGAAATACTTCAACAAGCAAAGAAACTGTAAATATTAAATGACCTTAGAGCACTGCTTTCCAACCCGTGTGCCGCAGCACCCTGGTATGCCGTGAGCACGGACTAAGGGTGCCGTTGCCAGGTGTCAGAACATAAAAAAATTTGATTTGAACTGATAATAATAATAGCAGTTACACCTCAAGACTAAAGTCATGCTACCTGTGTGCTTTAATACAGTCCAGCGTGCAGTCTGACGAATTAATAAATATTAGCTCTAATTTACTTACTTGCCACAGGGTAAGTGACTTTGCTTCCTGTTGTCTGTTTGTTTTTTTTTTTTTTGCGCCGAAAATGGCCGACTGTAGTGAAAGTCGTAAACGTAAAAACAACAGCAGCATCAACGACCTCAATGAAAATGATAATGCGGGGAGCAGTAAAGTTGCAAAAACGAAAACACGATGCAATCAGGACAGATACTTGAATTATGGGTTTACATTTGCTGACAAAAAAGGTATTCAGCACCCGCAATGTTTGTTGTATGGTGATATCCTTGCAAATGAAGCCATGGTTCTAAGCAAATTGCAACGTCACTTTCAAACCAAGCATCAGAATGCAAATAACAAGAACTCGGCATATTTTAGGCGTTTTTACTGATGATATTTTAACTGATGAGTTAAGATTAAATTGTTAATTTGAGTAGTTACATATCAGAGTGAAGGGGTGCCGTTAGCTGAAAAGATTTCACTACAGGTGCCATGGTTTGGGAGAGGTTGGGAAGCACTGCCTTAGAGGTTAAATAGTTCAAGAACTAATCCATCAAATCAAAGTTAAAATCTCAGCATGAAACTGTCCCTTAAAACTCCAGTAATCCCAGGTGTATCCTTCTAAAATCGACGTGTGCGGAATTAAGCAGAGGAGACGCCTAACCAACAGGCTCAGGTGTCTGCTGTCCCTCGGGCTCCCAGCAGGGCGCTGTGTCAGGCCTCACACCTTACACGAGAGCGGGCATCGGGCCACTCCAGCTACCCTAAAAATTGCTTTGGCCCCCCTGAGCATCTGGCCCTACACTCCTCCAAGGGGCTCTCCTCCCGGCTGCTGTCTGCCTTCATCCCCTCGCACGCTGGCGTCTCCTGATCCTGCCTTTGTTCATCCTTCTTGGCCTTAAATCTCCTTCTCTCATTGCGCTCTCTTTCTTCTCTTTCTGTTTGGTTCTGTCCATTCTCCCCCCACATTATTACTCTGCAGGATTCTCATATATTGGCTTGCCTGGTGCAGGTGTGATACAGCGCCCCCCCCAAGATAAGAATGAGGTCCCCGACTGACACTCACATGTGTACTTTAGTATGCAGTCAGCTGGGCACCCCAACCATCCCTGGAATGGAGCGTAGTGCTCCTGCACCCCCACACCCAATTGGAGCCTACACTTTAAATATTTGCCTCTTTGCCACATACCAATCATCACAATGAAGAATTCAGTTCTACCCTTTGTTTGGATCTAGAAGGGTTCCTGAAGGAGTTGGCTAAAATTACTACTCTGCCACAGTGCTTTCATGAGCACCTCCAATTTCAGGGGCCATAGCAATCTACCCAGAATACTCCAGGAATGTGTGACATCATCAGAGCGACAGGTTCTGGGGTACCCGAGATTTGGGTTAAAAACAGTGTTGAGGTGACATTCTCCTGGTTAAGGAAGTTGCTTTTGCTGTTAAGGTCTTTGACTTTTGATACAAGTTTCGAGCTTGACAGCTGATTGGTTAAACTTTGGTAATGACGTTAGTTCAGGTCAGGTTGGGGGACATGCACTGGTACAGCATTTTGCCTCATCCACCTCATGATGAAACAGCTCGAGATCCCGGTTGGTGACACCCAGGCGGACACGCGGTCCAGTCCCACCCTCCAGAAATGACCCTCTATCTGCCACAGCCAGGTGATACATGGGCGTCCCCTTGGCCTGGTCTAGTCACTCAGGTCCTCAACAATGAGCCGGATCACCCTCGGGTAATCGCGCCACATGGCCGTAGTACCTTAACACTAGAATTACCAGAGTCTACGAAAAAACACGTAGATCCGGCCGACCTTAAAACCATTAAAACCATTCGCACCTCTCGGCCAGCTTCCTTTGTCCTCTATCCATCCATCCATTTTCCAACCCGCTGAATCCGAACACAGGGTCACGGGGGTCTGCTGGAGCCAATCCCAGCCAACACAGGGCACAAGGCAGGGAACCAATCCCGGGCAGGGTGCCAACCCACCTTTGTCCTCTAAATGTGCCGATAAAGACAAGCTGCAAGCAGCCGGCTATTCCATCTCCCCACCGACTTAGAACGCTCACGAGCATCTCCCAGCTCATGCCTTGATTGATTATCTGGGAGTGAAGTGGAGTTTTAGAGTGGAAATAATAGATCGTTATTTGGAACACACGCATTTCATGTGTGTTCCGTTTCTACAGTAATCTGTGTAAACACATTGTTAACACAGAAACGTTTTCATATTTTAGTAATAAATGTTATAAAATGTAGGCATAAACTATAGAATGTGTATTACAATCACAAAGCATCAGTGAAGTGTTTCTTCATCTCTGAAGTGTGACCTGCTACTTAAACGCCACTTTGGAGGTGTCTGAGGTGGCTTAACTGAGGCTCATTTCTCTCGATATGACAAGGCCTTCATATATCCGTCGTATTACCAGCATGTCAATGTGCCGCACAGCACAGACATGAAGAACCCATCTACTGATGTTTTAGAAGTGTTAAGACCACCAAAAGAAGTCTTTGTTGAGGTCTTGTTACATAATTGTAAAGGATTAATGGATGGATGTTTGTAGTACCTAAACTAAAGTGTCACCAACACTTGTCACTTTCTCCTACCGAATCAGTGCAGCTGTAACTTCCGAGATAAAGCCGTTGAAGAAATATGAAACCAGGAGATATCAGTAATCAGACAACAGGCAGAAGGCAAGAAACCAAAAGACCAAACCAAAGACACAAAGGAACTCTGAATTTCACCTTAGGCAATTATCAGATACAATAACAACAAACCAAGGTTTACTAAAATCTGAAAAAGTGACGAAAATCTAAAGAGGAAGCTCACGGAAGGGGAGATGAGGCTCTGTACAAAATGGCCAGATAGCAGCTAGACATGGCTGTTAACCAAAAACAGACAGAGAAGGTTCAGCCTGGAACAGAGCATCTCCTCCAGTGATTGTCCGTCTATCTGGTGGGGTTTACAAAGGATTACTGGTTACAAATGCAATCCCACCCACTCCCTCCACACCACAGGCTGTACCCGACCAGCTCAACAGTTGAACAGTGTGAAGACATTTGAACATCTGATGCTTTAGCATCTCAAGTCCGTCACACATTCACTTCTCGACCCACCACACCACCAGGTCAGTGGAGGATACAGTAAATATGGCTGCTCGCCACTACATCTTGCAGCCTTTACACCCTCCATGTGCTTGGACAGGTAGACCGTTCACTAATCCGGCACCATCAGGACCAGAGGACAGCTGGATTAGTGACAGCGACGGATCACAGAAAGATGATCACCAAGCAGTAGCTAAACATCTCATCCTACCTTGAACATGTAAATCAGTACAAGTTGGATAATAAAGAAAATGGAAGCCATAAATGAAAAAGCAAGTGACATTTTAATGAAGTAACGTCCTGTACTGTACAGGCACAGGTAATGTGCGCTCACCGGCCACTTTATTAGGTACAGCTGTTCAATTGCTTCTTAACACAAATATCTAATCAGACAATCACACGGCAGCAACTCAATGTATTTCGGCATGTAGACCTCATCAAGATGACCTGCTGAAGTTCAAACCAAGCATCAAAATGGGGAAGAAAGGGGACTGAAGTGACTTTGAACGTGGCACCGCTGTTGGTGCCATACAGGCTGGTCTGAGTATTCCACAAACTGCTGATGTACTGGGATTTTCACCCACAATCATCTCTATGTTTATAGAGAATGGTCCAAAAAATATCCAGTGAATGGCAGTTCTCTGGGCAAAAATGTCTTGTCAATGCAAGAGGTCAGAGCAGAATGGCCAGACTGGTGCAGAGCTGATAGAACGGCAACAGTAACTCAAATAAGCACTCGTCGTGACAACCAAGGTGTTCAGAAGAGCATCTCTGAACATACAACACGTCAAACCTTAAAGCAGTTGGGGGGCTACAGCAGCAAGATGACCCCAGCGGGTGACACCCCTGTCTGCTAAGAATGGGCAACTGAAGCTACAGTTCACCAAAATTACACAATAGAAGATTGGAAAAAAACGTTGCCTGGTCTGATGAGTCTCGATTTCTGCTATGACATTCAGATGGTGGGGTCAACAACATGAAAGAGCAGATCAATCCTACCTTCTATCAGTGGTTCAGGCTGGTAGTTGTTGTGGTGTAATGGTGTGGGAGGTATTTTCTTGTCACACTTTGCGCTCCTGAGCATCATTTAAGTGCCACAACCTACCTGAGTATTGTTGCTGACCGTGTCCATCCCTTCATTTCTGCAGTGTACCCATCTTCTGATGTCTTCTTCCAGCAGGATAACACGCCATGTCACAAAGCTCAGATCATCTCAAACTGGTTTCTTGACCATGACAGTGAGTTCACTGGACTCAGATGGCCTCCACCGTCCCCAGATCTCTATCCAGTAGAGCACCTTTAGGATGTGCTGGAACAGGCAATTCACATCATGGATGTGGATGTGCACAAATCTGCAGCAACCACATGATGCTATCATGTTCCTATGGACCAAAATCACTAAGGAATGTTTCCAGCACCTTGTTGAATCTGTGACACAAGGAATTACGGCAGTTCTGAAGTCCAACCCAGAACTAGCAAGGTGTACCTGATAAAGTGGCCGGTGAGTGTATGTTGATGGGCAAAATTAAAGTTGCAGCACAATAAAGTGTGTGGAAAGTGAAGGGATCTGAATACTTTCTGAATACACTGAAGATAGAAGAGAGACAAAAATGAAGACATGGAAAGGTGGTTTGGGCAATGAGGTCTTCTACAGAGCTACCAGAGTGTTGGTGTTCTTATGTCCTCTCTGATTTAATGCACAGATATCATCTTGATCTTCATCTACAATGCATGTTGTCACCCTGATCACAATACCAAGGGGGGACTCTCCCGCTCTCTGATCTCATCTACAAATGTCATCGGGGATTGAAACTCCAAACTTCATAAACAAATTGTGTAAAATTTACAGTACAATGAGATGAAGACCAAGACTGTGACAAAAATCAGAGAGTACTGGCACTTACGCTTATCTGATTGCCTCGGGTACAGTTTTGTTTTTTAATTTATTTGCAATTTTAATGGTGTTATACATCAGAGATTCTCTCTGCATGATTATTTTTGCACTTTTTGCTAAATTTCTTCTTCGGACAAATAAAGATTTCGGTCAATCTGTAGTAGATTTCTATCAATCTATAATACACTGCTTTTTGTCCATTAATCTTTAAATCTGTAATATAATGCCATCTAGCTTTTATTTAATATCTTTATAAACACTGTACAAAAAAATGAAAGGAGCTCTTTTGAATGAGAGTAGAGCATCAAGTCAGTGACACTTGTGGGCTGTTGATCTGCTCAGTGAAGTAGCAGAGGGGCTTGTTCTTCAGTTTCAGCTGCTTTGGTGCACTAGAGGGGGGCAACAATGAGATGACCCCCAAAACAGGAATGAATGATTTAACAGGTGGAGGGAGACCACTGACATTTTTCCCTCCTCATCTGTTTTTCATTTGGCTATGGTCAGTGTCACTCCTGGTAGCATGAGGCCATACCAGGACCATACAGAGTTTGGTGGCACAGGTAGTCCAACTTCTCCAGGATGGCAGGCACATCAATACATGCCATTGCCAGAAGGTTTGCTGTGTCTCCCAGCACAGTCTCAAGGGCATGGAGGAGATTCCAGGAGACAGACAGGCAGTTACTCTAGGAGAGCAGGACAGGGGGGCTGTAGAAGGTCCTTAACACACCAGCAGGACCTAACGGCATCTGCACCTTTGGGCAAGGAGGAACAGGATGAGCACTGGCAGAGCCTACAAAATGACCTCCAGCAGGCAGGCAGGCCTCTGGTGTGAATGTCTCTGACCAAACAATTGGAAACAGATTTCATGAGGGTGGCCTGAGGGCCAAACGTCCTCTAGTGGGCACCTTGAAGCATTTGCCATAGAATACCATACTGGCACCCTGTGCTTTTCACAGATGAGAGCAGGTTCACCCTGAGCACATGTGACAGACATGAAAGGGTCTGGAGAAGCTGTGGAGAACGTTCTGCTGCCTGTAACATCGTTCAGCATGACCGGCTTGGTGGTTGGTCAGTGATGGTATATCTGGGGAGGCATATCCATGGAGGGACACACAGATCTCTACAGGCTAGACAATGGCACCTTGACTCCCATTAGGTGTCTGGATGAAATCCTTGAACCCATTGTCAGACCCTATGCTGGTTCCTCCTGGTGGACGACAATGCCCGGGTGCATGTGGTGAGAGGATTTGAGATTTGAGAGGAATTGATACCATTGACTGGCACTAAACCCCCACGCTCACTCTCCTGACCTCAATCCAATAGAACACCTCTGGGTGGGACCTTATGTTTGGGTCCATCCGACGCCTCAGCCTGTCCAGGAACTCAGTGATGCACTGGTCCACATCTGGGAGGAGATCCCCCAGGACCCCATCCTTCATCTCATTAGGACGTTTTCAGGCTTGGCATACAAACTACTGAGTACGATTTGGAGTTGCTGAAATGAAATTTCTGCCAAATGGACTCGCCTGCCTGCCACTGTATCATTTTGTTCCCTTTGATTTTTGGGTGTCTTTGTATTCAGCCCTCTCTCTGTAGTTTCATCATTTTCATTTCCAACCTTTTGTTCCTCACACATCACCATATCAGTCCATAGCAGTAGAGAGAGCCAGCAGGATGTTTTTTTCCCATTGAGATCTGATGTGTTTTCAAAGTGTGCCTTTCATTTTTGGAACAGTTTTATTTATTTATATATATATATATATATATATATATATATATAAAATACTGTATAATACTGTATATATTTATATAATATATGTGTGTGTGTATGTATATATGTGTGTATATATATGTATATCAGCCATTATTACGGAGTGTGATGAGTGATGACTTTTTGTTTCCACTGATTTATTAAGTTGATTGCATGGGCATTGATGCCACGTTCTAGTGCCTGAATCCTGCACGCTGACTCAGTCCAAGTCCAGTTGTCCAATCTTTCTGTATCTGTTAGGGTTTCCCTCTGGTACTCCGGCTTTGTTTTTGAATCTTTGATGACATGCATGTCTCATTAACGGAGGATCCCAAATCGTCACAGTGTGTGTGGGTGGTCCTTGTGATGGACTGGTGTCCTGTGCCAGGCGGTTTCGTGCCTTGATAAAGTTTGCCCTGAATTATATTATGGAATTTTGAGAATGTTATTTTATGTTATTAAGCTGAAGCTTAAAAAAATTAGAAATGCACTTGTGTTTTCAGCTTAACAATAAGACAAGGCCGTGTCCTGTTCAGAGTCCACACAGGAGTTTTTTGACCAGTAGCTCTGAGATTTACAGGTGTTAGAAAATTGTGACCAACTTTGGGAAATGTGTTTATTACTCAATAGAGTGTGTGAGCATTAATTAAAAATAACCAAACCGCGTGCATTTAGTTTAAACAGAATGCTGTCACTTCTGAGATCCTTAGGCTGCAGACTTTCGAGTGACTCAGAGCCACATGGCTGATCTGCAGCATGAAGACATTTGTGATTTCAAAACAACCAAAGAATAATGCCAGCTAAACAGTGAGGCAAACCGCAAGTGTGTTACTAAAGAGTGGGATTGCAAAAGTCATGTCGCTTCTTGGTGCTTTGCTTATTTTATTTTATTTTTGGCATTTTTTTGTACAACTAATTGCTGTTAAGGCATTTGGCTTTCTTGTGGATCGGCACGTCCATAAAGAAATGAATTTCATTTTCAGCCCATTTCAATGCAGCCCGTCTCCTTTTCCTACATGACTTTGTTCCAAAGATTTTCTCGATTTAAAACACACCACTGTAAAGAAATGGTTTGTTCCAGCTCTTCAATCCCCTTGTTGTATAATTTACTATTTGATACAAACACGTATTGATCGGGTGGGCCAGCGACCTGCACTGTCAGCAGTCCGGGGTCTCTGCTGTCTCTGTGCTCTTTACACCATCAGAAAGGCGTGTGGGGATCAACAAGCATTTACATTTTAGAATGATGTGTCTTACATTCTTCTACTATTATGAATGCTACAACTAATTATTAATATTATTATTATGTGGAGTCAATGTGCTTGGTCAGCCTTCTCCATACAGCTCTGTCCTGCACCTCCTCACCAGTCAGATCCTTTTCCATCAGATCTTCTTTTACTTTATCCATCCACCTCTACCTATGGCCTCCCTCGGCTTTCTCTTCCCCTGGACTTCCACTCCCATCATTCTTTTGCTCATATATTCCTTGTCTCTCCGCATCACATGTCCATACCATTTCAATCTACATCCCTGTCCTTTATCTCCCACTTTTCTTGTACCTCTGATTGTTTCTTTTGTAACTCCACACGTCCATCTCAACTTTCTCATTTCTGCCACATTCAACTTCTTCCCCTGCTTTGCTCTTTTTACTGTCCTTGTCTCCACTCCACACATTACTGCTGGTCTTGGAAAGCTCACCTTTAACATTCTCCTTAATTCTTTCCATCACACATCACTCCTGACTCCTTCTTTCAGTGGTTCCACACATGCTGCACTGTATGGATTATCTCTGCATGTACGTCTCCATGTTGGTTTGCCACTGATCCTCGATATTTAAACTTCTCCACTCTTTCCAGTAGCTCTCCATGCAGGCTAACGTTTGATTCCTGATCATCATTAAACCTCAGATATTCTGTCTTCTTCTTCCTCCTCTTTATCTTCATCCCTCTGTCTTCCAAAGCCCTTTTCCATTCTTCCCACTTCCTCTCCATTTCCTGTTTTCTGGTGTTGTCATCAGTACAAAGCCTGTACTGGGGGGATTGGCCTTTTATCCCACAAGGTAACACATCCATCACCAGATCAAAGAGGTAAGAACTTGAAGAAGGTCCCAGGTGTAGACCTCCTCTAAATGCAGTCTTGTCTGTTACCCTAACCCAATTCCTCACTTCCTCACACACATCTTGAACAATCTTCACACACTCCTCTGGTCCTCCTTTCTCTCTCATCCATCTCCAAACCTTTTGACATGGCACTCTAAAGCCCTTCTCCATTCTGTCAACTAACTTTTTACTTTTCACAGTAGACAACATCAACGTCACTGCTGTCTTGAAGTAAAGGGTAATGTTGTAGTATAAGCACATCTCTAACGGTGTTGTTAAATTCCGTGTTCTCCACGCACGCATGAAAACAGTGTGCATGTGCAGTGCAAATCGAGCAGGGGCAGCGGATTAGGAATGTCTACCCTTCAAGGATCAAATAGACAGATAGATAGATACTAATTAGGGTCATCGTCATGTTGCAAAGTCTAGTTTTGGTTGAGCTTAAATCCTCTGACTGATTGTCTCACATTACCCTCAATCACCCTTTGGTATAATGAGTGATAATAATAATAGATTTTATTATATAGCGTCTTTGCCATGTTTAAGGTGCTTCTGAAGAATTCCTAGTGGATTCCATGAGGGTGAGCAACACAAGCCCTGAATCAGCAAAGCATCCCCAAACCAGAACATTTCCACCTCCATTTTTCACAGTTGGCATCCCGTTCTTCTACTCGAAATGCCGTCTTTGGTTTTCGCCATATGTGTCTTCTGGTTCTGTGGCCAAAAACTCTTATGTTCTCCAAGTCTGTCCAGAGCACATTTTTTCCAAAACTGTTTTCCAAATTTTTTTTCTTCACACAGGCAATAGCACTTTGAGTACTGAGAAAAGCGCTATATAAATGTAATGAATTATTATTATTATTATTATTATTAGACACATGGGTAAGTGACCAAGTAGTGTGGTAGACAGTAGGACAATTGGGATTTTTTATTTATTACTTCTCTATCTATTTAAGCATTTATTTAAATAGCTTCTTTAAAAAGGCAAATTTCCCACATGGACAACTTTATCTATCTGTCTGTCTGTCTGTCTGTCTATCATATAGTGCCTTTCATATCTATCTATCTATCTATCTATCTATCTATCTATCTATCTATCTATCTATCTATCTATCTATCTATCTATCTATCTATCTATCTATCTATCTATCTATCTATCTATCTATCTATCCATATTACTAACCGAGAATGCTAAACCGGATGATGGACGCAGTCACATCCGGCAATGGGCCGTAGCTGCAAAAAGACGTACTGCGCCGGCGCAAAAAGAGTCCACGAGAGTCGGCTGAGGAGCCGAGAAAGGCGGACAAAAGAGGGCGAGAGAGGCGGATGAGGGGCCGCGAGAGGCGGACAAGACCACAGAAAAAAGGAGTGAGCACAGGAAAAATGGAGAAATGAGGCGCAAAGAGCAACGAAAAAAGGAAAAGGCACATAAAAAAGTATTCAAACGCAAGCAAAGCACGAAACACATTGCACACGAAACTAGACCCAAAAAAAAAAAAAAAAAAAAGAGGCTCGCGCACAACAGCAAGGCACCAGCAAATCCCCCCCCCCCCCCTACAGGCACCGGACGGGACAGAAACACCAAGAGGGGGATTCAAACAAGACACAGGAACACAAAAAGAAAGAAGACGCTCGCGCAACAACAATCCTCACACCCCCCCCCCCACACACACACACACACACACACACATCCATAAGAAGTGACACCCAAAGCCACATATTCTAAAGTGAACGTCAACACCTTCACACTAGACAGCATAGGTGTCAGCATAGGTGGATCTCCTTACAATAAAGCACTATTAACCGTTCAACTGCAGAAAAGGAAACATATTAACAGTGACTGCGATCGTCCTTATTACTTATCCATATTTCGCATGCTGAGAAAGAAACAAGTCATGAATACACGGTCACGGGTACAAAACGAAAAGGAAATGATAACAGGAACAAACACACGAACACGAAAGAAACAACAAAATAGACGGCTATGCAGCATAGGTGGATCTCATTACAATAAGGCACTATTAACCATTCAACCGCAGAAAAGGCTCCATATTAACAGTGAGTGCAATACTCCTTATTACTTATCCATATTTCTAAAAGAAAAAATGTCTCGACTCCAAAAACGCAAAGCTCAACTAAAGCTTCTAACTGACGATGTACCTAAAAGTAAAAACTTTATGAACTGCATTAAATCCTACAATAGTTCATTTGCTTTTGCATATACCGGAGTAAATATCAGGCCACCAAAAGGCAATGGACCATACTGCTTTCGCATATGTGCACAAATACTGCATCGCATTGGAACAGTGCACCCTGAAACAAATCAACAACGCAAATATGCACAAATCTACATCCTAGATCCACATGACGCAATCTATCAATCAAAGTGCTGCATCGCAACAGGCACGGATTCAAAACGAAACACCTCCCGTCTCAGACATACGTTAATGGCAGCGAAGGCTACAACGGGCTTCTCACACAGCACAGGCAAATCGATTACAGCTCCAAAACAACACGTCCCAAATACTACACATGCAACAACGCGCCTCTCAAACGGCACAAGGAAAACATACACCAGGAAAATTCATTCGGATTAATGAATGTCATTTGCAATCATTGTCATTCAGTTCACTTCCCTGAAGAAACAACTGGCAATACAAGTTATACATTTACACGTTGTTGTCAAAAGGGTCAAATTAGACTGCCTTCTTTACATTCATATACTGAATATCTACAGAGGCTTATAACTGACGATGTACCTGAAAGTTAAATCTTTATCAACTGCATTAGATCCTACAAATCGGTTTCCACTATGAACATTAACGGTGGCACTGCACGTGACATCCGTCTTGAAAAAATGTTGTTTATTGATGAATGTTCAATGGCATCAAGTCACTTACTCAACACCATTCATAAACTTCTACAAACGTTTATGAATAATAATATTCGATTTGGAGGAAAGGTACTTTTATGAGGAGGCGATTTTAGACAGTGATTAGCTATTCTTCCAGATGCCATGCACTCAGCTATTGTTCAGTGCACCTTAAAATACGCAGACAATTGGCATTGCTTTCAAAAGATACAGTTAGTAAAAAAGATACGATGTCCAGAACCAGATCATAACAATTGCTTATTACAACTGACAGATGGTACACTCACCAATACAGATGGACTTCAGCCACATATTATTACAATTCCTCAAGCCTTTATCTGCGACGACTTAGTTACAGAGACAGTTGGAACAGCAATCTCATTAGACCAAATGCCCCTTTTAACACATGACCTTACAAGTTCTGAGCTGGAATTACCTTTTACACTTAAACGGCGTGTACAAAGACATTTTCAAATAAACCTTTACACTGTGCCACACACTTTATTGTTTGATTTCTATTTGCATCATCTACACCGTCACACTATTCTATATCTCATTCATACATCACGCTCTTTGTCATTCCCAACACCAGGGGTTAGCGAGCGAAGCGAGCAGGGGGCGGAGCCCCCTTGTCTGTCTGTCTGTCTGTCTGTCTGTCTGTCTGTCTGTCTGTCTGTCTGTCTGTCTGTCTGTCTGTCTGTCTGTCTGTCTGTCTGTCTGTCTGTCTGTCTGTCTGTCTGTCTGTCTGTCTATCTATCTATCTATCTATCTATCTATCTATCTATCTATCTATCTATCTATCTATCTATCTATCTATCTATCTATCTATCTATCTATCTATCTATCTATCTATCTATCTATCTATCTATCTATCTATCTATCTATTTTTCTGCTTAATTTTTGTTAATTTTCCTAATTCAGGATAGGTATCAGTACACAGTCACATCACAGTCACTTGCAGAATTAATTTGTACAATTAAGCAAAATAAAAGTGTAGTGTGAGCCATCGACTGGAACAGAGTCCCTTCTGCTGGGTCTTTAGTGGCCTGTTGCAAGCTATGGACTTGAACTCCGCAGATTTGGACATTTCAGTTCATTTTTCCCACCAACACTTTTCTCTAGCATAGGATTGGTCAGCTGCCCCATGACGCCCCCACTTCTGACACAATGCCTTTGATAGCATAGAGCGTGTGCTAAGGGTCACATCTGTAGCCTGGAGATTTAAGGTTCCCCTGCTGTGTGTTTGAAGCACTTCTGCATTCAGGGTTGTGGGACTCGGAAGCAAATTAGAGAGTCCTGGAGTTGAAGCGGTAAATGTATCCTGGTGACATAGTGGGACGACTGACATGTTAGGGAACTGAATGAGTCTGATGGACTGTATGGTCTCCTCTTGTTTGTCAGCCTCCTTATGTTCTTATTCTGCCAAATGTTAGCATCTTGTAATCCCTTCTTCTATGTCCAGGAATTACAGCTGAGTGAGGTAGTCCATGATGGCAAATGTCAGGGCAGGGCAAACATCAGCAACACATGGAGATGATGACCGTTGCACTTTCGATCTGATTTGACCCCTGGTTCTTGTGATTTGAAGGTCTGAGGTTACAAAACACTGACAGGCTTCACTCCAGTGGGCACCATAACAACCCAAGAGCTCTAGTAAGCGTTTACCACGTGGCCCTGTCTCTGTTTTTGTAATTTGTCTCTTCTTGGGCTTTTGCCAGTCAGTTTCATGTTTGATGTTGAAATCCCCCTGAGCCGACTTTCATGTCAGAAATGACAGGTTTGGTCCTCATGAGCCGAGGTGACTGTGCTGCCCCTTATTAGGGGGCTCTTGTATGCAGGTCGGTACTTTGATGCCTTTCACTTTAAGAGCCATATTGATAGTGAGATGATGCACAAGCCTCATAATCCTGTCCACATCAGTGAGGAAATGAGTTGGCATTCTCTGTGTGAAAGATAAAGCTTGGTTAGATGAACGTGTTTATGTTGTGTCAACATAATTAAGTGGTGCTCAAAATCTGATTTTGTTCCTTTTTGTATTTAATGCAGATTTTTATTTTGTTTTTTCTTGACAGGATTGGCTTGCAAGGGGACATATCAGACAAGAGAACGCAAAGTTTCCTTCACATCCTCGATGTGCTGCCAAGGTACAATGAATGTTTTGTTTTCCTAATGAATGTCACGTCTGTTTCCTCAAATCTGAAAGACACACGAATCTCAAAAAACAGGCTTTACCCCAAAAACTAGGCTGGCCTAAATAGTCGCTTACCAGTGACACCATGGGGTGTGAAAATCACGTGACGGCATTCATCCCAGCAACTGTAGCTAATAGCGCGCATCACAAAATAATGGAGCGGTGACGACACCAAACTTAAGTTTACTAAAGCCCAGAGCTCCATGCAGAGTACAGGCCGTCAACGACACCTCTTGACCTGTTTGGCTCTGGACTGTCTCTCCTGCCTCTTTCCGGCTGGCACCATGCTCTTCTAGTTCCAGGTGTTTCATGGTCTTTCTCTCTTCCCTTTGCCCTTTTTCCCCTCTGAGCCTTCCAAGTGATGTTGGAAGTGGGCTTCCTGAAGGTATGGCCAGTCCAACCCCACTTTCTCTATTGGATTTCCTTGGCAATGGGCTGTTGTCCCATTCTCTGCTCGAGCCCTTCATTTCGGATTTAGTGAGGCCACCATACAGTGGATTTAGAAATATTCAAGATCCTTCACGTTGCTCACATTTTGTTGCAGCCTCGTACTAAAATCACTTAAAATCGTTTTTTCCACACCGGTCAACACTCAGAGCTCCAGAAGGAGTGAACGTGACAATGGGATTTTAGACATTTTACTTGGACTTGAGTATTCAGATCTTTACTCTGTCCTTACTGGAAGTCCCTTTACAGTCTGGAGTCTCCTTGGGTTTGACATGACAAGCTTCACATACCTGGACTTGAGGATTTTCTGACTTTTTTATCTGCACATCCTCTCATGCTCTGTCATGGTGGATGGAGACCATTAGTGTTCATGCTATTTCTAGCTGGTCGCTCCAGAGATGTTTGATTGGGCTCAAGTCCAGACTCCCCTAACATACTCTGCTTTGTGAACCTTCACCACAGTCTGAGTGCCAGTGTGTGGAGCAGGTTTCCATGAAGGGCCTCTCCGTGCTTTGTTCCATTCAGCTTTCCCTTCACTCTGACTAGTCCCTCAGCCCCTGGTGCATCTCCACCATCTTTGGGATGGCATTGCACGGGTGACGAGCGGTGCCTGGTTTCCCTGCGACATGTCACCAATCTTGATTTCATCAGACCAGAGACTCTTGTTTCTTACAGTCTGAGAGTTCATTCATTTGCCTTTTTGCAAACTCCAGGTGGGCCTCCATGTGTCTTTTACTTTGGAGAGGATTGTGTCTGTCGTAAAGCCCAGATAGGTGGAGTGCTGCAGTGATGGTTGTTCTTCTGGAAGATTGATTGAGTTCAACTCCGGACCCTGGCTGGGCCTCTCAAGAATCTTTGCAGAGTTGACCCTAAGCCCCTCCTGGGTTGTCTTTGCTTTGTGAACTTTTGGCCCAGACTGAGGTTCAGAGGTTCTTGAGCAGGTTTTCATTGAAAATCTCTCTGTGCTTTGCTCCATTCAGCTTTCCCTTGACCCTGATGAGTCTCCTAGTCCCTGATGCTGCCACTGCCATGCTACATCATTGTCATGATACTGCATTGGTGATGAGTGGTGCCTGGTTTCCTTCAGTCGTGATGCTCATCTTGGTTTCATCAGACTAGAGATTCTTGTTTGTCCCAGCCACACAGTCCTTTGGACACCCTTTTGCTAACTCCACATAGGCTTCCATGTCACTTTTATTGAGAAGTGGCTTCTTTTTGACCACTCTGTCCTAACGTCCAGATCATTGCAGTGTTTTGCAGTGATGGTTGTCCTTCTAGAACTTTCTCCCATCTCCGTGCAAGTTCTCTGGAGTGACCACCGGGTTCTTGGTCACCACTCTTATCAAGGCACTTCTCATCCAGATGCTCAGTATGGCCAGGCAGCCAACTCTAGAATGAGTCGTGGTTGTTACAAAATTTAAGAGTCATGGAGGCCATTGGGCACTTAGGAACCTTCAGTGCTGCAGACATTTTTTAGCGGTTCCTCCGATCCATACCTCAACACAACCCTCTCTCTGGCTCATGACCTCATGGCTGGGTTTGTCCTTGACTGTAGACAGCTGTGTGCCTCCTGAATTGACCACAGGTGAACCCCTGAAATCTCAATGTTCATCAATAGATTGGGATGCGCCTGAGCCAAAGTAAAGGATCTGAATACAAGTATCGATGGAATGTTCCAGTTTTATACTTTTAATAAATTACCAATAATTTCTACAATTCTGTTTTCGCTTTGCCATTCCGGGGTATTGAATTTTATTTGATGAAGGTAAAAAATGAATGTAAATGATTTCAGCACAAGTCTGCAACATAACAAACTGTGTAAAATGTGAAAGGGTCTGAATACTCTTTGGAGGTACTCTAGTGGAACCCATCAGTGACTTCTCTCCAACACGTTTGGCTTTGGGCCGTCTTCTCTATCCCTTTCTGGTGCCTTACTCCGGTGTGCCAGAGAGCCGCTGAGACCAGTCACCATCCATTGGGAGGACGAGGAAGTGGTGCAGAGCTACAAGTACCTGGGGGTCCAGATGAACAGAAAACTGGACTGGTCTGACAACACAGTGGCGCTGGACAAGATAGGCCAGAACAGACTGAACCTCCTGAGGAGACTCAAGTCTTTGATGTATGCAGCAGGCTGCCCGAGATGCCAATCCATAGTAGCCGGTGCATTGTTCTACATTGTGGTCTTCTGGTGTAGGACAAAGTGAGCCTTACCTGCTCTTCTAGGTGTTTTCGTGGCCCACAAGGGCTGTTAAGACAGCAGACGTAACAAGGAGAAGATGGCTGCACTGCTGATTGTACCAACATATTTGGTCAGCTCTTCACGTAACAAAAGTGTAAATCAGAGTTGAGCTAAAATCTCTTTAGAGGCTCCTTCAGACAGACAGGTGGACAATAATATCTTGTACTGAACCTGCCTGGATGTAATGGACACAATAACGTGCCTATAAGCAGACACTGGATCTGTAACTTCCTTTAAAACTGGCAGACATCATCTCTCCTTCCTCTGTCTGAAACCAAAAAAGCTGATGAGCCACTTCCATGCTGGGGGGATTAAAGCTGATAGTCCTTTTCTCTTTGGGGGAGCTGAATGCTGACAGCCTGTTGCACTTGTGAGCTGAAAGCTGAACCTTCCATTTTCTGTGAAACAAAGAGCTCACAAACTTTCTTTGGCCTGAGAGCTTCTCTCCATTGAGCCTTGGAGCCCTGAACACCCTGACTGAGCGCTTAGGTCCACTTTGCCAAGTCAGGCTCTGAGCCCGTGACTGAGTCTGGTCAGGGTAGACATCACACCGTGGACAAAGGACCACGTAGCAGTCACTCAAATGCAAGAAAAGTCCTCCATTTGAACCTGGAGCAACAACAGCAACTCTGCACAACCTGGGACGTCCTCCTTAAACACTTGGTTTTGTTAAACTGCTTATCCTGTAAGAACAAAGAACAAGAGAAGATAACGGTGTGGGGCAGCAAAGTGATCCCCGTATATTGAAATACGATGTTATAAAGTAAGAAAGGCAACTAAAACACAAGTAAAGTCACCTCTACGTTGGGTCTGTAGCAAGACTGAAGAAAAATGGTGGTGTGTCCAGTTTTCAGTCAGGAGAGGGAGAAGAGCTGGGTCTCGGGGGGTTGTGGACCAGAAGTGACATCACTGCTGTTTTGTCCGTCAGTCATACCCTCTACAGTAGGATGAAGAGAAGAAGCATTAGACAACAGTGAATAACCCACTGACACTCGTCTCCCAGTCACCCATGTTGGACAATCTGAGCTGAAATAAATTAGAATTCTAAATCGCCAGTAAACAGCTGGCCTCCCTTTGTTATATGTTGTCTTATACTGTATGTCAATTGTGGCAGACGACCAGGGACCTTGCTCCACCAGGACGTCCCTGTGATGAGAGGACATATTTGGAACAATACCAAATATTATTTACATCGGGACCACGGGCTTGGAGCTTGGAAGCTCAACCCTACTGGGACCCGTGATCACCGCCAGGGGGCACGTGGACAATTCCAGAGCCCTGGACTACAGCACTTCTACCACAGCAGGAGGTGCTGCTGGAAGAGAATCTGGGTGCAACTGGAATATTTCTGGGTGCCCATGCAGCACTTCCACCACATCTAGGAGTACTGCCCATGAGGGCTCAGCACCCCCTGGCGGCACCCACGGCCAACAGGGCTGCACCAAACTCCAATTCCCATGGAGCCTACTGCAACCCAGGGGGAGGTAACGCTCTGGCAACACTTATATAATATGTGTGTGTGTGTGTGTATCCATCCATTATCCAACCCACTATATCCGAACTACAGGGTCACGGGGGTCTGCTGGAGTCAATCCCAGGCAACACAGGGCGCAAGGCAGGAAACAAACCCCTGGCAGGACGCCAGCCCACTGCAGGGCACACACACACTAGGGACAATTTAGAATCACCAATGCACCTAACCTGCATGTCTTTGGACTGTGGGAGGAAACCGGAGTACCCGGTTATGTGTGTGTGTGTATATATATATATATATATATATATATATATATATAAATATATAAAATATTGTGGTGGGCGACCGGGTCCCATGCCCCTTCTACTTATCTTCCGGGGGAGCAGCCATGGGCTCCCCAGTACCTCCCCCGGGATGCTTGGTGGCAGCCTCCCTGGCTGATGATGGTGCCTCAGTTTCCCGCAGGGTTCCATGGGGATGGGGTACTCCACAACCCTGTGGGGATCTGGAGTGGCCGCCAGGGGGTGCTGCATGGATCCCGGAGCCAGTCTGGACAACTCTACAACCCCGCCCGGAAGTGCAATCAGGAACAGGTGATCAAGCAGCTGGAGCACTTCCGGGTGGGCTATAAAAAGGACCGGCAACCACCAGTCAGCGCCAGAATTGGGAGGAAGAGGACGAGGTTGCCCGTGAGGAGTGGTGGTGCCAGAAGAAGGGTTGTGATTTGTGTTATAACTGCGCTTGTGACTTTGTTGTGGCTGGAAGGTTCACGGGGAAGATGTGCCCTCCGTCTGAAGAAAAACGAAGTCTTTTTGTACTTTTACACGTGCCTCTGTGTAAGTCTGTGCCGGGTCGGGGGCTATAAGGTGTCCTTTTCACTATATATATAATATACTGTATATATATAATATATGCAGTTTTTGTATTTCTGTAATCCTTCTGTTTGTCAATAAATTGTTTTATTCTGTTTCTTAAAATAAGTGGGCTTCAGTTACCTTCATATAAGTCTAAAGGCCAGAGACTCGTCTCCTACAGAGGTTGGTAAGAAAGCTAAAGTAGGAGCCTTACCAAATTATTTAATTAATTACTGGCCTTGCTGTGCTAAGAAGAGCCTCTCAGGCAATCAACGTCCCAAACTAAAAGCTTATACTCTTTAAATTCACGTGTATTCATTCATCATGCTATGTCTACATTATATTTATTTATTATTGATCGATCGATTGTGTTATTTGTCCTGTGAGTTGTTGTTTTTTCTATTTCTGCTGCTGTATTCATCTAAATTGTCGATTAGGAATAATTCAGTTTATCTAATCTAATCTAATATATAGAAGGGAAATGAATGAACTTGGATTTTCTTTCTTCTTCATTCTGACAGACTAAATAAACTGCCAAAATACATCCTTCTGGAAAATGTTAAAGGCTTCGAGAGCTCCTGTGCCAGGTAATTACAAATGGTTCTATCGTTCTTTTGTCTTTAATGCACATTTCCTAAAGAGATTTCTTTTAATGACTCCCTCAGTGCTGTGTATTTAAGAAGTGGCTGCAGACTCTCTCTTGTTCTGTCAATCTCTGTGTTTTCTTTCCTGGTTTGTTAAACATGAGACATCAGACAGACGAGCCTCTCTTCTGTTTGCGAGGCTCAGACCTCCCGTGTTCCTAATTCTTAATAGCTGCGGCATATGCGGTGTACATCAGGCTAAGCGCTCGCTGGTTTTCAACCTTCACACACACAAAGCCCACCCTTCTAGTTTAAGGTGGAGTTTGATTTTGTCGGGGCAAGTTGCAGACAGAGCAGGGTATGTCAGATTACACAATGGCCTGTCACGTGAGATAGTGGTTATGTTAACGATCTCTGAAAATCGCTGGGAAAGTCGTGTAATGTGACAGAGCCATAAGCTTAATGACCCTAACTCTAAACCCCTGCCTTCCTCGCCTTAAATACAAACTGTTTCTACAATGACACATTTACAGGCCTTTTTATTAAATTAAATATTCCAACCTGCTTCAATACGGTATGTAAAGCTTTACAGGAAGGCAGGGACGGTCGCTCACGGTCCTGGTGGGCTGCAGTGACTGCTGCAGGTTTTCATTCCACCCCATTAGAAGTCGGACCTCACTGGTAACGAGACTCATGTTTCACTATTTGGCTTGTTTGTGCCCTCATTCACCTAAAACAAATTTGAATTACGTTGTAATGCGGGGATCGTCACTCACGATCCTGGTAGGCCGCAGTAGGCTGCAGGTTTTCACCTTAGCCAGGTTCTCAATTAGAATTCATTTATTTTGCTCCTAAAGCAACGCTTTCTTTTTCTTGGCTTAATTGTAACTGCATTATTACAATTCAACGCCCTTAGTTGCCCGTTTTAGTTTTAAGCAGCTGTATTTCAGCTTTAATTGTTTTGTGTTTTCTTATCCAGTCGTCCATTAATAATGAGCTGTAAATGATAAAGGAGCCACCAGCTCTCCAGCTGATGTGCTGCCATTTGCAATGGCGACTGTGCATCATGGAGTTTTTGTATTAGTAAAATATTTAGAAATAAGTGAGAGGAAAAATGGGAGAATGGTGAAGTGCAAATACATAAAGAGGAATAATGTTCTCAAAAAAGGAAACTTCCATCCATCTATTATCCAACCCACTATATCCTAACTACAGGGTCACGGGGGTAACTTGTCTTGTATAAATGAAAGCACTAACAAACAATGAAGATAAATGGCAAGTTTCATTATCAGCAAGGAGTGTCTTCTAGTTTGAATCTTGTTGGAATAAAAACCCACAGCCCACCAGGACTATGAATGACAAGCCCTGCAGTAAGTTTTCCTCTGTGGCTATAGAACTGCTCAAAATGGTGATTTCGTAGTTGCAGTGTATGTTTTCCAGCATTACACACTGTTTCAACGTTGATACATTGACAAGCCTCTTAATTCTATTCAGTCTTTATGTTGTTTCATTCCACCACATGACGCTTTACTTTAAGTTCCGCTTTGCGGCTATTCTAGCAACATAGAAGAGCTGACGGGTTTAAGGTCTACGAGGGGCCTGAGAATGATGGAAGCTCCTATGTGTTATGAATTACTGACTTTACTTTTTTGACATGAAGACTGTTTTGTAAGTGCTAAAGCTTATATGAGGCCTTTATGACAAAGCAAGCCTGGCCCCAAACTCAAGAAGCAGACTTTGCAGCCTGAACAGGCTTAAAAGGCTTATCAACTCAAAAGGGAGAGGGGATCTTTAAAAACCCTGGTCCTAAAGAATAAACACAGGGCTTCTTAATAATTATAAAGTACATTAAGAAAAGGTTTTGTCATAAATAACAAAACAAAGAAATATTCTCAAAAGAATGACTAAGACCAATAGCAAAATTTTAAACAAGCAGAGAAGTCCACACATTGAAAATTCGAAGTAAAGATGGGGGCCGATCAACAAAAGTAGTGAAACTAATGCCTCATTGCAGTACTGAATTTTATCAGCTATTTATAAAGGCCAAGGGTGGTCCCTCAGCTGAAACATTGGGGAGGTGCAGGGCTGCCCCTTCTGCCCCCTTAGGTTCAACATACAGATAACAAAGAACATCGCCTCTCATTCTCTGAAACTGCTTTTTCTAGTGAGGGTCACAATGGCAGCAGGCCAAGCAGGTCAGCCCAGACTTCCCCAGCTACAAATCCCAGCACTTCCTGGAGAATTCCCAGGCGTCCCCAAGCCAACTGAAAGATATAATTCCTTCAGCTTGTCCTGGAGCTGCTGACCCAGTAGGACGGAGCCGCCTGGTGGGTCATCCTTGCGACTTGCCCAAACCCCCTCATCTGGCAGCGACTCTACTCTGAGGCTCTCCTGAATTGCTGAGCTTCTCACCCTGTCATGAAATATACAAAGAATAGTTAAATGGTAAAAGCAAAGCAGAGCACGAGATGAAGCCTTAAACAAAGCCGTGATACACCTTCCACTAGTCCATGAGCTAAAGGCCGACTTAAGTGGAAAGGACTGGCAAGCGTTGTTGGGCTGAATGTCCTGTTCTCATGCAGATCATTCTGATGTTCTACACAGCATCTCAGCAGGCCTTTAGGCCTCCAGTATATTTATAACTGCAGTATTCTTAAAGTGTCACCAGTAATCCATCACCTTTCTTTCACTGACTGTGACTTTTTGGAAGTCCTGACTGGTTTTGTTATTGTAAACTCGTTTGATCGCTGTGAGCAATGCTGTTCACACTTCATCAAGGAGGCAACCCACTTGTTTTTGAAGTGACGAGCTTACTGCCCCAACTTACAGCCTGCAGTGTTCAGTCCAACATGTTCACTTTCTGTAGAGGACTTCATTGCCCAAGCCACCTTTTCATGTCTTCATTTTTGGTTCTCTTCCATCTTTGTTGTATTCAGAACGTATTCAGATACCTTCACGTTCCACACACTTTATTGTGCTGCACCTTTAATTTGCCATTTTTGCCCGTCAACATACACTTTATTAGGTACACTTTGCTAGTTCCGGGTTGGACCCCCTTTTGCCTTCAGAACTTCTGTATTCTTCATGGCATAGATTCAACAAGGTGCTGGTAACAGTCCTCGGTGATTTTGGTCCACATTGACATGATAGCCTCACGCAGTTGCTGCAGATTTGTCAGCATGATGTGAATGTCCTGTTGAATGATGTGAATCCATGACGTGAATCTCCTGTTCAACCACATCTCAGAGGTGCTCTGTTAGTTTGAGATCTGGTGACTGTGGAGGCCATTTGAGTTCAGTGAACACCTTGTCATGTTCAAGGAACCAGTTGGAGCTGATTTGACCTTTGTGACATGGCATGTTACCCTGCTGGAAGGAGCCATCAGAAGATCATCATAAAAGGATGGACATGGTCAGCAGCAATACTCAAGTAGGTTGTGTCTTTTAAAAAATGCTCATTTGGTACTAAGGGGTACAAAGAGTGCCAAGAAAATATCCCCCACACAGTTACACCACCAGCACCAACCTGAACCATTGATACAAGGCAGGGTGGATCCCTGCTTTCATGTTGTTGGCCCAACCATCTGAATATCTCAGCAGAAATCGAAACTCATCAGACCAGGCAACGATTTTCCAATCTTCTATTGTCCAATTTTGTTGAGCTCATGTGAATTGTAGGCCTGGTTGTCTGCTCTTAGCTGACAGGAGTGTCACCTGGTGTGGTCTCCTGCTGCTGTAGCCCCCTCATCAGCCTCAAGGTTCAATGTGTTGTGCATTCAGAGATGCTCTTCTGCACACTTCAGTGGTAACGAGTGCTTAATTGAATTACTGTTTCCTTTCTATCAACTCAAACCTGTCTGGCCATTCTCCTCTGACCTTTGGCACCAACGTGGCATTTTCACCCAGTCAACTCCATCTCACTGAATATTTTACCTTTTTCAAACCATTCTCTGCAAACCCCAGAGATGGCTGTGTGTGAAAATTCCAGTAGATCAGCAGTTTCTGAAATACTCAGACTAACAACCACCATGCCACATTCAAAGTCACTTCCATTACCTTTCTTCCCCATTCTGATGCTCGGTTTGAACTTCAGCAGGTCATCTTGACGACGTCTACACCTGAAATACAGTTGCTGCCATGTGATTGGCTGATTCAAAATTTGCATTAACAAGCAGTTGAAGAGGTGTACCTAATAAAGTGGCCGGTGCATGTCCACTCAAAAATCCATAACAAGAAAGTAAACAATAGTGGAATCGGAAGTCTCTCATTCATAGAAGTACGCAGACCTTCATTTCAGTACTTTATACAGTAGAAGCCCCTTTGGTTCCGAGTCTTCATAGATAAGTTTCTACAATCTCTGCACGCCTGGATTAGGGTAGTTGGTACCCCTTTTCCTGGCAGATCCCCTCCTGTACAGTTAGATTGCTTAGGAAGTGTCTGTAAACTGCCACCTTCAGGTCTCTCCACACATGTTCTGTGGGGTTTAAGGCTGAGCCACTCAAGGACACTTGGAGACTTGTCCCCAAAGCCACTCCAGCGTGGTCTTGGCTGTATGCTTTGGGTCATTGTCACGCTGAAAGGTGAACCGTACCCCCAGCCTGTGGTCACATGCCCTCTATAGAAGGTTTTCATCATGGACCTCTCCATTTTTGGCCTCTTCCATCCAATTCTGACCAGTTTCCATGTTCCCACAGCACGATGCTGCCACCACCGTACGTCACTGTAGGTATGGTATTACGAAAGTCCATGAGCAGTGGCTGGTCTTTGCCAGACATTTTGCTTGGAGTTTTGCTCAAAGTGTTTGTCAGTCAGGCTGTCATATGCCTTTTACCCTCTTGCCACTCTTCCGTGAACACCTGGCAGATGGAGTGCTGCTGAGATGGTCACCTTCCAACAGGTTCTCAGCAGAGGACTTCTGAAGCTCTGATGGAGTGACTATTGGGTTCAGGGCCACCTCCCTGACCCAAGGTCCTTCTTGTCTGTTTCCTCCATTTTGCCAATTCTAGGAAGACTCCTGGGGGTTCCAAACTCCTTCCATTTCACATTTATTGAGGTCACTGGGCTCCTGGGAACACTCAAAACGTTAGAAATGGTTTGACCTCGTTGGCCTGATCTGTGCCTCACCACAGTTTGATCATGGAGGTCTACCGAGAGTTCCTTGGTCTTGGTGTTTGTCCTGACATACAATTCAGTGTGAATTGTGGGACCTTCTATACACAGGGACACACGTGTGCTTTTCTAAACGACGTCCAGTCAACTCAGTTGGCCGCAGGTGGAGTCCAATCAAATTCTAGAAACTTCTCGAGGTACATTGAAGCAAACAGGATGCACCTGAGCACAATGTGGAGAGCATCAGCAATGGGTCTGAATTCTTCTAGGAATGCAAGATTTTAGTTTATGACTGACTTTCTGACAACGTGTGTTCACTTTGTCATTAGGGGGTATTGAGTGATGAGCAAAAATGGCAAATGTAACCTTTTAGAGTTTAGTCCACAACACAATAAAGTGAGTGGTAAGTGATGGGGTCTCAATGTTTTATTATATACGCTGTCCATTCTGCCTGTAAATCTGATTGGGTCCTTGTCTGGTTATTCCTAGGAATGCATTGGTGGAAACATTGAAGCGCTGCAGCTACAGATACCAGGAGTTCCTCCTGTCGCCGACATGTGTAAGCCCATCTCTTGCTTCTGGTTTTTTGGTTACTTCAATGTGGGTGTGCTGGCTTAGGGCCTTTATTCATAGATCACATCTTCATACATTCAGCCCTCAGAGGGATTTTCACTTTTTATTGTCTCCGATTCTAACTCACAATATATAAAGTTAGCATTTTTCCAGCTGATCTACAGAACGGCGTCAATCACACCAAGTCAAATAATAAAACAAGACCTTGTAGACTCCTTAATGTGATGTTTACCCCCAGAAAAACAAACTAAAATACATTGGAAAAATTGTAACAGAAACGGATAAATACCAAAATGTCAATGTAAATACAGCAGGAAACGTTCGAGTGTCCGCTGCCGTACTGATGCACATTTATTACACGTCCTTCGTGTGACATGATTTGAGACAGTCACCAACGCACAGCCCAACATTGCAATAGGGACAGTAGGTGTGTTGTTTCTTTATACGCTTTTCTTATTGTGACAAAAGGCGCTTGATCCGGCACAGACAGACACGGGAGGCACACTAATAAAAACACAAGTATTTATTTTTCTTTTTCTTCGCCTGTGAGTAACGTCTTCCCCGTTTCCCACAGGCACAACACAGTCCCAACAAGTGCAATACTTCTTCTCTTTATCTCCTCCACTCCTCTCCAGCAAGCTTTGTCTCCCTCCTCCCGACTCTATCTCTCAGAGTGGTGGCTGCTGACTGCTTTTATAGCCCACCCGGAAGTGCGCCAGGTGTTTGATGATCCCTTTCCGGCTGCACTTCCGGGTGTGGCAGAAGAACTGCCCACATGGGCTCAGGAACCATTGCAGCGCCCGCTGGTGGTGGCCATGGACCCCAACAGGCTTGAGTTCCAAAATCCCATGCCCAGGGGGGCTGCCATCTAGCATTCCGTGGAAGGTACTATCCTGACCAGGCTTGCTCCCCTTGTCCATAGAATGAAGAGGCGTCCCAGCCGAACAAGAACCCCAGCCATCTGTGACATTATATTCTGTTGTTTGCACATGAGATTGTAGAACATCAGTGCCTCACATGCACGATGGATGCACAACTTGTGCCGCAACACATGGCTTAGTGGCATTCACGTGTCCCCTCACATAAACCTGTGAATTTTAATTAGGTGCCGAACATCTCGCTTTTTCTTGCGCTCAATTGTCATTATTTTGCCTGTTTGTCATGCAGCTATTGTTGCACCTCACTAAAGCTTCACGTGAATTCATCGGGCATATCACGGTGACGCTGTATCATGCATCAGTTTCACTTTCCATTGCAATGTCTGAAGACCCGTTTACATTGAATCCAACAATATTTCAGTTTCAGTTTGTTCTAAAACTGTCTTTACGACTTTTCATTTGCCCTCATGTTTTTAGTTTGAAGCTCCGCCCCACTCATTAATATTGATGAGATACCTTAGAGAGGTGAAACACATAGAAGTATTCATGTTTTTTTGCAGCATGATGTTATTTTATCCACTAGATGGCAGAAGAATACCATCCTGTGCATTATCGGGCTTTTAAAATGTAAAGCAGATCATTACACGTCACCCAGAGTCGGACTCGGGGTTAACCGTATTTTCATAGAATTCACACTCAGGGTTAATGCTGAGGAGGTTAACAGTTAAATAAAAAGGAAAAATCCCCAATTGTGAAATTTCAAAAGTTTTTTCTTCCATTTGTAAATCTAAGGTTAACGTTTCAGGTGCTGAGAATCAGCTGATCAGTTCACTCACTTTGTTGGTGGTCTGCATGTGGTGGTCATTTGTCATTTCACAATAAATCCTCCCACTTTTACTCAGGTCCTTCAAGTGTGGTACAGCAAATCACCGTGAAGACCAACAAGCGCTTAAAAACTAATCAGGGATAGAATTAGAGAAGCACAGACTTGGGGACAGGGTTATGATAAGTGCACACGAGAGACCACATGTGCAGTTTCTGCGCACCACACCACAAGAAAGACAGAGCAGTACTTGAAGCTGTGCAGAGGGGAGCAACCAAGTGCATCATGGAACTTAAGGACTGTGACAGACTGAGAGGGTTAAACCTGTTTAGTCTGAGCAGAGGAGACTACATGGGGACCTCAACTTGGTCTTCAGATGCAGCTGAAGCTTAGCTGAGATCTTCCTGACCTGTCAGCCAGTTCCCTCTGGTAGGTGCCTGATGCCATCACTTCAACTGTTATTAAGACCTGCATATGGGCAGAAGTTGCCAGATATTAGGCCATCTGTCTTTCTAATGCCAGGCCCAAGTCGGCACACAATGAATTTCCAAGTGAGTGGCTCTTACAAGTCTAAATCAGCTCATCCTGGGCAAAACAAAACCTGCCAGTCTCTATTCCTTTCATATCAGACCTTTTGCGTATTCTTCAAACAGTACCAAACACGCCATGTTTTGTCAGACCATCAGGCTATGGGCAGGCTGTAGGGCATGAGATCTGGAGCTTCTTATAAGCACCGAGTGAATCGCCTCTGTGTTTTGTACTGCGGTTTGGTTTCTAATCCTTGTGAAGTGACAACAGGTAGCAGCTGTAAACTGCCACAAACATAAAATAAGTTCTTCAGTGCAAATACGCAGTATGGGCCCTCTTAAAAATGAAGTAAAATAGAGTCTATGCCTCATATTTGTCACTTTTGAGTTTAAATATGGTTGTCTCCTTAAAGAATTGTTCTATACATGAGCCAACGTTTTTCTGATTTGCCTGCATTTCCCCCCTTGCTGGAAGACGTCGTCATTTCCCCATTTCTCCAAAATGTTGCATGGTTTCAAGTTTCAATGAATGTACACAAGTTCTCCCGTCAAGTTTTCTTTTATAAATCTTGACTTCTGTGAGGAAAGTTGTGTACACCTGTTTCTAGCCCCAATTTGTGCAAACACAAGTTTTCTAAATCTGACCCTCCAAAAAAGAGAGCAAACACAATCAACACACATCGCATTCACAAATTTCCACCCAGTTACCCCAATGGAGATCATCACTTAACTAACAGCAAAAGAAACCTGACAAAACATCAAGCACCAAACGGTTAGCGATAAACACTCACAATACGCTCCATAAACTCTCGGGTTCCACAGTTGCAGTGTTACGAAAGGCTGGTCCTGCCCCAGTGCTTCTTAAACTCTTTTCTCGTGACACAGTTCTGCTCTTTTTGTGTTTTCGAGAGCCATGTGAAAGTTAAGACCCCAAAGAGCCCCACTTTGAGTCAAGTAGCCAGGCAGGAGGAAGCTTACCAAGTGCGTCTTTATTTTCTGTTTGAAGAGGGAGCGCCTCCTTTCAGCAAGCTGGCCCCAAACAAAGTGATTTATACATTTCTATATCTTTTAGGGGGGGGCTACATGAGTAGAGCTGATTCCTGATTATACAAGTTTGACATATGAAATGATTGGTCAATAAATACATCGCTTACACCTTTTATGACCTTACGTTTTCCGGCATATGTGACTTAACTTTACTGTATTTTAAGTTTCGCCCCATACCATGTTCCTTATTTTAAAGTGAGCCCTTGGCACATTTTATTTTTGTCAGATTTCCCATACCCAACTGAAACTTACTGCGCCCGTTTTTTCCCTTTGCACAGTACCCTCCTTGCAGAGTCTTATCGTTACACGCCCAGTCGGCTTAGTTATCCAAATTGACCTTTAAATGCCATTGATCAATACTGTGCAACCTGAAGCATATAAAAATAATCCCCCACCCAGAATCGCCACCAACCGTCATCCTGGTTGTCTCTCCCTTGGTACGTCACTGACGTAGAACATAGCAGATCAATGGCATTTGCTTAAACTGCCCGTGGTGACCCACTGCAGAAAACTCCTCAACCCAAGCGCAACAGTTTCCCATTATGTACTATTCTGAATCAATGAATCTGTGCCACCCAAATCCAGACAGCCTGCTAGTCTAAGAACCCAAGTCCTGCCGTGTTCCAGTTGTTGTGTGAAGATCCAAAACAGTTGGGAGCGCTCCCCAGATGAAGACTTTAACCAACCCAGAAGACATTCCATGAACAAGCAAGCACAGGACAAATCCAGAAAGAAACCGCAATGCAACACTGGATTTGCAATCCAAAGGTGGGGTGAAGCGAGGAAACACAAAAGATGGATGACTGACCTTTTTTTGCTGGCTTCTTCTGGTAGCCCTATCATATTTTTCTTAGTGGGAGCTGACCAATGGCAAAGTACTACCGGGGCTGCTGGGATTTGTAGTTTCTTTAAGTTCTAAGAGCATTTGTGCCTCACGGCAGGGTGGTCTTCAGTGGAGTGACCACTGCGGAATTGAGATCAAAGAGGATCTTATGGATTGTTGTCAGAGAGATAAGAAGAGAGCTGTTTGTTTGTGGACTCTGCGTTCTGGAATCTTGCACAGCAATGGTAGGAGGGAGACATGACGGTAGTTCTCTTTTGCTGAGGCAGCACAAGGTTTATTGTCTTATTTTTTGTTAATTTTTACAAATGTTACTCTTGGTTTAGATGAGTTTAAATACTTGGGATCAACAATACAGAGTAATGGGGATTGTGGAAGAGAAGTGAAAAAGAGAGTGGGTGGAGAAGTGTGTCAGGAGTGATTGGTGACAGACGGGTATCGGCAAGAGTGAAAGGGAGGGTCTACAGGACGGTAGTGAGACCAGCTATGTTATATGGGCTGGAGACGGTGGCACAGGAGACAGAGCTGGAGGTGGCAGAGTTAAAGATGCTAAAGATCTGCACTGGGTGTGACGAGGATGGACAGAAATGAGGACATTAGAAGGTCAGCTCAAAATGGACGGTTGGGAGACAAAGTCAGAAAGGCGAGATTGCATTGGTTTGGAGAGATGCTGGGGATATTGAGAGAAGGGTGCTAAGGATAGAGCTGCCAGGGAAGAGGAAAAGAGGAAGGCCTAAGAGGAGGTTTATGGATGTGGTGAGAGACGACATGCAGGTGGTGGGTGTAACAGAACAAGATGACGAGGACAGGAAGATATGGAAGTAGATGATCCACTGTGGCCACCCCTAACAGGAGCAGCTGAAAGAAGAAGACGTTACTCTTGTTTTTGCGCAGATGTGGGCAAATATGTTGGTCCCCCTCCACGAAAAAAAGAAAAACCCATAATTGTCCCTGAAAGAACTTGAAACTGACAAAATCATCAGCGCCCATTGTTGCTTATTCCATATTTAATCAAAATCAGACTTTGCATAAAAGTTTTGGTTCAAGCGCCTATCTTATATATAAACATCTACGTGTGGAAGTGTGTCTGTCTGTCTGTCTGTCTGTATGGCCCGGAAGTGAGAGGTGGAGTCGGGGTCAGGGCTCCACCTCCGAGGATACGCAAGCAAGGTGAGCGCATCGGCAAAAATGAAACCTCAGAAGAGAAAGTCACTTGCTTATCCGCTATTACAGAAGCGTGGCGAGCACATCGGCAAAACGGTATCCCTTTTACTTTTCCTCCCGCCCCTAATACACACGCGAGGCGAGCACGAAGGACAATGCTGAGAAGAAGAAGCGGATGATGTGCATTGAATTAAAGAAAGAAATCATTGAAAAACATGACCAAGGTGTGCGCGTAGTCAACTTGGTGAAGCAGTACGAGCGTAGCACTTCTACAATCTGCATCATACTGAAGCAGAAGGAGTCGATCAAGGTTTTAATGCCAGCCAAGGGCATTAAAATAATTTCTAAACAGCGGGCATCTATGCATGAAAATATGGAGAAGCTGCTGATGGTGTGGTTGACGGAGAAGCAGCTCGCAGGAGATACTCTGATGGGTAGGCTATAATCTGCGAGAAGGCACAAGCTATTTATAGGCACTTCGACGGACAAGGCATCGGCCGAGCTGTTTAAAGCCAGTCGGGGCTGTTTCGAGAATTTTAAAAAGAGGACCGGCATTCACTCCGTTGTCAGGCATGGTGAGGCAGCGGGCGCAGATATGAAGGCATCTGAGGTTTACCTCAAAACTTTTGCTGGAATTATAGCGGCCGAAAGATACGTCCCCCCAGCAAGTCTTCAACTGTGATGAGACAGGACTCTTCTGGAAGAAGATGCCAAGGAGGACTTCTATAACGGCAGAGGAGAAGAGGATGCCAGGCCACAAACCCATGAAGGATACACTAACCCTGGCACTGTGCACCAATGCGAGCGCCGACTGCAAGATTAAACCGCTGCTTGTTTATCATTCGGAAAACCTCAGAGCCTTTAATTCACAAAAGAAAACCCCTGCAGATGAAAGTGAGTAAGGCGTGGCGACATGGGCAGAAATCAGAGAATAAGATTCAGTTATTCAGTTCAGCCTTTCTCCTCCACCTCCGTCAGCATCGTCAAGTTGTCTGATCTCCAAGGTGAATGCTGTACATTATACCGGTTTATTGCAGTACATTCTATTGTATTGTGTTTTTATACAATATTCATTATTTATAAGTACATTTTTCTTACTTAAAAACATGTAACAAAAAAATTGAGTTGTTTTTTGGGGGTCCGGAACGGATTAATGGCATTTCAATTCATTTCAATGGGGAAAATTGATTTGACATACGAGTAATTTGAGTTACAAGCTCCGTCACGGAGCGAATTAAACTCAAGATTAAGGCACCAGTGTATTACAATGACTTGTTTAAGTTACAAATAAAGACCTACACCATATTTATCAACGTATATGCAACATTTCACACCACAACAGGAGTCCTCCTCGATTTTTTTTTTCCCCCCCGTTGAGCCCACTGTCACTCAGAAAGCGATGAATGGTACGATCAGACACTGATGGCCCTTGACCTTGGAGTTCAGCTTGGTCTCCTTGTGCTATTTCTGCCCATTCTGAGGTTGATTCTCCTCTCACAGCCGCGTTCACGGAAGTTGTTGACAGTCCCACGGACCTTCACCTTCTTCATGATATCTGTATCTGTTGCCATGGGACTGTCAATCTGCTTGGAGATGATGGCCTCCTAGCCTTTGCCTTCAACATACGTGTGTGTCATTTTCTTTCTGATCTCTTCTTTGCTTTCTTCAATCCATGGTCAGTGTGGGACACACGATGACACCAAACAGCATTGTGAGTGACGACTTTTCTCCATTTAAATCGGCTAAATGTCTGATTGCACAATCTGATACATGTGGGATGTGAAGTCAAGAAAAGAGCTGGTTTGAGCTCCCACTGAGGGTCTTTTTCTAGGGGTACCAACCAACGTGTCCAGGCCATTTGAGAAGCTCTTTGTAGAAGAATTAACACTTGATCTCTTGTCACACTTGCTTTTCTTTACTCGATGACATCTCAGAGGCAAGAAGGTACACTTGGTGGTGGGACAACGGCTTTTCATGTCATCGCCTTTCAGGAGGCAGACAGCACTTCAATGGGACCAGCACGTCTGTATGTTGGCTGTGCCCTCGCGGTGTGGCGTGAGCCGTTGTGTATCTGTGCCCGCTGTGACTCTTTCTTTTGTCTGTTTTTTGTCTGTGGCACGTTGCATTTTGCTCGTACGCTCCATAGCTTTGTGGCTCGAGTGTCAGTGAAGGAGCACAATTCTGCTCTTGTGTCTTAATGAACGCGGCGGCTGCCCTGCGTGCCCAGTGCCTTTCTGCTCGCTCCTCTCCAAGCGCATAAAGGGTTTAGTGCGCCCCTGAGGTAGCGGGAGCACAGAGCTCCCTTGTTAGCCTTTCAGAAGTTTCTAATTGAAAACAGTTAGCGTTTTTTTTTTTTTTTTGGCTTTTTTGTTCTTTAGCAGCTTGGAAATTCAGTCACACATCAGGTTATGGAAACTATGGAGTCACCAGTTTCCACTTGCCCACTCTCTTGAGTGAATTTAGCTCTATAACACATTCTAACTGGACACCCTCCACATCTGATGAAAAATCCTCCAACATGGGTGTCAAGTACACTGGAAAAAAAACTGAAATTCATTTAACTCTGTACTGAGGGGCTCAAGTCACCGTACCACCAAACCAGAGATGGAGCCCAAGCCCATGAGCCTCTGGGCCTGACACGACCCCCTAAGTGCAGCTCTTAACGCCAGCCAGAGCACACATGTCAAATAAAAGTGCGGTATTGAAGCCAGTGTGTTTTTATATTTACATAATCCAGAAACTACATCGTGCCAGCTGACGAGATGGCACATAGTGTAGAATTTAGAGTTGCGGATGGCGTTTTTTACGTGAAGATGGCGAAAGGCAGAAAAGCACAACAGCCACTGCGTACTGAGCTTTCAATAACCAAACGCCATTAGAGTAAACCCCACCACGATACGCCCTGAATAACACGAGGCGGTGGCCCATCTAGCAGTATGGTGACTTCGCTGCTGGCCACCTTTGCTAGGATTGGCTGGCAAGTCCTCTTAGCTGATAAGGGGAATCCTCAGACGTTAAACCCATAAGGACGTTGACTTTCTCTATGGGACAAATCCAATAATTTCCAAAAAAAAAACCAGGAGATAAAGAGAAGTTTTAAAAGACTACTCCTAAAAATAATATTTGCATGTGTTACTTAATTCAAAATTGTTTAAAGTGGTGTCTGAGAAAATAATGTTAATAGAGAAAGGAGATAAGATCATAAGAAATCTGACAGATGAGAGCAGACCATTCAGTCCATCGAGCTCGTTTAGCTAGTAACAAAACTGTACCTGCAATGGACATCAACAGGGACAAACGCTGAACAACAGCACACAACACCAGAGCACCGAAGATATCATCCACCTGGCAGCGAGGCGGCAAACGTATTTAAGGTGGTGATTGCTCTGCGTGTGGCATTCAGGCTTTGGAGTTCAAAGCCTCAGCTTGAGTAAAGTGAAAGGCAAATTAGTTACGCTGACCACCAATTTTTGTTCAATTTCAGGGACTGTTCTTTTTGTTGTTGGCGCTTTCTGATCTTTTTGACATCCTGCTCATCCTGTTTGAAGAACCCCTTGTGTTAACACTTTTTAATCCAATTTTGGATTCCACCGTTATTCACCTTGGGACAGCACGATGGCACAGTAGTAGTCCTCCCTGTGTGAAATTGCATGTTCTCTCCATGTCCTCCCGCTGTCCAAAGACTGAAGAGTGGAGGGAAATTACCTGCGCTCCTACCGGTCCTTCTGCTCCAAAGCTGAGGTGCTCCTGGGATGGCTTGCTTCATTCCGGAGAGACCAGACCGAACAGCGGACACACTTAATAGAACACTGATTCTTGTTACTTACTCTGTAGTTCACGCTATTTTTGGTTTATTTGATGTGCCATCGAGCGCCTGTTGATTTTTTGGACGTTGTAGAAAGGGATGACCTGGTTGGTGCCCTGACATATTTCTCTGTGACCAGTGTGTTCCCTTGATCAATGACAGCAGACATTGGGGTTGAATGATCGTCGAGATTGATGACAGTCATTGGAGTGAGGTCGATTACATAATCAACCTGCAGCAGATAAACTGTAACCCACTCTGAGCCATCATGATTAAATACCAAACGATAGATTTAGAAACCCTGCTCTCATCCAATTTAACTGAAGATTCCTACTTCACGACATTACATCTCATCCTCAGATCTGCTTAATCCATTTCAGGATCACTGGGGAGGCAAGGGTCTATCGTGACGGCATTCAGCTGCCCTGGACAGGTTGCCAGTCTATCACGTGGCCCACTCAAATGCACAGTTAAACTCAGTAAAAGAGCACAACAGACAAGGGAAAGGTTTGAGGTTCCACCCCATATATTATTAACACTGGCTCAAAAAAAACGAGAAATATCGAGTAGTCACAAATGACTGAGTCCGAGACGGGACCGACTGGGAAAGGCAAGTGGCTGGCTTTATAGGCGGTGGGACTGAAATGGAGGATCCGAGTGAGGTCAGTAGGAGGGCGTGGTCTGGAGACGGAAGTGGGGCCTGGTTGGGGTTTAGGTGGTCTTTCTTTCTGGTGATCTGCAGAGGAGGAAGAAAAGACATTAGTGCACTTTGTCATCCCTTGACCCAGAGTTTTACCCTTAGTTAAGCTCATTGACGGCTCCATCCGTAAAGTTTACTTTTTTTTATACTAATTATGTATTTAGTAATTTGTAAAAATATTAATTTGCATTTTATACATGTATTTATGGGTGACATGGTGGCACAGCGGTGGTGGTGCTACTGCTGGATACCAGTGTTGGCGTCCCACAACCCAAAGACATGCAGGTTAGATGAACTGGTAACACTAAATTGCCCCTTGGGTATGTGTGTGTGTCTGCCCTGTGGTGGACTGGTGCCCTGTCTAGGATTTGTTCCTACCTGGGATAGGCTACCCAAGACCCACCCCACCAGCCCCACCCAATGCAACCCGAGTCTGGTTTAAGCAGGTTAGAGAATGACATGACATTAGTCACCTTTGGTCACAATTTTTCACACAGCACAAATAGCCACACAAAAGGTTAAAGAAGGATTGCAAAGAAGTTGATAACATCTGAAGGCAGTGCTGGCAGAACCTCTCAAGTCATCTTAGGTGACAATGACAGGTAGCCTTAGACTTCTGCCTTCCACACTGGACAGTTTTGACACAAATGGTCTTCATTTTGGAGATCTCGTAAGAAAGTAGGAGGTAAAGAATAACTGAGTACAAGCCACAGAGTCTGTTTGCCAGCTGTTGATAGGCCAGTTGCTGTCATGTGACAGTCACGACAAGTAACGTCATCACCATTTTAACTTCTCCACCCAAAAGTGATTCCTTACCCCCATGTAGTTTGTAGTGATGGCCAAGAAAAAAAAAATATATAATCTCAGGTTTTCATGCAGGACGGACAGCAAATAAAGTTTATGATATAACACAAGCCAAAGGTGACCGACGCCGTACAACGGTAAATGATGTGAAAAGCATCCACGGAAAAAGAAAAAACAAAATGGCGTGACTCGTGTCACATGACCTACATGCCCGTTTTCCAGTCGTATGCTCAAAACGTGTTATTTTTTGTTAAAATATTGTTAAATAGGAAACTAAAGCCTCATGGGATTGCAGTTTTAAATTGACAACAGGACTCGTGACCAACAAATGGTAAGGGGCAGGCAGAGCTTCACGTCAAAAGAAAGAAAACTTGTGACTTGGCGAAAGACGAGAGCACAGGCCCGGCGAGGTGTATTGCTGCAGGTATGAAGGCGGCCCTGTTGCATTTCGTGAGAGGATGTACTGTGTAGCGTCATTCATAACAGCCATCAGTTTTGTCTTTATTCTCAGCCCACCCTCCCAACATTTCTCAGTCTAAAAACAGGTCCAGAGTGTGCGCCCCCATAACTAAACCTCACTTCTTCATCAGCTTGTTGGTTCGGCGGGCCTCTCTTGATGTGACATGACGTGACATTACTGGCTCGGAACGCCACGCTGGCGATCACAGAGTGGCAGAACATGGAAGCGTTGCAACTACCACAAATGAACGACCGCCGTCTCCTTAGGAAGAAAAGAGGCCATGAGACAAATCGACGGACTTCACCTTTCATCCCGTCACCAGTTCTCATTGCTGAGGCTTTTCCTGCTCATTTTCATGCTTTTTCTTTTTCTCATAAAGCTGGGCATTCCCAATTCAAGACTGAGGTACTTTTTGATTGCAAAAGCAGAACCCGAGGTATTCATCTTTAAGACAACAGACCAGGTGAGTTGATCTTTCTGCACTTTACAATTAAATGAATTCACTTGAAGTCCATGAAAGTATCTTTGAACCTTTCAAGTATAGTAGATGATGAAATAGGGTCTTGTTAATTAGCCACTGCAGCGCAGTAAACAGTTAATAATTGTAATAATAGATGTTATTTATATAGCGCCTTTCCCATGCTCAAGTAGTAACATCTGAGTGGCGTTGTCAGCCACAGTTAATCCTTTCCTGACCCCACTTAGTCTGGACATGGATAAGGGGTACACTGCCTGTCCTAACATCACCAGACACAAGGCAGGAGCCAACCCTGGAGGTGACACACACAAGCTGCGCCATTTTGGAGCCACCAGTTACCCTCAAGTGCACTTGTATAGCATGTGGGAGACGTGCAGACTTCACATGGACAGCAGGGGGTCGTTGGGGTTTAGGATACAAGAGCCATGGTGCTGTGAGGCAGCCACGCTGAGCACTGCAGGAACACCAAAACATTTAAGTGTTTTATGATAAGATCCATCCATCCATCCTCTTCCGCTTATCCGAGGTCGGGTCGCGGGGGCAGCAGCTTGAGCAGAGATGCCCAGACTTCCTTCTCCCCGGCCACTTCCTCTAGCTCTTCTGGGAGAATCCCGAGGCGTTCCCAGGCCAGCCGGGAGACATAGTCCCTCCAGCGTGTCCTGGATCTTCCCCGGGGCCTCCTCCCAGTTGGACGTGCCTGGAACACCTCACCAGGGAGGCGTCCAGGAGGCATCCTGATCAGATGCCCGAGCCACCTCATCTGACTGCTCTCGATGCGGAGGAGCAGCGGCTCTACTCTGAGCCCCTCCCGGATGACTGAGCTTCTCACCCTATCTTTAAGGGAGAGCCCAGACACCCTGCGGAGGAAACTCATTTCTCATTCTTTCGGTCACTACCCATAGCTCATGACCATAGGTGAGGGTAGGAACATAGATCGACTGGTAAATTGAGAGCTTTGCCTTACGTCTCAGCTCCTTTTTCACCACGACAGACCGATGCAGAGCCCGTATCACTGTGGACGCCGCACCGATCCGCCTGTCGATCTCACGCTCCATTCTTCCCTCACTCGTGAACAAGACCCCGAGATACTTGAACTCCTCCACTTGGGGCAGGATCTCGCTCCCAACCCTGAGAGGGCACTCCACCCTTTTCCGGCTGAGGACCATGGTCTCGAATTTGGAGATGCTGATTCCCATCCCAGCCGCTTCACACTCAGCTGCGAACCGATCCAGAGAGAGCTGAAAATCACGGCCTGATGAAGCAAACAGGACAACATCATCTGCAAAAAGCAGTGACCCAATCCTGAGTCCACCAATCTTATTATGATGTCGCTTTTAAATAGAGGTTGACCAGCAGGTGACTTTTGGGTGAAAGGTTTGGTCAGCGTGACAGTAACTCATAGGAGTGACAGAGACAAAGAGTTCTGGGTAGTATGCAAAAAAGATGGGAAGACCACTGGGAGGTATGTGAATATAAAAAAAAGAATAGTAAAAAGAGTGGTATTATTTATTAATTTATGTATATGTTTAAACTCAGATAAACTAACCAGTGTGTACATGCTTGTAAGAAAATATGAAATCGGGGACTTTGTACTTAATGCATTTTGTTATAGTTATCTAAAAGTAACTTAACTGACAAGTAAGCAGATCATGGGACATTATCAGTTGTCCGATTTAGACTGCTGTACCTAAATTGTGCACCACCAACTGTCGAGAAAGGATTTAGAGCGGACTTGGTGACACACAGCTTTTGACTGTCATATCTCCGCCACAGGTTACTTTTGTTTATTCTCTGCTTTGGCTTTTATTCCTCGTGTTTTGTGGGTGGCCCCTCCAAAGAGGCGGGGTCACCTGCCAATCACTGCCAGGAAGTGCCCTCCTCCCTATAATTATCCAGAGGATGTTGCACAGTTGCTGATGGTTCATTTAAAAGGTGTTTTTGATGAGTTCTTATGCTTTTTGTGAATTCAATATGCTTTGTAGTTACTTGATTTTTGACATTCCGTTCAGGAATGAATCTTTTTGGGATTTCATTTTGGGACTATAGGGTGGTCCAGATCTAACCATGCAACTTGTAATGCAATGCAATAATTGCATAGTTAGATCTGGACCACCCTGTATTGCTTGTATAGGATTGCCATATTTTTTTGAGCAAATCCTTTTGCCTTTGTGCTTCATGGAGTTTCATTTTGATTGAAGAACTAGCCGTCCCCAGCAGCTCCACCCATGTAGTGGTGAAACAGGACAGTGAGGAAGGCCCTGCCCTGGCTCCCCACTCTTGACGTCACTCTTCCCCCTTCTTCGGCCCGCAGGCTCTGTGTTGGATTAGGGTGATTATAAATCACTCCTGCAAGCAAACTCTGATTCTTAGTATGATGATCAACCGGAATGTTCAAGCAAATTATAGAAAAAAAAAGATCTAAATCCGTGAAGTAGTTCTCCTGTTCGCTAGTTAAACAGACGTAAGGAACGCACTGAGGCTGACGAGTGAGTGAGTGAGGAGGGACCGGCCCCCCTCGGCCCGCTGTGTCTCTCTCGGATTCATGCAAATAAATCAGTACCGCACGCGAACTATGATACTTAGCGCAATAATCTATTTTGCAAAATCAACCGGAATGTTCAAGAAAATTCTAGAAAAAAGCCCTCTCTAAATCTGTTAAATAGTTCTCTCATTCGCTAGTTAAGCGGAGGTAAGGTACACGACCTGAGGTTGGGGTGTGAGTGAGGAGGTCCCCGCACCCCTCCCCTCGGCCCGCTGCCTCTCTCTCAGATTCACGCAAATAAATTAGGTTCTGCAATTGAACTATAATACTTAACGTGATGAGAGAGGCTGCAAAATCAACCGGAATGTTCAAGCAAATTATAGAAAAAAAAAACCCAATGAAAATACGTTAAGTAGTTCTCTCGTGAAAAGCAGACAGACAGACATACAGACTTACATTGGATTTTATATATGTATATATATATATAGAGAGAGATATCTTGTGTAAAGATTCTATGAGGCCCTTTTTGTTGCTTTGCCAGGGTTTTTGATGGGATTTCCCCCTCTATAGGACATTATTTTTGGAAGTGCTTTTGGAACTTGCATGCTTTGGAAACTTGCATGCTTTGGGAGTGAAGGCACACAGCGTTTGGTATCTGATACAGGAGACTTGTGAGAGTGACATCTGTGAAAAGGCAACGAAACATGGTGCTGTCAGGACTCTAAAGTAAAGCAGCCCCTGCTTCTAAGTGAAAACGTGACCTTCATGGAGCCAAGTATTGGGAGGATAAAGGCTGCACAATGGTGGGTACTTTTAGTTAGCTGGGACAAGATGAAAGGACTCTCAGTTTGCACCAGACATTCCTCCTGGTTTTACCGAGGTGAGGTTTACTGTATGAAGATCGGTTGAGTTGTTCAGGTTTATTTGTCAAGTATTTGACATGTCTGGTTTAACTGCAAATTAACTCCCGTTTAAAATGAATGAAAGTTGAGGTATCGGCTCACTGACACTGGCTTGCTTACTGACGACCCCATGTGAAGAGGGCTAATATAGCGAGTTGTGCTCCTCCAGGTTAGTGTAGCCATCCTGGAGCTCCTGGCCTCTCTTAGCCTTTAGAACAGCGGTTTGTAACCTGAGGTCCGTGGACCACCTAGGGCTTGGGTGGCGAACTCCAGGCCTGGTGGGCCGCAGTGGCTGCAGGTTTTCATTCTCACCCTTTTCCTAATCAGTGACCAGTTTTCACTACTAATTAACTTTTTTCCCCTTCACTTTAATAGCCCTGTTAGAAGAGTTCAGCCCTCTGAATTGATTTCTTTCTTCATTAAATGACAGCCAAACAGGAATGAGATATGAAACGAGCTAACAGATGACCAGCTAAACTGGGGCTTCAAACTCGAACCAGTTTCACTCCAATCACTTTCTTAATGAGAAGCCAGTTCTTGCTGTTAATTAAACTCGTTATTTAATTCCATGGCTTGTTGCTGCTCTCATTCTGCCACAGCACACGTTTCAAAAACTGTTGTTTTTCTGCACCCAATGTCAAAATGTTTTGGTGACCTGAGAGATCAGTCTTACCAAGACCACCACCTCAATTTAATTTCAGATATTGTGTGATGGGCACAGGGAAGCTGGTCATGTGGCGGTTTGTTTTGTGTCTCATTATTGTTTGGCTGCTAATTAAAGAAAAAGAAACAACTAAGGGGCCCGAGTCAAGTTAATTAAAAGAAGTAATCAGCAGCAAAAACGGGTCACTAATTAAGAAGATGGTAAGAATGAAAACCTGCAGCCACTGCGGCCCTCCAGGCCTGGAGTTCTCCACCCCTGACCTAGGGGGTCTATGGATGGTGTCATACATGGCTGGGGGTCAGACCCGGCCGGGACGCCTGGAAAGACTAGATTGTGGCGTATTTGTCCTCCGGGCCACGAGGGGGCAACCGTCCTGGACTAGAAGAGGCCCACGGAGGGGGAGCAGGGAGGCTCAGGACCGTTGGGGCCTCTGGTCACCGCCAGGGGGCGCCCCGAGCCTCATGGAGCCAGGGACTATTTTACTTCCGCCACACCTATGGAGGACGATCCTTCCAGGGTCACCCGGAGTGTTTCTGGGTGCTCTCCTGACGCTTCCGCCACACCAGGATGTGTGACGTCATGGAGAGCAGCTGGAGCTCATCCGGGTGAGGATAAGAGGGGCCGCCTCCCTCCAATCAATGAGCTGGAGTAGGGAGCAGGAGCAGGACGAAGCTCCTGGAGAGAGAGGACAGGTGGCCCAGGGACAAAGAGAGAGAAGGCCCAGGAGAAGGGAGACTGGGGCTAGAGGCACTGTGTTGTTGTGCGGGACTGACTTGTGTGTTGTGGAGAGAAAATAAAAAGGTATTTTGGATAAAGATGTGGTCTCCAACTGGTGGTGTCCGGGTAATTCTCACAATGGGTTTCAGGGGGTCCGTGAGGGTCAGATAAAAATGAACGTTATTTATATTCACTATACTCTCGCCGTTATTTTTCTCACAAGTATTTATCTCGCCTAAACTTAATCCGTGAGTTACGTACTTGTGAGAAAAATAATGGACAAGAAAAAAGTCACACGAGAAAAATAGCGGTCACCATACATCCCATACATACAAGTTTACTTTAAAGTTTAATCACACTTTGTGTATGTCATATATGTATGAGACAATCAAATCTCGGTAAATAAAGTGCATTATGTTCATTGCATGTAGAGTTGTGTTTATGTGAATATTTCTGGGGAGCGGGGGTCCATAGCTTTCATCAACTACAACACCATTTATTTCTGTCACACGTTTGCATACAAACGCTGGGGCTCAAAGTGCTTTACAAGATGAAGAAAGAAAAAAATATAAAAATAAAATTAGGCAATACTAATTAACAAAGAATAAAGTAAAGTCCGCTGGCCAGGGAGGACCAAAAAAACTCCAGAGGGCTGGAGAAAAGAAAACACAATCTGCAGGAGTTCTGAGGCAACAAGACCACCCAGCCTTCCTAATACATAAATGATCTCAATCAGTCCTCAGGGTTTTCAGGCTTCATGTGGAAGAATCAGACGGTGATGGTCATGTGGACCTCTGGCCTTCAATCCATCAAATGTCAGGACTGCACAGGTGCCCTGATGGTGGGGGGCGCAGATCAACACCACAGAACAGCAGAGACAGTAGGGGTTTGTACGGAGTGCAGAGCCATGATAAAAACGATAATTCAGTGCATATACAGAATATCAGGGTTACACTAAAATGGAGCTCTGAGAAAGCCATGTTAACGTAATGAGATTTTAGCAATTTTTTGAAGTGCTCCACCGTATTAGCCTGGCGAACTTCTATTGGTAAACTATTCCAGATTTGAGGTGCCTAACAGCAGAAGGCCACCTCACCACTTCTGTTAAGTTTAGCTCTTGGAATTCTAAGCAGACCCTCATTTGAAGATCTAAGGTTACACTTTGGAGTGTAAAGTGAAAGACATTCTGAGATTTGGGATGGCGCAGATTATTGAAGGATTTGTAAACCATCAGCAGTATTTGAAAGTAAATTCTAAATGGCACCGGTAACCAGTGTAGTGACGCTCAGACTGGGGTGATGTGCTCGGATTTTCTTTTCCTAGTTAAGATTCTGGCAGCTCCATTCAGCATTCGTTGTAACTGATTGATTGACTTTGTGTAAGTGGACCTGTAAGAATTGATGCTGGTTTGAAGGCAAAAGGTAGGAACACCAAATATTGATTTGATTTAGATTTTTCTTTTTTTAGCTCACTTTGCATTTTGTAAATTGATAACAATAAACAATCATTATTTATATTTCTGCAAGCATTCTTTGTTTACAGCATTTTTTCACACCTGCCTAAAACTTTTGCACAGTACTGTATATTGGAAATTAATTAAGAATATTATAGGTATTAAGTATATATTAGGTATATTATATATATTCTGGCCCTCTAAAACCGTTCCAATTTCTCATGTGGCCCCTTTGGAAAAATAATTGCCCACCCCTGATTTGGTGTGTAAGGTGAGAGTCATTCTGAGATGGAGGATGGCACAGATTATTGAAGGCTTTGTAAACCATTAACAGTATTTTAAAGTCAATTCTTAATGGCACTGGTAACCAGTGTACTGACGCTCAGACTGGGGTGATGTGTTCAGATTTTCTTTTCCTAGTTAAGATTCTGGCAGCTCCATTCTGCACTCGTTGTAACTGATTGATGTCTTTCTTTGGTGGTCCTGAGAGGAGTGCGTTACAGTAATCCATCCGACTGAAAACAAAAGTGTCAACTCATTTTTCCGCACCTTGCAGAGTTACTGTATAAGGGGTGTCAATAGGTGAACGCTTGAGGGCGCTGTTGCCCCATGAAACCCAACAAACAGATGCCGACACAGGTTTAATAGCACTAAGAAATAATTTAATTTTAATTAAATTAAAAATTAATTTTAATTTTTAAGTTCCCCAAAGCACCTCCACCACAATAAACAGACAGTAACTATAATAATCTCACAATATTTCCACACCACAACTCTCCTCCTCTCCTCCCAGCAGCTCCGTCACACTCCCTCCCAACTCTGGCTTGCTTGTTGGGTCTCCCATAGTCCTTTATATAGTTCTTGACCCAGAGGTGTTAATAAATCACATGGACAAAAGGACAGGAGCACTTCCGGGTCAAGAACTATATAAAGGACTATGGGAGACCTCTCAGATGGAGACTTGTATTTTCTTCATTCTGGAAGTACTTCTGTTCTTCAGTTCCCGTGACTTGGGAGTACTTCCGAGTTATATGGGAAACCAAAATCCCCGCGTCTCCCTGTAGTGTCACACGGCAGCACCCAGCAAGGCTGTGAAGCCGAGCTCCATCTCCCATGGTGCCCTGCGGGAATCCAGGGCACCTCTAAGCTGCAGGGAAGTCTCCATCTAGCGTCCTGGATGTGTCGGCCGGGTTGAGCTACTGGCCATCCATCACAGGGTCTAAATTTTGTTATATTTCTTAAGTGAAAAAATGCTGTCCTAGTAATCTGATTAATATGTGAATTAAAATTCAGGTCCGAGTCAATAGTTATCCCTAAATTCTTTACCTCTGTCTTGACTTTTAAGCCTAATGGATCAAGTTTATTTCTAATACCCTCATTATATCCTTTTACTCCTTATTTAGTTTGAGAAGATAACTACTCATCCATTCAGAAACACAAGTAAGACATTGACGTCAGTGAACCAAGAGAGTCAGGGTCATCAGGCGCTATTGATAGATACAGTTGTGTGTCGTCAGCAGAGCTCACGTTATGCCTTGAGATAATCTTCTGACCTCATGGAATCATGGAGATTCGAAAAGAGCAGCGGACCAAGGAGAGACCCTTGTGGAACACCCTATAGAATATCAGGGGTCTTTGAAGTAGATTCTTAAAGGGGTCTGTGATCAAAACAGGTTACGAACCAGTGTTTTAGAGGGTAGCCAGTCCATGCTAGGCATGCTGGTTCAAAATCCTTTCGGAGGCAGCGGTCATGGAGCAGGTGGTGGTCTGTAACCCGGCACAAGCTGAAGAATCGAGGCTTCTGGCCTTTGCTGCGTCATTCCAAGGGGGTCCTCTCAAAGTGAGATGAAGGACATACTGTAGGTACCTCAGCAGCCTTCTGGCCTCATCTGAGGTATTGCAGAGGTTTATTGTAGATTTTAGAAGTAAGTCTTGTGGGCTGCATATGTTAAAGATTACATCTCACCTGAAGAAGGGGCCTGAGTTGCCTCAAAAGCTTGCATGTTGTAATCTTTCTAGTTAGCCAATAAAATGGGTCATTTTGCTTAACTTCTCACCACATCCATAATGGCTAACACGGTACAACACCCCGGTACTAAAAGAAGGCTAATAATTGAGTCATTTCCAGGGCTAACGTCTCCACCAATAAAGACTCATCTTTGTAGTTTAAAGTGCCTCTCATGGAGATATTGACGATTCCACACTAAGCAGCAGCATGTGTTTTGTGGCAGGTCCTGGAGGTTATCCCATGTCCAGACGTCGTCAGTCCTTCAAAGGAGGGAGAGCCTCCGACAGTCAGTGACGACAAGAGCAGCGAGCCTGGCAGACAGTTGCATGAAGGGAAGTCCTTCCTTTTCAAGATGGAAACAACTGAGCACCTGGCACGGAAACAGAGCCAAGACAGCGACGCGTCTGTGCAGAGGCTGCAGGGCTTCTTAGAAGAGGACGGCCTCGACGGCCCCCAGTATCTGCTTCCCCCAAAGGTGCTCTTGCGATATGCCATGCTGATGGACATTGTCACTCCAGTGTGCAGGAGATCGGGATGCTTTACAAAGGGGTGAGGCTGTCTGCTTGCATGTTTTATTTTTCTCATTTCAGTTAAATGTATTGATCTCCCATAAATTCTATGTCAAGGCCGCCCACCATGCTGGAAGTCATGGCCCGGCCATCTCCTGAGTGTTGTGATCAGAATGTGAATATATTTTATTTATGGCAAGTATTTTAGTCGTTATGATGACAACGTCATTGAGCCATGTTCTAATTCATTTGCATTGTGGACACTGTTGTTTTGTGTTTTGGCGTGGCCTCTGCCATATCACTGTTGGCTACCGCACATCATTGTTACCTCTCGTGATTTGGACAGTAGGAGTGAGGCCTCCAAAAGCTGCTACTCAAGCAGGCCAGGAGCTTAACTGGTCTGTCCAGCAGAGCCTCACCTTAATACAGCCAGCCCCCTAAAGCTACCTGCTAGCTTCAGCTTAGGTAGGCCCAAAAATGGGGAACTGGCAAAACTACTATAAATATCCCAAGAAAAAGAAAATAACAAAAACCCTAAAAGAGGAGGAATAACCATAAACCCAACACAACACAAAATAGAGCTGAAAAATGGACTTGTCTTAATCCTGAGCAAACGAGACCCAAATAGAGTGTTACGCCATGTAGTGACCCCAGTGTGGATGGAGTACAACCTAAGGGAGGTTATACTTGGTTTAGTGACGTCTCACCTGGAGTTCTGTGCACTGTTTGGGTCTTAGTCTTGTGCAAAAGACGAGCTAAACACGGCTCTCATCCACAATGCCTCACAATGGCAGCAAGAGCCGACCTCCTCCTTCTCCTCCTCCTCCTCCTCCTCCTTCTTCTTCTTCTTCTTCTTCTTCTTCTTCTTCTCTATTTATTGTCCTTCATTATCCTTCTCCAAACAGCTCAATCCACCGCATTCTCCACCATCAGGCCCTTCTTCTTTTCTTTTTCATCTTCTCTTTCTAAGTGGAGTCGATGTGCTTGATCAGCCTTCTCCATAAAGTTCACTCCTCCCCAGTCAGACTCTTTTCCTTCTGATCTTCTTTCACTTTGTCCATCCACATCTCTTTGACCTTCTCGGCTTTCTCATTCCTCTTCCCATCAGCCTTTTGCCCACATACCGTATTCCTTGTCTCTCCTCATCACATCTCCATACCACTTCAGCCTCCTTTCCTGCCTCCACACGTCCATCTCAACATTGTCATTTCTGCCACATCGACCTTCTTCTCCTGCTGTGCTCCCTTGAGTGCCTAGCTCACCCAATCCAGGACAGGGTCATGGAGCGGTGCTGGAGCCTGTCCCAGCTGGCATGGGTGTGCAAGGGCAGGAGCAGACCCTGGGCCACCAGAAGGCCATTTAGTGTCACCAATTCACCAACCAAAGTGTGGGTGTATATTTATTTACTAGATGAGAACCCAGCCACAGGGGATGCACAAACCAGTGTGTTTCTTCATGGTGGTCCCAAGCCCGGATAAATGGGGAGAGTTAAGTCAGAAAGGGCATTCAGTGTAAAATTTTGCCAAATCAACATGCGGACAACAATACAAATCTGCTGTGGCAACACCTAACGGGAGCAGCCGAAAGAAGATTTATTTACTAGAATATAATTAATAATTAATAATTCTTTATTTATTTGTCACATACATAGTTATATAGGACAACACGCAGTGAAATGCATCTTTTCGCATGCCCCTAGGGGTCAGAGCGGAGGGTCAGTGATTGTACAGCGCCCCTGGAGCAATTGAAGGTTAAGGGCCTTGCTGAAGGGCCCAGCAGAGTAGCATCTGTTTTGGCAGTGACGGGGATTCGAAATGGCAACCTTCAGGATGCCAGCGCAGATCCTTAGCCTCGGAGCAGAACTCCAATTGTATTTTTGATATCATTAATTAAGACACATGAAAGATATGTGCAGTCACACTAGTGAACATGTCATTTTAGGTACAAAATGCACAAACACACACACAGTTCTAAATTTCTACTGTCCAGCTCTGCCGTCTCCCATTTCCTAAAACAGAACCAGCCTGCTGCATACAGAACGACGGGCCAATGGACGGACTTTGTGACAAACTCGCTGTCTTCTCAGACTTTGCTGGGTTACTCCGTTTGGGTGTCACAGAGCAGTTTAGTGTGTGAGCTGAGGACGTGCAAACAATATGAGTGTTGCTGTTATTTCCATCAGCAGGTTATCAAACGGAGGCGTCTTATGAGATTAACGTCAAGTTAGAATGGACGTCCTTGGGTTTCCTTTCTGAACTCCTTTGCTCTGAGCATCACTGGCAGGCCCCCCATTAGACACTGCTGTGCCCTTTTCACCTTTTGGCTTTGTTTCCTCGGCCATGTGCATATTCTCAAATTGACAGCTCAGATTTCCTCCCGTTTTTCGATTTCCTGCAGGGGTCTCTGTGTCTGGTCACTCCATCCTGTTTGTCTTTGTCTTCATTAAAGTAGCAGTAGCTGCTGGGGGCTGCCCTTTTATGGCATCAAGTCACGTCAAGTGAAGTTTATTGTCACAGGTACTCAATCAAATCCAAAAGAACAGCTGACAATAAAGAAATATCAGCAAAAAAACGCAAACAAACAGAAAAGTATAAAGAGTGTGTGGCGTACTGTGCCTGTAAAAAGTCTTCAACACCCCCCCCCCCCCGGACGTTTTCACATTGTGATTAGATAGATAGATAGATAGATAGATGTGAAAGGCACTATAAGATAGATAGATAGATAGATAGATAGATAGATAGATAGATAGATAGATAGATAGATAGATACTTTATTAATCCCAATGGGAAATTCACATTTTCCAGCAGCAGCATACTGATACAATAAATAATATTAAATTAAAGAATGATAATAATGCAGGTGAAAAAAAGACAATAACTTTGTATAATGTTAAATGTTAACGTTTACCCCCCTGGGTGGAATTGAAGAGTCGCATAGTTAATATAATAATTAATTATAATAATAATATAATATAATAATAATTAATAGATTAGTGAATCCTAGTGGTTTTAATTTGACTTTGGTCAACAGAAAAAGCCTCTTAAACATCAATATGAAAACAGATCTCTACAAAGTGGTCTGAATAATTACAAATATAAAATAATTGATCTCTTTTAATTTGGCACGTCACCGGTGCAGCCCACTGCTTTTAGATGTCACATCATTCATTCAATGCAGAGCACCTGTCAGGTTTCAGTGGATTGTGCCTGGAGGGGTCCATCTTGTGCTGAGCCGGTATGGTGGCCTAACGTACACAATGAGGACAAAAGAACACAACAGGCGACTCGGTGGAAAGCGCAAGAACATTTTCAAGTCGCCTGAAAATCCAGTCATCACGAAGTGCAAAGAGCCTGGCAGACCACTGGTACACAAAGACTGAAGAAGTGAGGCAGGCAGGCCACCAAGAGACTTTGGAGAACTGAGAAGGAGTCACAAGCTACAGTCAATGACATTATAGAGCGTTTGGGACCAGAATAGGCCACTCAGCCCAATGAGCCTCTCCATCCTGTTCATCTCGATTGACCAAAATAACATCAGGTCCATAAAGTCTGCGTTTCTTTCTAACGTGTCTATAATTGGCCCATAAAATATAAGTTTGATATTTCTCAAGTTATTTTTTCAGAAACATGGCATACATGCATTCAGCATATGAAATTGTATTCCAAAGTCCAAGGTTTTTATATAAATACTAGCCGTGTAAGCCTGTGCTGTAAAAAGCCGGGGGTCCTAGAAACTATTGAAATTATCAGAATAAAAACTGAAATGTAGAGGTTTCAGTTAATCAAAAAGAAGTCCTCTGGGCGCCTCTCTCCTAGGAGGATTCGTTTTGCCGACGTGCTCGCCTCACTTGTGTATTAGCGGCAGGAGGAAAAGTAAAAGGGATAGCGTTTTGCTGATGTTAGCGGCTAAGCAACTTTGTTTTTCTTCAGCGGTTTCGTTTTGCTGACGTGCTGGCCTCGCTTGTGTTATTAGCGGGTAAGTGAGTTTCTATTTCCTTACCCCGACTCCATCTCTCACTTCCGGGCCGAGTAGACACACACACAGACTTCCACGCCTAGACATTTATATATAAATTAGATATATACGCACACACTATGGTCTGAACACACACCAGGATGACTAAAACCAAAATGAAATCAAGAGGAAGACTTTTGACTTGGCAGTCGCAGTCCCAGTGAGGCGGTTCATATAAAGGACCTCCAGTTTGTGTTTCTTGGTAAACTTTTGCTGAATGATATTTTGGCTGAAAAGTCCTCAGTGTTGTTATGTCACAGGGAGAGGATGTGCAGCATTGTTCATTATGGCACTCAGTTTTGTCTTCACTTTCTCCTTTTCATTCTCTCCCTCCAAGGATCAATCAAAAGGAAGTCCTCTGGGCACCTCTCTCCTAGGAGGATTCGTTTTGCCGACGTACTCGCCTCGCTTGTGTATTAGCGGCAGGAGGAAAAGTAAAAAGGATACCATTTTGCGGTATGTTAGCAGCTAAGCGACTTTCTTTTTCCTCAGAGGTTTCATTTTGCCGACGTGCTCGCCTCGCTTGTGTTATTAGCGGTTAAGTGAGTTTTCTGTTTCCTAAGCCCTTACCCCAACTCTCACTTCAGAAACACACACTTCCACACGTAGACATTTAAGTATAAGATTAATAAAATATCTGGACCATACTGATGCATTACATTTGGAATTAACAGGGCATGTGTGGGTTGCAGGGGCTTCACCTTAACAACCCAAGTCAATGAGGGACAGCAGAGCCGGCCATGACTACATGTTAACAGCCAATCAGCTCTCTCCCTCACTGAACACCCCACGGCTTCACAACATTGTGCCCACTCATACCTACTAGCCTGAGCTGCACCGCCACAGACCCCTTACTCGCTTTACCACAACAGCTGTGGTAAAGCCTTCCTTCCCATCATATCCCCTCTTAATCTCCATTTGCTTTCAAGGTTCACCTCCTTCAGTCTGTCCTCCTAGCTAGAGAGACTGTGCAGGTAGCACTGTGCCCTTGCGCTTCACCAGTCACAGCTTTATGGGAAGGTGGCAAAGTAAAAAAATAAAATGAATCAATAAAACGGGACATCAGGGCAGTAGACACAAGGGGGATTCTAAAGTCAGCTGGAAGATGATGCTGCACTCTAATGAGACCACAATTGAGCTTCATGGCCAGCAGACTAAGTGCCATGATACCTTGCATGCCATTTACACACCCGCCATCCCCACTGTCAAGCATAGCAGTGGCAGCAGCAGGCTGTGGAAATCCTTCTCTGCAGCAGGCCCTGGAAGGTGTGTGAGAGCAAAATTAGAGCAGCAAAACATCCTGGAAACAAAGCTGATGGCCTCTGCAAGAAACCTGCTCCTTGGGAGAAGACAATGGAGCAAAGGCACACAGGAGTAGCTTCAAAACAACAATGTGAATGTCCTGTGCTGGCCAAGTCAGAGTCCAGGTCTCCGTCCAAGACGTCAGTTCACTGATGATCACCATGGCCAAGAAGAATGGAGAGAAATGACAAGAGTTGAGCACACAGACGTGAGGCTGTCATGGCCGCCATCTACTGAATACTGAGCTAAAGGGGGTGAATACTTATGAGATCCATTCTTTGGTGCTTTTAATTAATTTAGTCCAGTTTTCAGAGATCTGATTTCACTTTGACATTAAAGAGTCTTTTTCTGTCGGTTGACGTCAAAAGTGTCAAATTAGATCCACTGAGATTCCATGCTGAGAAAATGAGAAAAACTTGCAAAGCAGTGAAGACTTTTTGTAGTCGCTCCTTCACTCTTCGTCATTGCTGGAGAGACTGTGTAGATGTCAAATGTGCCCATGCGCTTCATCAGTCACAGCTTTACAGAAAGTCAAACAGGGCATCCACCTTATAAAAGGCTAAGTGAGTCTGTCCTAATGTCTTTGCTATTCCAACAGACGGTGCATCACTAAATATTAACACAGCTTTTACGACTCCCATACCAAATGGCATATAACAGAGGCCAACGCTGAGGCCTACGTTGCTTCATTGGGCAGCACTCGATACCCCAGAATGACAAATCAAAATTTTTGGAATATCTGTAAAATTATTCAAAATCAAAAAACTTCCCATTGACACAAGCGTTCAGACTCTTTACTCAATGCTTTGTTGTCGATTCCAGCCACGGTGGACATGATGAGCTTCACACAACAGGATTTGGGGATTTTCTGCCATTCTTCTCTGCTCGACCTCTCAGGCTTTTTTAGGTTGAATGGAGACCCTCGGTGGTCAGCTGTTTTCAGGTCTCTTGATTGGCTCTGCCTGGGTCACTCCAGGACATTTCCAAAGCCTTCCCCCTTTGTTGTCCATTCTGAAGGTGAACATTTGACCCAGTCTGAGGTCTAAAGCACTCTGAGCAGAGGGTGTCGCTGGACTTTGCCCCGCTCATCGTTCCCTCAAACCAGACTCCATTATAGTCCCAATTCTGCCATCATCCTGTTGAAATGGTACTGCACAGGTGATGACTGGTGCCCAGTTTCCTCCAGACATGACACTAATCTTGGTTTCATCAGACCAGAGGATCTTGTTTCTCACAGGCTGAGAGTCCTTTAGTTTCATCCTCCTTGTGTCTTTTTACTGAGGGGAGTCTTCTGTCCGGCCACACTGATCGGCGGAGTGGCACTTGTTCCTTTTGGAAGTTTCTTTTTGGGGCTCATCAAGAGTGACCATCAGGTTCTTGGTCACCTCATCTACCAAGGTCCTTCCTCCACACTTGCTCAGTTTAGCCAGGCGGCCGGCCGACTGTAGGGAGACTTGTGGTTGTTTTAAACTTCTTCCATTTAAGATTTACGGAGGCCATGGCGCTGTTGGGGACCTTCAGTGCTGCAGGAATTGTTTTGTAGCTTTGCCCTCAACACGATCCTGTCTGTGGTCTTTGCAGGCAATTCCCTCGACCTCATGGCTGTAGGACCTTCAGTAGACAGATGGGTGTCTAGCCTAATCAGTCTGATCCATTGAATTGGCCACAGGAGGACTTCAAACATCTCCATGATGACCAATGGAATAGGATGCACCGGAGGAAAACTTCCAGTGTCAGAGAGAGTGTGCCCTGTGTGCCCCTCAGGCTCACAACCCTGGTCAAGGTGCCAGTCCCGTGCCACATTGATCACCCCCCACAGTTTAATGAAGGTGGAAATCCATGGGCCATAATTGGCAATAAGTACTGGTGTGCAAGTTACAAGCCTTTGGGTGGACCTGCTGTGCCGCAGACTGGGAAATGAGTGGGAATCAAACAGAAAGTGTAGTCGGGCCTTGGGAAAAGTTCAACTTGTTCAACCGAGACTCACGTCAAAGGATTCTCTTCTGTGTTGAAGTAGAACTTTAAATTGAAAGGGCTGATGCTTTTAACTGGAAACCTGAGAGGTTAAAGTAGAAAACCTGTAGAAAGCTGGAGATGCGCGTCTCTCTTGTGTATTTTTGTGGCTCTCATGCCTCAGGTGCTTGCGATGTTTGTGTTTGCAGTCGTCTGTCACGTCTGCCACCGCCGCCGCCGCCGCTGCTTTTTAGTTTTTTTTTTCTTGCGTTTCCCTAAAGTTGGAATATCAGCCTGCTTAGCGTTACTTGTGTTCTCAAGAAAACACATAAAAAGTGATTCACTCTTTTGCTTGAAAAATGACATTTTTATTAAATCTGATCTTTCTACTATAAAACATGCAAAATACTAAAAGTACAAAGTCAGAAGTGTAGAAAGTATAATAATGATACAAATAATAATAACAATAATATGTGCAAGTGATGCACTTTACGTTTCACTGTCCATTTCAACTTCTCTGCCTGAAGACGCATTCACTTATGAGGCTGGGAGATGATGCATCTACACTGCTGCCGGGGTAACACTCAGGCCTGATGCCCATGCAAGACACACCTACACCGTTGCCCAGGTAACACTTGAGCCTAATGTCTATGCAAGACACGCCCACACTGTTGCCCAGGTAACGCTCCAGCCTGATGCCTACGCAAGACACGCCTACACAGTTGCCCAGGTAACGCTCCAGCCTGATGCCCATGCAAGACACACCTACATCGTTGCCCAGGTAACATTCGAGCCTAATGTCTATGCAAGACACGCCTACACCGTTGCCCAGGTAACGCTCCAGCCTGATGCCTATGCAAGACACGCCTACACCGTTGCCCAGGTAACGCTCCAGCCTGATGCCTATGCAAGACACTCCTACACCGTTGCCCAGGTAACGCTCCAGCCTAATGTCTATGCAAGACACGCCTACACCGTTGCCCAGGTAACGCTCCAGCCTAATGTCTATGCAAGACACGCCTACACCGTTGCCCAGGTAACGCTCGAGCCTGATGTCTATGCAAGACACGCCTACACCGTTGCCCAGGTAACGCTCAGCATTAGCACTATTGGTACTTTTACAGCCCAAGTAAACCTCGGGTCTCACGTGTGACGTGTCTATACGGTTGCCAGAGTGACACTCAGAACTAACACTTAGGAGGTCACGCTTGTGTCACCTGATTTTGGTATTACCTTGACGTTTGTGAGGGTTCACTTAATGTTATTTGTTTTGCTCAGAACTCTTTATGGTTTAGCTGCTGTATTTTGTTTCTCCATGGACACCATTTTAGGCCCGTATTGGCTGCTGTTTAACATTCCCATCATGAGGCCCTTCTTCCCTGTGTGTCCTCGGAGGATGTGACCTGATTATAATCAATGTGACAGGAGAGAAGGACAGCTAGAGATTCATTTTCTTCTCCAATCTGCAGCTACCAAAACTCTTATAGAAAAACTTGTTTTGCGTGTTTCGTTTAGTTCTGACCTCTTGCTTGTTCTTTTCACCTCCATTTGTATCTCACGTCTTGGCTTTGCTTTTGAATTTTGTGATTTCCCAGCATATCCCTATTTTATTTTTCCATGCACGTCTCCTGGCTTTGCTCACAAAGTTTACCTGTCACACCTTTCAGGACATCATGGCGTCATTGTTTTTTACCGTCTTTTTCAGAAGCCAATTTTTTTTTGGGAAATGTTTGCTGTTTAGTGTGTTTCGGTGTCCATTTCTGTGGGGATTTCCCATGAAGCACTGCAGCCCCGCCACTTGTGACATCATCAGTGCATTGGTGTAAAGATCAGACCCGAGATTGGACCAAACTTGGCCAGCGTCTGTCTTTGAACTTTGATTGCTGGGATATTGAACCTAAGCTCCGCCCCTTGACTAGGATATCTGCTTTAATACGTAATACATATGATAATAATACAATAATAATACATTTTATTTGTGTAGAGCCTTCTCCATGCTCCAGGTGCTTTACCATTTGCTCTCACTTTGTCTTCCGTTTTGACCCTGGCTTTGCCCTTTGGCTCACTTCTTTCTCCCGATTGTCCCTCTTTAATTATTTGAGGGCCCTTTTTTTTACGGTCCGTACTCTCGGGCACAGGCCTTTGTGCCCGCTGACCACACTTTTATTTCACAGCTGAGTCCTTCTGGAAACTAACCATTCTTGCTCTAGCTTTTATCGGCCCCAAGCAGACTTTCTTTGGAACATCTCTCCGTCTTTTGCTGTGTCCATTCTTCCCCATTCTCACCTTTCTGGGAGGATCCCAGCCGTCTCCTGCATGCGTCACTGTCGGGGTGGGCTCGTGTGCTGCCAGGGTGGCTGTAACATTTTTTGCCGTACATTGCAGTCTGCGCTATTTTTATTTCCTCAGACCACAAGACTTCCTCCCACATCTTATCTTCATCACTCACGCGCTGCTGAGCCTCCTCCAGATGGCTCCTTTCTATCTCCCGCCATCGGGGCCTTTGCTGATTTGCTTTCCTTTCAGCCCTGGTGGTTTTTGTCACACGGCTCCTTGTTTGCTTTCAGTGGACGGCCCATTCTGTGCCATCTTGGTGATGTAAACTGATGGTGTTCACTGGGATGGCCCATTCTGTTGGTGTCTTATGTTTCATTCCCTTAAGCCCTCAATTCTCTGCCCCTTGAAGTCCCATAAGCTATGTGGTCTTCATTTTTGTGTTGCTGCTTCAAAGTCACAACAAGATGAATGCTTTCTGCAAATGCACAGGTCACTTCTTTCATCCTTCCATCCATTCATCCACTTTCTAAATCCACTTATCCAGAGCAGATGGCAGCCCATCGCAGCGAGGCAGGAACAGTCCCTGAACGGGGCATTGACGTCTGTGGTTCCCAGTGTAAAAAATGAAGGAAAGGAGATGTTAAAAGTGTCGGGCTACCGCACTGCCCAGAGAACTCAGGGGGGCAGTTTGGGTTTGATTTGGGCCAATGAAGCAAGCCAAACATCTCATTCAGAGAGTCAATTAAGCCGAATACCAAAGCTAGAATGCTAAGCCAGAAATGTTGACAAAAGTTGGATTTCCGAGTTAAGAATCCTGCATGAAAATCCGCAATCTTGGGTAACCAGAAATTCCACAATACTGACATTTGTACCATTGTGACAATGATGTCATGTACCACTGCAGTCTCCTTATAGCAGCACTGTTATGAAATCTCACAATAGTTGAGCCACCCTCAGAAAACGACTAAAAACCAGTGCAGCCCCTGAATCCACTGAGGCCTCACCCCAGGCAGCTAGACCCCACATTTAAAATGGAGGACTGACTTTTAAAGTTCAAAAATGATTTACAATATTATTAAGAAATCCAGCAAATCTTAGAGTCACATTAACAGAGCAAAGTTTATATAAATAATTAATTAATTTAAAGAACTCAAAGTAAAGGATCACAAAAGGCAAAGCAGAGAAGAAGGAGCTGCAGCAAACAAATCATCCATCCATTCATTATCCAACCCACTATATCCTAACTACAGGGTCATGTGGAGCCAATCCCAGTCAACACAGGGTGCAAGGCAGGAAACAAACCCCGGGCAGGGTGCCAGCCCATCGCAGGGCACACACACACACACACCAAGCACACACCAGGGGCAATTTAGAATCACCAATGCACCTAACCTGCATGTCTTTGGACTGTGGGAGGAAACCGGTGCGCCCGGAGGAAACCCACGCAGACACGGGGAGAACATGCAAACTCCATGCAGGGAGGACCCGTTAAGCGAACCCGAGTCTCCTAACTGCGAGGCAGCAGCGCTACCCACTGTGTCACTGTGCCGCCCATGTGTGTGTGTGTGTGTACATATATATATATATATATATATATATATATATATATATTATATATATATATAATACTGTATATAGTGGTGTGCATTCCGGGGGAGCAGCGATGGGCTCCCCAGTACCTCCCCTGGAACGCTTGGTGGCAGTCTCCCTGGCTGACGGTGGTGCCTCAGTTTCCAGCCGGGTTCCATGGGAGATGGAGTTCTCCACAATGCCGCAAACAAATCATATATCACAAAACACGGAGGGAACGTTTACCAAGAGCAGGGGGCTAAAGTCCAAAGATCCAAAAGTCAAAACCAGAAGCGCAAAACCAGCAATCAGAATCAAGACACAGCCCGACTGAGGCTCCTCCTTTTATACAGCTGGGGCCACACACCCCCAGCCGATTCATCAGGTGGCCCCGCCTCTTTGGTCTCCACTTGAAGGAGACAAGTCATTTGTTTAATTTGCTTTATTTAGTTTTGTGTAAATATCTGATCACATTTTATCCTTTAGCCAGAAACGGAGGCCATTTTAAAGACGTTGCTGTAAGAGCCACCACCGTCGGAAACAGTGCGTACCTTTGTGAAGGATGAAGCACCGTGTTTCAATAAAAAGGTAGCTGCTGAAGCACACTGCGTCACTTGTACGTTCTTGTTTGCCAGAGAGCTGAAGTGCGACGTGTTTGTTGGATATTTCATGGCACTCGACAGACTCGTGACATGACGCCACGGCTGCTACGCTGTTTTTTCAGAATGTGACTCTTTAAACTTCAGAAGAAGAGAAAAGTGTCACAAACATGAAAACGTGCCACGGATATTTTGAGCAAAGTGAGACCAGGAGATGAAAGAGGAGCTCAAAGACCTGGTCAGGTTAGGGGATAATGGCTCTGAGGAACATGCACTGGCACACACATCGGCCAGCACTTAGATTACATTTAGAGGAGCTGAAAGACGTGGCCAGGCATGCGCTAAGGTCAAAGCCACAATGACTATCAGAACCAAACAAACCAAACCAGAGAACAAAGTCAAAATCAGAGGAGCCAGAAGCAGAAGTCCTAACGCTGGAGTAAACTTGGCAAAGGTGGTTGTGTAGAATGTCCACCGAGGGATACTGGACCTGCTCTGTACTGTCATATTTTAATGGAATTACTGCTCACATCACTAATAGTGTCAACAGGGACATGACGACTTGTGGCCAGCATGGCATCAAACCAACAAGAGGGCAACGAACAGGAACCCCCTTAAACTGAAAACAAAAGTAGAAACTAAGGTCAACAATGGAATTCCCAATTACAAAAACCCCAAACCAGACAAGAACATTAATAAAATGTGTCTAAATACGACATGAAGAAAAAGAAAAGACCAGCATATTAAACCAGGCTTGATGTAAAATGACAGACTGGACTTGTAACGGGAGGACGGCGCCAGGGCTGGACCACTCATCTAGAGGAATTCTGGGATTGGTAGGTGGCACAGAGTGCTGCTGATGGGCTTGTGGTCCGACTCGAGTCACATGTTCTTGAAGCAGTCGTCCGAACGCATTAATATTTTTAATGTGTTTGCTCATCATGTATTTGGTATTTATACTTTACCTGTAAACTTATATCAGCCCCCTGAGCCCACTGACCTCGACTCGGTGAGGTGTGCTACAGAAAGACTGTGCTGAATTATTGATTTGTATCCATATTTTGCTTTTTTTCCTAGTTACGGACACTATGTGGAGGGCACCGGGTCTGTCCTGCAGTCTTCACCGGATGTGGAGGTCAGTGTTCCTGGACGCTTCAAATGGGCTACCTTTCTGTCATTTATTTTATGGTTCAGTCAGGGTCCTGTCCCAGGTCTCTCTTTCTCTTTTGATTGTTTTTGGTCGTTTTATCAGTTCCTGTCTTTTTGTTATTTTTATTTAATGTGTTTTTTGGTTATTGTATTATTTAAATGTACGGTTATTCTGTCAATTCCACTGTAAGTGTTCCCTGTTCTTACTTTGCTGAGCCTTAAGGGGGCGCTGCAGCTGGTGGTGGTAAGGGGGGCAGCCATTAGCTCTTCATACTTTAAGTACTGAAAGGCCTGCAGGTTTTATTATTCAGCACCCTTTTAGATTTGGGTTTGGATTTGCTTAGGGTGTTGGTTTTTGATTAATGGACACTGGCTTTGTTACTATGGACTGAATACATTTGACTTTAGGCTTTTTTGACCACCTTTTCTACTTTTATTATCTTTTAAATGTTTTCAGTTCTCCTTTGGCTGTAATGTTTACCTCAGAAAAACAAGTCAAATACAATGAATTATTTTTTCCAACAATAAAAAATATTATTATGTGTAACAGAATCGTATAAAATACCAAAATATTAACATTAGTTCAGTAGGAAGGGTCCGTCTGGGGTCCACTGCTGGGCTGCTGTAGATTTGATTCACACCCTTCATGTGACGTGTGTTGGAACAGTCGCCAGCACACAGCCTGGCATCACAATCACCACAGTAGACGCCTGTCTCGTGGAATATTTGTTTGATTCTGGCACACGACTGTCAGTGTCTGATCTGCACAATCGGCACACCCATTGTGTTATTGTGGGCTACCACAGTGTAAAGCTTAGTGATGTCCACATTGTCCCCCTGACGTGAACATTGACAGCTGCTGCATCCTGAGTGGTCCTTAGAGAGCTAATGGCTTCATTGTCTTTCCGCTTGATGGCAGTCATTTTGAGATTTTCCCACACAGCTTCTTCACCAGGGATAGCTTGGCGGTTTGGTCAGACAGCGCCCTGTGCGTCAGTGTCACTAATTGTGTCAATGTCTGTGACCAGCTCACACTGTCATCATTACCAATTGATTCAACTAATGCTTCAGTTTGTTCTAAAACTGACTTTACAGCTTCTCATTTGCATGCCATTGTGTGTTGGGTGAAGACTCCACCCCTCTCATGAATATTGATGAGTTACCCTAGAGTGGCAAAACACACAGAAAAAGTCAGGACTTGTTAGACAGACACAGCCCTTTCTTTCTTTCTTTCTTTCTTTCTTCTTCTTTCTTTCTTTCTTTCTTTCTTCTCTTTCTTTCTTTCTTTCTTTCTTTCTTCTTTCTTCTCTTTCTTTCTTTTTTCTTTCTTTTCTTTCTTTCTTTCTTTCTTTCTTTCTTTCTTTCTGTCCATTTCTTTTTTTTTTTTTTCTTTCTTTTTTCTTTCTTTCTTTCTTTTTTTCTTTCTTTCTTTTTCCCTCCCAGGAAAATTCCTCAAAATGATCACAGATTTGTGATCATATTTTGGCTGAAAGTCCTCAGTGTTGTTATGTCACAGGGAGAGGTTGTGCAGCATTGTTCATTATGGCACTCAGTTTTGTCTTCACTCTCTCCTTTTCATTCTCTCCCTCCAAGGGGTCCAGAGTGTGTCCCATAACTGTGCCTGTCCTATTTAATCAGCTTGTTAGTTCGGTTTGCCACTCTTGAAGTGACGTCACCAGCCCAGCACACCACACTGGTTGTCACAGAGTTGTTGAAGATGTGAAGGATGTCACTTCCCACATTAAAGGATCACAGACTCCTAAGATAAAAAGTCTCAGCTCTGCTGTTTCTTCTCCAGTTCCTCCGTATTATGAGACCAGTCCAACCTGTCATTGATGTGGACCCCCAAGTACTTGTAGAAGTGGACCACCTCCTCATCCACTCCCTGAATGGTGACCGGACATGGAGGCTCTCTGTTGCGGTGAAAGCCACTAAGCGGTTCTTTGGTTTTGCTGATGTTAAGTTGCAGACAATTCCCAAATTCCTCCACCTGACTTCTCTCCCCCATCTCATCCCTCCTAACTGATTTGCCCGAAATACTTTTTCATGGCCCTGGCTGCCCAGACAACGCTGGGTACTTTGACTAGTAATAAATAATATTACTACGAGAAACTTGTTTTACATTTTGCACAGCGTCAGCTCAGGCTGTGGCCCAGTGGTCCCTAATATAAGAATGCCACTGCATTTGGGAACCATGGTGACCGGGGTCCTCAAGTCCTGTGGTTGTTAAGAAAGAAGAAGAGCCGCCAACCAGCGAGTGTTTGTATTGCCTCCATTGTAGCCGTAGGTCAGGTGCCCGTCGTGTTTGCAGTGCAGGACCGTTTGTGACGCGTCTTTGTGCCCCATCCGCATCTGCGAGAGGAGAAGGTGGGGACGTTGCCATAGTTACGTTAATGGCCTGCACTGTGAAGGTTTGTTGGACGTTGTCAGCTGTCATCTTTTGTGCTTTCATAATGGCCACTGCACTGATCCCCCTCCAGAAGTCAGCTTGGCACAAAATTGGAGATGTGCTCCTTTATCTCATTACGGCTTCTCAGTTCATACTTTTAAGTTACGCTAGAAAATACTGAAACTTTTTATGTTTGTAACGGCCAAAGGGTCGTCCACGTAACGCCTGGCTGCAGCAGGTAGAAGGTCATTTCCGGAGGGTGGGACTGGACCACGTGTCTGCCTGGAGAAGGGTTGCCAGCCTGGGATCCTGAGTTGTTTTGTCGTGTGGTGGCTGTGGCAACGTGCTGTACCAGTGCAGGCCCCCCAACTTGAACTTGACTTGACTTGGTCAGCAGACGCTTGTCAAAAAGGGAAAAAAAGAGTGACAGTTAACCCCATTGTGACACCTTTGAAGTGTCACCATTATAAAAAGTTTTTAATAATTAATATACTCTTTCCAGAACTATCCTTTGTTATTTTTGGCATTTTTAATATTTGGTATCATTTCTTAATGTGTGTTTTACAGTACTGTGCAAAAGTTTTAGGCAGGTGTGAAAAAATGCTGTAAACAAAGAATGCTTTCAAAAATGGAAGTGTTAATCATTTATTTTATGCAGTGAATGAACAAAAGAGAAATCAAAATCAAATCAATATTTGGTGTGACCACCCTCTGCCTTCAAAACAGCATCAATTCTTCTAGGTACACTTGCACACAGTTTTTGAAGGAACTCGGCTGGTAGGTTGTTCCAAACATCTTGGGGAGCTAAGCACAGATCTTCTGTGGATGTAGGCTTCCTCACATCCTTCTGTCTCTTCATGTAATCCCAGACACACTCGATGATGTTGAGATCAGAGCTCTGTGGGGGCCATACCATTACTTCCAGGACTTCTTGTTCTTCTTTACACTGAAGATAGTTCTTAATGACTTTGGCTGTATGTTTGGGGTCGTTGTCCTGCTGCAGAATACATTTGGGGCCAACCATACGTCTCCCTGATGGTACTGCATGATGGATAAGTATCTGCCTGTATTTCTCAGCATTGAGAACACCATTAATCCAGACCAAATCTCCAGCTCCATTTGCAGAAACGTTCAAGGAACCTCCACCATGCTTCACTGTTGCCTGCAGACACTCATTATAGTACCGCTATAATGACTCATTTTGACTCATCAGTCCAGAGCACCTGCTGCCATTTTTCTGCACCCCAGTTCCTATGTTATCATGCATACTTGAGTCACTTGGCCTTGTTTCCACGTCGGAGGTATGGCTTTTTGGCTGAAACTCTTCCACGAAGACCACTTCTGGCCAGACTTCTCCAGACAGTAGATGGGTGTACCTGGGTCCCACTGGTTTCTGCCAGTTCTGAGCTGATGGCACTGCTGGACATCTTCCGATTTCAAAGGGTAATAAGTTTGATGCGTCTTTCATCTGCTGCACTAAGTTTCCTTGGCCGACCACTGCGTCTACGATACTCAACGTTGCCCATTTCTTTGTGCTTCTTCAAAAGAGCTTGAACAGCACATCTTGAAACCCCAGTCTGCTTTGAAATCTTTGTCTGGGAGAGACCTTGCTGATGCAGTAGAACTACCTTGTGTCTTGTTGCTGTGCTCAATCTTACCATGACATGAAACTGTCTTACACAACCTCACCTTGGTAGCAGAGTTTGGCTGTTCTTCACCCAGTTCTAAGCCTCCTACACAGCTGTTTCTGTTTCAGTTAATGACTGTGTTTCAACCTACGTGTGACATTGATGATCATTAGCACCTGTTTGGTAGAATTGGTTGATCAGACACCTGACTAGAATCCTACAAAATCCTTGACTTTGTGCAAGTGGACCTATAAGAACTGATGCTGGTTTGAAGGCAAAAGGTAGGAACACCAATATTGATTTGATTTAGATTTTACTTTTGTTCGCTCACTTTGCATTTTGTAAATTGATAACAATAAACAATCATTATTTATATTTCTGAAAGCATTCTTTGTTTACAGCATTTTTTCACACCTGCCTAAAACTTTTGCACAGTACTGTATATTGGAAATTAATTAATAATATTATAGGTATTAAGTATATGTTACCGCTAAAGCTCAAAAGCCATTAATGTGCACATTACCTAGCTAATCTGCAGTTTAACTGATTTGCTCCGTTAACGTGCGGAATCAAGAGTTTTCTTCATTTTACCTAGGAGAGAGAGAGATAGATAGATAGATAGATAGATAGATAGATAGATAGATAGATAGATAGATAGATAGATAGATAGATAGATAGATACTTTATTAATTCCCATACTCCAGCAGAAGCAGCATACTGATAATAACAATATCATATTAAAGAGTGATAACAATGCAGGTATACAGACAGACAATAACTTTATATAATGTTAACGTTTACCCCCCCTGGTGGAATTGAAGAGTCTCATAGTGTGATGGAGGAACGATCTCCTCAATCTGTCAGTGGAGCAGGACGGTGACAGCAGTCTATCACTGAAGCTGCTCCTCTGTCTGGAGATGATCCTGTTTAGTGGATGCAGTGGATTCTCCATGATTGACAGGAGTCTGCTCAGCGCCCGTCGCTCTGCCACAGATGTCAAACTGTCCAGCTCCATGCCTACAATAGAGCCTGCCTTCCTCACCAGTTTGTCCAGGCGTGAGGCGTCCCTCTTCTTTATGCTGCCTCCCCAGCACACCACCGCGTAGAAGAGGGCGCTCGCCACAACCGTCTGATAGAACATCTGCAGCATCTTATTGCAGATGTTGAAGGATGCCAGCCTTCTAATGAAGTATAGTCGGCTCTGTCCTTTCTTACACAGAGCATCAGTAATGGCAGTCCAGTCCAGTTTATCATCCAGCTGCACTCCCAGATATTTATAGGTCTGCACCCTCTGCACACAGTCACCTCTGATGATCACGGGGTCCATGAGGGGCCTGGTCCTCCTAAAATCCTCCACCAGCTCCTTGGTTTTGCTGGTGTTCAGGTGTAGGTGGTTTGAGTCGCACCATTTAACAAAGTCCTTGATTAGGTCCCTATACTCCTCCTCCTGCCCACTCCTGATGCAGCCCACGATAGCAGTGTCGTCAGCAACTTTTGCACGTGGCAGGACTCCAGAGTTGTATTGGAAGTCCGATGGCTGATGGACCGGAGAAAGTACAGTCCCTGCGACGCTCCTGTGCTGCTGACCACAATGTCAGACCTGCAGTTCCCAAGACGCACATACTGAGGTCTGTCTGTAAGATAGTCCACAAACCATGCCACCAGGTATGAATCTACTCCCATCTCTGTCAGCTTGTCCCTAAGGAGCAGAGGTTGGATTGTTGTGAATGCGCTAGAGAAGTCCAGAAACATAATTCTTACAGCACCACTACCTCTGTCCAAGTGAGAGAGGGATCGGTGTAGCATATAGATGATGGCATCATCCGCTCCCACCTTCTCCTGGTATGCCAACTGCAGAGGGTCGAGGGCGTGACGGACCTGTGGCCTCAGGTGTGAAGCAGCAGCCGCTCCATGGTCTTCATCACATGTGACGTCAGAGCGACAGGCCGGAAGTCATTCAGCTCACTAGGACGTGATACCTTTGGGACTGGGGGTGATACAAGATGTTTTCCAAAGCCTCGGGACTCTCCCCTGTTCCAGGCTCAGGTTGAAGATGCGCTGTAGAGGACCTCCCAGCTCCGATGCACAGACCTTCAGCAGTCGTGGCGATACTCCATCTGGACCCGCTGCTTTGCTGGCATAAAGTCTCCTCAGCTCTCTGCTCACCTGCGCTGTTGTAATTATGGGTGGGGATGTCTCTCCTATGCTGTTATCAGCAGAAGGATGGGTGGAGGGTGCAGTACTCCAAGGTGAGAGTGAGAGTGGGTTAGGGTGGTCAAACCTGTTAAAGAAGATGTTCATCTGGTTTGCTCTCTGCACGTCTCTCTCGATGGTGGCACCCCGCTTCGAGCTGCAGCCAGTGATGATCTTCATTCCATCTCACACTTCCTTCATGCTGTTACTCTGCAACTTCTGCTCCAGCTTCTCCTGTAAATAAAATGTGCACATTAACGGCTTCCATATCGTTAAAGTTCAAAAGTTTGTTTCTCTCATTTCCTTCCCCCTCTCCCTCCACTTTTAGTTTGGTTTCGCCAGCCTCTTGTAGTCGCTGGTTGTTTTTATTGCAAGCAAAGAAAATGTTAGCAGTTTCTAATGCAAAGCACCCAAATGTCGATGAAGGTTTTCACTGTGAGAATTAAAGTACCCGAAGTAGACCGAGCAAAAACTGATGTCTGCTCGATTTTAGCTGTGGTTCTTAGTAAAACAGAGGATGGCTTTTATAAACTTGGTACTAAAATGGGTATTTTAAAACAATTGTATGCAAAATCTAAACTCAGTGTTTGCAAAGAGAGATTTTTAACGAAAGAAGATGTCCCTGCTGTAGAAATATCTTTACGTCAAACAGCAGGGTACTGGGCAGGGTTTCAGAAAATGTGAGTGCAAATCTAAATGTACCACAAATAGGTGTGCTTGTCACAAAAACCAATTGCTATGTAATTCAAAGTGTCACCAATCTTTAGATTACACTAATAAGTAAGCATAATTTTATCATATGTTTTGTAAATTCATTTCCTTAATTGTAATAATATTTTAAACTGTTTGATTCTTTGTATTATAGTTTTTTAATTGATTGATGATTGATTCTATCAACTAATTTGTTTGATTGTAAGAACTTGATTCTTTAGATATTGAAAAATAAATAAATAACATTATGTTAATTTAAGAATACAGAAACGTTGCTGTTGTTCCCAGCAAAGATCTTATTTTCACTTTAACGAGTGCCTAGTAGGTAATGTGCAGATTATCTAAGTAATTTGAGAAATGAAACAATTTTCGTCACTTTAACGGATCACGCTAGTTAATCTGCACATTACCTAGATAATCTGTAGAATAACTGATTTGTGCACTTTAGCGGTAACATATATATTAGGTATATTATAAATATTCTGGCCCTCTAAAACCATTCCAATTTCTCATGTGGCCCCTTTGGAAAAATAATTGCCCACCCCTGATTTGGAGTGTAAGGTGAGAGTCATTCTGAGATATAAAATGGCGCAGATTATTGAAGGCTTTGTAAACCATTAGCAGGATTTTAAAGTCAATTCTAAATGACACCAGTAACCAGTGTAGTGACGCTCAGACTGGGCTGATGTGCTCTTAGTTAAGATTCTAGCAGCTCCATTCTGCACTCGTTGTAATCGATTGACGTCTTTTTTTGGGTGGTCTTGAGAGGAGTACGTTACAGTAATCTAGCCGACTGAAAAACAAAAGCGTCAACTCATTTCTCAGCATCTTGCAATGTTATAAGGCATCTAACTTTTGTTATATTTGTTAAGTTATGCTGTCCTAGTAATCTAATTAATATGTGATTTCAAATTCAGGTCTTTACCTCCATCTTGACGTTTAAGCCTAATGGAGTCGAGTTTATTTCTAATACCCTCCTTATATCCATTTTTGCCAATCACTAAGATTTCCGATTTCTCCTTATTTAGTTTCAGAAGTAAAGTAAAGCAGAAAGTGACAAATTGGTCCGTTTCAAATGAAATGTACAAGACAGAAAGCGAAGGGCTCAGAGTTCTCGTCTGCACGTGTAACTCGGTTGCAGGTTTGTGGATTCTGCGCTGACTTTTTGAATCTCTGGACCTTTAAACCTTTCCAACGTGTCATTTTTATGTTTCTAAACTTGACTGCTCTTTGCGCCCCCTTGACGTATTCATCAGCGACTTTGATTTCCCCACAGATGGCCGCCGTATTCAAGTCGCTGGATTCTTTGTCAGATGAAGAGAAGGTCCGCCGCCTCTTGAAGCTGAGGTTGCGTTACTTCACTCCAAGAGAAATCGCCAACCTTCATGGATTTCCTGCACATTTCTGTAAGTACTTGAAAGACTTTTTCTTTTTTTTTTTTTTTTTAATTATTATTGGCCATTTGAAATTTATTATAAAAAAGGTTTGACGAAATTCCCAGAATAAACCCTTTCAAATTGTTCCCGTCAGTGTCGTGTGCCAGCGTGATTTTGTGGTTGCCATCAAAGCTCACTTTGGAGTTTCAGGATGCCTGCCAAACTCCTTAAATTGTTTCAAAGCACCTCAAGTGGCCGGTCGGATTCTTGTTAGCTGCCCTTCCAATCTTTTATTCAGCACCACTTCTCAGAAATATCGTTGAGTGATTATTTCACAGCAGGCCTCTACCCAGAAGCCCCGGTCCCTGCTCTCCAAAGCCGACTTCACGTGATTCTGTTCGTTTATCCAAAACTGAAGACTAAAATGAAACAATTACCCTGAATTAAAGGGGATGTGTGGTAGGTAGTCTGGTGAAGGCCTGGCAGGCAGTCATTTGCCCAGATGCCTGCTTTCATTACAGGAGGTTATGCTTAGTGGTTTTAGAGCTTAGGACCAATCAGGCGTCAGTATTTCAAAAATACACCAGTCATCCGTTAATGGTGTCTTCAGACCACCTTTATACCCCGTGGCATGTCTGCTGTACTGCAACGGTCAGTAATTGAAGCAAACCACAGAAATGTTGGCATCGTCTGACATGGAGCGGGCGACGTAAAAGACTTCAAATGTTTAGGCCTTCACAGATAAACTCGGTGTCTGCATCTTTGGTGTCTAATGGCCAGAAAATAAGTAGGCTGAGAAAAGTTTGGTCGTAAAATATCGTAATTGATTAACAAAATGTCCTCATCTAATTCAGCTCATACTTGTCTGTCTTTGAAGAGAAGGCCTCGCTGAAATCCATTTGAATGTATTGAGCAGAGCCGGGCTGAGAGACAGGAGGATAAATTTGCACCCCTATGTATATAGTTTTGTATTACTAATAAGTCAAGTCAGTCAGTCGTCATCCAAACCGCTATATCCTAACAACACCGGGTCATGGGGGTCTGCTGGAGCCAATCCCAGCCAACACAGGGCACAAGGCAGGAACAAATCTCAGGGAGGGCGCCAGCCCACACCAAGCACACACACCAGGGACAATTTAGGATCGCCAATGCACCTAACCTGCATGTCTTTGGACTGTGGGAGGAAACCCACACAGACTCGGGGAGAACATGAAATCTCCACACAGGGAGGACTTGGGAAGCGAACCCAAGTCTCCTAACTGCGAAGCAACAGCGCTACCACTGCGCCACCGTGCCACCCTATTTGAGATACAATACGATACAATGTATTTTATGTGTAGCCGAAAATCACACCAGGAGGGCCGCAATGAGCTTTTAGAGGCCCTGCCTCTTGACAGCCCCCCAGCATTGACTCTCTAAGAAGACAATGAAAAACTTCCAAAAAAAACATTGTGGGGATAAAAATGGAAGAAACTTTAGGAAAGGCAGTTCAGGTAGGCTGGGCGTGCAGTGGGTGTCAAACACAATACACAGAAGAGAACAGAAGTCATCCTCAATACAATCTAAATATTACAAGTACACAGCACAGTTCAGCAGTAGATGATATCCCATAATAGGATTTGGGAGAGACAGTTGGCTCCATTGCTTTTTGTTCCCAGCTGGAGCCCAGGCCAGTGAAGTGACTTGCTCAGGGTCACACAGTGGTGTCAGTAGTGGGATTAAGGTCTGAAGCCCAAAGCCTTTATCAGTTTGCCACACCTCATGCTGTTCATTTCAGTTTATTCACAGAGCGCAGCCTCAGTTCACGCCAACTTCACTGATTACCACACGGACACACATACGGTAAAGGTACACATTACTTTAAATACACAGTAAAGCAGAGCAATTCAAACTGAATGATGTGCAGCAGTTCTTAATATATTCAGGTATATGATGAATCTCTTTATCTATAAATACAGTGCACTCGCAGAGTATGCAGACCCCTTCACTTCTCACTGTTTGTTATCTTACAGTTTTGTGCTAAATTCCTTTCAATTCATTTTTTTTTCTCTCATCAAACAGCACTCACCACCCCAGAATGACAAAGCGAGAACAGGATATGAGAAATGATTACAAATTTATGAAAAACCTAAAATACCCCTCTGACGCTCAAATTCAGATCCTTTACTGTCACACTTAGAATATGCCATCCCGTTCTGTCGATCACCATTGAGATGTTTGGAGTCCACCTGTGGTCAGTTCAGTTGACTGGACTGATTAGGAAAGGCACTATATTATAGATAGATAGATAGATAGATAGATAGATAGATAGATAGATAGATAGATAGATAGATAGATAGATAGATAGATAGATAGATAGATAGATAGATAGATAGATAGATAGATAGATAGATAGATAGATGAAAGGCACTATATTATAGATAGATAGATAGTCTGGAGAACTGAGCAAAAACTCACACGAAGAGCTCAAGGGGATTACATGCTCAGATTGCGAGAAGACTGCAGCCTTGAAGGTTTCCAAGAGCACAGTGGCCTCCATCATTCTTAAATGAAAGAAGTCTGCACAACCACAACACTTCTTAGAGGTGGTCTAAGGGCTGGGTGCAGATTAACGTCATACCCAGGAATGGAGCAATCGCAGGTCAAGGGCCGAGCGAAATAGAGTCACGTTTGGTGTTTACAGGATTTGAACTGGTAACCTTCTGATTGCCAATGCAGACCCCTAGACTCAGAGCCACCACTGTGCCCACTATTTGATTGATAGATAGATAGATAGATAGATAGATAGATAGATAGATAGATAGATAGATAGATAGATAGATAGATAGATAGATAGATAGATAGATAGATAGATAGATAGATAGATAGATAGATAGATAGATAGATAGATGAAAGGCACTATATTATAGATAGATAGATAGATAGATAGATAGATAGATAGATAGATAGATAGATAGATAGATAGATAGATAGATAGATAGATAGATAGATAGATAGATAGATAGATAGATAGATAGATAGATAGATAGATCAATGTGAAAGGCACTATAGGATAGCTAGATTTTAATTTTAGTGTAGTTGGCAGGATAATCAAATTAGATAGATAGATATGATGGAAGACACCATGCAGTATAATAGACTGATATGAAGAATGCTTGAGTTTTTCTCCTTCGTTTTCCAACAGGATGGGTCATTTTTGTTCCTGGCGATGCCTTTTGGATTTGGTGACGTGGCTGCCACCTTTCAGAATAGACAGATAGACTGATAATAGTTCATTTGTCCCTGAGAGGTAATTAAGACTTTACCGAAGCTCAAAATATTTAAATATTATAACCGAGCACAGCCTTCGAGCGCTCACATTGATGTTTAAAACAACGTTTAACTTCTGTTGGTCTTTTCATTTAAAACGTGATTGAAGTGCCACCCTTTGTTGGTGTTTGTATTCTGCTCTGCCCTCTTTATCTGTAGCCTGGCGCTCTTTACATGATGATGGCTACTGCAGTGTTTCCCCGCCTTGTGGGCTACGGTTGACCCAGGGTGACCTCGACTTCACAGCAGTGTCACATCACAGATGACTTTGTGTTGCTCATGGGGTCCTGAATGAGGCAGATGACTTGCATTGTGAGGGAGCATCAGTTACAGCACTACGGCCATGTGGCACCATTACCCGAGGGTGACCCTCATTGTTGAGGAGCTGAGTGGCTGGACCAGGCCAAGGGGACGCCCATGTAATACCTGGCTGTGACAGATAGATGGGTGGGACTGGACTGCGAGTCTGCCTGGGGGGTGTCAACCAGGACCCCAACTCTTTCGTCGTGTGGTTGGTGCAGCAATGAGCTGTGCCAGTGCATGCCCCCCAACCTGTCCTGACCTGTAGACAGATTAATTCAAATTGCCAATCAATTTAGAAAGGCACATCAGGTTTGCTGGTCAGTTCAGCTGCCATGTCTGCTCCCTCAGGTTTCCTTTTCTCAAATGTTGCACTTTGCCTGAAGGTCTGAGGCCGCTCGTTGTGAGGCTGTGGGCTGAGTACCGCTGGACAAAAACAAACAGTCCAATCAGAGAAGCACATTTTGATTTCCTGTGATAAGACCAGTTGACGGTGCCAGTCCCCTCCTGTGAGCTGTAATACCCCGCTGTGACCGCGCCACTTTAGGCCCGGTTAGGCCCTTATCAGATGCCCGCGGTGCCTTCCTGTTTCTGTTTCTGTGAATTCTCTTTTTTTGTTTTCACCTCCATCAGCATCCTGTTTTTTTTTTAATTTGTGGAGCAAAGGTTTTCTTCTGCTTAACAAGTCTGAATATGTGCACCTTAGCACTCAGGTGAGATCCCGCTGGCGCAGCTCTTCACTCCCGGGTTAATGGTTACTGTTTTACCAACTGAGCTAAATTGCTGTTCACATCCACTCTGTGGAACCATAAAGATTAAATCCTCAGCTGGGCACAAGGCTTGGGTGGTGTGGCTGATAAGCCGTCTTTCCCAGTTGTTAAGTTCAGACAAGTGCAGCCCCCCCCCCCCCCCCCCCCCACTGATGGCATATTCACATGTTGTGCCCCCAAAGCTGTCACGGACCAGGCCGAGGTGAGTCTCTGGTGCCAGGGAATTCAGTGGGCAGGTACACAAGGACAATGGGATCAGCTGTGGAAATCTGCACAGAATCGTTGGGTCTGCTCTCATTTCTTTGTTTTATTCTTTATTTCGCCTTCTAGAATTTCTTATATTAGGAATTTGTTAGTTTTCACCTACCCTTTGGGGTCAGAGTGCAGGGTCAGCCATTGTATGGCACCATTGGAGCAGCTTCAGGGTGAGGGCCTTGCTGAAGAGCTCAGCAGAGTAGGACCCCCTTTGGCAGTAACAGGGGTTCAAACCAGCAACCCTTCAAATGCCAGCAGAGATCCTTAGCCTGAGAGCCACCAGTCTGGCTGTCATCTCGAGCAATAGAGCAGGAGGACGACAAGCACAGAACGGAAATGATTTTAAATTTGAAGCACCAAATGTCTTTAATGACATTCATGCAGCAGAGTGACAGGGGCTCGTCATCCACACAGGGCTTGTCTGATGGCTGGCCTTGTTTGTGACACATGTGCCACATGAATCTGTCTGTGCCTGGTAACCGAGGCTGTACCTTCCGCTCACCCAGTTCATGTGTAGAGAAGAGTCGTCCATCTTTCAGTACAAATTTATCTTCCTGTCCAAGAGAAGCCCCGGCTGAGGCGTCCTTGTCAGAGCTGGTTTATATCTGATAAGGTCCAAGTCAAAGGACTAAAGGAAGATGCCAGCAGACTGGACCACCTGGGACCCCTGCCTGCCTCTGACACACTGGTCAGCTCCCAGACTGGGCGCTTAAATGTCCTTCTGTTTATGGGCTAGCAGCGCCCCCCCGGTGTGGGCACAAACATCCTCAGCAGGGCTAAGGAATAGACGGAAGTGAAAAGCACCATATAATAAATGAATAAATGTGAAAGGCACAAAATCATACTGTATATAAATAGGAAAAAATACCACGTGATGGATATATAGATGTGAAAGGCACTATATAATAGATAGCTAGATATAAAAGGCAGCATGTCAAAGACGAATGGATGCGAAATGTAGTTTATAATACATACACAGGTATGAAATACATATAAAGGGCGCTCGTAATTATAGATATTAAATGCTTCATATGATAAATGAATAAATGTGAAAGGCACTATATCATATAGGGATAGGAGAAGTACCATGAAATTGATTGATTGACTGATAGGTTGAAAGATAAGAAACGTGCTATATGATAGATAGCTAGAGAGTCAGACAGTGATATAAACAGATAGGAAAGGCACTATATGAGAGTATGAGAGACAAAGAATAAACAGGAAAGGCACTATATGAGACTTAGAGAGAGGTAAGGCGCTATATCATGGAGCAATAGATGTGAAAGGCACTCTATAATAGATAGATAGATAGATAGAAAAGCCACTATATAATAAATATGAAAGGCACTAGATAGATAGATAGATAGATAGATAAGAAAGGCACTAGATGATAGATAGATAGATAGATAGATAGATAGATAGATAGATAGATAGATAGATAGATAGATAGATAGATAGATAGATAGATAAGAAAGGCACTATATAATAGATAGACAGACAGATAGATAAGAAAGGCACTATATAATAAATATAAAAGGCACTAAATAGATAGATAGATAGATAGATAGATAGATAGATAGATAGATAGATAGATAGATAGATAGATAGATAGATACAGTGGTGTGAAAAACTATTTGCCCCCTTCCTGATTTCTTATTCTTTTGCATGTTTGTCACACAAAATGTTTCTGATCATCAAACACATTTAACCATTAGTCAAATATAAACACAAGTAAACACAAAATGCAGTTTGTAAATGGTGGTTTTTATTATTTAGGGAGAAAAAAAAATCCAAACCTACATGGCCCTGTGTGAAAAAGTAATTGCCCCCCTGAACCTAATAACTGGTTGGGCCACCCTTAGCAGCAATAACTGCAATCAAGCGTTTGCGATAACTTGCAATGAGTCTTTTACAGCGCTCTGGAGGAATTTTGGCCCACTCATCTTTGCAAAATTGTTGTAATTCAGCTTTATTTGAGGGTTTTCTAGCATGAACCGCCTTTTTAAGGTCATGCCATAGCATCTCAATTGGATTCAGGTCAGGACTTTGACTAGGCCACTCCAAAGTCTTCATTTTGTTTTTCTCAGCCATTCAGAGGTGGATTTGCTGGTGTGTTTTGGGTCATTGTCCTGTTGCAGCACCCAAGATCGCTTCAGCTTGAGTTGACGAACAGATGGCCGGACATTCTCCTTCAGGATTTTTTTGGTAGACAGTAGAATTCATGGTTCCATCTATCACAGCAAGCCTTCCAGGTCCTGAAGCAGCAAAACAACCCCAGACCATCACACTACCACCACCATATTTTACTGTTGGTATGATGTTCTTTTTCTGAAATGCTGTGTTCCTTTTACGCCAGATGTAACGGGACATTTGCCTTCCAAAAAGTTCAACTTTTGTCTCATCAGTCCACAAGGTATTTTCCCAAAAGTCTTGGAAATCATTGAGATGTTTCTTAGCAAAATTGAGACGAGCCCTAATGTTCTTTTTGCTTAACAGTGGTTTGCGTCTTGGAAATCTGCCATGCAGGCCGTTTTTGCCCACTCTCTTTCTTATGGTGGAGTCGTGAACACTGACCTTAATTGAGGCAAGTGAGGCCTGCAGTTCTTTAGACGTTGTCCTGGGGTCTTTTGTGACCTCTCAGATGAGTCGTCTCTGCGCTCTTGGGGTAATTTTGGTCGGCCGGCCACTCCTGGGAAGGTTCACCACTGTTCCATGTTTTTGCCATTTGTGGATAATGGCTCTCACTGTGGTTCGCTGGAGTCCCAAAGCTTTAGAAATGGTTTTATAACCTTTACCAGACTGATAGATCTCAATTACTTCTGTTCTCATTTGTTCCTGAATTTCTTTGGATCTTGGCATGATGTCTAGCTTTTGAGGTGCTTTTGGTCTACTTCTCTGTGTCAGGCAGCTCCTATTTAAGTGATTTCTTGATTGAAAACAGGTGTGGCAGTAATCAGGCCTGGGGGTGGCTACGGAATTGAACTCAGGTGTGATACACCACAGTTAGGTTATTTTTTAACAAGGGGGCAATTACTTTTTCACACAGGGCCATGTAGGTTTGGATTTTTTTTCTCCCTAAATAATAACACCATCATTTAAAAACTGCATTTTGTGTTTACTTGTGTTATATTTGACTAATGGTTAAATGTGTTTGATGATCAGAAACATTTTGTGTGACAAACATGCAAAAGAATAAGAAATCAGGAAGGGGGCAAATAGTTTTTCACACCACTGTAGATAGATAGATAGATGTGAAAGGCACTATATAATAGATAGATAGATAGATGTGAAAGGCACTATATAATAGATAGATAGATAGATAGATAGATAGATAGATAGATAGATAGATAGATAGATAGATAGATAGATAGATAGATAGATAGATAAGAGGCACTATATAATAGATAGACAGATAGATAAATAGATAGATAAGAAAGGCACTATATAATAAATATGAAAGGCACTAGATAGATAGATAGATAGATAGATAGATAGATAGATAGATAGATAGATAGATAGATAGATAGATAGATAAGAAAGGCACTATATAATAGATAGATAAATAGATAGATGTGAAAGGCACTATATAATAGATAGATAGATAGATAGATAGATAGATAGATAGATAGATAGATAGATAGATAGATAGATAGATAGATAGATAGATAGATAGATAGATAGATAGATAGATGGATGTGCAAGGCACTAGATAACGTTGGACCATTAGATCAATCTGGATGAGAGCAGGCCATTTAGCCCAACACAGCTCACCAGTCCTACCCACTAATTTCTTCTAAAATAACATCAGGTTGAGTAATAACACCAGGTCCTCCTGTGTACCACACTCCCTGTCACTTATTCCATGTGTCTGACATAACAGATAGATAGACGTGAAAGACACTATATAACGCATAGAGTTGTTAGATTGATACACTCTGGTATAAACACAAATTACATGAAAGGCGCCATATAATAAATGGGTGAATGTGAAAGGCACACTAGCTCTGAGGTAGAAGACACTACTATGTCATACTGTATATAGATAGGAAAAGTACCATAGGATGGAATATAGATATGAAAGGCACTGTATAAGTGATTGAATTAATAAACTGGAAAGGCACAATATCATATACAGCATAGACAGAAAACGTAGCATGTGACAGGTAGATAAGAAGAGCACTTTGTGATAGTCTGAGAGAGAGATACACAGCCATGGCACTATATAAGTGATAAATACATAGATGTGAAAGGCACCATATGATTGACAGATGGATAAAGAGATCAATGAGAAAGCTACTATATCATATACAGTTAGATGTGGAAGCTATTATATCATTGATGGATTGCAAAGGTACCATGTGATGAGAGGATGGCTGGATCACAAAGGCGCTATATGATTGTCAGTTATTAAGTGTATATTTATTTACTTTATTGATCTCTGAACTGAAGTTCTTTTGCTCCAGCAGCCATATTTTCGAACACACAAGCACAGTGCTGAGCAGAACCAGGTGTCACTGCAGAGTCACACTAGTGACCGAAGCCATCTTGGCCCGATGTCATTGTGTCACACCTACTCTACCTTTAATTTTCTCTTCCTCCTGTTTCTTGCTGCAGTCCTCCCTTAGTCCAGGGTCTCTCCCTCATTCTGGTGTCTGGTGTTACGGTGTGCAGTGTGGTGTAGTGGTTAAGACTTTGGACCTCAAATCATGAGTTGCTTCACTGGGCACAAACAAAGGACACACTGGCGTCCCAGATGGCATCCCAGATGTTGTAAGTCAGCCAACTAAGTAAATGAGATGTAACGTTACTCTCCGTGGAGACCAGAATGTAGAAGGGCACCCTGTCCACTCTGTGCAGGTAGAAGGTCCTCAGCAGCCTTTTCATTTCTGTGGTGTGTTGTCCACACCTCAGTAAGTGATAGGAGAACCCCAAGCCCACTAAGCCGGGTTTGGTGCCCCCTTGCCTGGTGTCGTCCTCCTCTCATGTCAGGTCAGCTGTTGTGTTGCTTCTCCATCTGCCATCAGCCAATTAAACTCTGGTGTGAACTCTTCAAGCTGAACAGCAAGTAAATCTTTGCCCCCCACCCCACCCCACCCCCCCATGTTAATTAGTTCCTCTTAACTGATGGTGACCCCTGTCATCTGTGTCATTAAAGCTGCTCTCCTCTAACATCAGGGCACTTGTTAATGGCTTTGGTGGAAGTTTAAAGGCACTTAATGCAACACCTCAGTCACACATTGACCTGCTGCCATAAATGACAGTCACAGGATGTGTGTGTGTGTGTGTGGTGGGGGGGGGACAACTTGTGCCACTAAAAGTGTGGACGCAGCTCCTGGCCCACTGACCTCTTCCCCTGTGTCTCCAGGTGCTTTCACATGCCAGGTTAGTTTGTGCCTCTGCATCACCGAGTGTGCCAAGCTGCGGACTGGCATCGTGGTCTGGGTTAGTGCCCACCTTGTGACTCTGTGACCCATAATGGACCAAGCAGGTCGTCGAATGCTGCAGTGATTTGTGGGTTAGGCGGACTGGCACTGTGTGTGTGTGTGTGTGTGTGTGTGTGTGTGTGTGTGTGTGTGTTCACCCCGCTGGCACCCTGTCCAGGTGCTTTTCCTGCCTGTGCCTGTTGGTTTCTGGGAAAGGCTCCGGCTGCCCCCCAAACCAGCTGTGGATTAGGTGGGTTTAGAAAATGGATGGACTTGTTTACAGGATTCCTGGCCCACTTTTCATTTTAAAGGTTAATGTTTTCTGAAGTGTTTTGAACATGGAAAGGTGTGATAGAAATAAAACGTTTTATTATCATTGTTACGATTTCAATTGTGGAGTTGATAGCATCAGAGGGATAAAGAGAGACACACACAGAAATGGCTCATCATCATCCTTCCATCCATGTTCCAACCCGCTGAATCCGAACACAGGGTCATGGGGGTCAGCTGGAGCCAATCTCAGCCAACACAGGGCACAAGGCAGGAACCAATCCCGGGCAGGGTGCCAACCCACTGCAGGACACACACACACACACACACACACCAAGCACACACTAGGGCCAGTTTAGAATCACTATTATCAGAGATAAATAAATAGATGATCAGTGGGTAGACCTTTTCCCCAGTGTCTCCAGTGTAAAGTGTTATTGTTAATCTGTATAAACGTAGAGAGTTGTGGGTGGCTCTGTACCCACCTTGTCACTTCACCATCTTCTCTCCTTCAGTCCCACCAGTCGATGGTCGTCTCCATGACCAGCATGACCAGCAGATCCTTAGTCTGCTCTTCTGGTCAGTCAGAAGTGACCTCTTAGTCCCTGGGGCGCCTCCACAAAGCCATCTGTCCACTTACTAAGCCCACCTCTGTTGCATGGAACTATCAGGGCAGCACCAGGCACATGGCAAGACCCCACCAACGGGCAGACCCCTTCACGTCTTTTCACGAGTAGCGGCCTTGTGCTAAAATCATTCCAATGGCGTTTATGTGCCCAGTTATGGCCGACCGAGTTGAGGTGATTCCTATTACAGCTGGGGGGCCGTAGGAGGACGACAGTGTAGTGACGTTCTAGAAATTACCAAAACCAGCCACGGGAGTAAATCTTTTATTATTATTGTTATTATTAATAATATTATTATTGCTCAGGGTCTCTCTTATGTTTACCACCTCTTGGTGGGCCCTTTTCTGTTTGTTTTGATCCGCACCTCTCCATGTTGGCCGATGCATTCGTCCCCCACCGCCGCCCCTGACCACAGTGCTCCTCAACATTTATGCCTCCGACTCCTGTGACTCAGTTTTCCTTTTTCAAGTTCATTGATGACCCTCTGGCAGTAACTGCAGACCACCACTTTGGTGAAAGACGTGCAATCAGGGGGTTCACTTTGGTGAAAGAAGCGCAATCAGGGGGTCCACTTTGGTGAAAGAAACGCAATCAGGGGGTCCACTTTGGTGAAAAAAGCGCAATCAGGGGGTCCACTTTGGTGAAAGAAGCGCAATCAGGGGGTCCACTTTGGTGAAAGAAGCGCAATCAGGGGGTCCACTTTGGTGAAAGAAGTGCAATCAGGGGGTCCACTTTGGTGAAAGAAGCGCAATCAGGGGGTCCACTTTGGTGAAAGACTTGCAATCAGGGGTCCACTTTGGTGAAAGAAGCGCAATCTGGGGGTCCACTTTGGTGAAAGAAGCGCAATCTGGGGGTCCACTTTGGTGAAAGAAGTGCAATCAGGGGGTCCACTTTGGTGAAAGAAGCGCAATCTGGGGGTCCACTTTGGTGAAAGAAGTGCAATCTGGGGGTCCACTTTGGTGAAAGAAGCGCAATCTGGGGGTCCACTTTGGTGAAAGAAGCACAATCAGGGGGTCCACTTTGGTGAAAGAAGTGCAATCTGGGGGTCCACTTTGGTGAAAGAAGTGCAATCTGGGGGTCCACTTTGGTGAAAGAAGCTCACTTAGAACCGGGGAAACCTAACGCTCAGCACTGCCATCCATTTAGATGACCCACCGTAACTCAAATGTGATGAACCAACAATGGCAACCCGCAACCCAAGGGGTTTGAGAAACACTGGCTTAGGTGAGCCCCTTGTGACCCATCAGTTACCACCTGGGTTGAGAAACCCCATCTTAGATGACCCACCGTGACCCATTTGTCAACAAACGACGGTAACCTGCGGCCCACTGATCCAGTGGGTGACAAACACTCCCTACATGGACCCCGTGTGTGGACACCAAGTCTTGAAGATCAGTTTGCGGTTCTCCATACTGACAGTTAAATATGCGTACCGGTGACCCTCCGCAGACCCACAGAGCCACATTGTCACTGACATACGGTCAGATGGAGGGTCCCAGACGGTGCTGTCATTCATCTCGTGACTGTATTTTTATTTTCTCCTTCAACTCTTGATACCCCTGAATAACAAAAGAGAAAATAAAATAAGTCTCACCTGGCCTCAGGTACTCGGACCGTTTACTCGGTGCTTGGCTCTGGCCGCACTTCCAGCCCGGATTCTACTTAATACAAAGAAGAAGAAGAGCACGTGTGAAACAAACCACAGAGGAAGAAGATGAAGGGCTGGGGCAGCGTGGGGGTGAAGCCCTGGCAAAACAACAACAACAACGAGGGAGGAAACTGGTGAGACCACCGTCCAGAGGTAGACCGCCTTCAAAATGGCGGCTGATCTCCTTAAGAAGAAGGAAGGCTGGAAAGGGGGCGGGGCCAGTGAACTGTGACCTGGAAGTGAGGTCATCTGATCTGTGGGGGGCGGAGCGGAAGCATTAGGCCACAGCACCCACCCTGGTCTCGGGTCCTCAGGTCGTGTCTCAAGCCCACGTGTGTGTGTGTGTGTGTGTGACACAAAAGAACAATTCAGAGGTCCTCAGCACCCCGACAAGTGACAGTGAAGTCCGATTGTGTTGTTCACAGCCCAGCCATACCCACTGCGCCATCATTTGGAGACTGGCAGCTCTTTCCGCCCCCCCCCCCCCCTACGTCCCTGTCTTTTGACGTTTTTCGCTTTTCTAATTTGTGTCTTTTCTTCTTGTTTGCAGGTTTTCCCCAGAAGACGACACTAAAGCAGCGATATCGACTCTTAGGAAACAGTCTGAACGTGCATCTGGTCGGCCGGCTCATTCAGCTCATGGTGGAGTGAAGCTCGGGGGGGTCCGGCGCTTTTAACGTTTTCTAATAAAGATGTCTTCGTTGTCCTGGTGTTCGCTGGTCGTGCGTCTCTACTGAAGGTGGCTGATGGCCTCCCATGCTGAGCGCAACGGATGCGAATGTGAAAGTTGGCATAACGTGGCGTAAGTGGCACCGGGTGAGACGGCGGGCACCTCAACAAAAAAATCACAAATGATGAGTCGAATTCCACAAGGGGGGTCTCATCAGTCCCGTTGTATTCATCATTTCGTTATCGGCCCCCCTCTCCAGTTTTGCTGTCATAACCTACAATTCTGCGGGGTGGGTTTCGCCGCCATTCCCGTTTACATGTGTTAAACACGGGGGGGCCTGCGTGGTCAGGGACCCCTAAGACTGATGTTTTGTGTGTCTGTCTGTGTTTTAATTGTAATGATATTAAAGTTTCATCAAATTGAGAATCACAAAATGTTGGGGTCTCCAAACCCCCCCCCCCCCCCCCCCCCCAAGATGATCTCATTATTTCTTCACAGACCACAGAAATGGCTGTGAAAATGTCAATGGGAGTCCAGATCAGAAGAGCAATGGCGTCGCCTTTAATAAGCAAAATGAATGGTGGGGTGGAAAGACGACAAACCGAAATGACGCGGCGTCCCCACGTAGAGAACAGGCAGGCGAGGAAGAAAATGAAAAAGAGCGCAAACCCGATAAGTGGCAGAATGGCATCGGCAGGACAATCATACAAACAAGTCCCAAAACCAAAGGGGCATCTCGGAAAGCACAGCCTGGCACAACATCTGCCAGACCCTCAGCCGCCGGACGGGGCAACGGTGAGGAAAACAACCAAACGGTAAGAAAAAAACAGGAGGGGCCAGCGAGGGTGGGAGTGGCGAGGAGGCGTGGCCAAGGGTGGAGCCTGATCATCAAGCCTACAGCCTTGTTGAATACTGAGCCTGAGGATAGCTGACTGGGGGTCTGCTGGACCCCCCCCCCCCCCGTGTACCCCAGCGTGTCGACACGTCTTCAGAGACCTCAAAGGACTACAAGCCCATCCTGTCAGCCTCGGGCACAGGGCAGGAGCAAACCCTGCATAGGGTGCCAGCACAAAGACACCGCCAGAACATGGAGACCCCCACACAGACTGAGAGCCAGAGCAAGGCAGGAGCTGAACCCACGACTTGATTTTACTTGAGACCCTGATGAAGTCAAAGAATGTGATGAGGGGGTCAAAAAAACATTTAAAAAAGACCACAGGGGGAACCTGCAGACCCCCGAGAGAGAGCGAGCGAGCGAGTGACCAGGCTGGGATTGGAGGAAAAGGCCATAAGGATGCAAGGAGAACACACAACGTCTATAGAGATTTGAACCCAGGACTGGAACATTTTTGAGTTCTTGGTGTTTTGCCTGTAAAGACACAAGTAGAACACAAAGAATCGACAAAGAGTGGAATAGGCTGAAATTTGAACCCAGGGCTCGATGCTTTAGAATTTGTGATGAAAGCCACAGGGAGAACATGCAGACTCCACAGAGAGAGAGTGAGTGACCAGGCTGGGATTTGAACCCAAGGCCATAAGGATTCAAGGAGAACACACAACGTCTATAGAGATCTGAGTTCCTAGTGAAAGCCCACAAAGAGAACCTGCAGACTTCACAGAGACAGTGAAAAGGAGGTCAGGATTTGAACCCAGGACTGGATTCTTTAGAATTTGTGATGAAAGCCACAGGGAGAACATGCAGACCCCACAGAGAGAGAGCGAGTGACCAGGCTGGGATTTGAACCCAAGGCCTGGATGAAAAGGATGCAAGGAGAACACACAACGTCTATAAGGATTTGAACCCAGGACTGGATTGCGTTTGAGTCTCTGATGATTTGCCTGTAAAGACACAAGTAGAACACGAGGAATCAACAAAGAGTGGAATAGGCTGGAATTTGAACCCAGGACTCAATTTTTTTAGAATTTGTGATGAAAGCCACTGGGAGAACATGCAGAGTGACCAGGCTGGAAATTGAACCCATGACCCGGATGAAACGAATGCAAAGAGAACACACAACGTCTATAGAGATTTGAACCCAGGACTGATGTTTAACCTATAAAGACACAAGCAGAACACGAAGAATCAACCATTTGAACCCAGGACTCGACTCTGTGATGAAAGCCACAGAGAGAACCTGCAGACCGCACAGAGAGAGAGCAAGTGACCAGGATGGGATTTGAACCCAAGGCCATAAGGATGCAAGGAGAACACACAACGTCTGTAGAGATTTGAGTTCCTAGTGAAAGTCCACAAAGAGAACCTGCAGACCCCACAGAGACAGTGATGAGGAGGTCAGGATTTGAACCCAGGACTGGATTGTGTTTGAGTCCCGGAGGATTTGCCTGTAAAGACACAAGCAGAAGACAAAGAGAAGAATAGGCCGGAATTTGAACCCAGGACTCGATTCTTTGTGATGGAAGCCACAGGGAGAACCTGCAGACCCCACAGAGTAGTGAGTGACCAGGTTGAGGTTTGAACCCCACACGAGAAGGCCGTACAGGAGAACGGAGAGCGTTAAACTCTATGCAGACAGCGACCAGGCCTGGATTTGGAGCCAGGACTTGATTTCATGAACTTCAAATCCCACTGCTGACACCACGGTGCGACCCCGATGAAGTCACTTCACTTGTCTGGGCTCTGATTGGATCGAAGCGTCAGCCGAGAAAGTGAAGTGTGACATCGTGTTTGAGTCCCCGATGACAAGGAGAACACGCAGAGCCCACCCAGAGAGCCCCCAGGCTGAGATTTGAACCCCGATCTCTTATCGGGTGTGAGTCAGCAGCGCTGCTCCTCCACTGTTTGGCCCACCGTGTGACTCCTGTCACCTGCTCAAAGTGCCCCCCGCTGGTCCCGTGAGTATCATGTCTGAGTGCCCCCTCTCCACTTAAACATTACCTAAAACGCTTAACTGGCTCTTTTATTGCCATCTAAAGCTTTCAATGATCCACCCGGCAGGCCATTTGAGATCTCGGCTGCCTTGTGACTTTCACCACCCCACCGACGCTCTTATCTGCCCCGCACTGACGGTACAAAGGCCGTCCTCATCCCGTCTCTCATCCCCAAAGGCCGTCCTCGTCCCGTCTCAGGTGTGACGCTCTCGTGGAGTGCGGCTCTCAGGCTGGCATTGTGGTGGCTCTGCTTGGCCACCACTGACGATGGCCCACGTCGCTTGGCTCTTTGCTCTTTTGTTCTTGTTTTGTGGGCTCAGCTGTGACTCGGACGAGGCTGTGAGAAGCAGAAGGAAGAGGGACGTGTCCAGTGATCTGTAAGTACCCTAGCAGAGGGGACGGGGTGAGTGGGGTATGCTGGGCTGTGTATAGCGCCTTTCAGTGCTGCTCAACAGACTCAGGTGGGACATGTGGGTGCCACCCTAGTCACGTCTGCAAAACCTGAAAAGGTTGAGAACTCTGAGCTGGTGGTGCCCAGGCACTCCCAACAATGCCAGGGTGTTGAGGACACTCGTGGGTTTAAGCTTCTGCTGCTGCCAGCTGTAGAGTGTGGTGAAGGCGCCAACAGCGTATGTGACTTCACTCCATCTGCTTGTTTCATCTTTACAAAGCATAGTGGCTACTGGAAAAGGCGCTATATACAGTGAGGTGCCCGTTCACACCTGCTTTATGTTTGTTTACTGTATTCTCATAATTTATGTATTGCTGTGTGAGGCGCTATATGAAGTCAGCTTTGGCTTAGCAGCTCTGTAGCCTCACTGTCTGGAGTTGAGTTTATTCTGCACTGAGTCACTTGGTGCCCACAGCATGCGTTTTAATAATCGACGCCTTTCTCTTTTCATTTGTTTGCCAACGACGCCAACATCCTAAAGGCCTCGCCTGGCAACAGACAACGGGAACTTAGTGTTCCACACTGGCAACAGTAAGAACATCGAGTTCAGGGCAGGACCTTCTGGCCACGTCAAAATCGGCAACGAGGACCTGACGGAGCTGCTGAAGCAGGTGAGGCGACGGGGCATCTGATACGCTGAGGGGATGGGGTGACGGCGAAGGGGTGACGCAGACGGGAAAGGTGCTGTATGAAGAGGCAAGATACGCGTGATTCATTAAGGAGAAAGAAAATAATATTCTATTAAAGCTAGCAAAAGACTTTAGATCCTTGTGAAAGGCGCTATATATTCACTGGTTTCTGGTAAAGAATAAAAGTTACAATTTAAACCAAACTGTTACATAAACTGATTAGACAGACACTACATGACAGCTAAAGAGATCTAAAGCAGACAGAGAAATGTGAAAGGCACTATATAATAGATAGAAATGAAAGGCACTATATAGTTTCTAGACAGATAGATACATAGCTCTGTATAACAGATGTGAAAGGCTCAATAAAACAAAGAGATAGGAAAGGCACCATATAACATATGTGATAGATAGATGTGAAAGGCACTATATGATAGATAGATATGAAAGGCACTATAATAGATAGACGTGAAAGGCACTATATTAGATGGATAGATAAGAATGGCACTATATGATAGATAGATAGATGTGAAAGGCACTATATAACAGATAGACAGCCTGACAGACATCTCATTCCTGTGGAGATGCCCACCCTATATCAGCGCCCCCTCTTCTTTCCGTCAGATGTTAGAGGCTGTCTGTGGTGATTTGTGGCCGTTCAGCCAGATGGGCGTTGGTGAGCTCAGGTGCCCAAGTTGGACGTTGGCTTGTCATCAGCGGTCCAACTCACCCCAAAGATGTGCCCGTAGTGCTGCGCTCCCCTCGAGTTCCTCCATGTCTTTATAGAGCTGACTTTGACCTTCAACAAACTGAAGTGCACAATGGTCTGAATTGTCTTTGACTGCCGTGGCATTAACAGGACCCTTCATTGGCACCATGGAGCCGAGCCCAAAGCCCGCCATTTTCCCTCGTCCACCAAATGTGACAGGCGGTGCTGTGCAGTCCAGAAGGTCGTGTTCTCCTGGTCCATCGGACTGCCAGATAGCGACTTGTGATTTGTCACTCTGCGATTCCACTGCTTCACAGTCCGATGGTGGGCAGCGTACTTTTATGCCCCTCCAGTGAAGGCCTAGCATGGTACATAGTGACGTTTGGCACAGCCATGGAAGCCCAATTCCTGAAGTTAAGTCAAGTGGCTTTCTCGAGACGTCATTCATACACCACATTGCAGCAGACGGTGGCACACAATGATGAACTCCGGGGCCGCAGTGTGACACACACGCACAAGCGCAGGACAAGCAGCAAACCCGTAAACGGGTGACAGATAATGAACAGACAGCGATGACAGTCCAGCAGTGACAAGTGTAACAAATGTGCTGCATAGAAATGAACTACTAGGAGCAGATCTGAAAGGGGGGGCACCACAGAGTGCAGAGTGTGGACCACCAAGGAGGGGTAGAAGCTGTTACAGGACCTGGCAGAACAGGGTCAGGTTTTCTAGAACCTTCTGCCAGATGGAAGCAGAACAAGGAGATGGTGGGGAGGTGGTGGACCCTCACAACGCTGCAATGCTTTCTAAAGGTGAGGGGTCCCAGTGAGCTGCTCTGCAGGGTGCCATCCATCACAGGACCTCGCGTTCCCAGATCAGAGTGTGGAATGGAGGGAGGTGGGCCTCTGAGGAAAGTGTCTTCTTGGTGATGGGGGTGGTCTTCACTGTCCAGGTTGGGTCAGCTGCCAGGTGGTCCTGCCCAGTGCCCCCACCGATGCCTCCATGTGAGGAGGGGTGTGGCCTCCTGGAAGACCTTTGTTTCTGTGGCTCACTTTCATCAGAACGGTGAAGCTCAAAGGTGACGTTACAAGAAATTAAAATCAGATGAGCGTAAAAATTCATAAATGGTGTCCACAAAAGAAAGAATACACACTCGCAGAGGACAGGGACGGAATGGAGAGAGTGACAGTCTCTAAATGAGGGTCCGATGATCAGGTCGGTTGGCCAGGGTGGGCAGGAAAATTTAAAGTAGAGAAAAAAAATCAGGGGGAGGCCCCAAGACCCCAAACCAGCCCCCACTGAGCATTCTCTCTTAAACCAATGTCGTTCTTTAATTTATTATTTAATTTTCTTGAAGGGCTCAGCCCAGGGGGTCTCGTGGCAGATCAGGGGTATCGGCTTTCGTTCCGGTGGCCGTGTAGGACTTTGATCAGGTGGCGCTGGCGGACTGAGGACGACCGCAGGCTCATTGACGAGGGTGCCAACGCCACACGTGTCCCGTTCCTTAAGGGCAGAACTAAATTGTAGTGACGTGGGAGTCGTGTTAAACAATGGCGGTTGGTGGGACGTGGGGGCTTAGCTACTGCAGTCTTTAGACCGTCTGGGAAGACCCCTGATATCGAATGTGACAAGTATGAGACGTCTGTAATGAGGCCTCTTTGGACTGGGCGACTGTCACATGAATCTACGGAGTTCAGGTGAACGTATCTGAGTCACTTCAAGGGGCGCAATGGGACTCTTTTTTGAAGAGCGTGTCACAGCACATTGTCACACATGACCAGGAGGCCTGCCCTGCCATGACGCCAGCTGGATTAAAGCAGATAGCGTGTTCAGGGCACTAGAGGGCAGCTTCCCCTGCATTGCTGGAGGACCATGGATTCCCGCAAGGCATGATGGGATTTGGAGTTCGCCGCAGCCCTGTTGGGTTCTGCCAGTAGGAGGTGCAGAGACTGTAGAGCCCTAAAATGTCGTGGGCATCCTGGGGGTGATTGCAGACCTTGCTAATGAGCCACCTGGAGCTTAAAAGGAGCCGCCTGCCTTCATTCCAGGGGCCGGAGTCGAGAGGTGAAGGAGAGAAAGGAAGAAGAAGAAGAAGAAGGCAAAGTGTGCTGAACTCATTGTACTGCGCCACTTGTGGGAATGAATTGGGAAACGTTCTGCTAGGAACTTGTGCCTGGTGTCTGTCTGTGTCAGGTTTGGGCAGCTGGTGTGCCCCCTGCAGGCCATAACATCTAACATCATCTATGTTGTGTGTTTAAACACCACTTGTGGAATGTCCATCCTGTAAGCAGACTCTAATGTCCAAAGCCCGCTGTGTCTCCATTGCTGATGACACCCACCATCCTTGTGTCGTCTCCATACTCAATGCAGGTGTGGATCTGTAGAGTGAACAAAAGGGGGCGCCGGTGCCCAGCGTGACACTCCCGGAGATGGTGTTTCTCTGACTCGGTCGGGAAGTCCAGGGTCCAGTTGTGAGGGGACGTGAAGCTCATGATGTTTGGCTGTCGTGCTGATGTTGGCAGTTTAGAGCTCTGCGGTGAGTGACGCCATTTTCAGGAGCCCGGTGGCCCCCGCTCTGTGAGTTTGGATGGTCTACCACTTTGTTTTCCTGAGCTGCTGTTGTGCTCGGCCCTTTCACTTCACAATAAAGATCTACAGGACCAGAAACTCCACGTGCTAAATAAAGGTGGCATCCTGTGGCAGTGCCTACGCTCTGCAGTGCGACTCATTTGCTGCCCCTGTTAATGATGAGACCCCTGACCTTGATCTTATTGTCCGTAGCGTGTCAGTCGATAGGTAGAAGGGTACTTGAGGGAGCGATGAAAGGCGCTATACAACACAACCCTGGCTCAACTGTATTTAGTTCATCGTCCATTGGTCTTCTGCCTGCTGTGAGTCCTCAGGATTTCTGTCCTGGTGGGTCGCTGGTCTGACTCTCAGAGGTGTCCCCCCCCCCCCCCCCCGTGCCATCCTTCTCTGTCTCCCCCTGCACTCCATCACTCGTCCGCTGTTCTTTGAAGTTGTGTCACATGGCCCGTCTCCTGGGACCTGAAATTTCAAATCTTGCCTCAAACTCCACCCCTTTTTGGTGATTGGCCAGCTTCAGGGCTCCCCTAGTGAAGTCGTCCGCCCCCGCTGAGCCTGCCATGCTGTCTGCCGCCGTCTCGTCTCCATTTGTTCGCCACGTTGTGTTTCAGATTTAAGAGCTCGCTTGACTCCGCCCAGATTTCCGACATCGTAGGTTTTGACGTATTTTCCGTCGTTATTGAGTTTCGTGTGGCAGTTGTAATTTAACATAAAGACCAACCTGATTGGCTCATGATGATGTTAAGGTAGTGGGGGGGCGGGGTCTCTGATTCCTACGCCTACTGCTGGTTGTGATCGCAGGAATTTCCTTCCCCAGATCCTGTACGTTATGCAGCGCCTTGTCTATAAACGCCGCCAAGGCTTCATTTTTCACGTAAACTTCCACAAAATCGGTGGTAAAATTAATTGTGCATGCGAAACTCTCTAAAAAGAGAAAAACAAGGAGTGCTGCTCCCACAATGCCTTGCACACAGCTTTGAATTTTCTGGGCAGCCGTGTAATCTGCGTCACGCACTTCAAATCAGTTCTACTCTTCATCTCTCGTTGTGGTGCGCGCTACTAAAAAAAAAACAAAATGAAACAACTGTGAAAGCAAATCTGTGCCCGCACTTCTTGAGTTTCAGTTCCAGTAATTTTCAAGGACCTCACGTTCAGTCGTTTATTAGTGGGGGGGGGGGGGGGGGTCCTGCTCTTCGAGTGTTAAATTGAATTAATGTAGAATATCTTTAACGAATCGCCGCTCTGCAAATGAATAGATTGATGTAGACACACAGGACACTGGAAGAAAAGCTCCGTCCCCTTCAAACTGCTCCACTAATCGTGTTTGGAGTGCGGCAGAGCAGGGAGGCTCACCATTGAGCAGTGGAGCAGCGCGAGTTTGAAGCTGCTCTGAGACGGCGGGGTGTGTGGCAGTTATTTGTTTTAGGTTCCGAGACCCAAAAAGTGGCGTTTATATCCAAGTGGAAATATCCGAGCCGATCCAATGCTGGGCTCTCATTGTCATCGCCACAGAAGAGTGCGGCGCAGTCCTTTTTAAAAGTGGGACGTGCTACGTATTCTTCACGCCAGAGATGCATGGCACTGGGAGCTGACCCTGGACGTTACTCTCCCCAGCGTTCAGTCGAGGATCGTAGCTCTCATGTCACTTCTGTCTCTGAGGCATCTCTAGGATTACAGTCGGCAAGATTGTCTTCACAATTAGCAAATCTGGCATCCCACCACCAGAACCAACACAACACACATCTCACGTCTTAAGAGAATGTCTGCACGTGGCAAGGAATGAGTCCGGCGATTTCCCTTTTTATCCACAAGAAGAATTAAACACTAAATGGCAAACAACTGTGAATGAGCACAGCAATGATATTCCAGGCTGGAGCTAAAACCTTTCTTCTCATACCGATGGTAGGAATTTCACTGATTTACTTATTTCAGAAATGTTCTGCTTTCAGGATTCCATTTTTGACATCGAGATCTTTTTCCACTCTGTCCTTTGGCAGTTATACGGCATACCGATACATTGATAGGTCTTCATGTTGTGTGATGACATTTTATGGTCATTGACGCTGGTAGCCTGATCCGTCATGAACCTCGGCGTCACTGCCTAATGTCAGGTTTGCTGCAGGTTGTCTCCTTCCTCGGCTGCCCTCCACTGCCACTGCTGCTCTGATCTTCCAGACTCCTTCTCTGCAGCTCCAATGACGTGTCACCTGCTGTCACGTTCATCCCACTAGGTCCACGTCACGTTGCTCACCTGATGTCAGAGCCAACACCATCCATGTTCTCCTTTCCCAACTCTGTGAGCTGATCATCAAGTGGTATGAGATAATGTTCCTCTGTTTATCGATATTAGCCGTTTTGGTTAAAGTGGGCGTGGTGAAGCAATTGGTGCCCCCTGCGCTAATTCACAATGGGTATCCTGGTATCTTGTATTCTGAACTTTTGTCCTTAGGTCTTGGCTTTGGCTTCCTGGTTTTTGAATTTTGGTTAAATTCCGTCTTACCTTCTAGTCAGTTTTATTGTTATTTAAAAGCAGAAGAGACTGCAACCTCATATCCAGGCCAATGGATTCAAGCAGAGGAGCAGGAAGTGCCCCCTCATCATCTCTCTCTGTCTCTCACACACACGCACCATATCTCTGCATGGCTCTCCATTTGGCTCCACCCCTTCTGACACTGTCTCTCTCTCTCTCTCATTCTCTAGCCCCGCCCCTTCTGACACTGTCTCTCTCTCTCTCTCTCTCTGTCTGTCTCATTCTCTAGCCCCGCCCCTTCTGACACTGTCTCTCTCTCTCTCTCTCTCTGTCTGTCTCATTCTCTAGCCCCGCCCCTTCTGACACTGTCTCTCTCTCTCTCTCTCTCTCTCTCTCTCTCTCTCTGTCTCATTCTCTAGCCCCGCCCCTTCTGACACTGTCTCTCTCACTCTCTCTCTCATTCTCTAGCCTCGCCCCTTCTGACACTGTCTCTCTCTCTCTCTCTCTGCCTCATTCTCTAGCCCCGCCCCTTCTGACACTGTCTCTCTCTCTCTCTCTCATTCTCTAGCCCCGCCCCTTCTGACACTGTCTGTCTCTCTCTCTCTCTCTGTCTGTCTCATTCTCTAGCCCCGCCCCTTCTGACACTGTCTCTCTCTCTCTCTCTCTCTCTCTCTCTCTCTCTCTCTGTCTCATTGTCTAGCCCCGCCCCTTCTGACACTGTCTCTCTCTCTCTCTCTGTCTCATTCTCTAGCCCCGCCCCTTCTGACACTCTCTCTCTCTCTCTCTCTCTCTGTCTGTCTCATTCTCTAGCCCCGCCCCTTCTGACACTGTCTCTCTGTCTCTCTCTCTAGCCCCGCCCCTTCTGACACTGTCTCTCTCTCTCTCTCTGTCTCATTCTCTAGCCCCGCCCCTTCTGACACTCTCTCTCTCTCTCTCTCTCTCTCTCTCTCTGTCTCATTCTCTAGCCCCGCCCCTTCTGACACTGTCTCTCTCTCTCTCTCTCTGTCTCATTCTGTAGCCCCGCCCCTTCTGACACTGTCTCTCTCTCTCATTCTGTAGCCCCGCCCCTTCTGACACTCTCTCTCTCTCTCTCTCTGTCTCATTCTCTAGCCCCGCCCCTTCTGACACTGTCTCTCTGTCTCTCTCTCTGTCTCATTCTCTAGCCCCGCCCCTTCTGACACTGTCTCTCTCTCTCTCTCTGTCTCATTCTCTAGCCCCGCCCCTTCTGACACTGTGTGTCTCTCTCTCTCTCTCTCTCTCTCTCTGTCTCATTCTCTAGCCCCGCCCCTTCTGACACTGTCTCTCTCTCTCTCTCTCTGTCTCATTCTCTAGCCCCGCCCCTTCTGACACTGTCTCTCTCTCTCTCTCTCTCTGTCTCATTCTCTAGCCCCACCCCTTCTGACACTGTCTCTCTCTCTCTCTCTCTCTCTCTCTCTCTCTCTGTCTCATTCTCTAGCCCCGCCCCTTCTGACACTGTCTCTCTCTCTCTCTCTCTGTCTCATTCTCTAGCCCCGCCCCTTCTGACACTGTCTCTCTCTCTCTCTCTCTGTCTCATTCTCTAGCCCCGCCCCTTCTGACACTGTCTCTCTCTCTCTCTCTCTCTCATTCTCTAGCCCCGCCCCTTCTGACACTGTCTCTCTCTCTCTCTCTCTCTCTGTCTCATTCTCTAGCCCCGCCCCTTCTGACACTGTCTCTCTCTCTCTCTCTCTCTCTCTCTGTCTCATTCTCTAGCCCCGCCCCTTCTGACACTGTCTCTCTCTCTCTCTCTCTCATTCTCTAGCCCCGCCCCTTCTGACACTGTCTCTCTCTCTCTCTCTCTGTCTCATTCTCTAGCCCCGCCCCTTCTGACACTGTCTCTCTCTCTCTCTCTCTGTCTCATTCCCTAGCCCCGCCCCTTCTGACACTACAATTTCCATTCAGGTGATTGATCAACGCTCCTTGTAATGAAGTTTCAGCAGGACAGACCACTGTGGTATGGCGGGTCCGTGGCTCAGAAAGAGGGCGGGCTCATTGTCGGTGGGTGTGTGGGGAGTTGGTGGAGTAATTGGGGGGGGTGACGCACCTGCCCGTGAGGGGGTGTGGTCTTGCTATTGAGACACAGCACATACAGAGGCCTATAAGAAGAAGCTGGCGTGAGAAAAAGAGGGGCCTAAAAAGGGAGAATGAAAGAAAAAGGTGAATCGGAGAAAAGGAGAAAAACGAAAGAATGGAAATGAAGGGAGAATAAAAGATGGAGAGAGAGGGGGAAGGCAGGAGGCGTAAGTGAGCGGGCGAAAGGCGGAGAAGGATCACGTGAATGGCGCCGAGTGACCTGGGAGTTGGAGTGGCAGAAACGCTCACTGGAGGGGGGTGTTCTGCGGGTGGTGCCATGGACCAGGGGGATGCAAGCCTGGTAGCAGGAGTCGGAGGTTTGGGGTTGGTGCCCTGCTGGAAGCCTGAGATGGCCACAGGGGCTCGAGCCTCGGAGCAGCATTGAAGGTGGGCTGAACTGTTGGACTGGCACCTCCTCGGCTGCAAGGAGCCATTTGGGTTAAGCTAAGGAGACGTCTGTTTTTAGGGCAGTGCACCAGGGCTCGTGCTGTTAAAGACCTCTTCCTGCACTGTGTTTTAACCTCGTTGTTAAGGGATTTTTCATGGATGGATTTTAACCGTCACCTTTGTGGATTATTATTTATTGAATGAAGGATGCACTGCACTTTTTGAACTCTTGGTTTGGACTCAGCACTTTACACCTTCCCCTTGCTTGGTGTGAGTGTCCTCAGGACTGGCGGCGCTGGTAGGTTAAAGAGGCTCCCGGTGGGACCCGGTGGCATGGGGCCGACCCGCACCGTCCAAACCCTACCATAGTCCATTAAACTGCCATGGCTCAAACCTTGAACATCCCAGGACATTGCCATGTCCATCAGCCTGGACTCTTCAGTGGCAGGGGTCTGGGCCGGTTGAGTTGCTCCATCGTTGATCTCAATTCTTAAGTTCTACCGTTCTAATATTTCATAAAACATTTTTCTCTAATCACACAACTCTTGTCCACTGTAGATCAAGAAGAATGAAGATGACATCACATCCATCAAGAACAGTGGTGGTGGAGTCCCAGCAAACGTCTCCACTCAGATCAACCAGCTCAACAGCCGGGTGCGTAATATCGAGTCGCACTTATGGGGGTCTCAGGACTCCGTTTTTTACAAATCAAATGACGTAGGACTGCAGTGGGCTGGCGCCCTGCCCGGGGTTTGTTTCCTGCCTTGTGCCCCGTGTTGGCTGGGATTGGCTCCTGCAGATCCCCGTGACCCTGTAGTTAGGATATAGCGGGTTGGATAATGGATGGATGGATGGCATAGGATGAATGGAGTTAAGCTCAGAATGAAGGTGGGCACACCACAGGTACGTCTTGTGTTTCTCAGAGTCCCTGACCGATATCTCAATATCAGGTTTTTGTCACCCACCTGACATGAAGCTTTTCTTCTACAATGTGACCTCCACCATAAGCCTCACCCCACACTCTCAGGGGGCTTCTGTCAGACGCGTCATCAGCTGACTGGCCCTCCATATTGGGCACTTGACTGTGGAGACCTCCTGAAACTGAAAGTCTTGAGGAGCCCCCCTGTGATGATCAAACCCAAACCTCTTATTGGTGGAAAAGGGTGACTGGCAGACGTCCCTAAATCAGATATTGAAGGAGATGTTTTTATTTTTCTGCAGCTCGGCCTTTTTATTTCTCTCATATAATGAAGACTTTGAACCATAATGAGCCGCCAGAGTCAGGTGGGCACCGTAAACAGACAGGAGCGCCATAAACGTCCTCATGACTGTGTTTAACTTTAACAAGGTGTGTGTGAGCCACGTGCTCGCCATCGCAGTGGCACAGAGTTGTGCTGGTGGCACTTTACAGCCACAGTGGTGACAATAAGAGCTGAGACTATGAAGTGCGACATTGAGAAAGAGGTAGAAGTCGAGAGAGAGGTCAAGTGGTGACCAACAAAACCTGACAGGGGACATGAGGACCCAGGCGTGAGTGACCTCATTTGTCCACTGTTGTGTTCTGAGAGAAGAACGAACTCGAGATCTGATGGTGTGGAGTGGAGGTCAGGGATGGAAATCAGTGATGTGAGAGAAATGAGCAGAGGAAAGACCAGAATTGAACTAAAATATCAGAACAATGGTGACGAGAGCGAGAGCGGGCTTACTCAGTCCATCAAGCCCCCCAGTCCCATCCGTTCATTTTCTGACGCTTTTTCTGGTCCAGGTGGCACATTTTAAGCTAAGATGCCCAGGCATCTCCTTTCCCTGTCACATCCTCAGGCTCCTCCAGAGGGATGCCAAGGTGTTCCCAGGACAGGATCCCTCCAGGTTGTCTGCAGTCTGCCCCAAGGTCTCCTCCTGGCTTAAAATGCCCAAAATGTCTCCCCAGGGAGGTGTTCAGGAGATACTCGAACCACCTCAACTGGCTCCTTTCAATGTGATGGGGGAGCAGACGCTCCTCTTTGAGACCCCCTCCAGAACGTCTGTGCTCCTCACGCTGTCTCCAGGGTTGGAGTCCAGACACCCTCTGAAGGAAGCCCACTCCTGCTGCCGGGATCCGTGATGCATTTCTGTCAGTCGCGGCCTGAAGATCGTGGCCATTGGGCGATGACCGAGATGTAGAACGACCGGTAAATCAAGCGCTTTGTTGGTCCCATCTCTCCAGATTGTCATCAATGGAACTTTTCGAGCCCCCGGAAGTTCTGCTTGGTCACGTTTTGCTCTTGGTTTTTTGATCTTTTTGAAGAACTCATTTTAAACATCTCCATAGTGGCACCTCTTTGTCTTTTATTTGTGCGTTGGGCTTCATGGGAGTGCCCCCCTGAGGCCATAATCTGCTTCCTTGCTGCCCATGTGTCATGAATCAGTTATGTGCATGTTATGTTGTTTTGTTCTTTTTATTGTCTTTCTTTCATATTTTGATGTTATTTCTTTGGATTTTTGCTTATCATTAATTTCTTTTCTACTGACTCCTTAAGTTTACTTCTTTTCCTTGTTCTTTGTGGGTGGATCCCCAGGAGGCGGGGTCACGCTGACATCACCACTCCTGAGCCCGTCTGTGGTATAGCGGGTCCACAGCTCAGATCAACAATGCCAGTTTTTAAATAAGAGGGGGCTTGGTCGTGTGGCCAGAACGGTTCCTGGGCGCTCGAGATTCGGGTGGTCCTCGCTTATAGTGCATAGGTGAGGAATCGTCCACCTCTGTGATTGAAGTCAGGAGTTGCTAATCGCCACACCTGAACCACATCCCCGTAATAAATAGGAGAAGCGCAGGGCGGAAAAAGAGAGAGAAGAGAGAACAGTAGAAGATGGCAGAGCGAGAGAGAGAGAGTAGAAATGAGGTAGTGCAACAGAATGGACGAGCCAGCCAGCTGAGTAAAAGGAAGGTCAGTGCGGTCGGGGGTCCCAGATAGAGTGAGCGAGTGATTGGCACAAAAGGGACAGATTATGCCCACTGACTATGTGGAGCAGTAGGTACGATCGAGGAGGAGTCCGCCCTAGGGATCTGAGGGACGACCACCTGTGTGAGAAGGAAGACGGGAGGACAACCGACCCCGAGCGGTCTAGCAGACGCCAGCAGAGACACGTAAGATGGGGTCGGTAGAGAGAGGACCGCGGCGGCTGAAGTCTCGTTGGCTGATTAAACCTAAGGACAGCTGAAGAGGCTGGGAAGGAGCTGCATCTGGCTGGTGTAACCCCAAAGATTGCTGCTGTTTTAGTCTCGTTTAAGCCTTTGTTTTAACCGTTTTGTTTGCTCTGAGGATGTTGATGGAGAAGTTTAGAGAAGGACAGAAGGAGTTGCATTGCGTCTTTGTGGACTTGGAGAAAGCATATGATAGGGTGACTGAGAGAAGCTGTGGTATTGTATGAGGAAGTCGGGAGTGGCAGAGAAGTACGTAACAGTGGTACAGGATATGAAGTGTGACTGTGGTGAGGTCTGAGGTAGGAGTGATGGAGGTGGGATTACATCAGAGGATCGGCTCTGAGCTCTTTGTTATTTGTAATGGTGATAGACAGGCTGACAGACGAGATTAGACAGGAGTCCCCGTGGACTGTGATGTCTGCTGATGACATTGTGATCTGTAGTGAGAGTAGGGAGAAGGTTGAGGTGACCCTAGAGAGGTGGAGATATGGGAGGAGAGGAATGAAGGTCAGCAGGAACAAGACAGAACAGATGTGTGTGAATGAGAGGGAGGTCAGTGGAGTGGTGAGGATGAAGGAGTAGAGTTGGCGAAGGTGGAGGAGTTTAAATACTTGGGATCAACAGTACAGAGTAATGGGGATTGTGGAAGAGAAGTGAAAAAGAGTGCAGGCAGGGTGGAATGGGTGGAGAAGAGTGTCAGGAGTGATTTGTGACAGACGGATATCAGCAAAAATGACAGGGAAGGTCTACAGGACGGTAGTAAGACCAGCTGTGTCATATGGGCTGGAGACGGGGGCACAGGAGACAGAGCTGGAGGTTGCAGAGTTAAAGATGCTAAGATTTGCATTGGGTGTGACGAGGATGGATAGGATTAGAAATGAGGACATTAGCGGGTCAGCTCAAGTTGGACGGTTGGGAGACAAAGTCAGAGAGGTGAGATTGTGTTGGTTTGGACATGTGTAGAGGAGAGATGAAGGGTATATTGGGAGAAGGGTACTAAGGGTAGAGTTGCCAGGCAAGAGGAGAAGAGGAAGAGAAGGTTTATGGATGTGGTGAGAGAGGACATGCAGGTGATGGGTGTGACAGAACAAGATGACGAGGACAGGAAGATATGGAAGAAGATGATCCACTGTGGCAACCCCTAATGGGAGCAGCCGAAAGAAGAAGAAGATTTATGGACATTTGAGTACTGCACTAATTTATGTTTTGATGTTGTTGTTTTTGATTTTTGTACTTTTTGCACCATCCTCTTGTTTCGTGATGTCCTCACTGACCAGCTCATCTGGTGACATTACCGACGGTGTTGGGTTCGAGAGCTCCCCAGAAGCCAGATGGGAGCCTGGAGCTGAACCCGCATTGTCAAACACTGCCCTTTGGCTATTTAAGTGGGCAGAGAAGGCTCAGGAGTGGGTGGTCATTCATCTCTTGGTGTTTTCTTGTTGGAGTTTCTGGATTTTTGATTCTAAGGATTCTGAGTTTGGATTTTTATTGTTTGCTGTGGATTGTCATTTAGGCTACACCTTTGTGCTTCCTTTTGAAGTTTTGAGCCTTTCTTTGTAGTTTTCTGTTTTTTGTTACTAAATCTTTTATTAATTTATTTACCTGTATGCCACCTGCACTTCAGAATGGGTCGTGCTAAGCAGGTTTGCTCCAGGCCAGTACTTAGATGGGAGACCAACTGGAAAAATTGTGGGTTGCTACTGGATGAGGTGGTGCAGAGGCCATCAGGGGGTGCTTACCCTATAGTCTGTGTGGTTCAGGGCAGTGACGGTGACACCGTAATGTTAAAATGGTGCCATCTTTCAAATGAGACTCAACACTGAGGTACTTAACCCTCTGTGGTCTTTCAAAGAGAGTTTCCTGATGTCCTGGTTAAACTGCCCACCCCTGCCTCATCCATCCTGACCCCCTAACCATCCTTCTTACTCCTTCACCACCTAACAGCTAATATATGATAATAAACTGGCACAAAAATGGCTGCCGTCGCCTTGTGCAGGTCGGTGCTGCACATCAGTGGTGGTTAAGGTGGCTCCTCGGTGCTTCTGTAAGGCAAGCCGTGTAGCTTGAAAAGCGCTCTGTAAATGGAATTCTTTATTTTTATTCGTATAAAGATTCTTCATTTGACCTTTTGGAATACAAGCCAAGGGTTTATGGTCATCCCTCCCCTTGAAGGGCTTTTCTTATATTTTTGGTGATATTTATACTTGCTGGGCCAGCTCCTCATTTTCAGGACGGCTCCTGGTGAAGCCAGCTGGTTTATTGGGGGCCTGGCTGAGTTCTGCTGGGTGGTCCAGTTAGGATTGTCACCTGTGCTGTGCTTTGTTTCAAGTGGGCCCCCCCCTCCCCGTTTTGTTTAATTTTTTCTTATGTTAATACTTTGGATCATTCATTTTCTGTGTATCTATGTATCCTTTACTGTGTGCCACGTGTTTTGTGGGTGGTCCCTCTAGAGGCGGGGTCACCTGCCCATCACTGTCAGGGGAGAGCCCTTTAAAAGCTGAGGGTAGCCCACAGTCCTTTGCGGTTCATTGAATGTTGACTGTTGTGCTGTTTGATTCTTCGTTTTCCTCATTTTTGGACCTCTGTCCTTCTGTCATTTTGTCCATTCTTGAGCTTTCTGTATTTGGACCTGTTTGCCTCTCGATGATCTTCTTGTTTCATGCAACTCCTTTTGCCTTTGTGCTCCTCTGAGCTTATTTTTGTGAAATTAATCTATTTATATCTAAAGACTCTGCTGTTGTCTGTTTTTGTAACTTCGCCGGAGTTTCCTCCCCTCTAGTGGGTGTTTTGAGGTGTAAACCCCGACACGTTCACGACACTCCGCCGCTGATTTGGGGAGCCTCGGAGGAAACTCCAACTCCATGTCACGGTGTCTCCATCTCGATGTTCTTTACTCGCTTCCTCATCAGCCATTGTGACTTCAGCCCTTGATGGTCAGTAATCTGTGAACCTTTGCATTTCTCCGTCCTTCTCTCTTCTTCATGTCCCTCTCCTCGAGTGTATTTCTTATTGTTGTCCTTCTAAAAGAGCAACTGGAACAGAAAAAGCGTTACGTGTGAAGAAGAGGCAGACCACCGTCCTAACTGCAGGCCCGTTTATGAGGTGGCAGCGGTGGTGACGGTCACCATGGACACCTGACTCTGTACAACACGGACTCAGTTGAAGGGGACGTCGAGACATCGGTTGGGGGGACGTGAGACAGTAATGGTGGTGAAGCCCTGTGTCAGTAGCGCCATGGAGGGCGTCTCTGCTCCGCCCCTCCTGTCACGTTTCTTGTTTTAATCGTTTTCTGTTACACTAAATCTTCTTTTTCTGTTTCAGGTGACGTCTCTGGAGAGCAAAGTCCAGAATCTGGAGCAGGTGAGGACGTTCGACCGCTCACTGCTTTAACGGTTTATCATTAAGATATGAAGGGTGGGCTGCTTTTTACCCAAATTCTACACAAATCTGATCTAAAATTTTGGTGCCCCCCCAAGGCTGGCCAGTCCAGCGATGCTTTGCTCAGGTCTAAGGTGACACGCCAGTGTTCTGCTCCTCTGAAGTGCGCCGTTACAAATGTTTGATTCTGCTTTGTCCCCTCACTTCTGGAGTCATGCATGTGTCTCTGTTGGGGGTCTTCATTGATTTCTCTCATTTAGTTTAAGCTTCAGCGTCAGATATTTCCCGTCCCATCACCGTGCCGTGTTATTTTTTTATGGATACGGCCATTTTGGTCACCGTCTGTTTGCTGTCCCCAGGCACCGGTGGCCTGAAGAGCACAGCGTTGACCGTAATGCACTCGTGTTAGTGACGTTGCGTATTCAAATCCAAAGTCCTCTGCCTGTGACGTTTCAACTTCTTTAAATAAGAACATCATAAGCTGGACAGACGAGAGAAGACCCCCCCCCCCACACACACACCCCCACCGTCACTCCACTGGTCTCTCTTTGCTCAGCTGTCCCAACATCTCATCCTCACATCCTCACACCTGAGGTTCCCACTTCAAGTCCTTGACTTACCAGTTTGCTCCTGATTCCCACAATCCTTTGTGTAAAGAAGCTCTTCCTGTCTTCAGGCCGAAGTTCTCTTCTCCTTAATTTCTAATGATGAGTCCTCAGCTACATTGAAGGGGACCTTCTGGATCTCCATTATCAATGACTTTGGGGTCCCCACTCAGTCTCGAGACTAAACAGATTTCATTTTTGGGTCATGTCCTTAAGTCCCATGATGCACCTTGCTGCTCTCCCCTGCACAGCTTCAAGTGCCGCTCTGTTTTTCTTCTAATGGTTGACGACGGCACATGCAATGGAAGGTGGCAGCCAAACAGAGGAGAACATGAAGGGTCAGCAAGTGAAACATTAGAAACATTTCCAAGTCAATCTTATGATTCCTGAAATTGAAGAGTCAGGCCTGCACTTATTTTAGGTCTGGGCCTACCACAAGGCAGCCTTACCCCAACTCAGAGGTGCAGGCCTCTGGCCACACTGGCCTCAGGAACGGGGATAAGGCTTTTAAAATTGGAAATAAAGTATCAGAAGGAGTGAGGAGAAAAGCGTAAAAATGAAAAGTGTCAGGGCAGAGAACAAAGATACTTAATATTTAAAGAATTTATTAAACAAATAATAAAAAAGTCAGAAAATGTCAGGCAGCTTTTATCTAAAAGGGTCATCATCTGCACAGGGGGATACCCCGGACTCTTCATTGGTTACATGGGGGGTCACACTGCCCTTCAGGGATAAATGTGTTTTTTTTATCCATTATTCATTTACTGATCTTTTTATTGTGAATGGGTTTGTATTCTTAAACTTCTCTTAGACACTCACAACAACAACAACAACATTTATTTCTGTTGCACATTTTCATACAAATAATGGAGCTTAAAGTGCTATACATGATGAAGAAAAGAAAAATAAAAGACAAAGTAAGAATTAAATTAAGACAACCCTAATTAACATAGAATAAGAGTAAAGTCTGATGGCCAAGGGGGACAGAAAAACAAAAAAACTCCAGACGGCTGGAGATAAAAAATAAAATCTGCAGGGGGTCTGAGGCCAGGAGACCACCCAGCACCTCACATTACCTGTGAGCCACGGGGGGCCGCTTTGTGTTAAAACTCAGAGCACAAGTAGCACAGAGATGAGGGGTCAAGCAGCAGAGCTGGCGACATAACCACACAGGTAGGCATCAGCCATCAGGGTGGGCATCAATCACAGAGCGAGCCTGCTGTGAAAATAAATCACATCAGTGGAATGGAGACCCCAGAATCACAAGCAATGGACCATCAGGGCCGTCTTTGGAGCAAAGCCCACTCTTAGTTACTCAGTGTGAGCAGACCACTCAGGTTAATGGATATGAACGGCCATTGGTTAAAAATTAGCAACGAGGCGCTTTATAAAGGTTAACTGACACTGCTGGGCAAAAGGTGAAAGAAGACAAAGTAGAATGGGGCAAGGGGGCTTACAGAAAGGAGATAGATAGATAGATAGATAGATAGATAGATAGATAGATAGATAGATAGATAGATAGATAGATAGATAGATAGATAGATAGATAGATAGATAGATAGATAGATAGATAGATGTGAAAGGCACTATATTAGATAGATAGATATGAAAGGCACTATATAATAGATAGATAGATAGATAGCACTATATAATAGATAGATAGATGTGAAAGGCACTATATTAGATAGATAGATATGAAAGGCACTATATAATAGATAGCTAGATAGATAGATAGATAGATAGATAGATAGATAGATAGATAGATAGATAGATAGATAGATGTGAAAGGCACTATATTAGATAGATAGATAGACGTGAAAGGCACTATATTAGACAGATAGATAGACGTGAAAGGCACTATATTAGATAGATAGATAGATAGATAGATGTGAAAGGCACTATATTAGATAGATAGATAGACGTGAAAGGCACTATATTAGACAGATAGATAGACGTGAAAGGCACTATATTAGATAGATAGATGTGAAAGGCACTATATTAGATAGATAGATATGAAAGGCACTATATAATAGATAGATAGATAGATAGATGTGAAAGGCACTATATTAGATAGATAGATAGACGTGAAAGGCACTATAGATAGATAGATAGATAGATAGATAGATAGATGTGAAAGGCACTATATTAGATAGATAGATAGATAGATAGATAGATGTGAAAGGCACTATATTAGATAGATAGATAGATAGATAGATGTGAAAGGCACTATATTAGATAGATAGATAGATAGATAGATCTGAAAGGCACTATATGACAGACACATTTAAAATCTTTCAGTACACACATATGCTAAATAAATATGAAAGTTATGGTTCAGTGTCTTAGGTAGACAAGAAGGGCACCGTATGACAGACAGACAGACAGACAGTTCAGTATATAGCAGGTAGTCAGAGGCGCTATATGCCAGTAAGACTGATGGCCGGTGGTATATCATATGTAGATGTGAAATGCACCACATAGTAAATGGATATGAAAGGCGCTATATCACAGCCTGTGACTCGTCACCTCTTCCTCCCTTTTCTCACTGGTAGCCCCCGCTGTGTGATTTTGTGTTTTTGGTGGTCCAGTTTTGCTGAAGTCATGCTTGTGCTCACGCGTCATCTTCTCTCTTTTTTCAGGTGGTCCAGCAGCGGTCCTGCACCAGTAATCCCTGTCAGCATTCTGGGACCTGTTTGAATCTGCTGGGTGCTTTTCACTGCATTTGTCCAGGTAACTGGAAGGTGAGGACACGTCCATTGCAGTGTTTTTTTATTCTCAATGGTTGTTTGACATTCTAGTTTGTGACTTCAGAGTGACAGTGCTGACTAAGTGGTGACATTTACTGTTGTCCCCTTTGTCTCTTCACTGTCAACTGATGGAGATGTGATGGACTAAATCATTAAAATGCCCGTCACTGACCTGGCGTCCTCAAGCCGATGCTCAGCATGTTTGCACTCTTATTACCCGTCAGAGTGACCAGGTGCATTGTGGGTAATTCCATATTTGATGTCTTGTCATGTGTAAATCCCAAATGACACCTTTGTGCTGCACTGCCTTAGCTGTGACATCTTCATTACAGAAAAGCAACTGAGAAAGTAGAAAGCCACCTCATGCATTTGTGCACTGCCAGGTGACGGTGGCACTTGGTGGTGGAGGTCGATGTGGTCGACTTTTCAGGATTCTGCTCTCCTTCTCCACGGTTGGTCGGCTCTCGTTCTCTGAGCCACACCGACTGTCCTGAGTAAAGAGAATGTGACAGTCCAGCAGACGCATGAGAGGTGAAGTGCGGTGACCACAAATGACAGTCCTCAGTTTGGACTTCACTCCAGGAAGGGCCATCAATCAGCCTTAGTGCCCTCTGCTGTGGCTGCTGGGCTTTTCGTTTGTTTGGTGCCCACGTCGGTCCTGTTGGGATGTGTGAGTTGTTGAAATATTAGAAATATTCATCCAAGAAAAGCCCTCGGGTTAAAGACGACTGAGGATGACAAATCTGAAATGCCATTCAGCACATGAGCCCAAGAACGAGCAGAGTGCCCCCTTCTGACCTGAGGCAGGGGTTTGTCCTTTAGTGTCATTTTATCTTCAAAGTCAACACCCCATGCCAGACTCTGAGGGGGTCCTATAGGATTGATGTCCATTATGTTAACCCCGCTGGTCAACGGTGAGAGTTGTGATGTCCTTGCTGCTTTCAGCATATCGTCCTGCACCAGCTGTTTATTGTCCCCTGGTGTCCATTTGGTGTCTCTTCATGGACCTTCATGGACCTCCTCTGATGTCCTGTGTCCTTTTCCAGGGTCTCACCTGCTCGGAGGATGTCAATGAATGTCAGGCGTACGCCGGGACCCCAATGGCCTGTCAGAATGGAGGGAACTGCAGGAACACGGACGGGAGCTACAGGTAATGGGGGCTCTGCTTTGGCATAGGATGGGCGGGGGCATATGAAAGGCGCTATATAATAGACAGAGGACAACCTAAATAATATATAGACCTGAAATGCACTGCGTAATAGATAGATGGGGGAATATGAATGTGACCCTGTGGGGGGAGACAGAAGTGTTATCCCACCTTCTGAATGCTCAGGTGCTCGGCCAAACCGGGCGACATCATCATCATCTGCAAAAACAAAAGGGGCAAAGAAAGGGAAAGTACGAAAAATTAAATACAAAATCCGAGGCCCTTAGAAGTCTTTTACCCTACGCGGTACATGGAAGGCTAGTTGGCCTCACTCTTCTTCCTAGTCTTCGTCTTCTTCTTTATGGCTCTTCATCTTTTTTTCTTCTTCTCCTCCTCCTCCTCCCTCTGTGTGTATTTATTGTCCTTCATTATCCTTCTCCAAACAGCTCAGTCCACCGCATTCTCCTCCATCAGGCACTTCTTCTTCTCCTTCTCCTTCTCCTCCTCCTCCTCCTCCTCTGTGTGGATTTATTGTCCTGCATTATCCTTCTCCAAACACCTCAGTCCACCGCATTCTCCTCCGTCAGGCCATTTTCCTTCAGAACCTCCACTTTGTCCTCCTGGACTTCCATTCCCATCAGTCTTTTGCCCACATCTCCACTGTGTCTCCTCATCACACGTCCATACCACTTCAGCTTACATTCCTGCACTTTCTTAGATGTCTCTGCAACTTCTGTTGGACCTCTGACTCTTGTCCTTTCCTGTAACTCCACACGTCCATCTCCACGTTCTCATTTCTGCCAACTTCTCCTGCTGTGCTCCCCTCACTGCCCGTGTCTCAGCTCTATACATCATTGCTGGTCCTACCACAGTCTTATAAACCTGACCTTTCACCTACTCCTGAAATCAGGGGTGTCCAACTCTGTTCCTGGTGGGCCGCAGTGGCTGCAGGTTTTCATTCTGACCATCTTCTTCATTAGTGAGCTATTTTTGCTGCTGTTCTGCCTTTGTTTTAATTGACGTGACTCACACCCCTTAAAGCAGCCACACAATAATGAGCCCCCACATGACCAGCTCACCTGAAAATAAAGAAAGGTGAGGGTCTCGGTCACGTTGGTCTGTTCAGGTCACCAAAAGATCTTGATGGTGGTCTTCAAAAAAAACAGGTAATCAACAGAAGGAGAGCAGCAACAAGTCCTGATATTCAATGATGGCTTTAATTAACAGCAAGAATCGGCTTCTGATTAAGAAACTGGCCGGAGTTTGACGTTCCAGTTTAGCTGGTGGTCATCTGTCGGCTCATTTCATGTCTCATTTCTGTTTAATGAAGAAACAAATCAATTGAGAGGAGTGAATCCTTCAAAACAGGGCTATGAAAATGAAGGGAAAAGGAGTTCATTAGCAGTGAAAAGAGTTAGAAGGAGAAGCTGCAGTGACTACGGCCCACCCGGACCGGCGCTGGACACCCCTGCCTTAAATCTTCCATCACACAGCACTCTATGGGTTGTCTCGGCTTCTAAATCTCCATCTTGGGCTACCGCTGATGCTCGATGTTTAAACGTCTCCACTCTCTTCAGTGGCCTCTCCCTGTACCTTAACGTCTCAATCCTTATCACCATTTGACCTCCCGTCGTCGTCTTCTTCTTCTTCCTCCTCTTCTTCATATTCACCCCTCTATCTTCCAAAGCTCTTCTCCGCTCTTCCTCTCCACTTCCTTCTGTCTGGTGCTCCACAGCACGGTGTCATCAGCCCCAGGGTCTTCATCAACCGTGCAGGTGGCTTTGGCTCCTTCAGAAGTCTAAGACTCATATTATTGATACAGCGCAGTGTAATCAGCAGACTTGAGCAACACGGACCACCCTGCCCCTCAGCGTGACGCACAGCGCAGAACGCAATGGGCAAAGAGTGGGCGCCGTGTAGGAAACAAAGCAAGCATTTGACTTCAGTGTGCATCTGACGTTGAACCGCTGTGTGTGTGTGTGTGTGTGTGAGGAGGTGACCCAGCATTGTGAGTCTGTATCAGCGGCGCCGGCTCCTGTTATCAATCAATGCATAAATAAATCAGTTTCTAATAATAACAATACATTTTTATGTCTATAGTGCCTTTCCGTTTACCATGCGTACTCGGAACAGAGCATTTCAGGGCACATGGACAGCTCTGTCACCACTGCTGCCACTCGGCCCACTTTGGTGCCAACCTTTGTTTTTCTTTCCGGGTTCAACTGAGAAGGTAAAACTCACGTTGCCCCCCCCCCCCCCCCCAGTGTCAAAATGACTCGACAGAAATCTGGAATACGCAGCCTGAAGCTACCAAAATGAAGCCAATGTCACAACTGCCACCCACGATGGCTGCTGCCAGCAAATAAGCAAACAGGAAACACGAGAACCTGAGGGTCCCACCTGAATAGACCCTCTGATAAAATGTCTGACTTTTCTGTCGCAGGGCAAGCGGACGTCGCGCTTTCTTTACTCGAAGCCTTTGCTGCTTCAAACTGGGTGTATTTTAGAAAATCGCATTCTTAAAATCGCTCGTTTGCACGAATTAGAAAAGCAAGTCGATATTTCACTAAGCGTTAAGACGTCAGACGGAGAATTACAAAGACTTATTATGCCTACAGATATTTTTGATTATTTCGTATGAGCCTGAAAACACCGATAGCTCATAAGCCAAAGGTCAGATGGGCTGGAGAGCCAAATAAGAGAAGGGGATGTGAACTCATTGGTTGGGGGACAGAATAAGCCCCCCTTATGAAAGATGGACAGAGAATTATTATTAAGAATTATTGGTGGAGTTAATTACAGAAGAGGCAGGACTGGAACAGTGGAGTGCTAGAAGTCAGATGGCAGAAATGATCAGAATGGTAATAAAAGTGAAAGGTGCCCATTTCTGGGGGCTCACTGTGCCAATCCGAGTTGAGTCTCTGTGTGCCTTCTCCTGGGATGCCTGCTTCAATGGTATTCGGTGAGTGTAAAGGCTTTCGTGTTCACGCTGGACGCCCGCGACCCTTCACTGCCATTTTAACCCTTAAACCACCACAACCGGCTAGAATCGGATTGCAGTGAAATTTTCCAGCACGCCGGAGCTGATCAGTCCGTGCCATCCACTTATTGAGCAGGCAGCTTGTGACCACTGGTGCCCCCTGCAGCATACCTGTCCCTGGGCGTTGGTCAGCATTGGCCTCTGTCTGCCTGTGTGCTGCCAGTTCAAGTGCAGTTGGCACAGTCGGTGATTCCTCAACGTCATCAATGGCGCCACTCGCACCTTCTACATATCATAATAACGATTATTGCAGTCATTTTTTTTACAGTTGTTCAGTTCAGCTGCGGTGGGTTGGCACCCTGCCCGGGATTGGTTCCTGCCTTGTGCCCTGTGTTGGCTGGGATTGGCTCCAGCAGACCCCCGTGACCCTGTGTTCAGATTCAGCGGGTTGGAAAATGGATGGATGGATGGATGTTCAGTTCAGATGGTCAGGGTTGCAGTAATTGTGATGTTCTTTGCATTGTGTTCCATTAAAACTTCACCTTTTCTTGGTTAATTGTGACGTTTCCTTAAAAAGTGCAGTGGCGTCCAGGGGATCCATTAACCCCCCCCCCCCCCACCCAAAGTATGTGGCAGTTTAAGGGTTAAAATGAAAGCACTGCAGCTCTGTGCGGTGGTCTGGTGGCCCACCCAGGAGTTGTTCCTGCCTTGCACCCTCTGCTGGCTGGGATGGCTTCCCTGCGACCCTACTCCGCATAAGGTGGGCTTGGAAGATGGGTGGATAGGTGGGTAAGGTGGGCTGCTGCTGACGTCTGTCCTTGTTAACTGATTAAATAAGTGGACGGTGTCACTGAAAGCTGGGTCCTTACCCAGCCGGGACGCCTGGAAGGACCGGGAGGTGGCATTTATGTCCTCCGGGACACAAGGGGGTAACCGTCCTGGATCAGGAGAGGACCACGGGAGAGGAGCAAGGAGGTTCCAACCCGTTGGGACCCGTGGCCACCGCCAGGGGGCGCCTCAAGCCTCATGGAACCCGGGAAACATTTACTTCTGCCACACCCGGGAAGATGGAGGAAGATCCTTCCAGGGACACTCAGAGTGCTTCTGGGTGCAAGGGCAGCACTTCCGCCACACCAGGAAGTGCCACCAGGAAGACGTCATCAGGCACCTGGAGCACATCTTGGTGAACATAAAAGGGGTCACCACCCTACAATCAGGGAGCTGGAGTCAGGAGTGGGAGCAGGACGAAGCTCCCGTGAGGAGAGGAAAGGTGGCCACGGACATTTAAGGAGAGGCCCGGATTAAGGGTGATTAGTGCTGGGAGCACAGTGTGCTGTGTGCGGGACAGTGTTATTTGGAGAAAACTAAACGTGTGCCTTTATAAAGATGTGGTCTCTGTCTGGAGGTGCCCGGGCAAGTCTCGCAGCATGATGAACATAAATGAACTTCACTTGATGGCGGCACGTGTCACGGCCTTCGCTTGTTGCACCTGGACAAGACAAAAAAAAAAAAAGAAAAACTTTATCGATGGCATCGTATTTACATGACAGGGACCTGCGTCAGGTGACAGCCGCCAGCTACAGGGAGCTCCGCGAACACAACCTGTGAGCTCTGCCAGGGGTGAACGCGTCTCTTTATGTGGCAAATTATGAAGAAATAGCATTGGGTTCAAATAAAATGTGTCCCCCTTCATAGTGAATGCTGCCCAAAGGTGCTTTACAACCGTCAGGAACATGTTTGGGGCTCACTCAGTGCTGGGGGGGTTTAAGAGTACACTAGTGAACCAGCAGTAAGGAGGGCGCCGCACTGTCAGAGACCCTCTGGTGTGCCAGCAGGCCCGAGCCCGTCACATAGTCGAGATGCTCCTTTGGTGTTTGACGTTAAGGTGCTGCTGCTTTTCTCGCCCTCCACGTGCAAACTCACCTTTCCATCCTGTAGTAACATCTCCTTGTTCTCCACAGCTGCGAGTGTACCCCCGAGTGGTACGGACCCCACTGCACTTCCCGCTATGACGACTGCCAGGGCGGCTCTCAGGCCCTCTGTGATCACGGCCTCTGCTTTGACTCCGACCGACTGCAGCCTGGGCAGGTAAAACGCTGTGATTGACAGATGTGCCACCTTGACCTCAAATGTCAGGCACATGACCTGTCGGGCATCAGTGCCACGTCACTCTTCAAATCACTTCAGATTTTAGTGGCTGATGGCTCCTCGATGGTGATCTGCCACGGTTACGTTCCCTTAACTTGATTTTGAAACTCTTTTACTGTTGCCCCTCTTTATTTCTCTTCAAGTTTTTGACACCAATGGGTGGTGACCATGACATTTAGAGAACCAGGCTGGATTGGTGCCCTGCCATGTGCCCAATGACTGCTACGATCAGCTTCCACTGCGCCCTTAAGGGTTTGGCAAAGGGCATCATTTTCATCCTTAGGGTTTACAGAAGGCATCAGGTGAGCCCAATTATGAAGACCACCAGTGCCTATTATGGGTACCTGACACCTGAATAGTAGGCCATAGCTCAAGAGTGCAGTAACATCATAGGCCACCAGAGGGCGCCGTGTCTTTGTGGGGTGGGTAGCCCAGGGTGGGTGACTTATGGCCCACTTGCTGCCAGTGCGTTTCAAGTGGTGGTGGGGTGGGCAGTTGGGTTGGGCGTTTAGTAGATAGATAGATAGATAGATAGATAGATAGATAGATAGATAGATAGATAGATAGATAGATAGATAGATAGATAGATAGATAGATAGATAGATAGATAGATAGATAGATACTTTATTAATCCCAATGGGAAATTCACATTCTTCAGCAGCAGCATACTGACTAACAGAGAGGGTTAGAAACAGCATGAGATGGGGTTGGCGCAGGACTGCTCCCTTTGTTCATCCCTCCTTTAAGGAGCATCTGCTTAAATGAATGCATTTCATAAGAGACTGGGACAGCCTGCAGGGGGCGCCCTTTGGTGTCCATTTCAACCATCCATCCATTTTCCAACCCGCTGAATCCGAACACAGGGTCATGGGGGGTCTGCTGGAGCCAATCCCAGCCAACACAGGGCACATGGCAGGAACCAATCCCGGGCAGGGTGCCAACCCACCGCAGGACACACACAAACACACCCACACATTTCATTTCATTGTAAATTGTTAATTGCAGGCTTTAATAGAATGGAGGGGACACAAGGGGGGAGTTTAGGCTTCATGTACTTTTTCCAGAATTGTTTTTATTTATGAATTACTTCCATCTGAACAGAAGCTGCCTATTATTGATTGATTGATTGATTGATTGATTGATTGATTGATTTGAATCCCCTCCACATCCATTTTGTTTTTTCCTTTTTCTCCAGCCCAGCTACAAGTGCATTTGTGACAGTGGGTGGACGTCACCAGCGGGGACCCCCGCCTGCACGGCCGACATCGATGAATGTAACCTTCCCAACCCCCCTTGCTCGGCCAACCCCCCGGTGCAGTGCTTCAACACCATCGGCTCCTTCTTTTGTGGCTCCTGTCCTGCAGGTAAGTGGTGGGAAACTGGGAATGGAAATGAGACCACCAAGAGCTGTACATAGTCATGTGGAACAAACTACTGAGACCTGCAGAAGGAGCTGCACGAGATACGGGGGGCCTAAACAAACGAGCCTGATGGACTCTGGGGGGGTCTCCTCTCGTTTGTCAGATTCCTTATGTTCTGATGGAGTGACGGCACCTCACTTGGGATTGATGAGGGAGGCTGCAGCTGTGAAGTTTGCACAAGTACCTCACAGGTTGGCCAAGGTGTTCGAGTTTCTGAAGCCCACCTTATGATACCTCATTATGGGCAGACATGAAGGGGCCGGCCAGACGTAGACACAGCTGCACACTAAAAGGCTTGGGGAAGAGGGCATGGATCCTTCTTCTCTCTCTGACTTTGAGGACACGGTGGACATGGTGACCGACAGCTTATTCCATTTGTCTCCTGAGCCACTTTGCTTTTCTGCCATTCTGATGTGTTATGGTGGTCACTGAAGTGTCACCGTGTAGTAGTAACACACACCTGCCAGCCGTCACTTGTTGTCAAGATCCCAGCTTGTGTGTGACGCAGGTCACCTGTCTGCCACCATCATTGTCATTTATGGAGAGGCACTTGAGCAGACACACACACACCGTGTATAAATCTGACATGTCCAGGTCTGCTCCTTTTGGTGATTGCGAGTGACGATCAGACCCCCGGCGCCAACCTCGTCATGCAGGAGCCGTCAATGAGCCTCACTCTTTGTTTGGGGGGGCTCTCCCTGCCTCATTGTGGTGCTTCACAGCAGGACCCCCCCCCCCCCCAATCCAGTATCAGCAGCCCCACCACATTCGGAGGTCTCTTTTTGTTTTACAGGTTGGCAAGGAAATGGTTACTCGTGCCAGGACATCAATGAATGTGAGAGCAACAATGGCGGCTGTTCGGTTTCTCCCATGGTCCAGTGTCTGAACACGATGGGGTCTTTCCATTGCGGGCCGTGCCCACCAGGTAGGCTGCCGTACTTGACGTGTTTTTTCGCCGGGCACACTTTAGGACCCCTACATTTTGGGAGCCTCGTGAATGTTTGTGTCCTGATTCAGCAGGGGAACGGGAGAACTGAATTTGAGGGTAAGCAAAGAAGCACAAAAGGCCAAAACAAAAGAAAATAAAAATAAACCGTGGCGACCGTAACTGAGACGAGAGGCAAAATCAAAGTAAAAAAATAAAAAGGCAAAAAGTCGCAAGCAGAAAGGAGAGCACAGAACATCCACAAGGACGTAAGGAATTCTATCTGCAGATCGGATGAGGTGCCGAGTTGAAGGCGGACCTTTGTTGAGCAAGTTGAGGTCACGACCCCAGAGACCACGCCCCTAGAGACGAGGGGCGTGACCCAGACAACGGTACACAAATGGCTTCTCTTAACGAAACAGGCCTCGAAGCCTCGATCACGACACTCTGCAGGTTGGGTTCTTCTTGTTAGTTTTAGTTTTCTTATTGTTCCTCGTTTTCCCCTGCAGTTCAGTGATGTCATTGTCATCGTGGTGCCATTCCATGGCTGCTTTAGTTCAAGGTGGGGGGGACATGACTCCGGTCTCAGTTTTCACGACGGCGGCGGCGGCCATGTTGTTTTTAGCCCCAGCTCCAGGTGCTGCTCCCATGATTCACCACTAGGCTCATCACACTCCTTCACGTCCTTCAAGATGGTGGTCTGCTCTCTTTGTCAGCCAAGCGTTGGATTTTCAAAAATAAGTCATGTGATTTTTTTTTTATTTTTGGCGTATTTTAGGGACAGGATTGATCGTTGTTAGGACTTCCATTTTGATTTTCTTTGCGGCCGAGAAAAAGACCTGATGGACCAGGAGAGGGAAAAGGCAACGAGAAGGCCAAAAACTGGGCCAATAAAACAAGAGCAGATGTTAGTCTGAGAGACGCCAACGTGGGAGAAGAAAAGGCCAAGACAAAGAAATCGTAAACCCAAAGTCGGGCCAGAAGACACCCGCAGCGCTTTGAGTAAGCCAAGCAGAGGGAGAGACAGTCCAGGAGATGAAGGGGCGCTCACGAAACCAACTGGGGGTCGAAACCAGGAGGTCACCTGTCACGAATCGCAGAACCAAAGTCAGCGTCCAAAGCTTCTCTACCAGAATCGAGAAGGAGACCCGCAGAAGTGAAAGATGAAACGCCTCTCATTTAGGAGATGATGATAATCTGTACGTCAGATGGCATCGGGACGTTCAAGAAAGGCGTATCAGGAGTGGGCACTGGCCTAGGAGTGCCACGCTCAAGCGGGCACCAAGAAGTCGTTTCATAGACGATCACAAGGACGCCGAATTGCCAGGGGGATACTCATCGATTTCTGTTACAGTTACAGCTATTCTGGATGTCTCTCTTTGGCCGCATTGAGCCGATGTCTGCTTTGGGGCACATTGTTCCCTCACGCCAGGCCCAGATGTGACACAACGATTCAGCCATCTGTGAGGGGACAAAGAAAACATTACAACGTGGAATTGGGGAATCCAATACGGGCATTTTAACAACCAGTCAGTCAGTCAGTCATCGTCTAACCCGCTATATCCTAACTACAGGGTCATGGGGGTCTGCTGGAGCCAATCACAGCCAACACAGGGCGCAGGGCAGGAAACAAATACCCGGGCAGGGCGCCAACCCACCGCAGGACAACCAAACACTGTCGTCTAGTTGGAGCAAGTTGGAAATGAATGATGTCATGCAGGGTTTGAAAAAAATGTTGCGTTATTGTTCAATCCCACCGGGGCTGAGTTTAAAGCGTCAAGCACGAAATATGAGTGAACTCGTGGTAGGCGATCTGTAGAGGGACGTCACCGATGAGCTGGCCATCTCACCAAATACGAGCAAATTCATGGGTAACACGCGTACAGTACATAGGGGGCATCAGAAAGAAGAAGACAAAAGCATTAGGGCCCGGCAGAGCGCAGCCTCTCCGATCACTGAGTGTTTCTTATCAGCCCTGCTGTTCGTTTAACTTTCACAAAAACAACTGAGACGCGTAGAAACACAACCTTCTGAACGAGGAGTAGCGTCCCACCACAACAAAGGAGAACTGGTGCAGCTTGTTCAACTTGACTCGCTGGTATGGAATGTTATTTGGCTTTAATAAAATTAATAAAATGTTACAAAAAGTTATAGTAATAATGTGACACAGGACTCGAGTTTTAAACAAAGTGAAACTCCGCAGACATTGACGGTGGTGGTGATGGTGGTGGTGGTGGCTACACTCGGGCCTCTGCTGCTCACAGGTGGTCTTGGTCCGTGTAAACGAGTCGATTGTAAAGAATTCCCAGGATATTCAGTGTGGTGACACTGCAGGATCTACGTGGTCACCATGATACTGCGTGATGTGCCTGGACCCCAAATATATCACTGGACCGGATAACAAGAGAGGGCTGAGTCCTGCCAGGCATCTCTTATCACACCAAAGCAACGGGTCCACTGTTTAGAAGGGCAGACATTTAGTTTATTAACAAAATAAACCAACAAGATGTCCCCCCAGATGGGAATTTGATACGTGTGACTGGAGTTACGTGTCGGACCTCATGGCTGTCTAAGAAAATCTCAATAAAATTCGCTTTGTCTCTCACCAGTGACCAAACTGGGCAACACAAAGTCCCACCAGGTGACCGAAAGAAAGGCTTGTGTGCCTGACTGTCATTGCATTTCTTCTACAGGCTATGAAGGGAACGGCAAAGTGTGCACCCAGACGAGCATCTGCTCCGTCAACAACGGCGGCTGCCACCCGCTGGCATCGTGTGCACCCAACCCAGGTATGGCACTTGAGCTTAGGGGCCGCTGTCTCCACCGGGCAGAAGATAAATTAAGAAACAGGGACACTGAACAGCTGAATGAAGGAACTAAACTATCTATCTATCTATCTATCTATCTATCTATCTATCTATCTATCTATCTATCTATCTATCTATCTATCTATCTATCTATCTATCTATCTATCTATCTATCTATCTATCTATCTATCTATCTATCTATTATATAGTGCCTTTCACTCTATCTATCTATCTATCTATCTATCTATCTATCTATCTATCTATCTATCTATCTATCTATCTATCTATCTATCTATCTATCTATTATATAGTGCCTTTTATACCTATCTGGCTGTATATGTATTATATAGATCTTATCTATCTTTGAAATTCTGCCTTTCACATATCTGTCCATCTCTCTGTTTATCTATTATATGTCTTCCTTTGTATCTTTCCACTGTAAACCACATTTCATATTTGTATAATATAAAGTTATTTTTTGTGAGTTATAGAGTTCTCTTTTGATTTGTTTGTCTCTTATGTAGTTCCTTTCACATGTATGTTTCTATTTTATAGTGCCTTTCATATCTATCTACATATATATTTATTATATGGCAGTTTTCATATATACATATATATATATATATATATTTTATATATATATTTATATATATATTTATGTATATATATATATACATATATATATATATATATATATATATATATATATATATATGTGCTGCACATTTTGTACCTACCTAATATATTGTACCTTTTATGTCTGTATAGTGCCTTACATCTGTTTCTTGTCTAGAACCTTTAATTTCTCTGTATATGTACGTATCTATTAACGAGTGGTTTTAATGCCAATCTATCTACTTTAAACTGCCTTTGTATCTAATAATATACCTGTCATTTATTACATAGATAGATAGATGGATGTGAAAGGCACTATATAACTTTTCCCAGTATTTGATATTCCTGGTGTTGTCTTCAGATTATTGTTTTTATTGTTGGTGTCACACTGCTGTCCCTTGTCTGTGGCAGAACTTGTAAGAATGTCACTGTGCAAACTGGAAAGCCGCAGTGTCTCACGTCTGTGAATCTAAACATCTCCTCATCTTCTCACCAACAGAGAGCAGCCTGCCCACCTGTGTGTGCCCACCGGGGTACGCTGGTAATGGATACGGACCCTATGGCTGCACGGCTGTCAGCGACATTTGCCAGCATCATAACCCCTGTGTGCACGGCCAGTGCATTGTGAGTATCAACGTGAAAGTCGTCGGTGAATCTGTGGGGCTTGGCTTTGGAGAGGAGAGCTGTACAGTAAACCCCTGGCCCAGTGAAGGCTGTAACTGTGTTTCTCATAATCTTCTTCTTTCGGCTGCTCCCGCATCATAATAATAATAATAATCCATCCATCCATTATCCAACCCGCTATATCTCAACTACAGGGTCACGGGGGTCTGCCGGAGCCAATCCCAGCCAACACAGGGCACAAGGCAGGAACCAATCCCGGGCAGGGTGCCAACCCACCACAGAATAATAATAATAATAATAATAATAATAATAATAATAAAGTTTATTGGGTAAAGAATTCAAAACTAAAACAAGAAGTGAATTCAAGAAATGGTCAAGGAGTTCACAGAATGAGAGGGGGAACCAAAAACATACAAACAAAAAAATCCAAATCTGAAAAGATAAAAGGTAGAAACCAACAGCAGAGAAAAATATCCCAAATGTCCAATCACCAAAATAATCTTTTATATTTCAGTTTTTGGATATTTTGTATTATGTTTTTTTATAATAAAGGCCACCTAGAGTAGAGGAGGTGACCTGGAGAAGAGACACCAGAGTGAAGGTCGAGACGGAGAATCACTCAGCTTTTCCTCAAACTTGATCGCTAAAACAAAAGTGAAATTTGCAGCCTGCCAAAGGGTCTCCAATGCTAATAATGAAGACGCCAATACGCAGATGTGGAATGTCACGAGTCGTGTTCATCAGCTGTGCCTGCTCTGGTGCTTGGGGATGCTGAATTTTGTTCCAGTTATTTTTGTGATTTGGTTTCATTTTTGAGGGACTGCTGTTCTGACGAGGGTGAAGCTCATCGCCTGCCCTACACAACAGACTGGCATAACATACTTGGCATTCCTGGAAGCTCCCTACCTGGCTGAGATGCCACAATGATGGAAGGTTTGCAAGCAGGTCCTCCAGTTTCCAGGGAAAACTTGGTGGTGGGTGGCAGGATTGGCACTCCAGTTCTAGTGTGGCGCAGAGGTGTCACCCACTGCACTCGGGTCCCAATCCAGGTGGTCTGTCGTGTGGTGGGTGCAGCATACCCCCAAACCTGATCATGAAGTGCACCTCCAACCCCCCCACCCCCCCAATACGCTAGATGGCAGAACACACTTGTATTGGTGCTCCCTGATAACCACCTGCGGGGCATGCTGGGACTCGTAGTCCCTGAGGCAGCCTTAGGGTGTGCAGGGTGGGGCCAAGGGCTGACCAACCCCACGCGAGGCCAGTTATGCCAAAAGCTGTCACCGGTATGTGTGGACTGTATAAATAATAAAAATAATGTTAATGTACAGCAGATTTTCTCATTACAGTGTTCAGCTAAATTTTTGTAAGATAACACGCGGACTTTATCAACATATCACTTGACAATTCCGCTCGAACAGGACACGCAGACCTCAAAAGTGGAGCCCCCTTAGGCGCAGGGCCTGGCACAGTCGCCCTACTTGCCACCCCCAAACACCTCACTTGCGTAGTCCTTGCTGGGTTCCATGGGTGCCACCAGGGGGAGCTGTAAGGATGCGACTCTCCCTACTTTAGGGACCTTCTGCCTGAGCCACCAGAAAAGTCCACCACCTCAGCTCTGAGAGTCGAAGTCGGGAGGCAGAGTAGGATGAAGGACGAGGAAGAGTTTCAAATCGTATTCTGTGTTCAGTGCTGTGCCATGTAAACAGATCAGGAAGGCCTGTAAAGATACTTTTGTGTAATGAAGTTCTCTCTGTTTGAATCCGTGGCCAGAGTTGTGTCGAGGGCTTGGGGTGTCGCTATGCCCCCTGGTGGTCCCAGAATACTTGCCTTTTTTTTTGTTTGATGGGGGCACCACCATTTTGTGGTGCAATTGCATCCATGTTTCTAAAGGCTTAGCACGTTAGCTCATGACACGTGACATTTGGGTGACATCTGTGACAGAAGTTTCTCGGTAGAACGACGACTACGACTGAAGGTTTTGTCTTTGGTTGGACGAGCAGATCTGACTGACCTCCCAAGTCACGACCTCAGCATGGCACCTGAGTCACGTTAACCTCCTGGTCCCTTTCTTCAGGGCAGTGTTTGTGGGGTCTCAGGTGGTCTCCGCCAGTGCGTTAGAAGCTGGTGAATCTCAAGCACACCCGACTCCTCTCCAGTGCCCAGCAGCGGGTGGAGACAATGAAGCTCAGAGCGTGTGGCGCTGGCTCTAAACATCTACTTGTCGTCTGTCTTTTCTGTCTCGACCAGAGTACGGCGTCCGGATACCTGTGCACCTGTGACTCCGGCTGGACGGGCATCAACTGCACAGAGAACATCAACGAGTGCCTCAGCAACCCCTGCCAGAACGGGGGGCAGTGCATCGATGGCATCAACGGCTACTTCTGCAACTGCACAAGCTCTTGGACGGGGCCGCAGTGTCAGACCCCTCAACAAGGTAACGTAGAACGCCGAGTGACGCCGACCACTGTGGGCGCAGCTACCGTAGATGGAGCAATGAGTTTCTGTTGACCGCCTGCTTGTTTCTTCTGCATGAACTTATAAAATATCAGCTGAGGTTTGTTGATGGCAATCTGTCTTCCTGGTATATAGCGCCTGTCACAGCGCCTTTGTACGATCAGGAGAGACAAGGAGAGAGACAATCTGCTAATCTAATAGCTTCGTCTGAAAATGAAGAACACCAACAGGGCAGGGCAGCTGATCAGACCGGGACAGGCAGGAATACCGGGGGTCCAGGTTAGAGGGGGTCGAGGAATGAAATCCAAACGCTAAGCGAAATTCAAGTTCAAGACGCAACACAAAAACTCCTTTAACTATCGTAAGGCGTCCTGAGTGGGGTTTGGTCAGGTGAAATACATTTGATGTGTTATAAGATGAAGCGGTGGGGTCCAAGATGGAAGTCCCACTTTAACTGAAAAGAAACAAATTGACCAAAAGCAACTCAAGGATTGGTGGTCTTGTAAAAAGAGCAGGCATCTCGGGCCAGAAAGTGACTTACAGTTGTGAGGGTCCGTCGTGTTCTGAAAGGTGAAGGAGTGACAATGACCTTCAGGAAGTGGACGACACTGGAAAGATAACACAATAGATAGATAGATAGATATGAAAGGCACTATATAATACAGGGTGGTCCAGATCTAATTATGCAATTATTTCATTGCACTGCATTAAAAATTGCCTATAGCTAGATAGATAGTGTGAAAGGCGCTATATAATAGGCAGCTTGCAACATGTTTTCTAGACGGATATGAAATGCCTTGATAGATAGATAGATAAATCAAAATATACAAAGCCTTCTGAGCGCTGACAAGGATGTATGGCCTGGATGACAAGAGATCTTCTTCCATCTGCTGAGCAGCCTGGAGCTATTAAGATGAAGATGTTCTCAGATCTGCCGAGTTGTGTCACACGTTTACATTTAAAGGTAATTAACATTTGAGGTCCATCTTCTTGTATCCACACGTGCAACACGCCACACGCTGATGGAAGGCCAACGTCCCCCTGGTCATGTGACATTGAAATATCACCCCATGCTATCAGCTCTTCAGAACTTTTTCTTTGGTTTCTTTTTGGTCTGATGGATTCTAGATGAGGTTCTCTAAGACTTTGGTTTTGTTTTGAGTGTCAGGCTTTGACTCTTGGTGGTCTTAACATAAAGATTTCATAGCTCAGTTCTTTGCCTAGTTTTGGTCTTGTGGTTTGCCAATTTGAATCTGCAGGTCTTCGTGCTGCCCCCTTGTCACATGGGGTGTCATGATGCTTGGATTTTCCCCACCAGGATTTATTTGTACATCGCCTCATATTGTCATGTGACATGTCAATTTTCTTTCATTTTTCAATGTCTTCCTCTGCTCTTCTCTTTTCTAGTGTGCGGTGGCTACCTAACTGGCCAGTCGGGCACCTTTAGCTACCCCAACACACCAGGTGGTGAGCAGTACGATCATCAGGTCAGCTGTGCTTGGGTCATCCGAACAGATTCAGACAAGGTGAGTGCTGACCACAGACGTGAGGCCAAAATTAGAGGAGGGGGACGCCAGGACAGATCCGATGGCCTAGCAATTGTCTCACCTTGAATGTTTTTCCTTCCATGTCCAGACAGCATACCAAAACCATTAAGAAGGTTGATAGGGTGTTACACCATGTAGTGACCCCAGTGTGGATGGAGTACAACCTAAGGGAGGTTATACTTGGTTTAGTGACGTCTCACCCGGAGTGCTGTGCGCTGTTTGGGTCTTAGTCTTGTGCAAAAGACGAGCTAAACACGGCTCTCGTCCACAATGCCTCACAATGGCAGCAAGATCCGACCTTCTTCTTCTTAATCTTCTTCTTCTCCTTCTTGTTCTTCTTCATCTTCTTCATTCTTCTACCTTCTGCTTCATCTTCATCTTCTTCTCCTTCTTCATATTTGTCTTCTTCTTCATCTCCTTCTTCATCTTTGTCTTCTTTGTCTGCTTCTTCATCTTCATCTTCTTCTCCTTCATCTTTATCTTCTTCATCTTCATCTTCTCCTTCTTCTTCTTCATCGTTCCCTTCTTCATTTTCTTCTCCCTCTTCACCTTTGTCTTCTTCATCTTCTTCTTCATCTTTATCTTCTTTGTCTGCTTCATCTTCATCTTCTTCTCCTTCTTCTTCATCTTTGTCTTCTTTTTCTTCTTCATCTTCATCTTCTCCTTCTTCTTCATCTTCTTTGTCTTCTTCTTCTCCTCCTTCTTCTTTATCTTTGTCTTCTTCTCCTTCTTCATCTTTCACTTCTTCTCCTTCATTATCTTTGTCTTCTTCTTCATCATCTTCATCTTTATCTTCTTTGTCAGCTTCTTCTTTGTCTTCATCTTCTTCTCCTTCTTCTTCATCTTCTTCTTTTTCTCCTTTTTCTTCTTCTTCTCCTTCATCTTTATTGTCTTCGTCTTCTTCTTCTCCTCCTTCTTCTGCTTCTCCTTCTTCTTTCTTTGTCTTCTTTGTCTTCTTCTTCTTCTTCTTCTCCTTCTTCATCTTTGTCTTCATCATCTTCTCCTTCTTCATCTTTATCTTCTTTGCTTGCTTCTTCTTTGTCTTCATCTTCTCCTTCTTCTTCAGCTTCATCTTCTTTTTCTCCTTTTTATTTTTTTCGCCTTTTTCTTCTTCTTCATCTTTATTTTCTTCTCCTTCTTCATCTCCATCTTTATCTTCTTTGTCTTTATCTTCATCTTCGTCACCTTCTTCTTCTTCTTAGCTTTTATCCCATGCTTGTGAAGGGTCAGCTGTTGAGCAGAGACTTTTCCACTTCTTTCAATTGAGGGCATCTTCGGGGGGCAAAGTCGACTTGTTGATATCTTCCTTGATTCGGTTGAGCCAGCGCTTTTTCGGTCTTCCATGTGGCCGCCGGGTGGGTTCAGTCATAAAGCCGTCTTGGTCAGTGAGTTGTCACTGCTGTGGATGACATGTCCATGCCACTGGAGGTGTGCACTGTTCATGTTCTCATCGATCAATGGCAGGTTATGATCTTCTGAACATCTTTATTCGTGGTAGACGCAGAGGGCCCACCGCAGCATTGGCATCTACGTGACATGTAGCACCTGCTCATGCTGGATGAAGGCCCCATACATGGCCACTGGGTGGACGACTACCTTGTCGAAGGATCACAAAGTGACGTCACTATGAACGCTTGGCCAACACAAGCCAATCATCCCTGAGGTGACTTCTCTGGCTGCCCCCTTCTCTGAGGCCCCACTCTCATGAGCCTTTTGTCCTTCTGCTCCACAGGAGGTTTCCGGCGCCAGTCAAACTCCCCACCTGCCACTGACTCTGGGGGGCTTCTTATTCTGATCCCATTTTGACTTTGATCTCTTGTGAGTTTTTGAGATTTCGCCGAGTCCTGCCCACGTCCTTATCATCCTCATTTAATATTAAACAGTGTGGGCACCATCTGCAGTGTTTCCTAATAATGCCTTTAAAACGGAGAGGGTGAGTCCACCAGACCCTCTGTGCAGCCACTTGTAAAGGAGGGGTGGGCTGCAGTGGTCTTCTGGTCTGAGAGCAGCCATCTCAGCCATGATGCCAGTCCATCCACCACCCTCTCCTGCTGGCACACGTGGTAGCTCCCTGCTATGTCTGCTATCCCCTCTGTCTCTGTGGTGCCCCCTCGTCCATTGTGTGTGCCCCTTGCCCTCCACTGGGTGGGCACCTCATTCCAAACAGCTGCCCAGCCTAGGCGTGACCCACCTAAGAGTGTCTGAGTATCCCTTGTGCCCACCTCACATCTTTTCTTCTTCTCTTTTCTGTTGTTTTGCAGATCGTCCACATCACATTCCCATACTTCAGCCTGGAGAGCAGCGTCAGCTGCAACTTTGACTTCCTGCAGATTCACGACGGAGAGTCGGCCTCGAGCCACATGATTGGCAAATACTGCGGCAACACCAGGCCGCCAGACATCGCCAGCTCCCACAATTCCTTGTACTTCTGGTTCCGCTCCGACCACTCCGTCAGTGCCGGTGGATTTACTGTGGCATGGGACTCGCGGGCACCGGGTAACGCTCACTTCTTGTGTTTTTTTACTCTGAGCTTTTGAGATAAGCAGCAGCGTGCCCCCCAAAACCTCAGCCGGTGCCTCGTGCCCACCTCTGCCCCGGTGTCGTCTTTTTCTGCTCGCGTGCTTAGCCTGAGATGTGAAACCGGACGCCAATTCGCTTTGAGAAAACCCCAAGTGCTCCGATTGATAGATGCGGTCAGAGCTGTGAGAGGAAGTGGCAGTCTTTCTAGAATTCACTAAGGCCGTGGGCTGCACACTTGAGGGCAAGTCCCGGGGGTCTCGCCATGACGGTAATGAATGGCAATGGCCTGTGGGGGCCCTGCTCTTGGTGTCTGCCAGCTCTGCTCTGGTGGGCACGGGCCACCGAAATGATCAAACATCTCAAAGCGCAGCGGCCATGGTAGGCCGGGCAGTAATTTACATGCCAGGTGAGGGCACTTGGTAGCTTTTTTTGTTTGTTTTTTTGTCACTCAAGTAAAACTAAACTTCCCAGAAGCAGGCGGACAGATGAGTCGACTCGTGTTACTCATTTGGATCTCGTCCTGATTCATTTCTTTAGTTAGACGGTTGAATCAGAAGCCTGTGCGCTCCATTAAACGGCTGAGGACCTTCTGTTTCAGCTAATGAGACGCAGGCCTCCTCGCCGACTTACACAAATGGCGTGTTTCTGTTTTTATGCCAATAAAGGAAAGAAGAAAAAAAAATGTCAGTTGGATTCGTTTTCGGGCTCCGCCTGCGCCTTTAATTGTTTCCTGCCTCTCTCTCTCTCTCTCTCTCTCTCCAGAGTGCGGGGGCGAGCTCACTGCCACATATGGCTCCATTAACTCCCCTGGTTACCCTGGCAACTACCCGCCCAACAGGGACTGCTACTGGACCGTTTCGGTCAGCCCGGGCCTGCTCATCACGTTTGCCTTTGGGACGCTGAGTCTGGAGCACCACGCCAACTGCAGCTTCGACTACCTGGAGGTGAGTCGCCCTGCGTAGCCACCAGGGGGCACTGCGCCCTGCACTCAATCGGTCAGCCGCTTGGTTCAGTCACCTGACTGATTAATCAGTTTGTTGATCCATCAGTTCAGTCCGTCGATTAACACTTGTAATCAGTCAATCCAGTTTTGGAAATATTTTCAAATATTCCTACAATTTTAATCAGTTTTTCACTGAATCTCGGAGTCAACTTCCCACGTGTCAAATATTCGATCACAAATTCACCAGCCTGTCACATTGAATAATGGATCAGTCAGTCAGTCAATCAATCAATCAATCAATCAATCAATCAATCAGTTGATCAATCGATTGACTGATTGATTGATTGTCTGTTTGACTGATTGATTGATTGACTGATTGATTGATCAATCAGTCAGTCAATCAGTCAGTCAGTCAACCAATCAGACAATCAATCAATCAATCAGTCAGTCAGGTGATCCATTATTCACGCCATCATTAAATGAATCAATGAAGCTGCCAGTTGCTCTTCACTATTCAGTCCATAACACTTTCATTCTATGAACGCAGCACAGTACGATACGACGTATTGTTTCATATAGCGCCTTTCACTGAGTGCAGACGCAGAGTGCCTTTAACAATTCCCACTTCGAATACAAGTGCAGATGATACTAATTACTAAACACAGAGCTGGTCCACTTGAATATGCAGATTTATTTAAAGCACTCAAACAGCTGATCAAACGTCAATGGAAGCCAACAATATCTCAATCAATCAGCTATGGCCAGACGACAGCAGAGGACACTAAAGGTGTCAAAGAGGGGACACGGTGACATTCCTGAAGACCTCAGCTCACCGAACCTCCTGGGTTTTCTATATTGGAGTCTCTGCTGGCTGTCCAATCAGACGAGAGGATCTTTCCACCTGATGATTTTTTTTATGTCAGGTGACTTTTCCATGGGCAGGAGAGCAGTTGGCACCAAGTGCCACATCCAGCTAGTGAGAAGAGAAACAGAATAGAGGCGACTTAGTGATGGTTTATAAATATTGTATTAGTAATATTTCAGTACAAGTGACTAACAGACAGAAGTGCTGTGTGCACAGCGAATCAGCAGCTCTAGTCAGGGTGGGCTAACGTGAAGTTGCAAGTCTTCAGCCTGATTTACAAGCTGGCAGACCACTCCACAGCTTCGGGACCCGGTAACTCAAAGCTGGACGTCCTCCTGCTGTTATTTTATTAATCCTTGCAATCAGAAGCAGGCCGGCACATTGAGATCTTCATGAGCGCTCAGGTTTGTAAGTACTGACACCTTGAGATAAGTAAGCAGACCCCCGGCCATTTAAGGCTTCATGAGTTATGAAGGGTCGTGCCCCCTTGTCTGACCAGTATAATGGCAGGTGAGCTAAGGAGCTGTGATGTCGCCTCTCCGCACCAGAATGTGAACACAGAAGGATGCTGGACTAGAGATTACACTGGGGCTGGGGGGGACACTCTGGTTAGGCCAAGGAGCCCCCCCCCCCCCCAAACACTGAATGACAGCATCCCATCTGGGAAGCCATTTTTTTTCTTCACAGACATGGCTGTTTTGTTTACAGTTGCCATGGTAGTGCGTGACCTATGATGTCATCACTGGGATGGGCTACAAGGTCAGCGCTGGGCATTTTCTAACCGTCTGAGATTATGGAGAAGTCCTCAAAGATTTGCTGCTGTATCCCTCGCTGGGAGACTTTAGGGCTGATTTTGCGTTTTGAAGCCCGTGTGTTTGCTCTCCTGGCGTTGACCTTTGTGTCATCTATCATCTCCAGTGCCACCCCAGTCTCCCACCTGCTCTCATCCACCTCATGTTGTGTTGTGCTGGGGTCCTCTTGTTCAGTTTATGCTCTTTCATCACGGACTGGGATTCCCAAAACACATAAACCCCAATAAGTCCCAAACACTTCCAAAAATGCCCACTAGAGGGAAACCCGGCTAGTAATGATGGCAAACACTGAACTTAATAAAAACCAAAAAGTTTTATTCCCAAAACAAATTCTGTCAATCAGTGAAACAATGACAGGCTTAAAGGATTTGCGGAGACAGGGAGGCAGTCCCAAGCACACCCAGTCCCAAAACAAATCCCAAAATCAGGGGCAAAAAGTCAAAAAAAACTCATGAGCGCCCTCAGGGACCCCCCACCACGTTCAGAATGAAGGCCAGAAACTGAAGATGACCCCGCAGAGTCATAGGGCGGAAGGCGGTCCCTGGCAGTGATTGGCAGGTGGCCCCGCCTCTTGGGGTGCCACCCACAAAACACCATGGGACTTGACACACGCAGCTTAAAGACTCCGAATAACACACATAATCAGCGAAAGCAACATTAATATAAAGAAATGGCACAAAAATGAATGAAAAAATAAATAAAACAAGACTTCAGACTGAAACATGACGTCTTTATTATGTAGACATTAACAGAACGTGTCCAGTCCTGTACTCTTACTACGCTGACGGGTATTGTCGTTCAGCACTTCCTTTACGTCTTTAACCCCAAGCAATTAGACAGACTAGAAGGACAAAATGTTACAAATTTACGGATGTATTATAGATGATGTGCCCAAAATATAAGCAAGCAGAGTACCAATGTTGAACTAATAATAATAATAATAATAATAATGCAAACTGGTTCATCATCCAAAATGTTTCGATTACCGGGGGGGGGAGGGGGGGAATGCTGTGTCCTAATAGTTCAGTTAGCCCCTGGTCCAATGTGGTCTGGCGTGACCCTTGGATGGAGTGGCATAAAGAGACTGCGTGACTTGTGGGAATGTGACAGTCGAGAGTCACGGTCCCCTCAGGATCGAAAATGGCCCTCCACACGGACCGAACACACAGAGACATTTTACTTTTCTCTCAGCCATGAATCTCAGTTGCGGTCTTGTTGTCCTTGACGCTCACTTTGGTCAGTGTAAACTCGGCCCCCGTCTAGGTGTGGCTTCTTCATCTCAGTTTCCTGCATCCCCCCAGGCTAGCTGACTGGCTTCAAAGGATGCACAGATGTAGTTTTGGACAAACCAGAAAGAAAGAAAGAAAGGACATTCTGGTAATTAAGTCATAAACTGCCTCCTTAGTCCTGCTTCTCTCTCTCTAAATCAAAAGTGTACTTGTCCCCTCCTGGGGTGGAGGGTGGTCCCTGACAGTGATTGGCATGTGGCCCCACCCCTTGGGGAAGCACCCACAAAACACATGGGACTTGACACATGCAGCTTAAAGACTCCGAATAACACACATAATCAGTGAAAGCAACGTTAATGTAAAGAAATGGCACAAAAATTAATGAAAAAATAAATAAAACAAAACTTCAGACTGAAACATGACGTCTTTATTATGTAGACATTAACAGAACGTGTCCAGTCCTGTACTCTTACTACGCTGACGGGTATTGTCATTCAGCACTTCCTTTACGTCTTTAACCCCAAGCAATTAGACAGACTAGAAGGACAAAATGTTACAAATTTACGGATGTATTATAGATGATGTGCCCAAAATATAAGCAAGCAGAGTGCCAATGTTGAACTAATAATAATAATAATAATAATGCAAACTGGTTCATCATCCAAAGTGCTTTGATTACCAGGGGGCTGTGTCCTAATAGTTCAGTTAGCCCCTGGTCCAACGTGCTCTGGCGTGACCCTTGGATGGAGTGGCATAAAGAGACTGTGTGACTTGTGTGAATGTGACAGTCGAGAGTCACAGTCCCCTCAGGATCGAAAATGGCCCCCCACATGGACCGAACACACAGAGACATTTTGCTTTACTCTCAGTTGTGGTCTTGTCGTCCTTGACGCTCACTTTGGTCAGTGTAAACTCGGCCCCCGTCTAGCTGTGGCGTCTTCATCTCAGTTTCCTGCGTCCCCCCAGGCTAGCTGACCAGCTTCACAGGATGCACAGATGTAGTTTTGGACAAACCAGAAAGAAAGAACATTCCGGTAATTAAGTCATAAACTGCCTCCTCAGTCCTGCTTCTCTCTCTCTCCAAATCAAAACTGTACTTGTCACCTCCTGGGGCGGAGGGCGGTCCCTGATGGTGATTGGCAGGTGGCCCCGCCTCTTGTGGGACCACCCACAAAACACATAATACAAGCTGGCGTAAAGAATGTTGTGCTCCCCTGGTCAACTCTCCCCCTTAACGAAAGATCTCTTCTACTCTGGTAGGTCATCAATGTCCCTAAACAAGGACTCACTCGTACAGACGTTGACGTTGTGAGACAATCACAAAAACAGAATCGCCTTTATGACACTCCATGACACTTGACCACCACCTGCTCTTATATTCACACCACTGGTTCCATCCCACAGCCGCTCATCGCGGTCAGCGGTAACACCAGCAGAGCTCAATGTCCCGTCATTTGCTCCAAGTCCGGGTGATTTCGGACAAACAGGAAAGAAAGGACATTCTGGTAGTTAACTCATAAACTGCTTTCTGAGTCCTGCTTCTCTCTCTCCAAATCAAAACTGTCCAAGTCAAGACCCTTCTGGAGACCCACTGGTGGCCACACCAATGGACTTTAGCAGTGGAGATGAGAAGAGTCTCCGAGACGTTGGTGATGTCCTGCTGGGCCCTCCTTTGCCATCTCTGCACAGACATCGAGATAAAGGGTGCAGATGCGGTGACCCAACGTGCTGATGACGTGAATTTTCAACTTTGTTTGTTGAATATTCCGTTTTGTGGGAATCATCTCCCTCATCACTAGAAAAGGCCTTTGAAGTTATGTGTTTTACTGTTTGCTGCTTTTCTTTATGGCCACGTGTTGCATGGTGATCAGCACAGGCAGCTGAAACGGGCCTCCGCACACGTGAGGTTAAGGACCCCTGTAAAGCTGTAACGTTCACACGTCAAACTGAAGGCTGTCCATGTTTTGGAGTTAATAGCGAGGTGAGTGAGCTTTAAGTTTAGACTCGTAGACCTGGAGATCCTTCAGATCTTCTGCTCACAGTTCACACCCAGCACAGAGCACAAACTCGCTTTCTCGTCTGAACTCCTCATCCTCATCCCTGTCCTGAGGAGCACCACCAAAATGGCTGGTAGGCCTTTATCCGTCTCTCTTTATTTTTTTCCAGATTAGGGACGGTCTGCTCCCTGAAGATGACGTCCTAGGTTTGTACTGCAGTACCGGCTCTCCTGTTCCGCTGAGGACCACCGGACCGTATGCTTGGATCCATTTCCATTCCGACTTTAGTATCACTGACAGAGGCTTCCACATCACCTACACCACCTCGCCATGTGAGTACAAGCAAAGAGATGGGTCAGCGCTTGGGGTGTCCAATGGCTGGAAGAGGGCACTGCTCAGTCACCTTTAGTTTTATAGTGCCTTTCAGATTGGCGGCAGACCTGAAGTTATATTGTGTCTTGTCATCAAAGACCAAATAACTGCAGGAGGAGCACACCAGCAGCAGGAAGTCAATAGAAGAAGCGTCCTGCCCAAATCGCTAACCTTTTAATGCCTTGGTTATAACGTAAGAGCGAGTTTGACAACAACCCATCATTCAGCCCAACGTGCTTGTCCATCCTAAAATACGTCAATAATGACAGTGTTTGCAGTGTCTTGTAAAGTGAGAGGATGCCTGAGGAGTGGAGAAGAAGTGGACTGGTAGGTCGATATTTAAGAATAAGGGGGACGTGCAGGACTGCAGTAACTACAGGGGGGTAAAACTGATGAGCCACAGCATGAAGTTATGGGAAAGAGTAGTGGGAGCTCAGTTAAGAAGTGAGGTGATGATTAGTGAGCAGCAGGATGGTTTCATACCAAGAAAGAGCACCACAGATGAGATGTTTGCTCTGAGGGTGTTGATGGAGAAGTTTAGAGAAGGCCAGAAGGAGTTGCATTGCGTCTTTGTGGACCTGGAGAAAGCAAATGACAGGGTGACTGAGAGGAGCTGTGGTATTGTATGAGGAAGTCGGGAGTGGCAGAGAAGTACGTAAGAGTTGTACAGGATATGTACGAGAGAAGTGTGACGGAGGTGGGATGACATCAGGGATCGGCTCTGAGCCCCTTTCTTATTTGCAATGGTGATGGACAGGCTGACAGACGAGATTAGACAGGAGTCCCTGTGGACTGTGATGTTTGCTGATGACATTGCGATCTGCAGGATGAGGAGACCCTGGAGAGGTGGTTATATGAGATGCATGAAGGATGGTAGGACCACCAAAGCAGAATACATGTGTGTAAATGAGAGGGAGGTCAGTGGAATGGTGAGGATGAGGGGGAGTAGAGTTGGCAAAGGTGGATGAGTTTAAATACTTGGGATCAACAGTACAGAGTAATGGGGATTGTGGAAGAGAAGAGAAGCAGGGTGGTGTGGGTGGAGAAGAGTGTCAGGAGTGATTTGTGACAGACTGGCATCAGCAAGAGTGACAGGAAAGGTCTACAGGACAGTAGTGAGACCAGTTCTGTTATATGGGCTGGAGACGGTGGCACAAGAGACAGAGCTGGAGGTGGCAGAGTTAAAGATGCTAAGATTGGCACTGGGTGTGATGAGGATGGAGAGGATTAGAAATGAGGACATTAGGGGGTCAACTCAGGTGGGATGGTTGGGAGACAAAGTCAGAGAGGTGTGATTGTGTTGGTTTGGACATGTGCAGAGGAGAGATGCTGGGTATATTGCACGGGTGTCGAACTCTAGGCCTGGAGGGCCACAGTGGCTGCAGGTTTTCATTCTAACCATCTTCTTCATTAGTGACCAATTTTTGCTGCTAATTAACTTCTTTTGCTTTAGTTTTAATTAACTTGACTCAGGCCCCTTAGTTGTCTCTATTTTTAATTAGCAGCCAAACAATAATGAGACACAAAACAAGCCACCACATGACCAGCTCACCTGTGCCCGTCACACAATGTCTGGAAGTAAAGAAAAGTGAAGGTCTCAGTAAGGTTGATCTCTTAGGTCACCAAAATATTTTGAGGAACAGAAAATCAAAAGTTTTGGAAATGTCTTCTGTGGCAGAATGAGAGCAGCAACGGGCCAAGGAATTAAATAACGGGCTTAATTAACAGCAAGAATCAACTTCTCATTAATAGATTGGTTGGAGTGAAATTGGTTGGAGTTTGAAATCCCAATTTAGCTGCTGATCTGTTGGCTCGTTTCATGTGTCATTTCTGTTTGGCTGCCATTTCATGAAGAAACGAATCAATTCAGAGGAGTGAATCCTTAAAAACAGGGCTATTAAAATGAAGGGAAAAGAAGTTAATTAGCAGTGAAAACTGTTTGCTGATTAGGAAAAGGGTTAGAATGAAAACCTGCAGCCACTGCGGCCCTCCAGGCCTGGAGTTTGACACCCCTGGTATATTGGGAGAAGGGTGCTAAGGATAGAGCTGCCAGGGAAGAGGAGAAGAGGAAGGCCTAAGCGAAGGTTTATGGATGTGGTGAGAGAGGACATGCAGGTGATGAGTGTGACAGAGCAAGATGATGAGGACAGGAAGATGTGGAAGAAGATGATCAGCTGTGGTGACCCCTAACAGGAGCAGCCAGAAGAAGAAGAAGAATTACAGTGTTTGCAGTGGTGGCCAGGAAAACATTTAATCTCATGTTTTCAGGGAAAATGAAGATCACAAAGTTCTTGATGCAATGAACTTGAAAGCAGAACAATTGAAAGCAAAATGAAAACCTCGGTGGAAAAAAAATCTCAAGTGACTGGTCTCACGTAATCCTCCGGACATCGTGGACGCCTGCTACGCGTTAAACAAACAAAAGTGGAGCCCCTCAAATGACAAAGAGCCTTTGAATCAAACACCCCCCCCCCCCTTACCCCCTCATTCATTGACTAACTTGGCACCTCAGGCCCTAACAGCATTTAAATTACTTTCTCAGTTTTTTTATTTTTAATAAATTTGCAAAAACCTCAAGTAAACTTTTTTCACGTTGTCATTATGGGGTGTTGTGTGTAGAATTCTGAGGAAAAAAATGAATTTAATCCATTTTGGAATAAGGCTGTAACATAACAAAATGTGGAAAAAGTGATGAAGCGCTGGGAATACTTTCCGGATGCACTTTATTTTGCCCAATAGGGCGCAGGTGTGGCATATCGTTGTCTCCAAGGCACAAACTGATTCTCACATCACCATCCCTCAAACACAAACACCCACCCGCACCCGACTGGAGTCTGCGCCCTACGGGGCCTGGTCACTTATTTCAAATCAACACGGAGCCTCGGACCCCTTATCCCGGCCGCTCACTGCTTTCCCTTTTCTTCCCCAGCGGACCCCGGCTGCGGAGGCACATTCACAGACAGCGAAGGGATCCTCATCTCTCCCAACTGGCCCAATGCGTACGCCAACAACCGGCAGTGCATTTACATCATCAGACTGCCGGCCAATGAAGTCGTCTCCCTGAACTTCACCAACCTGGACCTGGAGAGCCACAGCAGCTGCTCTTTTGACTACGTGGAGGTGAGCCGTCTCCGTGTGTGTGTGTGTGTGTGTGTGTGTACAGGAGCTTATGATCTGGTAATGAATCTAATGGAGGCTGCAGTGTTACAGATGTCAATGTCACAACATCCATCCATCCATCCATCCATCCATTATCCAACCCGCTATATCACGGGGGTCTGCTGGAGCCAATCCCAGCCAACACCGGGTGCAAGGCAGAAAACAAACCCCGGGCAGGGCGCCAGCCCACCACAGGGCACACACACGGGACAATTTAGGACCGCCAATGCCCTTAACCTACATGTCTTTGGACTGTGGGAGAAAACCCACGCAGATACGGGGAGAACATGCAAACTCCACGCAGGGAGGACCCGGGAAGCAAACCCTGCAAGGCAGCAGAGCTACCACTATGCCACCGTGCCACCCGGACTGACTATGTATTCCTTTAAAATTTACTGAACAAGGGTCTTGTTCAAAAAGTGGACGCCATTAGTATACACCAGGGTTCAACTTTAAGATTAGGCACCTTTACGCTATTTTAAGATTAGGCCCCTAATCTAAATTTTAAGATTGTGGACACTGGTGTGTCTGGCCTTACCCCACATGAAACTTAAGTTCCGGGTTTTTAAGTTGGGGACTTTGGCGTCCGCTTTTTGAACAAGACCCCAACTTGGAATCCGAACAAAAAAATTCGAGCAAATTTTACCCCCGGAATCCGAACGCTGGTTTGGAATGTGAACGCCCAGCACGTTGTTTGTGTGCCTTTGTACAGACGTCTCCCCAGCGCTCAGGCCACCCATACGCTTTGTCCTTCAATTCCTAGTGAAAGTATCTCCTGTGATTTTCGCTGCTAATTTTATGCTTTTTGTGCCTTTTTCTTGGCTTGTGAGTGTAATTCATTCCGGAAACGTGCTTGTAATCCAAAGCCCTCCTCGAATATCAAAGTGAATTTCCCCATAAGAAATAATGGAACCCAAAACTCTCCTTCTATTATCCAACCCGCTATATCCTAACACAGGGTCATGGGGGTCTGCTGGAGCCAATCCCAGCCAACAGAGGACGCAAGGCAGGAACCAACCCACTGCAGGACACACAGACACACACACACTCACACCAAGCACACGCTAGGGCCAATTTAGAGTCGCTAATCCACCTAACTGGCATGTCTTTGGACTGTGGGAGAAAACCCACGCAGACACAGGGAGAACATGCAAACTCCACGCAGGGAGGACCTGGGAAGCAAACCCTGCGAGGCAGCAGTGCTACCCACTCCGCCACCATGCCACCCTGTCACGACATCAAAGGAGTGAAACGCTCCATGCTGATTATCCCTCTCGGTGATTTTATCACAAATCAAAGTTAAATGTTCAACGTGTTTAGTAAGAATGCCACCATTCGGCTGTGACTACTGGGTGTCTGCTTGCTGTGATTTCCAGACATTGCTCCATAAATTTGAGAGTTTAAATATTGAATGATTTAAGTAATTTTTGTTTGGAATTACAGCCCTGCTGTTTTGTTTGTGTTATGCTGTGTAAAGTAACAGAAATGAAGAGTAAGACTGGGGGAGAAACGTGTAGCGAGATTAAAAATTACACAATAACGAGGACCAAAAATTGAACTCAAGAAGTCAACGCCTTCGCCAAAAATATGAAAACAAAATATCAAGGAGTTCAGCGAGCGTTCCATAGGGAAAAAAAAAAAGGTTTGTTACCCAGCATCTCCAAAAAGGGAAACCCGTCGAGTGGTGGACCTTTAAACCCGTCACATCACCACATTGTGGACCTCCAGCCAGGCGTGGCATCTTAATGACGGGTGGTAAGAAATGGCAGCGATCTTTACACTCAAAATGGTGGTGATAACCAGTCCCATCAATTAACAGACTTGCATTATTTCAAGAACTAAAGATGGGTAAGGATTCCTTCACCCCACAAACCCATAGAATGAAGCCCAAAATAAGTAAATCCATAATTTTAAACCTGAAAAAACATACCAAGTCAGGGCCGGGGCACATAACTGAAACCTACAACCCTTAATTTAAAGCACAAACACAAAAATAATTAAACTAAATTCAAAATTTAACATAAAAAAGGAAAAAATGGTAACACTTTACATTAAGTGTCCATAATTACACAGTAACTACTATGTAATAACTTGTATAAGTACAGTGTAACTACGAGTTATTACTCTGTACTTACTGTGTACCATCTATAAAAGATCTTGAAATATCATTGAAAACCTGTGCAGTTATCACTGCCATTCTCTTACAGTTGCCCAGACCACAGAGCATCTGTTATATAGTTGTAGTTACATACTCGGATGTTTTTATTACATTTTGAAAGTACAGATATAATGTAACTATGTAAGTACACTTGTTTTTGGATCAGTGATAAATTGTTACATTATAATTATATAAACTGTGGAATAATAATGACAACTGAGTAATTAACTATAGCGTTACTTTGTATTCTATCTATCTATCTATCTATTACACAGTAAGTACAGAGTAATAACTCATAGTTACACTGTACTTGTACAGGTAATTACATAGTAGTTACAGTGTAATTATGGACACTTAATGTAAAGTGTTACTGAAAAGAAAGTAATATATATATATATATATATATATATATATATATCTATATATGTAAGATCCATATGTCTGTCTGCTTTTCACAAGAGAACTACTTCACAGATTTTTATTTCTAGAATTTGCTTGAACATTCCGGTTGATTTTGCAACTTCTCTCATCACAGTAAGTATCACAGTTTGCTTACAGGAGTGATATATTTGTGCTAATCTGAGACAGAGGCTGTGGGCCGAGGGGAGGAGGAAGAGTGACATCAGGAGTGGAGATCTGGGCGGAGCCTCCTCACTGTCCTGTTTTACTACTATGTGGGCAGAGCCACAGGAGATATGTATGTATATATATATATATATATATATATATATATATATATACTAGGGGGTTTCGCTCGCCCACCCCCGGGTTTGGTTAACCGGATATACAACCTCACAGGAGGCGCAGTGGTAGTGCAGCTGCTACTGCGTAAGGAGATTGTGGGTTTGCTTCCCGGGTCCTCCCTGTGTGGAGAGCGCTTTGAGTAGTGAGAAAAGCGTTATATAAATGTAAAGAATTATTATTATATTATAATGTTAAAGAGATTGTTATTTTCATGGGAATTGTTACATATGCATTATTTTCACTTTTACTTTAAACCTTTTGTAAAAACAATACTTGGAATTAACTTTCCTTCAAGATTGCATTGAATTTTGATTCCGGACTGACATCATGACAACGCAACATGTAACTGCCTGTGAGTGAATATTGTTTCTTTCTAATAAATAAACCGAATTTCTTGAATGTTTGTCCGTGTTCTTTCTACTTCGCTTTGTCGTTGACGTGTCATCTAGAACGTATAAAATGATTGTCTTGATAAAATTTATAAGAGCTGAGAGTGCAGGAAGTGTGTCTGACAGAAGCATTCACACAAATGAGAGGTGAGAGGACGGTGGTCTTGTTTGAAAAATAGTTGTAAGTACGGCGTGAGTTGAAAGGATCTCATGTTAAACGTCTCCGTCTCGAGGACTTCATACCGCAACAACGTTTTCAGAATCTTTTAATTCTCGTATGGCAACACAAACTAGATGATCTACAAGTCCCTGACTTAAAGTTTACATTCTGTTATTTCACCAAATAATAATTTCCGTTTGTTTGCACCAATGTGATCTTTATTATCCTTTTTTTGAGACTTTTGATTTTTCATACCTCCATGATCTCTAACCTGCTCTGCATGTGTTATGAACACTTTACGATGTTCTACTTTGTCATCTACTCTTTGTCCTTTATTTCCGGGCCCGGGTGCCATTAAATCTGTTTCTTGCAGGACGTATAACGCTGCTTGCGTTGGGAGGGGGGGGGGGGGGTTGAATGCACGCTAAGGAGATGCGGTCGGATCAGCTGCTGTCTTGGTGCTCCTGCTGGTGAGCTGCGTGTTCTGCTTGTCGTGCTGCGTGACGATCATTTAAAAGCCCATACAGCAGCTGTCCTTTGGTCTCGCGGGATGTCAAAGTGTCTACCGAGAAGATCACGTCTCGTCTCCCTAGCAAGATTTTTTTTATAATAGAGACATATATGTATGTATGTGTGTGTGTGTGTGTGTATATATATATATATATGTATGTATCTCTATTAGGCAGCACAGTGGCGCAGTGTGTAGCGCTGATGCCTCACAGTAAGGAGACCCGTCTGCGTGGAGTTTGCTTGTTCTCCCCGTGTCTGCGTGGATTTCCTCCCACAGTCCAAAGACATGAAGGTCAGGTGTATTGGCGATTCTAAATTGTCCCTGGTGTGTGCTTGGTGTTTGTGCCCTGCGGTGGGTTGGCGCCCTGCCCAGGGTTTGTTCCTGCCTTGCGCCCTGTGCTGGCTGGGATTGGCTCCAGCAGACCCCCATGACCCTGTGTTAGGATATAGCAGGTTGGACACTGACTGACTGTATCTTTATTATATAAAAAAATCCTGCGATGAGACAAGAGTTTTTTGAAGAGATAATTTGAAGAGAGTCCCGTGAGACGAGACTTTGTGACGCGACGAGCCGAGCGATGCAGCATAGAGCTGAAAGAGTTAAATGATCAGACATATTAGACTACAGGCCAGATATCCGAATCTACAATAATCTGTTCGGGTTCACATCATTCAATGCTCAAAGCGCAGATTTGCACGATTCTGGACCATACGCTATGAGAATCTGTGTCCCTGCAATAATTCAAGTTTAATTTCAAAGAAACCACAGTTGGGAAAGGTTTATATTTATGATCACGGAGAAGCGATGCGACATGGAATCAAAAGAGTTTAACGATTGGACTTATTAGAAATTCAGTCAGTCAGTCATTTTCCAACCCACTATATCCTAACTACAGGGTCACGGGGGTCTGCTGGAGCCCATCCCAGCCAACACAGGGCACAAGGCAGGAACCAATCCCAGGCAGGATGCCAGCCCACCGCAGGACACACACAAACACGCACTAGGCACAATTTAGAATCGCCAATCCACCTAACCTGCATGTCTTTGGACTGTGGGAGGAAACCCACGCAGACACGGGGAGAACATGCAAACTCCACACAGGGAGGTCCCGGGAAGCGAACCCTGCGAGGCAGCAGCGCTACCCACTGCGCCACCGTGCCACCCTTAGGTATTCATTTCCTATGAAAAGAACAATCTGTTAAAATTGTACATCTGCTTACCCATATGTGAGTGGCAGAACCACAAAGTGACTGGTGCATAGTGCCAGGCCGGGGGTTTGCAAGCAAAGCGAACACAGCCCCCTAGTGTATACAATATATATATATATATATATGTATGAATATACACACACACACACACACACACACATGCATTAATGATATTTAACTCTTTCAGGGCTGTTTTTTTTTTTCCTTTTGTATCAGGGCTGAATATTATTCCAGAAAAGTCTAATTCAGTTTTCTTAAAAGCAATCCGAGCAAAGGGTTCACACATAGATCAACGAAAAATACTTATTTATGACAAAGGTCACTTGGTTTTATATTCCATGATTCTCTACGGTATGTAAATCCACATACTTATTACATACCTGTTTGTGTCATCACTTTTAAGATGAAAGACATTTTTTTGGGGGGGGTGGGGGGGGCGATGGGACCAAACAAACAAACAAACAAACAAACAAACCAGCTTGAAGTAGCTGAGGGGCTGGTAATCCTTGGTGTGCCCCCTGAGACGGCGGGTCGTTTGATGAGGTCCAGTAGCCAGCTCGCCTCGCACGTATCGATGTCTGTGTAGTCCTCCCAGGTGAACGTTACCGTAGGCGCAGTAAGTTCAGCTGCTGCAGGAACCTGATTTTCATTTTTGATCTCCAGATCACTTGCATCAAAATCAGAGTTCAAGGAGTCAGAATCCGATTCAGCAATAATACGCAAAAAATAAATAAATACGCATGGGGTATTCTGCTTTACACGTTCACTTTACTGTCTCGCCCGATGTCGATGCCTGTCTAAACACCGTTTACGCTACTCACACACACACAGGGATCTGATGTCAAGTCAATGAGTCTAACAGTCCTCTCAGCAAAGAGGGCCTACCTATAACGCAACTGGGAGGTCTGTCAGTGTTTACAGCTTTTATCGCCCCCTGGCCCTGGATATTAACTTTAGTCGACATCCGCCCTCGACCCCTTGTGTCGACAAAAGTCGACATCTGCCCTAAAAGAGTTAAGGAACTGCAAAAACAACACAACATGTGAAACATATTGGGAATGGGTTTATCATTCATTTTTGATGCTGTTTTCTTTATCAACTAAAAAGGTTAACTCCTCATTTCTAGAGCCTGTAAAATGACTCAGAGGGCACCGATGAAGCGTTAGGGTACCACCTTGGTAAGCTCATAGAATTGGACATTTTGAGCAGATTAAAAGCACCGTTAGTCTGCAGTGATGGCTTCACAGTCACAGGTCCAAACAGAGCCCAGGTAGGTAACCACAGATGGCAGTGTCGGTGCTGGTGGGGCCGTCCGTCAATCACGAGAAAGAGAGAACGGATCAGCGAACAGTGCCAACCCCTGGCTCGGTGGGTAACTGCTGTACATCGACTAAGGCCCAGTGCACTCAGCCCCATTTTTCGATTGAAAGTTGCCCGTTGTTTCAATGATTTATCACAGCCTTTTTTGCTTGTTTGCTTGTCCAGTCACAATGTGACAAATCCAAAGGTCTCCATTGTGACCAACGTCCTCATGCGAGTCCACGGATTCCAGAAAAGATTTTTTTTTTTCTACACGCAATTTCGTTTCCGTTGGGGATTTTCAGAGGTTTGTCTGTTGAACGCGGGACAGTCCTTCTTGAATCGGCATGTCTGGCAACCTTGGTAGGCGAGCGTCGAGGAAATTAATTTGTGCCGCTCTGTAGTGATCAGAAAAATAGTAGGGTGATGTGTGCCCACCCTGGGCATTTTGAATCATCCGCAGTGGCTTGGGGACATGTGCAGTATCCCAGATGTGCTGCACGGTGTGACCATGTAGATGTGGTACGGAGTGAACCTGTAAGAATGAGAGACCACAGCAGTGTGGTCAGTGATGAGGAGGAAGGTAGAAGAGAGTGGTCAGCCTGGGCCTTTGACTTCCTCCAGTTGTCCTCCACTCTGCCCATAGGCTGCAAAGAGTTTCAGAAAGCCATGGGGTGAGACATCATGAAGGCCAGAAGACAGATGTGAGCCTGAGGCAGCAGTGGCATCAAAAGAGGACAAGTGGCCAGGACAGTGAAGTTGAGACTTTGACGTTTCTGTGTTCCTTATCGTTACTTACACAGAGTCCAGTGAGATTCTAACTGCCATCTCCTGATCAACACGTCGACACTCGTCACCAACCGTGATTAGTGACCCTTCCCTAAACTTCAATCTACTCACACAATCACTGCTTTCCTTAGGCCTTTACTGTTGGACTTTCATCAAGTTTAAATTGAGGAACTTCTCCAAATCCTTGTCTAATCTTTAGCTACTTTTCCAATGTAAGATGAATTACAAGACGTTTGAGGGATTGTCTTCCTCCTCTTCCTCCTCCTCACAGGACCCTGCCCAAAGTCATCATGTGACCAAGTAGTCATAAGCCACCCCGCAGCACTCCTGCCTGAAATGAATTCCAGCCTTAAGATGTTTAAGAAAAGAGTCGTTCATTCGTGAGGCCTCTCGCGCTCTTCGGTTTTCCATTGGCCTTTTAATTGAACACATGAATGGGCTGTGAAAAAAAAAAATGAAATGAAATAAAATAAAAGAGTCAGCTTGTCACACTCGGCCCCCCGCTTGGAAACCCCTCATCATTAAAGCCACACTCTGTGGTGAAAGAAAGGAAGGCAATGTTTAAAGTTGGCTTTGGTGTATCAATGTCCTGACACTGACAGATGGAGACAAATTTAATAAGGAAGATGAGTCACCGCCATAAAGACGGTCTTTAATTGTCTCTTTGTTCTGTGTGTCCTGCGGTGACACTTGGTGACACGGACTCCTTGACCAAACTATGCCTGCTGGCCACCATGTGAGGTGTCACCAGCAGTCACCGACATCGGACCAAAGTGTGCCACAGGGTGGCATTGGATACCTTAAAGGGGGTGTTGAGTTAGCCGAGGGCTGCCATGCAATGAACTTTTAAATTTAAAAGGACTCCGGACCCCTGAGTTTGTCTTTACGAGAGGAGCAACATGAGAGGTGACACAAGGGAACAGAAAATGAACTCACCGGGGGGCAGCACACGGTCACCCTCGGCCATTTTAGAATTGGAGACCATCAAGAGAGGAAGGGGCAGGAAACCCGGCCTGGACTGGGCATCTAAATGGCACACTGATGGTGACCAGCCCACTGAATGGACTGTGAGGCCCAATATTATATTATATTATCCATCCATCCATCCATTTTCCAACCTGCTGAATCCGAACACAGGGTCACGGGGGTCTGCTGGAGCCAATCCCAGCCAACACAGGGCACAAGGCAGGAACCAATCCCGGGCAGGGTGCCAACCCACCGCAGGACACACACACACACACCAAGCAATTTAGGATCACCAGTGCACCAAACCTGCATGTCTATGGACTGTGGGAGGAAACCCACGCAGACACGGGGAGAACATGCAAACTCCACGCATGCAAACTCCACGCAGGGAGGACCCGGGAAGCGAACCCAGACGGGTCTCCTAACTGCGAGGCAGCAGTGCTACCCACTGCACCACCATGCCGCCCTATATTATATTATATTATATTATATTATATTATATTATATTATATTATATTATATTATATTATATTATATTGGTGTTGTCAGGTACGGAGCCTTCAGAAAGCCTTCAGACAGCATCACTTTTTCCACATTTTCTTGTCTTGCAGCCTTGTGATAAAATCATTTCATTTTTCATTCTCAACACCCCAGAATGACAAAAGCAAAACCAGGAAGTCCAAGTTTAGCAGACATCTTCTCATATTTGCCGTCTGCTCCTTCTCCTTAAGGTACGTGACGGATCTTCAGAAACCGATCCATTGATTGGCAAGTACTGTGGAACCAGCGCTCCGCCGCCCATCACGTCATCTTCAAACAAGCTGTGGATCAAATTCAAGTCCGATTCTTCGGTGACAAGAGGAGGCTTCAGAGCAATTTACAAAGTCGGTAAGCTGCCGCTGCGGTGCGGACCGTTGTTGGCTAGATGAACTACTGTCATGTATCGTATAATAAAACTGGCAAGTTTAATTTGGCTTTTTGGCTATTTGGCAAGTTTAATTCCACAATTTTCTTCTAAATATTCTAACTAATATTTTGTACAGTTCATTATCAAGTATCAGGGACATGAAATAATCCTGAAGACTGCAGTGGAAACGTTCAGATGCAGGTCAGAGCATACAATCTCCAGATGTTCCATCCAACTTAGTAAAGGAAAAGTATCTCTATGTCCAGCTACCTAGTATGTCTTTGTCATTCCAACAGATGGCACTCCAGACACATGTGTAATAATAAAATGCATTGCATTTGTCATTCCAACAGATGGCACACCAGAAACAGCTGTGGTACTAAAATGTGCTGCATTTGTCATTCCAACAGATGGCGCACCAGACACAGTTGTGGTACTAAAATGCGCTGCATTTGTCATTCCAACAGATGGCGCACCCCAACATAAACACTGCTTTAATGAATGTCATACCAAATGTCATATAACACAGGTATATGCATTTCATTAAACATTCCAACAGTTGGCACATCACAAAATTTGAAACAATAAAATGCATTTCTTTTGTCGTTCCAACACATGGTACATCACAAACATTTGTAGTAATATAATTCATTGCATTTGCCATTTCAACAGATGGCACATTACAAACATTTATAAACAATAAAATGTATTTCATGTGTCATTTCAACAGATGGAGCATCACAAGCATTAACACTATTTTTATGACTCCTGTATTAAATGGCATATAACTGAGACATATGCATTGCATTTGTCATTCCAACACAAAGCACATCACAGATATTATCACTGCTTTTATGAATAACATACCAAATGCCATATAACATAGGCATATACATGCCATTAAACATTCCAATAGATGGCACATCACAAACATTCAAAACAGTAAAATACACTTCATTTGTCATTCCAACACATAGCACATCACAGATATTTGTAACAATAAAATGAATTTCATTTATCATTCCAACAGATGGTGCACCACAGACATTAACACAGCTTTTATGAATCCCATATCAAATGGCATTTAACTGAGACATATGCATTGCATTTGTCATTCCAACACAAAGCACATCACAGACATTATCACTGCTTTTACAAATACTATACCAAATGCCGTATAACATAGGCATATGCATTTCATTAAACATTTCAACAGATGGCACATCACAGACATTAACATTGCTTTTATGAATCCCATATCAAATGGCATATAACTGAGACATATGCATTGCATTTGTCATTCCAACAGAAATTCAAATAATTACAGATTTACAAAGTTTATAAGGTGAGGACTGTAGGGGTGCCCTTCAGCTGTGCCTGAAGCCCAAAATTCAAGAGAGGAGTCCAGGAGAACATCACAGAAGAGTTTAATTAAGCAACACATCTGAAGAACAAACCCCCCCAGGCGTCTGTGCCCTCTGAGATTCACTATACAGCGGTAGGTAACCCCTTGCTGGTCCGTCACTCGTGTTGTGCCACCAGTGCTGCTAGGAGAGGCCCCAGCCCCCCGTGACTCTAAACTGGACTAAGTGGCCTAGCGAGTCGGTGCTTTTATTTTAAGGCAGAAATTAGTCACTGATTTGTAACCACGGAAATGTGCAGCCGCTGCAGTTGGAACGGGAATGCGGCGGACGGGAGATCATTACTTACACAGATGCTTATCATTAATGTGTTTTAAATTGTAACGTTTCTCTCCAAATTAAAATTCCTCCCTCTTTTACCAGTACAATTCCTCATCCACATCCAGTCATCGCGTTCCTTCTTCCTCTTTCTAGTGAGTGTGTGGCAGACTGAAATGGAAAAAAAGGCCACAACCGGGAAAGCCATTCATGTTAAATGAATCTGAGAATTTGTGCCAACCACAGGACTGGTGGTTTCCATGGGTATACAGAAACAAACGGAGTCCGTGCCCGCGCTCCGACAGAGGCAGCGTGGGAACGGCAGAGGAGCCGCGGGGAGTGACGTCATCAGAATGTGCAGACATGTGTCATGACGGCCTGGGGTTTTATTTTTCTTCTAGACGTCTGATGTGCTCTTATGACGTTTGACACACACACAGGGTTCAACGTGTGAGTTGAGTTTGAATCAATATTTTGCATAATTTTCATGGGCGCCGCCGCTTCAGAGCTTTAATTTAATTGTTGACTGGAAAAAGAGATGGAAGAGCGGCGGCAGGTTAAATGTCAGCGTCTGTGCCTCACCTGAAACTGTGACTAAAACCTTCGCTCTCGGTGTGACTCTTAATGAAAGCACCCGTCAAAAAGACGTGAATTCCGTTTTTCACGACGGACTAATTTTGATTCCTGGGTTTCGACCCTTTGCTTTCGTTTTTTCGTCTTTGGGTCCCCACTCCACTTCTTGTGCTCGTTCCTTTACATGGGAGTTGTGCAGAAGTCCTCACTTGTAACTAATTTATGATAAACAGAGTGTGAGAAACTTTGCATAGTAAAAAGGCAAATAAGCAAACCGAAAACAAAGTCCTGATTTGTAGTCAAAACGCCATCTCCAGCTTCTCTGCCCTGAAGAACAAAAGCAAATCAAAAGTCTGCAAAAGATTTTTTAGAAATGATCCGTAATCTCGGACAACGCTGGCTCTTGTGATCGCGTCACTTTATTCATTTTTAAAACAGGATTTTGTTAAGATGTGTCTGGGCATTCTGCTTTATGTGGGCTGCAGAATTTATTTATAAAATCCACATATGCAGTAAAGGCTCATCTTCATTTAAAAAATAATGATTATAAAAGCAAACAGGTTAGGCCAGTGAGCAAAGTGGGTGGGTATCGGCCTACCTGAGTCCCACACTGGCACCACGCCCAATGCTACTACAGATGAGATGAGTCTTTTCACTGAATGTTCTTTTGTCCCCAGCGTGTGGTGGCACCTTGTCTGGCAGCGGTCAGATCCGATCTCCTTACCACCCAAACCCTTACCCACACAGCAAGACCTGTGAGTGGGTCATCACCCAGTCTCCTGGACAGGTGGTCACCTTCAGCTTCGAGTCCTTTGACATCGAGGGCAGCTCGACTTGCTCCTTCGACTATGTGGAGGTAAAGCACCGGGGTACAGTGATGATGGGGTCTTAGTCTCATACTGTAGGTGCCATACTGTATGGCCACTCACCTTTATCTTCTGTGCCTCTTACAGCTCAGGGATGGGACCTCCGTCAGCTCCCCGCTGATTGGGAAATACTGTGGCACCCAAATGCCACCCGCTGCTCAGTCCACCCAGAGGTCCATGTATGTCCGCTTTGTTACTGACTCATCGGTCTCCAATCACGGCTTCACTGCTCAGTATGCAGCAATAATGGAGCGTAAGTATCGGCAAACGTTTGTGTTTTTACTTTCGGGTTACACCTGTTCTTATCATTCCTATTAATTCACTTCAGTGTATATTGGGATATTCAAAGGAGGCTGTTATGGGGGTCCTGTCAAGTCTGAGACCCTTCAGGCAGCTTAATGGTACCTGCACACTGCAGACCGGGGCAATAAATTAACACATTTGATTAGGGGGGCAGCAAAGGTTCTGACGGAACACAAAGAGCAAAGCGGACCAACACTGAACCACAGCACACGAGATCTGAAGAGTCGATGAAGAAAGTGAAGGGAGTGAAGCATCTGTTTATATTAATAGAGGGGAAAGGCACTATATGATAGATAGACATGAAAGGCACTATATGATGATAGATAGATAGATAGATAGATAGATAGATAGATAGATAGATAGATAGATAGATAGATAGATAGATAGATAGATGAAAGGCACTATATAATAGATAGATAGATGTGAAAGACACAATATAATAGATACAGTAGATAGATATGAATGGCACTTTATGATAGATAGATAGATAGATAGATAGATAGATAGATAGATAGATAGATAGATAGATAGATAGATAGATAGATGAAAGGCACTATATAATAGATAGATAGATGTGAAAGACACAATATAATAGATACAGTAGATAGATATGAATGGCACTTTATGATAGATAGATAGATAGATAGATAGATAGATAGATAGATAGATAGATAGATAGATAGATAGATAGATAGATAGATAGATAGATAGATGAAAGGCACTATATAATAGATAGATAGATAGATAGATAGATAGATAGATAGATAGATAGATAGATAGATAGATAGATAGATAGATAGATAGATAGATAGATAGATAGATGGATGAAAGCCACTATATAATAGATAGATAGATAGATGGATGAAAGCCACTATATAATAGATAGATAGATAGATGGATGGATGAAAGCCACTATATAATAGATAGATAGATGGATGAAAGACACTATATAATAGATAGATAGATGGATGAAAGACACTATATAATAGATAGATAGATAGATGGATGGATGAAAGCCACTATATAATAGATAGATAGATAGATGGATGGATGAAAGACACTATATAATAGATAGATAGATAGATGGATGAAAGACACTATATAATAGATAGATAGATGGATGAAAGCCACTATATAATAGATAGATAGATAGATGGATGGATGAAAGCCACTATATAATAGATAGATGGATGGATGAAAGACACTATATAATAGATAGATAGATAGATGGATGAAAGACACTATATAATAGATAGATAGATGGATGAAAGCCACTATATAATAGATAGATAGATAGATAGATAGATAGATAGATAGATAGATAGATAGATAGATAGATAGATAGATAGATAGATAGATAGATAGATAGATAGATAGATGTGAAAGACACAATATAAAAACTGACAACAGCACAGAATAAACTCAAGGGAACACTTCACACCACAAGTGCCTTCACAATGAACCGCAAGGGACTCTTTGTTATCCTCAGGCTTTGATTGGCAGTGGGCAGTTCCTTGATGGTGATGGGCAGGTGTTGGAAACCACCCACAAAACCCATGAGTAAGTAAAGAAAGTAGATGGTGTTTAAGAAGAGATCAAGACAAAGACGAAGGTTTGGGGGTCCACCCCGCATACTATAGGTGAATAGCGAGTTGATACCCTGCGGTGCAATCTTCTCAAAAGCGAGTCTTCGAATGACTGACTGCGAAGCAGTGGTGATTGGCTTTATAGTTCCTGAGGAGAAGGAGGAGGGTCGATGGGATGCGGTGGAAATGAGGTCACTCGAAGGCATGGTCTGAAGGTGTAAGTGTAAGTGGTTCTTGATTTGGTGTTCCTGGATCTGCAGGGATGGAAGAAAAGGCATTCACAGACTTATTCACCCTCTGACCCGGCATTTCACTCTCAGTCAGTCCCCGCGGGTGCCCCCCAGGTGCACGTGTGTGACAATGGGTACACAGAAAGTGCATAACCAACCATCTTGAAATCAAGGAAGGAATCAAAAATGAATGAGTAGACCTAAAACTGCCATTTAAACTGCTGCCAGGGGAGGAACGCTGGCTGAAATGCCACAGAAGGTCAATCGTTATTTTATTGAGCTCCTTATAGTGCCCAGCAGGGTCCGATAACATTTGTCTAGATGACCCCTGGACGTGGTATTTTGCTGACTTTGTGTGTTTGACTTTGTCTTTGTCTCCCAACAGCTTGTGGAGATGTGCTTACCGCTGATCAGGGGACAATCACCAGTCCTGGTCATCCAACCAGCTACCCTCATGGAGCCAACTGCACGTGGCTTATCTCGGTCACTCCTGGCAACATCATCCGACTCACCTTCACCTCATTTAACATTGAATTTCACTACAACTGCGCCTATGACTATGTTGAAGTTTATGACAATGGGACCGTATCTACTGGAAACAAACTTGGCAGGTGAGTCCACTCGCTGGTTCTGCCATTTTGTGCTCACTACCTCCCTGTCACGTCCAGCACTGATGTCGATCATCTAGACTTTGTGTCCTGGACGTAGTCCCAAAACCCTTTCCAAAAATGTCCACTAGAGGGGGATATCACAGTCAAACCCCGGCAGGTAATAGGGCAAATACAAAGTCTTTTTATAAAAGATTTATTCTTCACAAACCTGTAACAAGAATGAAACTCCATGGAGCACAAAAGGCAAAGAAGGAGTTACCAGTAACACCAAAGACGATTGAAAGGAAACGAGTCCAAATACAGAAAATCATCACAAGACACAGAAGTGGGTAAAAAATCTAGAAATCCAATAATTCAAATAAACTTCAAGTGCCTAACGTATGCACAGTGGACCACCAGGAACCGCGGGAGACCCTCCAGATTTACAGGGTGGGAAGGGCAGTTCCTGGTGGTGATTGGTGGTTGGCTGAGCCTCATGTGGGACCACCCACAACACACATGGAACAAAACACGGGTAGCTTACATACAGTGGGTATAGAAAAGAATCCCCCCCTTCGAAAATATTCCCATTTTTTTGCTTTATGGCCTTAAATGAAAACACACAATCTAATATTTCTTCCCAGCTTTACTTACTCAATGCAATCTCCTAACATCCAAGTGAAAGAAATCACAGCTACAGTTCAGAAGAATTATAATAAATCAGTTTTAGTTTTTAAATTGCACTCTGATAACCTTCATTGGAGAATCCTTGGGGGCCGCTGGTTTGACGTTGTGTTGCTCACGGGGTCCTGAATGATGCACATGACCTGCACTGTGACGGAGCGTCATTTACAGCATTATGGCCATGTGGTGCCATTACCCGAGGGTGATCCGGCTCATTGCTGAGGACCTGAGCCACTGGACCAGGCAAAGGGGACACTCACGTAACACCTGGCTGTGACAGATAGAGGGTCATGTCTGGAGGGGGGGGGGGGGGGGGGGGGGGGGGTGTGTCTGGCTGGAGGTGTTGCTAACTGGGATCCTGAGCTGTTTCATTGTGTGGTGGGCGCCGTACCACTACCTGCTCCCCAACCTGACTCGACCCGTCCTGACTGACAACACAGCACACACGTTATCCACTAATTTGAATTATGTTTTCAAGTTATTATGAATTAATATGAATATTATGAATATTAAATTATGTTTTCATCCCATCTGTTACTGCATCCCGACGGTCCAATCACATCTGCAAACACTAAACCATGGCCGACTCTCTGTAATGTCCACTAAAGTCTCTGTGATTACGTCAGACTGACAAGTGCTCCATTCGTGCCTCAGGTGTTCTGTTCTGGCTGGGGTTCAAATGTCTCTTTTATGGCGCTCTCTTCATTTTTTATGTTAACGTTGTTGATCGTTTAGTTTCTTTCTGTCCGAGTATCTTTTTCTATGTACCATGTGTTTTGTGGGTGGTCTCCCAAGATCTGCCTATCACCGAAGGGGTCCACTGTCAGCCTTATAAAGGCTGAGGGAAGCGCACAGTCCCTTGCGGTTCATTGATTGCGCTACATGGTTGGTGAGTTCTCCTGTGTTTCTGGTCTTGTTGAATGTTTCTGACTTTCTGGATTTTGTGACCATCCTGCTCTGTGTTTCTTCCATTCTGTTGGACTTCATTTTTGGGGGCTGTGTTCGCTTTTGGGGGGTTGCCTGTTTTGAAGGCATTCCCACCTGTGCGTTTGTAATCCTCGGAGCTTATTTTCTGCCAAACAGCACTTGTGTAAAATCAATGTTTTTATAGAGAGACTAGCCAGGGTTTGATGGCTGTTTTCCCCCTCCAGTCTGCATTTTGAGTCATTTGTTAGACCTTCTTGTGTTTAGGCCCCCCCAGTTCACGACTCACTGTAGTTTCAGAAAATGTGATGGACCCACCTTACTGTAACTTGTGCTTCATTTTCCAATCCTTCCAGGTACTGTGGAAGATCTGCCCCTCCATCGCTCACCAGCACTGACCACGTGATGACCATCTTGTTTGTCTCGGACGCGTCGCTGGCTGTTGAGGGATTTTCTGCTAACTACATCTCCATTAATGCTACCACAGGTAAGCGATTAGTGATACTCGGCTTCTTGTTTTTTACATTGGGTGTCCTGAGAGAAGATGATCGACTTCAGGCCTTGCCGCTGCCTAGAAGCTCTGACGGGGAGTCGATGATAAAAATGATTTCACCCACTTGAGGGCTCTCATGTTCTGATAAGTAGAATTTTCGCATTGGAACTTCTCAATATTCCCAAAGGAACGTTTCTCGCATCCTAGAATGAGTTAACGGCATTATTTTCCATCTCATGATCAAATTTTGGGTTCTGAAGTTCGTATCTTTCATGTCCTCAACAACGTTTTTTGGATTTTCATTTGGTTTTTGAAGTCTTGGTCATCATTTGATCTTCTGGTTTTCTTGACTGTGTTTCACCTTTTGGGCAGGGTTGTGGGGTCCAGCGGCTGGGGGGCATCTGTTGGTGAAGAGAGACTCACTGATCTTGACTTTACTGATGAAGCTCTCTGGAGGCTCTGACCGGGGGTCTCGAGAGACTGAGTGAGGGGTCCGAGTGTCTGGGCTTGAGAGGGTCCTGATAAAAACTGAAATCTAGGCCTTTAATGACCTTTTGGGCATGGCCATCAGCAGTGTGTCTGTCTGCGGAGAGAGTGTCGACCTCATCGAGAGGTTTACTTACCTCGGTGGTGACATTCATGTGACTCTGGTGACTCTTCCTGTGACGTCAGTAGGTGGACTGGAAGAGCATGGGGGGTCATGAGGTCACTGGAAAGGGCTATGTGGTGTTCCCGATATCTGCAAAAGGACGAAGGTCCAAGTCTTCAGAGTCCTGGTGCTCCCTGTTAGTGAGACATGGATGCTATCGAGTGACCTGAGATGAAGACTGGACTCCTTTGGTGACTCTTCAGAGGGTCCTTGGGGGCTGCTGGTTTGACTTTGTGTTGCTCACGGAGTCCAGAATGAGGCACATGACCTGCATAGTGAAGGAGCGTCAGTTACAGCACTGCGCCCATGTGGCGCCATTACCCGAGGGTGATCCGGCTCATTGCTGAGGACCAGACCAAGGGGACGCCCACATAACACCAGGCTGCCACAGATAGAGGGTCATTTCTGGAGAGTGGGAATGGACCGCTTGTCTGCCTGGGGGGTTGCCAACCAGGATCCCGAGCCGTTTCATTGTGTGGTGGGTGCTGTGCCAATGCCTGCCCCCCCATCCAGACCTATTCCACCTGCTGACTTTTGCTTCTTACATTCTGACATGTTCCACCTCCTGGCAGGACATTGGGAATGCTGGAGTCCCTCTCAGCCACACTTCCAATCCAGCGTTTTCAAAATGAAAGCCATCTCCATGCCCACTTGCATTTCATTTATAAAAGAATCTCTGAATGCGCTAAAATGACCGAAAACGCACATGACGTAGCCGTTTGGCCACACTGGGCATGTGCGACTCCGTGGAAACATGAGGGGGTCACGTCCTCCACGCTAGGTCTTTACACTCGGAGAGCAGAAGTGGTGAGTGTGAAAAACGAAGAGCAGATGGTTATGTTTGGACGGGTGATGAGGTGGAATCGTTATTGAGAGTAACGCCTGAAGAGAAGGCGAGCGAAGCAGCTGAGGAAACGTAATAAGCAGGGGCCACATAATAAGCACCACCCAATCAGAGTCTCCATTTTGAAATGTCTCCGTTGTCACCTGAGCCGACATTTACGGCTTTAGAGAAGCGTGTTCAAACGTCTCTGTTTTTGGCGTAGCGTGGACGAAAGGCAACGACGGAGACTAAGACAGCGTGGACGTAGCAGCCTAAGGTATGACGCCATTATGGCCCACCAAGAGAGGCTCAGGGTGACAGCACAGCAGCTCATCTGGGCCTCCTGGCTGAATGGCGTCGTGACGGAGTCACTATTTATTTTTTATTTTATTATACTTTATTAATCCCAAAGGGAGTTACTTGGTTTTTCGCATACCCCTTGGGGTCAGAGCGCAGGATCAGCCATTGTACAGCGCCCCCTGGAGCAATTGAAGGTTAAGGGCAGAGTAGCAGTGGCGGGGATGGGGATTCGAACCGACAAACCTTCGGGATACCAGAGCAGGTCCTTAGCCTCAGAGCCACCACTCCGCCCTAATGGCTGCTTCTTTAACTTTTTGACGTCCAAGAGTGCGTCATGTGAGTCCGCATGCAGCTTTTAATGTCCAGTTTGGGTCAGTACTCAGGAGCGCCACCTAGGGGATCAGTCTGTTATGATTCTGGGCTTTTGAACATCGTTGCTTTCATTTTACACGTTTTATCTTCACTTTAACAATATGGCAGTTTTCGTATCGATATTTTAATGACATCAATAAAGCACCATTTTGTGTGTTTTGATTTGGATGGCGGGTGTCGCCATTTCATGGCCATATTATTGTTAATGATGATGCGCCATTGCCGTGACGTGATCTGCAGGTATGTGACACTTGATGCCATCACGCTGATCCTCTAAGTCAGACCCTATGCAATTTGCCATAGGAACTTTACTGGGTGTGAAAGGAAGAGCCTCGACACACACAAAAAGGTTTGGGGCAGCCACCCATATATTGTCCCCTGGCTGCAAAATGGGTTTTGATTGCACACTCGTGTGCATTGGTTTGAGTCCTGAATTGAACTTTAAAGGCCAAACCCGGAAGTGACGTCGTCCGTGGCGCCGGAAACCGGAAGTGATGTCATTGGTGGTGCGTCTGGTAGGTTTTCCCGTATCTGGCATGCAGAGATAACAGAAGTGGGATTAGTGCACCCTGCCGCCCCCTGGCCTGGCAGGTAATTACCTTGACTTGGTCCACTCAGCTTCCTTGTACTCGCACGTGTGTGACACGGGGTTGTCATGAACTTCGTTCATTTTGACAGTCTTGCCTCTTCACTTCATCAGCGTGTATCACGTCACAAGCTTACGATTAACACCAAGACCAAGGTTCTAGTGCCAGTGGTTAATCAAGTGGCAGACGGACACAGCACTCAGCCTTTTATATACAGAGGGCAGAAGGGGGCAAGTGAGAAGGCAGAGTGAGTCCCAAAATAGTCGGGGTGCCAGTCGGGCAGGGAGACGTCATCTAATTTACAATAAAAACAAACGTAACAGGCTCCCAGTGGCGCTATCGAACAAAAGCAGGCCGTCCATAGCCTCTTATCGCCCTCTAGTGGCGTTTCTGGGTGGGTTACGCTCGGAGGAGTTCCTGATGAGTTCCAAATGAGAGGCCACATACCTAGGGTCGTCTCTCTCTCTCTCTCTCTCTCTCTCTCTCTTTTATATTGCCTGGACCAGAAGGGGCGGGGCTTCTCTGGCTCTGTTGCCCTCAAGGGGCGGATTCTCAGTGCGCTGTGAGGGGGAAAAAGGAGATGAGACTGTTAGGGAGAGCGCCCCCTCTCATTGCGGGTGGTATTGCATGACCATGGTGACCCTGTGGTGTGAATAAATAGGATAGGAAATGAAACACATTCTGAATAACAGAGTAGTCAGCACATACGACCTGATTTACACAGCGAGTGATACTTTGGGTTTGGATTTGCGTACTTTACATCAAGTGCAGGCAAGTGACAAAACCTGATAACATATAAACACTTCTGCGGTGGGTTGGCACCCTGCCCGGGATTGTTTCCTGCCTTGTGCCCTGTGTTGGCTGGGATTGGCTCCAGCAGACCCCCGTGACCCTGTGTTCAGATTCAGCGGGTTGGAAAATGGAGGGATTGATATAAACACTTTGCATTCAATAATAAAACACAAATGCAACAAAACCCCATAATGGCATAAATTATAACATGACCGTCGTTTGGCTGCTTTTCCACCACAATGCCAGTCGCTAGTCCACTCAAGTCAAACGACCGGTGGGCCATCACTGAACCTAAAACTCAACGGGAAGCGTTTGGCTCATCTGAGATCCTGGGCTCAGACCCCCGAGGTCCGACGGGCAGGGGGGCACCCCACTCTAATTGGCAGCGCCCACGGGCATGCCTAACTCAAATGGGCTTTTTTATTGCCACGATGAAAGGTCTTCAGCCACAGATCAATGAGGCCATTGTAGCCGGAGCATCGCTGTAACTTGTAATCCAGTTTTGGGCATGGCGGGCTTATTGAAATAACGGGCCGTCTGTTTGTTTAATTTCCTGCCAAGAGCCCAGCCCTTTCATTTTCTGGGGCAGCTTGTTATTTGACAAATTTCACAAAAGTGTTTTTTGTGTCTTGGGCCTGCTGAACTGAAACAAATTAGCTGATGAATGTGGGCCCCAGGCGGAGCTCGGGCTGCAGCCATTTGATTTTCCATTACCGCCGGGGATTAATGTTGCAAGGCTCATGGCTTATTTTTTTGGTTATTGTCCCTGAAAGCCCCCCCCCCCCTTAACTCACCCCCCTTCCCCACCCCCAAATCTCATTTCTAGTGGTCTGTAAATTCTTTGTTGGCTACAGAATGGAAGCTCAGTTCTGCCAGAGGGCCTCGTCTGGCTGCCGTTATTTTAATGGGATACACGCCGATCGATAAAAAGAAAGGAGCAGCGCCCCCTATTTGTCACAGGCCCTGACCCCCACAAGTCTGATCAGGACAATTTGAATAATCATTTAACTAGCCCAGCGTTTCTCAACCTTTAAGTATTTGCGACCGGAGTTTTCATAACAGTTTTAATTGCGCCCCCCTCTAACGTTTTTCTGAAACCCTAATACAATTTATTCCTATATTTTTTGCTGCCAATACACCGCTACAAGTTTCAAATTTTCTTACTAATAGCAAAATTACGCCACATATGGCAACATTCGCGCCCCCATTTTTGTTACTTTAGGGCCGCCCCTCTCACACACTGGAGCAGCACCCCCTATTTGTCAGAGACCCTGACCCCCACAAGTCTAATCAGGACAATTTGAATAATCATTTAACTAGCCCAGCGTTTCTCAGTATTTGCGACCCGAGTTTTCATAGCAGTTCTAATTGCGCCCCCCCCTAACGTTTTTTTGAAACCCTAATAAAATTTAACCCTATATTTTTTGCTGCCGCTACAAATAGCGAAATTACGCCACATGTGGCAACATTCGCGCCCCCTTTTTTGTTACTTTGCACCCCCTTAGGGGGGGCGCGCCTCACAGTTTGAGAACCGCTGAACTAGGGGGTTTACCATTTGGCCGTTAAATAGAATGACCGGCGCCAGACAGAAGTCGGAGTTTTCCTCTTCTTTGTCATTCAGCAATGACAGCAAATCCTTACTCTCCGTGGATTTCTTCGCCTATCCGCTATTGGAAGAGTGTACGCGTTTCACAGGACCTGCACTCTAATCTCGCCTTTCTGCAGATCAAGTCCGCACTTGTGGGTGGGGTTGGACATCCGTTTTGTATCCGTGGGTACGTGAGGCAAAAATAAAAAATCCATTGTGCATGAGCGAGACGTGAGATTGGCCGATAACAGGCCCCTAATGATGGTGTGCACCCGCTACACTGAATGGATCAGCGTGTGACCCCCAAAGCACCGACAGGTCTGTGTAAGCCATTGAGCCCCACTTGTGACGGGGACCAGGAACTGCAAACACGTGGGGGGGAGGGGTCATAAGCTCGGATTGAGTCTCCGCCCCTTGTGCACACCACCGGGACGGCTTAGTGAGGACCTCGGGTCAGCCCTGCTGCGGTCACTTGTGCAGCATCTAGAACACGATCGCACCTGACTATAGAGGGAGACGTAAAAGTCGGAAACGGTGAAAGGATCGTCATCAAGCCTCGAGGGGTGTCTGCCTGCCTGACTCCTCCCACCAAGATGGTGTCCTGACAGACCCCCAACCCCATTTTTGCTTTGCGCCCTCCCCCACCCTAACCTATCGTCTATGAAGGCGGAGGAGCAAAAGTTTTTTAACGGATCTCAGCGTTTTAGGGTCCCCTGATATACTCGATGATGGGTGTCTTGTCTGTGTGTCGCAGTTTCTTGAGGACACTCTATGGCTGGACGGAAAAACACCAAACTTGAAACCTCAGCCCGTTGTGAGATGACCACGTGCCGATTCGTTTTTGGGCCAAAGTACAAGAGAAAGTGGCACTCGAGAGGAACCCTCAAATACCGGACTTCTGTAATGATTTAGGAATTCTTCTCACCAATTGACTTGTTTTATGACCAGAAAGATCAGCGTCAGAGCGTTAAACAACGACTGAAATGTTAGAGAAGAGTTCAGGTAGCTTGGTTCTGAGGGCTCAAAGCCTACTGACTTCTCCTTAGGATCAAAGCTTCTGTATCCGTATTCCGTATTTTTCGTGAACGTAACCCTCAGAACTGACTGCATGTTAATACGTAGGTAGAGACTGTTAGGGTCCGCTTCTATTAGGGTTCTATTTCCCTCTGTGTGTTTAAACTAATCTGCATCTTTATTTTTATGCATCATCTGATTATTCATCTAATTATTTCATTATTAACCCTTTCATTCCTGGATCTTCTGTTTTTATGGGATAATGATTTTGTGAGGAATTCTACCCTTTGGGGTGTCTAGGAAGTTAAAAAATGAAAAATCGAAAATGAATATACAATAGCTGCCAGATACTTCAGTCTTCTTGAGGACATGAGCCCACCTTGACTGGTTGACTACCAGCATTCTTGAGTCACCTGTGGTGACTTGGTGACACCTGCTGGCACTCCAGCCACCAGAGAGTTGTTGTAGGCCGGACGTGACAAGACCAATGCCTGGAGCTGGAGTTGTGCTGTACACTCCGTCAGACATGTGGACGTGGTCTAAAGTAGACAGTGCAAGACTGGAAGGCCCCTGAAGAACAGCTGGTCATTCATCGTCACCTCAAGGTGGTGTACTGACTTGCCAGGTGTTAATCGAGAGGTGGGGGGCCTGAAACGAGAACAAGAACGTCCGAGACGGTGCTCCTTCATCCATGTTGCAATAACAGTGAGACCTGTAGAGACCCCAGGAGGAAACAACAAGCCCAGTGGTGCATCATCAGCGGGACGAGATGATGGGCCCTAGTGAGGAGGAGGAGGAGTATACAGTAGAGGGAAGAGGAGAGCACCCTGAACAGATCCAGTGGGCACCCACATGCTTGCTTGGTGCCACCCTTGACATCCCCAGAACATACGAGGGCAGTTCCAGTGATGCCAACGTCAGAAAAGGTGGCAAGGAGGACCTTCTTAAGTGGATGCACTTTGTAAGTTGCTTTGGATAAAGGCTTCTGCTAATAAAGTAATATTCATGATGATGACTAATTCATATAACTGAGTGTCGTACAGCACCTGGAAAGAGTGCCCATTGTGAAAGGTGCCATCTAAAAATGAACCCTTTCGTCCCTGGATTTTCTGTTTTTTTATGGGAAAATGATTTTGTGAGACATTCTACCTTTGGGGTGTCTAGGAAGATCAAAAATGAAAAATCGAAAATAAAAATACAATAGCTGCCAGATACTTCAATCTTGTTGAGGAAATAAAATTCAAAGTGGACCTACTTACTATGTGGTGTGCACAGTCCAGCAGCGTCCATTTTTACTTCTGTGTTTCACAGACTGTATGCCAGTCTCTCCAGTCTGCACTAATGGTAGCACACGCCCGGTGCCAACGGCTGCAAACGTACCTGTGCTTTACAAAAAGGACTGCAATTATATGTACCAGTAATAGGATGTCAGGGCCGAAAGGGTTAATTATTCAGGTCAGGTCAGGTTGAGGGGGGGGGGGGGGGGGGGGGGGGAGGGGCATGCACTGGCACCACACGATGAAACAGCTCAGGCACCTGGCTGGCAACCCCCCAGGCAGACATACAATCCAGTCCCACCCTCTGAAAATGACCCTCTATCTGCCGCATCCAGGTGTTATGTGAGGGGTCTCCTTGGTCTGGTCCAGCCACTCACTCAGGTCCTCAACAATGAGGGTCACCCTCGGGTAATTGTGCCACGTGGCTGTAGTGCCCTAACTGACGCTCCCTCACCATGCAGGTCATACGCCTCATTTGGGACTCCATGAGCAACACAAAGTCAAACCAGCGGCCCCCAAGGACCCTCTGAAGAGACACACATGAAGGAGTCGAGTCTTCATCTCAGGTCACTGGATAGCGTCCATGTCTCATTAACATGAAGCACCAAGACTCTAAAGCCTTGGACCTTCGTCCTTTTGCAGAGATATCAGGAGTGGGCGCCACCCCAACCCCCCCCCCACCATGGTCTCACAATCCGTCTACTGACTTCATAGAAAGAGTCACCAGAGTCACATGAATGTCACTGCTGAGGTCAGTAAACCTCTCGATGATGAGGTGGACACTCTCTCCGCAGACAGACACACTGCTGATGGCCGTGCCCAAGAGCTCATTAAAGGCCTAGATTTCAGTTTTTATCAGGACCCTCGCAAGCCCAGACACTCGGACCCCTCACTCAATCTCTCGAGACCCCCAATCAGAGCCTCCATGGACTCTGTGAAGATCACAGCATCGTCAGTAATGTCAAAATCAGTGAATCCCTCTTGACCAACAGATGCCCAGTCGCTGGACCCCATGACCCTGCCAACCATCCAGTCCTTGCAAGCATTGAACAGAGTAGGTGCAGAACAGACCGCTGACGGACCCCCAGAATCAACTGGGATAAATGCAGAGGGTCTGCCTCCACTCTGCACGGCAGTCCCAGTACCATGACATTAATTATTAATATTTCATTAATTCTGTAAAGGTGTGATGGCAGTTCACCTGTGCACTTGTAACGGTGCTCTGATCAGCAGTCACCTGTGCGCCATCTTAGATTAAAAAAAAGACAAACTATTGACAGCCACTAGGGCGGGGGGCACTGAGAGGACAGGACATTTTCAGCTTGTCCCATGGAGACACCCGGGCAGGCTAGTGGTCCCGACCCCAGCAGGGTCTCGAGAGTCGTCTGCCAAGGCTTCTCATTTCTCCATGCAGGTGACGTTAACTCACGTGTGACATTTAGCAGGAGTTTGGCTAGCGAGCGGCCGTAATGCTTTCCACATGTGCGCCGTTAGTGGACCTCTAATGCTTTTTGGCGTTCGTCTCGTTGAGCCGAAGACGGAGATGGCGCCCACTTAATACATCCTGGCGGAATGGCACCGTCTGTACAAGTGTGTCGAATGCACGGGGAACTTGTGAGGACCCCGAGGAGGTCCTCCATCAAGCTGTGAATGAGTGGCATCGCAGTAAGGACACAGAACATCGACCTGCTCTTGCATTTATCAAGCTGGACATTACAGGGGGCCGACACACGTGACCCACCATCCAGATGGAATAGGAGGGTAACGCTGAGGTGCCCCTTTAGTTCTTTCTCAATGGCCGTAAGACCAAAACACTTGACTGACATTGATAAAGATGGGATTATTAGCAGGAAGTGGCGTGGCGTGGCATGGCGTGGCGTGGCATGGCGTGGCGTCTCTTCATATTTTTATCCTGAGTAACACGAGGGGTCTTTAGGGTTTCAGACCTCAGTTCTGACATTCCTTTTTTTATTCATCTATCTACTTTATTTTTGAGCCCTGGTGGCCACCATTTTGGACACCTGTGTCCCTGGCTGCCATGTTATGGTTGGGTTTTTCATTTTTTATAGTTTATATTACTTGTCCTTTGTGTTGGGGGGTTTCCAAGTCAGAGAATCCATTTTTAGCATTGATTTTTCAATTCTACCAATTCTTTAGTCATTTTCTAGGGGGCAAGGCAGGAACAAACTCTGGACAGGATGCCAGTCCATCGTAGGGTGAACACACACACACACATCAGAGCTGATTTAGTGTCGACAGGTCACCTCACATAGGGGTTTCTGTAACGTTTTGGCCGCCATTTTAAGTTCCCGTGGTGTACCCTCAGCTGTGTCGTCAGGGGCGTGGCCTCAGAGGTCATGGAGTTCAAGGTCAGCCGTAGGCACACTTCCTTATCCGATCTGCAGACTCCGAAAGGGTTCAAAACCTGTCCTTAAAATCCTTTCTCTTTATTGTCTTTCTGTTCTGACCCTTTGTGCCTCGTCTTTTTAGCTCTGATTTTTCTCTCAGTCTCTTGTGGAGTTGCAGTCCCGGCTTTTCTGTTCAATTTTCAGGGCACACACCAGACAGGATTGAGCTGCCATTTTGATTTTAGCGTCTTCTCCATCCGATATTATTGAACCCGACCTGAATCTGCTGACAGCGTGGGCTCTTTCAGAACATTTTGGCTCCAGACCGTTGCTTTGTTTTTGATTCTTTTGTCTTTCTTCTGTTGACCTTCCTCTCGACTCCTCTTCTGTCTCAGCCCTTTATCGCCTCAACATTTTTCTTTAGCTGGTGAACCTGTTCCTCCATCGCAGACCTAATGATACAAACTGTCGAGTTCTGTTACAGATGTCACATACGGCACCTCTACCCCTATTTCAGATCTCTTCTCTTTCATTTTATTGTTTTTTGACAGCCTGTGAAGAGACATTTACAAATCCTACCGGTCAGCTGACATCACCCAACTACCCCAACAACTACCCCGTCTACCGAGAGTGCACCTATCGTATCATCGTGAGTGTGAACCGGCAGATCATGCTCAACTTCACCGACTTTGCCTTGGAGCCGACGTACCCCAGCTGTCTGTACGACTACGTGGAGATCAGGTGAGGAGAACGTTATGGACTAGGAGTCCCAAAGCATGTAAGTTCCAATTGCACATCCAAAAATGTTCACTAGAGGGGAAATCCCATCAAAAACCCTGGCAGGACATAAAAAGGGCCTTGTGGAAACTTTATAAATACAAGATATAAAAGGCTCATCGATAATAAAGATGCTCCATGGAGCGCAAAGGCAAAATGGATCAAGGCAGGGACAAACATCGTGTGACGTTTTTGGTCTCCAGGCTCCATAAAAGGACAAAGCGGTGCTAGAAGGTACACTTGTGGTGGTTCAGTGGCTTTACTGAACAGCGGAGTCCAAATCAAGTGATGTGACGATGTCACCGGCTGACCTGCTGCTGTTAGTTATGGAGGCTCTGTGACTAACTGATCTTTAAAATTCATAGACATGACATTCTTAGAAGTAACGGAGAAATGAAAACCTCTGAAGTCTGAAGGTAAAACTGTCAGGGGCTTGAGACCAGGATGGACAGCAGGCGCCTCATGTTAGAAAGCCTTACTTTGATTCCATACAAAAACAAAACGTCAAATGCCTCATCCATCCATCCATCCATCCATTATCCAACCTGCTACATCCTAACTACAGGGTCACGGGGGTCTGCTTGAAAGGCAAAAATTGTGAACGTACAAAAAAAAAAACAGACTTATAAAAGTCAAATCAACTTAAAACTCTTAAAGCTTTTAGACGCTGCCCGTCACTTCCTGCCAGTAACCATATATGGCATAAAAACAATTTTATTAGAATATTCATGACCTAATTAGCATGTCATTGTGGCCATGATTAATTTTGAATATTCATGACCTAATTAGCATGCCATTGTGGCCATTTTTTTTTTATATGCATGACCTAATTAGCATATCATTCATGGAGTAATTAGCATATCATTGTGGCCATGATCCTGAGTGACGTCATTAGTACATCAGAGGACAGAGAAACAAAACTTCGGTGAATGTGAACTTGAGGTATTAGTGACTGACATGGAGAACCACAATGACATTTTTTTTTTGTCACATGAAATGGAGCAAGTGACAGCAGCTGAGCTTTTGACAATAAAAGCAATGGCCACTAGTAGCTGGGTCTGCTGCTGCTTTTAATATCTGTTAATGACTTGGACTCAAGCTGGATAAGATAGCAGATGATACCAAGATAGGTGGATGAGTTATAAGGAAAAATTAAAAGAGCTGAGCCTAACGCTTGCATTGAGTTTAGGTCTTGTTAGGTCTGAATTCACAATGGGAGGTCTGAAAATCGAGAGTCCACCTTATTAGAAGGATTTAGGAGTCACAGTGGACTGTAAGCTATCGACTGTCAGTTAGTATTCAGAAGCCATTCAGAAGGCTAACAGAATGTCAGGTTATATAGCGCCTTGATGTGTGGAGTTCAAGTCCTCAAGCTTTATAACACACTGGTGAGGCCTCATCTGGAGTCCTGTGTGCAGTTTTGGGATACAAAAAGGACATAACAGCACAAGAGAAGGTCCAGAGAAGAGCGACTGGGCTGATTACAGGGGGCTACAGGGGATGAGTTATGAGGAAAAATTTAAAGAGCTGAGCTTTTACAGGAGATGAAGAGGAGACCTGACTGAAGTGTTTAAAATGATGAAGTGAATTAGTCCAGTGGATCGAGACGGTGACTTTAAAATGAGCTCATCAAGAACATGATGACACAGTTGGAAACTTGTGGATGGGAAATTTCACACAAACATCAGGAAGTTTTTCTTCACACAAAGACTCACAGAAAGTTGGAATAAGCGACCAAGTAGTGAGGTAGACAGAAGGACTTTGGGGGCCTTGACAACTCATCTTGATGTTACTTTAGTGAAGTTAGGACTGGACTGGACTGGTGAGTTTTGTTGGCCTGAATGTCCTGCTCTCATCCAGATTGTTCTAAATGTTCTAAAGTCCCAAACTGGATTCCAATAGCAAGGTTGAAAATAATCCAGAAAAACAAAAAAGCACAAAAACTCTCCACTCCTAAGTGCCTTCAAGATGAGGAGACCCTCATGTGGGAGACCCTCCAAACTTATAGGGTGGGAGGCCGTTCCTGGCAGTGATTGGCGACCCCTAGAAATGCCAGAAAACCATGAACAATGATGAGAAATTGACAAAGAGGACAAATAAAGATGAGGAATTGAAATATACCACCACACAGACGTCATTACAAAGTGTGGAAAGCAGGCCGGACACAGACAGGTAGACATGATGTTTAGCACCCAACACACGTTTATTTACAAGCTATTTACAATGAAGATGCGCACAAACCCAGTGCCACAGCACCAATCACCCCAAAGTCCAGGCCTCTTTCCTCAATGCCTTTCTTCACCGCCTCCACTCCTCCGAGCTCCGTCCTTCATCCACCCGACTCCAGCCCCTCAAATTGGGGGAGGCGGCCCCTTTTACAATCACCCAGATGTGCTCCAGATGCCTCCTGACAATCTTCCGCGTGTGGCGGAAGTGCCAGCTGCACACCTGGAAGCACTCCAGGTGTCCCTGATCCTCTTCCCCCCAGCACTTCTGGGTGTGGCAGAAGTGCTGATGTCCCAAGGCATTGGGGCGCCCCTTTGGTTATTATTTAACCAAAATATAGAAGAGCAGCATCCAGAATCAAGTCAACTACACCCAATGGTGACGCAGCGAGGTCACTGTCCTCATAATTAAGAGAAAACAAAAAGCAGGACAGGCACTAATTCCAAAGGGGCAGACGTAGGCGGCATGTTGATTTCCACACGCGGGTACTCGTGGCAGTAATGAGATGGGAGGCCCGTCTCAGAATCTCGATCTTAAGAGTTTCTGTTGGTTTTCTCACTGATGTCACTGTTGTCACTTTTCTCCGTTCCCCTGCTTGTTCTCCATTTCTGTTGAGTGGTTAGAGGTTTGTAATTCTCTCCCGGCCCCTCGTCTCTCGGCCTCAGCTTGGCTGCTGTGGCATTTGTGAATTTCCCCTTGGAATTAATAAAGTATCTATCTATCTATCTATCTATCTATCTATCTATCTATCTATCTATCTATCTATCTATCTATCTATCTATCTATCTATCTATCTATCTATCTATCTATCTATCTATCTATTATATAGTGCCTTTCACACCTATCTATCTATCTATCTATCTATCTATCTATCTATCTATCTATCTATCTATCTATCTATCTATCTATCTATCTATCTATCTATCTATCTATCATATAGTGCCTTTCACATCTATCTATCTATCTATCTATCTATCTATCTATCTATCTATCTATCTATCTATCTATCTATCTATCTATCTATCTATCATATAGTGCCTTTCACATCTATCTATCTATCTATCTATCTATCTATCTATCTATCTATCTATCTATCTATCTATCTATCTATCTATCTATCTATCTATCTATCTATCATATAGTGCCTTTCACATCTATCTATCTATCTATCTATCTATCTATCTATCTATCTATCTATCTATCTATCTGTCTATCTATCTATCTATCTATCTATTATATAGTGCCTTTCACATCTATCTATCTATCTATCTATCTATCTATCTATCTATCTATCTATCTATCTATCTATCTATCTATCTATCTATCTATCTATCTATCTATCTATCTATTATATAGTGCCTTTCACATCTATCTATCTATCTATCTATCTATCTATCTATCTATCTATCTATCTATCTATCTATCTATTATATAGTGCCTTTCACATCTATCTATCTATCTATCTATCTATCTATCTATCTATCTATCTATCTATCTATCTATCTATCTATCTATCTATCTATCTATCTATCTATCTATCTATCTATCTATCTATCTATCTATCATTTGGTTCTTCTTCTACTCTGAATGCTCTTCGTGGTGTTTGTTTTTTTTTCTGTTATTTTTTTGGATTTCTTGACATTTTTTAGGATTTTGAACTTTTTAATTTAACATTTTGGTTTTGTCTGTTTTTGTGCCTCCTTGGTCTCGAAGCAATTTTTTCAGTTTTGCTCTTATTTTGCTTCAGTTCTTAAATAATCTTTTAAAGAATCTCTCGGTTTTTGTTTGCCCTTTTCCTTTGTGTTTGTGAAGGCCATATGCCTGTTGTTCAGTTTCGGGACTGGACTGGAGCTTTGAGGTCTCGGCCCTTGCTGAGTTTGAAGAATTGAATAATCATAAGAGATGACATCCGGGTCCTCTAAAGCCTTTTCAGAAACCTCACTGCAGGTCCACCCCAGACTCCCTGATGTCACCTGCTGTTGATTGTGACCCACTTGTCCTTTCTGTACTGCAGAGATGGAGGATATGAGACGTCACCTCTGACCAGCCGATATTGCGGCACGACCACCCCGCCTATCATCATGTCTCACAGCAACAGACTGTGGATCAAATTCCGCTCGGATATGACCTCCACCTACAGAGGCTTCATGGCCCATTGGGATGGCACCTTAACAGGTACAGTAGGACCCTCTGAACTTGGCAGCGGTGACTTGTGTGTGACAGCAGGAATTAACAGAAAGAGGAGGATGTGGAGGACCCTGCGGACTGCTGAGGCCCGTTTACCGGTGCCTTACAGGGGGCATCCTTGTATGCTACAGATTAGTTGTACACACGTGATTTTAATTTTCTTTACCCTTCTTTACTTTACATGTCACCTACAGATGCTTTGGTCACACCACTGGCTCATAGATGTTAACAACTTGAGAGTTCCTTAGCACAATGACTCCCAATGACCACTACAGAGGGGGCCGTCAAACCCTGACCTGCAACAAAATGGCACACGTAGAATCTTTATAACTAAAAGAAAAAAGTCGTTTTACAAAAATAAACTCAAAGAATGAGTGCAAGAGACAAAAGGAGTTGCCTGAAACAACAAAGGCAATCCGAGTAAAAGAAAATCTCAAGAATGGTCAAAAGAAAGACAACAGAGGGCAGAAAATTCAGGAAATCACTTAAAAAAATCCACAATAACGTTCTTCACTAGAGAAACTCGCCAATGCCAGCGCATTCAATGAACCGCAAGGGGCTGTGGGCTTTCCTCAGCCTTCATAGGCCTAAAGACAAACCCACGTGACGATGGGCAGGCCTGGCTTGGCCTCTTGGGGAATCACAAACAAGACACATGGGACACAATCAAAAATATTAGCTTGTTAACAACTTGATCAAAAATATTAGCATATTAACAGTCCATCCATCCATTGTCCAAGCTGCTATATCCTAACACAGGGTCACGGGGGTCTGCTGGAGCCGGACATCCCACTGTTATCTTGTTTGTTGAAAGGAGAGTCAATTATTATGCAGGCTGAGAGGGGGTCCCAAACTTTTACATTTGACTGTAGTTTTTTATTACTAATAAGTCAGTCAGTCATCATCCAAACTGCTATATCCTAACAACACAGGGGTCTTCTGGAGCCAATCCCAGCCAACACAGGGCACAAGGCAGGAAACAAACCCTTGGTAGGGCGCCAGCCCACCGCAGGGCACACACACACACATAACAAACACACACTAGAGACAATTTAGGATCACCAATGCACCTAACCTGCATGTCTTTGGACTGTGGGAGGAAACAGGAGCGCCGGAGGAAACCCACGCAGACACGGGGAGAACATGCAAACTCCACGCAGGGAGGACCCGGGAAGTGAACCCAGGTCTCCTAACTGCGAGGCAGCAGCGCTACCCACTGCGCCACCGTGCCACCTAATAGAGATACATACATACATATATGTCTCTATTATAAAAAAAAAAATCTTGGGTGGGAGATGAGACGTGATGTTCTCGAAAGACACCTTGATGTCCCGCGAGACAAGGCAGTGAGACCAAAGGACAGCAGCTGTACAGGCTTTTAAATGATCGACACACAGTGCGACAAGCAGAACACGCAGCTCACCAGTAGGAACAGCAGCAAGACAGGTACCACTGCGCCACCGTGCTGCCCTCATATTAACAACTTGATCAAAAATATTAACATACAGTCATATGAGAAAGTTTGGGAGCCCCTCTTAATTCTTTGGATTTTTTGTTTCTCATTGGCTGAACTTCCTTTTAATATCTGACATGACTTATGGACACTGTAGGATTTCAGCAGTGACATTAAGTTTATTGGATTAACAGAAAATATGCAATATGCATCATAACAAAATTAGACAGGTGCATAAATGTGGGCCCCCCAACAGAGATATGACATCAATACTTAGTTGAGCCTCCTTTTGGCCTCTAGACGCTGTCCTCCTATAGCCTCTGATTAGTGTCTGATTCTGGATGGAGGTATTGTTCACCATTCTTCATACAAAATCTCTCCAGTTCACTTCAATTTGATGGACAGCCTGCTTCAAATCATCCCATAGATTTTCGATGATATTCAAGTCAGGGGACTGTGACGGCCATTCCAGAACATTGTACTTCTCCCTCTGCATGAATGTCTTTGTAGATTTCTAACTGTGTTTTGGGTCATTGTCTTGTTGGAATATCCAACCCCTGTGTAACTTCAACTCTGTGACTGATGCTTGAACATTATCATGAAGAATTTGTTGATATTGGGTTGAATTCATCTGACCCTCGACTTTAACAAGGGCCCCAGTCCCTGAACTGGCCACACAGCCCCACAGCATGATGGAACCTCCACCAAATGTGACAGTAGGTAGCAGGTGTTTTTCTTGGAATGCGATGTTCTTCTTCCACCATACAAAGCACTTTTTGTTCTGACCAAATAACTCAATTTGTGTCTCATCAGTCCAAAGCACTTTGTTCCAAAATGAATCTGACTTGTCTAAATGAGCATTGGCATACAACAAGCAACTCTGTTTGTGGCGTGAGTGCAGAAAGGGCTTGTTTCTCATCACCCTGCCATACAGATGTTTGAATTGTAGAACGTTGTACAGATACACCATCTACAGCAAGATGTTCTTGCAGGTCTTTGGAGGTGATCTGTGGGTTGTCTGTCACCATTCTCACAATCCTGCTCATATGCCACTCCTGTATTTTTCTTGGCCTGCCAGACCTGCTGGTTTAACAGCAACTGTGCCTGTGGCCTTCCATTTCCTGATTCCATTCCTTACAGTTACAGAAACTGACAGTTTAAACCTCTGAGATGGCTTTTTGTGGCCTTCCCCTAAACCAGGAGACTCAACAATCTTTGTTTTCAGATCTTTGGAGAGTTGCTTTGAGGATCCCATGCTGTCCCTCTTCAGAGGAGAGTCAAAGGGAAGGAAGCCCAACTTGTAATTGACCACCTTAAATCCCTTTATATCTCATGATGGGACACACCGGTCTATGAAGGTCAAGGCTTAACGAGCTCATCAACCAATCAGCATTGAGCAGTGACAGGCATTCAAATCAGCACAATGACAAGGGGACCCACATTTGTGCACAGCCAGTTTTTCACATTTGATTTCATTTCATACAACTAAATACTGCGTCACTAAAAACACCGCAGTACTCCTAGGAGATGACAGACATCGCACTGTTATCTTTATTGTTGAAAGGAGAGTCCATTATTATGTAGGCTGACAGGGGGTCCCAAACTTTTTCATATGACTGTATTAACATATTAATGACATGATAAAACATATTAACATTATTAACATATTAGTATCACAATCAAACATATTAACATATTCACTACAAGATCAAAATATTAACATAAACAAAAGAATCAAAAACACACAAATCAGCCATTAAAGAGACGTATGAACTCCGCCGAGTGGTCCGCACGTTGCCCCTCAGACTCCCATCCTGCCTGTGTGTTGTAGCCACCATTCCAGCTTTTCCAGAACTTGAGTGGAGGTTATGACCTATAGGGGGCACAGCAGAGCCCTGAAGACCTCAGCACCACTAGACACACAAGTGCCGGGTTCAAAATAAAGTATTTTGTATTTGCCCCCAATCCCTTATACAGGACTCTTCACCTTTCAGAATATAAAATAAAAACCTTTCTTTTCTTTTCTCTTCTTTTCTTTTCTTTTCTTTTCTTCTCCTCCACTGCTCCCAGCTGAGCTTTCCCTTGACGTTACTTCCATCTCTGACTCCCCTGGGGGCAGCGGAAGAGCTCGTTTTCAACCAGGACCCAGAAGTACCTTCAGCACAACATCACTGCCACCAAGGAGCACTTCTGGGTCAGGCTGAACCTCCCCAGGTCAGAGCAATGTCCAAGTACTATCCATTGGGACTACAATTTCCATGATCCCCTGTGGGTTCACAAATGGGAGCTTCACTAGGGGGTGCTGCCATCTAGTGTACTGGGGGAATTCACATCTCCCGTTGTACTTCCTTTATAAGAGCCTACTGGCTGGGAACGATACCAGCAACCAATCTGGCCTAGATGCCCCTCCATCCATGTCCATCCATTCTAAAGGCTTCCCAGCCAGGTAAGCAGCTATCCATTCTGGCTGGGATGCCATGTTGTTGGTGACGTAGTCCACACCCGTTCTTAGCCCCATCCTCTTTTTCTCACTCATAACCTCCACAGTCCCACTGATCCAATATCGATGAGCAGGTCAAGTTCTCGAGATGACTCCATTGGACGGCTTTGGCTTTTTCGAAGTGAACTTGCAGTGGTGATGGAAGTGAGCACTCATGTTCTCCCTTGTCACTCCATTCTTCTTCCTCCTTACTTCCACCTTCTATCTGCCCGTGTCACGCATCTTCTCTTCTTCTCTCTTTGATTATCCCCAGTGAAGTCTGCTGGCTCTCCCGCCCACCCTTGGTTTGTTGTAGAGATACAGGGGACCTCAAGTTAACCACGAAGAGTGAAATGGTTGTCCGCCGTGTCCCTTAACAGGGTCTTTAACATGCCAACATGTTTTGTGGACAGGTTGTGGTGGGACTCTGACGACGAGTTCCGGAAGCTTCACCTCCCCCAACTACCCCCTGCCGTACCACCCCAACTCCGAGTGCTACTGGATTCTACAGGCAAGTGGCGGCAGTCAGGAGGAACTTCGCTTTGAAGTCTTCCATTTGGAGTCGAGCACCAACTGCAATTACGATTTCCTGGAGGTGAGTGGGCACCGGGCGGCCGGTTGGTTGGTTGGTGGGTCTTCTTCTTTCAAAGTCAAGTTCAGATTTGGCACTGCTATTTGCCATTTTACACTTCAACTGTAAAAGGGAATGAATTATGTGTCACCATAGAAGGAGTATAGCGCCTTGCACGTGTGTTGCATCCTGTGGCTGGAGTTGGTGTCACTACGCAGTTATTGAAATGCTGACAAAGGGACAGCAAATGCGATAGTGTTCCTAACCTTTATTGTCTTTACGTGCCACTTACTGAGTTCACTCAAGCCATTGAGTGTCCATAGCTAAGAGTTTGGATATTGGAGCTGGAAAACATAAGCCAGCAGAAATTGAAATATCACTAAGGGGACCAGGTGGACCCACCAGACCCTGCTCAAGTGGTTTTGGGGAAGCCTCCTAAAAACTGACATAAAGGAGGATGGCACCATGTAGAAGCAGCCACCACAGAAAATCTGCTCCGATTTGAAGAGGTTCAGTGACAGAAGATGATGCCCATACTGCCCACGTCAGTTGGTATGGCCAGTAGCGAGTCCCCCTGTGATTACCAGTCTGGGCTCTCTTTGGTCTCGAGCAAGGAAGGAGGTGACACATAGGAATTGACAAAAACCAGGATGGAGTCACTCCTTGAGTTCTTAAGGCCTCTGCTGACCAGCTTTATGGGGTCCTCTGCCACCCATCCAGTCTGTCACTAAGGAAATAGAAAGTGCTGCTGCAAAAGAAATCCTGCATATTAAGGTGGGCATCCCTTCACCTCATGACCCATGGCTCTTACCTCCCACATCATGAAGAGGCTTCGAGAGGCCGGGCCTGAAATTGAGGAGTTCTCTCTTTTGAAGGACCACTTGGGACCAACGCAGCATCTAGTTGTTTGTCTGCTCCTCAAACGTGTGGACCAAGCTGGCAGCATTGTGAAGGTGACGGGTTTTATTTTTTTTTTTTACTTCTCCGAAGCCTAAAGTGCCATCCAGTCAGGACAGTTAAGGACTAAGCTAAGGGACAGGCAGATGGGGACACCTATGACATTCAATTACAATGGGCTATCTGGCCAGCACACAGTTTGAGAGGCTCAAGGACTGAGGGAGCACCACAAGGAACAGGCCTGTCTGCTTTGGTCTTCACTCTGCCCACCTGACTAGAAACAGAGCAGCTGGTCACATCACTGGCAGACATTCTTGGATGATTCGTCACAAAGGGGGGTGTTGAGACGAAGCCATGACAAGCGCTTTGAGAATCATCTGCAACTCAACATCAGCAAAACTAAGAAAGTGCTACCATAAAGAGCCTGGTCACCATTCAGGGAGTGGATGTGGAGATGGAGCACTCCTACAAGCACTTGGGGGTCCGCATCAGTGACAGGCTGGAGTGGTCTAGTAACACATACAAACTGGAGAAGAAAGAGCGAAGTGGACTCTATTTGAATAGGAGATGCCACTCCTTTAGTGTGGGTAGATCTTAACCTGAGGTCCGTGGACCCCTAGGAGGTCCATGGATGGTATTACAGGGGGTCCTTGAGAGTCAGGTAAAATGAACATTTATATTCAGTATGCAGCCCAGGACTGTTGATTTTTCTCGTGTGAACTTCCTCACGTGATTTTATTTGAAAGTATTTATCTCGCCTACGCCGAATCTGTCAGTTACATACCTGTGGAAAAAAGAACAGCAAGAAAAATAGGAGTCACCGTACAGGTGAATATTTCTGGGGAAGGGGGGTCCGTAGCTTTCATCAGATTCTTAAAGGGGTCCGTGACTCAAAAAAGCTTAAGAATCACATCTTTACACGTTCTACCAGTGTGGAGGGCTGGGGTGGTAACATCACTTCAAAAGAGGCCCACAAATCAGTAAGCTGATTAAGAAGGACAGCTCAGTTATGAGACCTGCCAGAGGTAGTGGTGGAGCAGAGAAGAGGAACAAACCTGAGGGCCTTCATAAGCAATCCAGAAAATCTACTCCAGTTTAAAGAGGTCCTGATCCTCTCTATGGTGGGCCATCACGCGACAGATTAAACAGAACAAGGGTGTCAAGAAACGCCATGGAGGCTTCCTCATCCCTACAGCAATATGCTTTTATAACGCCTCACTGGGACTGCTCTTTAATCTTTAGCCAAGTCAGAAGGTGTTTCTTCACACAAAGAACCAGAAGAATACAGGGGACCTGACAAAGGAACACCAGGGAAGACCCTTCATTCTTAGGAGACGGCACTCCTTTAATGAGGGTAGTGATGTCCTTCATGTGTGGTACAACTCTGTGATGGCCGGTTTGGGGAGTTAGGCCAGTAACATCACTTTGAGTGAAGCCCCCCGAACCAACAAGTTAATGGAAAAGGCAGCTTCAGGTATGGGACACACTGTGGACCCCCTGGAGGTCGTAGCATAGGAGAGAATGAAGACAAAACTGAGTGCCGTTATGAACAATGCTGCACATCCCCTGTGTGACACAATGACACTGAGGACTCTCATACAGCCAATCATTTAGCAGATGTGTGTCAAGGAACATGATGGGCGGATCTATCTATCTATCTATCTATCTATCTATCTATCTATCTATCTATCTATCTATCTATCTATCTATCTATCTATTATATAGTGCCTTACATATCTATCTATCTATCTATTATATAGTGCCTTTCACATCTATCTATCTATCTATCTATCTATCTATCTATCTATCTATCTATCTATCTATCTATCTATCTATCTATCATTATCATATAGTGCCTTTCACATCTATCTATCTATCTATCTATCTATCTATCTATCTATCATTATCATATAGTGCCTTTCACATCTATCTATCTATCTATCTATCTATCTATCTATCTATCTATCTATCTATCTATCTATCTATCATTATCATATAGTGCCTTTCACATCTATCTATCTATCTATCTATCTATCTATCATTATCATATAGTGCCTTTCACATCTATCTATCTATCTATCTATCTATCTATCTATCTATCTATCTATCTATCTATCTATCTATCTATTATATAGTGCCTTACATATCAATCTATCTATCTATTATATAGTGCCTTTCACATCTATCTATCTATCTATCTATCTATCTATCTATCTATCTATCTATCTATCTATCTATCTATCTATCTATCATTATCATATAGTGCCTTTCACATCTATCTATCTATCTATCTATCTATCTATCTATCTATCTATCTATCTATCTATCTATCTATCTATCTATCTATCTATCTATCTATCACCATATAGTGCCTTTTATATTTTTCTGTCTTTTAAAAGTGTACATTGTTCGGGGGATTGGGGCGTCTGAAGACCTGAGTCAGGTGGCAAATCTGTGCCCACAAGACAAGCAACCACCACATCCAGATGGTTTTCAGCCCCACAGGTAAACACTGCGTGATGCTTCTAAGAGTGGTGGGCACTGCCATGGGGCACAGAAGTGAATTCTGTCCACTCTTATTTTAAAAGCAGACTCCCCAAAGATGAAACTCGTACTCAGCAGTGAGCTCCTCATTATTAGGACACAAGTGTCGTATCTGAATGAATTCTGAATTGTCAGCCATATGGGTGGGCACTAAGACCACCGTCAGACCCTGCGTGTTTCGTGTTAAATGGAGAATTTCAGATGCACGTTTGCTTTCACCTACAGGTGTACAACGGCAACAGCTCCAACTCTCCTCTCTTGGCCAAACTCTGTGGTAATCAAATCCCGGCGCCCATTCGATCCTCCAGAGAAAATCTGTACGTCAAGCTGCGGACGGACGCCTCCATCGGGGCCGGGGGATTTGTGGCAGTCTACAGTCAAGGTCGGTGGTCTTCTCAGTCAGCATTGACTTTAGTGCTGTTAATAATGCCGACAATAATATTACATTATATTTCTGTACCCTGTGTGGAGTTTGCATGTTCTCCCTGTGTCTGCGTGGGTTTCCTCCTGGTGTTCTGGTTTCCTCCCACGGTCCAAACACATGCAGGTTAGGTGGATTGGAGACTCTCAATTGTCCCTAGTTTGTGCTTGGTGTGTGTGTGTGTCCTGCGGTGGGTTGGCACCCTGCCCGGGTTTGGTTCCTGCCTTGTGCCCTGTGTTGGCTGGGATTGGCTCCAGCAGACCCCCATGACCCAGTGTTTGGATTCAGCGGGTTGGAAAATGGATGGATGTATTTCTGTAGTGCCTTTGCATTGGGGGTCTGCTGTCCAGACGTCTGGGCTGGTGCTACTGTAAGGCACAAGGCTGAAGGCTCAGTTCCTACCCCTGACCATCCCTGTCACTTCATTGGTCTCTTAGGAGAAATTTGAAAACGAGTGTGCAGTGTCTGTGAAGCTGAAGAAATACAAAAACCCATCCAGTAATGGGGATTACAAAAACAATACACAAGGGACAACAAAACGAACAAACCTGATGGGGGCCTGAAGCCCGGGACAGAGCACTGGCACAGCTATAATGAGGTGTAGCCACAAGAGGGCGCCACTGAGCCCCAAACCACAGACACAGTAAACCCAACCCAGTCTCAGGTTCAAATCTATGATTTTGCTTGTCATTAACACTTTCTTCTCCAGAAGACCAGCAGAAATACACCCCCCACTACCTCCACCCCCAAGAGAGCGCTGCCCACTATGACTCGTCTAAGTGCGGTGGTGGGCTTTCTTTTAAAGTCGACCCAGGAACTCCTTCCAGTCTTGTACCCAGGGTTTCTGAAACACTCCTGGCAGCACCCTCTGGTGGTCCCCAAAGACCCCGACAGGGCTGCATTTCTGGACTCCAACTCCCAAGCCACACTGCAGGTGTCCTGATTGGGTTTAGCCCTGAGGAACACTGCCACCTACCGTTTGGGGACACAAACTGCTCCCGGCCTGCCTGTTCATTCAGTTCATCCATTATGGCCCCCTGACCGTATAAGAATCCTTCCTTTATCCTGGGCAGGATGCTGTCCTTCCTTCCTGGCACCCACAGAGGTGACACAGTAATTTAAAAAACAATAAAAAAATGAACAGAGGCACCAAATATAAGGAGCAGAACAGAAATCTGCACACCTCAAGACCCCAACTGGTGACACTCGTGATCTCACTGGCTCTCTCTGGTCACCTCAGTGATGTTTTCCTCCTCACGTTTTTTGAATTCCATGCCTTCTGTTTGTCAGTGAGCCTCCTATGAAAATATCAGAAAACAAAATCAAATGTCTTCTTCTGTTTCAGTCTGTCAAGGAGTCGTCATCAGGGGTCTCAACAGGGGCGTCTTGGAGAGTCCCAACTACCCGGGTTTGTACCCCCACTCAAAGCACTGCAACTGGACCATCGAGGCCACCGTCGGGAACACCATCAACTACACCTTCACGGCCTTCAGCATGGAGCCCTACTGCAACTACGACTACGTCAAGGTAAACGGCGGACCTGAGCGACTGTGGTGGGCAAGGGGGCGCATGCTGGATTGGGGTCAGCAAAAGGAGAGGAGGAGGAGAGGTCCTTGATGAGGCTTGTGTGGGCAGCACTAACTCAGCAGTGGTGAGGAGTGAAATGACATTGTTCATGCAAGACAGACAGACGGATAGATAGAGAGAGAGATGGATGGGTGGATGGATGGATAGATGTCTCCCAATATCCCCAGCATCTCTCCAAACCAACACAATCTCGCCTCTCTGACTTTGTCTCCCATCTGTCCAACTTGAGCTGACCCTCTAATGTCCTCAAAAAGTTGGATTAATAACACCTGACATATGCTTGTTTCTATAAATCACAATCATGCTGTAGATGGGCACAAGCAATCAGGCCTCAGACCCACCCAGATGCCACCCTGAAACAACATACATGGGCTATGCTAATGAACCTCATACATATGCAATCACAATGCTGCAGAACCTCATTGGCTAGAAGAGCAGCCTCCCACCTGACGCATCCAGCGCCTGTCCTCTGCGTCCAATGGCGCTCCCACCTCGCACAGCATTGTAGCGCCTCTCCTGTGTGCTCGGGGGACCTGGGAAGCCATAAGGTGCCAGGGTCTGAGCGGGTAGTCACTGTCACCTGGCACATGTAATGATGTGATGTCTGTTACAATGAAGAGTAGAGGCGGGTTCAGCCAGTCACCATGAACAGCACCATCAGGAAGGGGTCATCACGGCTTGGCCCAGTCCACCGAGCCACAACTCACTCTATCTATCTATCTATCTATCTATCTATCTATCTATCTATCTATCTATCTATCTATCTATCTATCTATCTATCTATCTATCTATCTATCTATCTATCTATTATATAGTGCCTTTCATATCTATCTATCTATCTATCTATCTATCTATCTATCTATCTATCTATCTATCTATAGTGCCTTTCATATCTATCTATCTATCTATCTATCTATCTATCTATCTATCTATCTATCTATCTATCTATCTATTATATAGTGCCTTTCATATCTATCTATCTATCTATCTATCTATCTATCTATCTATCTATCTATCTATCTATCTATCTATCTATCTATCTATCTATCTATTATATAGTGCCTTTCATATCTATCTATCTATCTATCTATCTATCTATCTATCTATCTATCTATCTATCTATCTATCTATCTATCCATTATATAGTGCCTTTCACCGGTCTATCTGTCTATCTTGTGCTGTGTCGGCTGCAGTTCACTCAAGTTCAGTGCGACTTTTCAGTTCCCCACAGTGAGTCTCGTTTCTCGTCTGCTGTTTCTGACACGTCACCCGCTGTCCCCGTTAGCCGAGAATTCAGTTGTGCGTTGGCATCTCTTGGAGATCCCCAGCTTGCCAGTCCTTTGCCAACGCTGTATTTGTTTCTCTTATGAGTTGTCTGGCGTTGCCAGGCTGATGACATTTCTACTCTCCTCGTCTGTGAATGGCCTTTTTTTTTTTTTTTTTGGTATTTTTTATCGTCATTTCCCGTGTGAGGCGCTGGCTTTGATGTCCGTCCACGTGCTCATCAGCCCTCGATGACACCACATGTGTGAGTTGATGTCACTTGTCCTCCCCTTCAGCCTTCAGCCAGTCCAAGTTTAAATGTTGGTGCATCTTTCGTCATTAATGATTGTATTTCTGTCATTCTTTAGTGACTATAGTGCCTTTCCTGGTAGGCCTGACTCCTTCACTTACTGTTTCCTTTTCCTGATGTGTCTGCTCCTGTTCTAGAACACTCCTCACCACCCCGTGATGTGTTGCTCTCTCGGTGTCTCTGAGCTAGGAGCTTGTGCCCTCTGCTTTGCCAGTCCAGCACACAGATGGACTGGGAGTGTCCCCCATGTTTCTGTGGTGTCACCTGTCTTGTCTCATCTGTGTGACTGAAATCTGTGTGAAAGAAAATCTGTGTTTAGCTCTGAGAAATGTTAGCTGTGACCACACGAAGGGCTGGGATGAAGAGATGGCATGACAGTGACAGGGCCTCAGACTAAAATCCCTCTACTGTCACCATCACGTCACACTCACCACAAAGACGGGTGTAGAAAATCTGGGGACACGCGGCTTAGCTGCCTCTCCTCCTTTGGTTCTTTGATGCCCAAAGCAAAGGTTTTACACAAAAGGGGCTCCAAAACAACGGGTGGAAGATAACGGTGACGCCCTTTGTAAAGCCTGTGTCTGTTTCTGTTGACTTTTACTAGGAAGCCACCAGACGTTTCTTAGGCCTGCTCAGCCCAATCAGCAGGATCAGACAACCCTGGACGGGATGCCAGTCTGCCTCATTCATGGGGCGCCAAGGCAGGAGCTGAGGAAGGGAGGGGGCAGCGGGTAGCACTTAGTGTAACTGTTAAAGGCGCTATATAAGTGGAGGTGTGTGCTATTGACAGTACAAGAGCTGTCAAGTCAGGCCTGGCAGACACAATCTGAGCAGCCGAAGGAGGAGAAAACGGGGGCGACTGCCAGTTGAAGACACAGTTTGGTGAGAAGAGTTCATGATTTAGGGCTTCGGGGTTCTACGTCACACGTGTTTTGTTATCATAATTTGATTTTGCTCTTCCTCGTCTTTATCATTATCATGGTGGGTCCTGTTTTCGTGCGGACACCCCTCTTACGAAGGGGCTGGGGAGTGCTGGCATATGGCAAGCACAAATCACACTGGACACTCTATAGGGGACAATAAGGACCCAAGGACCCAACCTGCTGTCACTCCAACTGACTGCTCCGCAGGCATGTAAGCCCCGCCCCTCTGTCTGCCACTCAAACACCTAGCCCCGCCCAGCTGCCTGCCATTCAGTAGTCCTTCTGCTTCTTAGGATTTGCCTTAAAGTGACATATTGATCAGTAAGTGTCACTCTGCTCTGACCCCATTAACCTGTTGAGCAACATCTAGCCAACTGCCACTCGAGCATCTACTTCTGTCCTGCCATGCAGACACCTTGAATCGCCACCCGCTCAAACATTTAACCTCACCCAGCCAGCTGATACTCAAATATCTCACCCCACCCAGCTGACTGTTACTCAAGCAGGTGCCACTCCAACATCTTACCCCGCCCATGTGATGACCCCTCAAACATTTAGCCCCGCCCAGCTGCCTGTCATTCAGATGCCGAGCCTCGCCACCTCTTTCTGCGCTTCCAACAATCCTTCTACTTCTTATGATTCGCCTTATAGTGACATCAGTTTACATTTTAATGAGCAAGTGCATGTAAGAATGTCACTCTGCTCTGTACTCGTGACAGTAAAGACCCCATAAACCTGCTGAGCAACATCCAACCTACTGCCACTCAAGTTTCTGCTTCTGTCCTGCCATACAGACCCCCTTGTCTTGCCTTTCTGGCTGTCATTCAAACATCTAGCCCCACCCAGTCAGCTGATACTTAAACATGTCACCCTGCCCAGGCAACTGCCACTCAAACATTTCACCCTATCCATGTGATGGCCGCTCAAGCATCTCGCCCCACCCAGCTGCCTGTCATTCACCACAGCAGTCCTTCTGCTTCTTCTGAGTTGCCTCAGAGTGACAGCAGTTTGCATTTTTATTAGCAAGTGGAAGTAAGAATGTCACTCTGCTCTGCACCTGTGACAATAAGGACCGGACCCCATAAACCCATTTAGCCCCACCATGTCAGGTGTCACTCAACCATCTGCTTCTGTTCTGCTTGTATTGCCTTTCCGACTGCTAGTCTGGAATTTAGCCACACCCCGCCAGCTGTCACTCAAACATATAGCCCCACCCAGCCAGCTGTCACTCAAATATATAGCCCCACTCAGCCAGCTGTCACTCAAACATATAGCCCCACCCAGCCAGCTGTCACTCAAACATATAGCTCCACCCAGCCAGCTGTCACTCAAACATATAGCCCCACTCAGCCAGCTGTCACTCAAATATATAGCCCCACCCAGCCAGCTGTCACTCAAATATATAGCCCCACCCAGCCAGCTGTCACTCAAATATATAGCCCCATTCAGCCAGCTGTCACTCAAACATATAGCCCCACCCAGCCAGCTGTCACTCAAACATATAGCCCCACCCAGCCAGCTGTCACTCAAACATATAGCCCCACCCAGCCAGCTGTCACTCAAACATATAGCCCCACCCAGCCAGCTGTCACTCAAATATATAGCCCCACCCAGCCAGCTGTCACTCAAATATATAGCCCCATTCAGCCAGCTGTCACTCAAACATATAGCCCCACCCAGCCAGCTGTCACTCAAACATATAGCCCCACCCAGCCAGCTGTCACTCAAACATATAGCCCCACCCAGCCAGCTGTCACTCAAACATATAGCCCCACCCAGCCAGCTGTCACTCAAATATATAGCCCCACCCAGCCAGCTGTCACTCAAACATATAGCCCCACCCATGTGATGGCTTCTCAAGCATCTCGCCCCACCCAGCTGCCTGTCATTCACCACAGCAGTCCTTCTACTTCTTCTGAGTTGCCTCAGAGTGACAGCAGTTTGCATTTTTATTACCAAGTGGAAGTAAGAATGTCACTCTGCTCTGCACCTGTGACCCCATAAGGACCCCATAAACCCATTTAGCAAGATCCAGCCTACTGCCGCTTCTGTCCTGACGTACAGACTCCTTGTCTTGCCTTTCCAGCTGCTACTCTGGCATCTAGCCCCGCCCTGGTAGTTGTCACTCAGACATCATGCCCCACCCAGCCAGCTGATGCTCAAATATCTCATCCCACCCAGCCAGCTGCCACTCCAACATCTTACCCCACCCATGTGATGGCCTCTCAAACATTTAGCCCCGCCCAGCTGCCTGTCATTCAAATGCCGAGCCTCACCACTTCTTATGATTCGCCTTAAAGTGACATCAGTTTACATTTTAATTAGCGAGTGCATGTAAGAATGTCACTCTGCGCTGTACTCGTGACAATAAGGACCCCATAAACCTGTTTAGCCCCGCCCAGCCAGCTGCCACTCAAACATCTCTCCCCACCCCACCACAGCAGCCCTTCTACTTCTTCTGAGTTGCCTCAGAGTGACAGCAGTTTGCTTATTAATTAGAAAGAGATAATGAAAAACGTTCAGGTTTGGTTTACTAATCAGGTCAGACATCTTGGCATTTTAAATAAAGGTGACATCAGACAGACCATGGACGCGGGGGTACTGCCATGTACGTCCAAACAGAACATCGCACAAGCATGTAGCCAACATAACGACATTGGCATCGTAAATTGTTAACAGTAACTGAAGTGAATGAGGTCCAAACCACAACACAAAACAAATAAAGTCGAGTTCCGCACGAAGTGAGTGCGCCAGGTTCGTTTTCTCGTCGTTTTCATTTTCTGTTCCTTTCTTTAATGAAATTCTTTTCGGACTGAACTGTTGCTCATCCGTTATCTTCTTGTTTCTGTCGCTAATTATCTTTGATGCCCCTGCTGAGTTTGGAACGAGAAATATGCAAATGACTGGGCGTGTCTATTAGCATGACTGATGCAGTCGTGTGGGTGGGTGCAACGTGATTGGCCCGTCAATGGAGTGGCGCCGTGGGGGGCGGGGTCTGCTGCTGGACTCTAAGGCGGTCATTTCTCATGGAGGAGGGTCTTTGAGCAGCCACTCAGGAATTGCTTGTGCCAGTTATGGACGTGTGAAGGACTTTGATACATGAGCTCCTATAGCAAATAAGGGTTTTCAACCTGCTAACAATAAAAAGGCGGCAGCCCGCTACCAACTTGTACTGCAGTAACAGACGCGGGCAGGCCTGAGAAGTGACCAAGCGGGCAAAGCCGCTACAAAGTCTGTGCTTTCGTCTTTTCATTATATGTAATTTCCACACGCTGGGTCTGCTGTCCATAAACGGCGGTGATCTCATCCACTTTACGAGCGGCACAGTTTTCTTTGGCACTACAGGAGTGAAGTGCTGGAGCCGGGCCATGTGTGCCATTTGTGTTGGTTTCCTAGGACACTTTATTTGGAGCAAAAACAGTTTTTTATGTCTAAATTGAGTTGTGTCAGGCTTTACAGGCAGTCAGCGCTTAAGGAGCCTCAACAGCAGGAACTGAAATCCAGTGGCACGTTACAGGAGGGAAGCTGGGCAGAGCCAAAGGGGGCACACCAAAGAGCGCGTCTATGCTGGGTCATTTTTTACACCAAGGAATTTTATTCTTACATTTGTTTTTTTTGTAGAAATAGTTTACCACAACTCCATTTTGTTTTTATTGTGGGCACCACCATTTTTGGAAGTTCTGGATGAGCTTCGTGTCCTTTCTGGGACCTCAAAGACTTCATTCGTGTGTTTGTTTTTTTTCTTTCTGTCACCTTTTTACAAATGTGAACATTATTTTTGTACTTCCATTTCTAGCATCCCTACTCCTTTAGCAAACCTTACCATCTTCCACTGGAGTTGCACGACATCTGACGTAAAAAACGTGAAGGCATTCAGGGATGACACATCCTGACCTGAACCATCCGACACTGCGTGTTTTTTGTTTTTTTGCCATTTTGAAACTCTGCCCTCTCGTTTAAAAGTGTGACTTTTGGATTGTGATGAGGGATTTGAGAACATCAGAACACTTTGGACGAGATCAGTCCGTTCAGCCCAAGAAAAACTCGTCAGTCCTGTCCACTTGGCTCCTCTAAAATAACATCAAGTCGAGTTTTAAAAGTCCCCCTGTCCACCACACTACTTGGTCACTCATTCCACGTGTCTGTGGCTCTCTCTGTGCACAATAACTTCCTAATGCTTGTATGGTTTTTACCCTTCCCAAGTTGGTGTCCCCGTGTTCTTGATGAGCTCATTTTAAACTCACAGTCTCGATCCACTGGACTAATTCCCTTCATCATATTAAACACTTCACTCAGGTCTCCTCTTCATCACTGTAAAGGATCAGCTCTTCAAATGTTTTCCTCATAACTCATCCCCTGTAGCCCTGAATCAGCCTAGTCGCTCTTCTCCGGACCTTCTCTAGTGCTGCTATGTCCTTTTTGTAGCCTGGAGACCCAAAATGCACCCAGGACTCCAGATGAGGCCTCACCAGTATGTTATAAAGACTGAGTACTCCACACATCAAGGCGCTACATAACCTGACAGTCTGTGAATGGCTTTGGAACACTGCCTGGTAGTTGATAGCATTGAGTCCACTATGACTCCTAAATCCTTCTCATGAGGTGGACTCTCAGTTTTCTTACCACCAATTGTGTAATCAGACCTAACAAGACTTAAAGTTAAGGCAAGCATTAGGCTCAGCTCTTATAATCTTTCTATCTGCTGTAGCCCCCCATAATCAGCCTAGTCATCCTTCTCTGGACTTTCTCTAGTGCTGCCATGTCTTTATGGAGACCAAAACTGCACCCAGGACTCCAGATGAGGCCTCACCAGTGTGTTATAAAGCTTGAACAGAACTTCCTGGGACTTGTACTCCACACATCAAGGAGCTATATAACCCAACATTCTGTTAGCTTTCTTAATGGCTTCTGAACACCGATGAGAAGTCGATAGCTTAGAGTCCACTGTGACTCCTAAATCTTCCTCATAAGGTGAACTCTCAATTTTCAGACCTCCCATTTTGCATTCAGACCTCACAAGACCTAAACTTAATTCAAGTGTTAGGCTCAGCTCTTTTAATCTTTCTTCATAACTCATCCCCTGTAGCCCTGGACTCAGCCTCGTCGCTCTTCTCTGGACCTTCTCTAGTGCTGCTATGTTCTTTTTGTAGCCTGGAGACCCAAAATGCACCCAGGACTCCAGGTGAGGCCTCATCAGTATGTTATAAAGACTGAGCAGAACCTCCTGTGACTTGTACTCCACACATCAAGGCGCTATATAACCTGACAGTCTGTTAGCCTTCTTAATGGCTTCTGAACACTGTCTGGCAGTTTGTACTGTCAAGTCCACTTCGACTCCTAAATCCTTCTAATAAGGTGGACTCTCGATTTTCAGACCTCCCTTTGTGTATTGAGACCTAAAAAGACCTAAAGTTAATGCAAGCATTAAACTCAGCTCTTCTAATCTTTTCCTCATAACTCATCCCATGTAGTCGCTCTTCTCTGGACCTTTTCTTGTGCTGCTATGTCCTTTTTGTAGCCTGGAGACCCAAACTGCACACAGGACTCCAGATGAGGCCTCACCAGTGTGTTATAAAGACTGAGCAGAACCTCCTGGGACTTGTACTCCACACGTCATGGCGCTATATAACCAGACAGTCTGTTTGCCTTCTGAATGGCTTCTGAACACTGTCTAGAAGTTTGTACTGTCAAGTCCACTTCGACTCCTAAGTGCTTTTCATAAGGTGGACTTTTGGTTTTCAGACCTCCCATTCTGTATTCAGACCTCACATTTTTACCTCCTACATGTAATACTTTACATTTACTTAAAGATAAACTCCCCTGACTTGTACTCCACACATCAAGGCGCTATATAACCTAATGTCCTATTAGATGTTTTGATCACTTCTCTCCTCTGCCTACACATAGACAGTGACCAGTCCACTAGGACTCCCAGGTCCTCCTTAATGAAGACCAAAATTTCCCCCAGTACTCCAGATGAGGCCTCACCAGTGTGTTATAAAGCTTGAGCAGAACGGCCTGTGACTTGTACTCCACACATCAAGGCGCTATATAACCTGACAGTCTGTGAATGGCTTTGGAACACTGCCTGGAAGTTGATAGCATTGAGTCCACTATGACTCCTAAATCCTTCTCATGAGGTGGACTCTCAATTTTCTTACCACCAATTATGTAATCAGACCTAACAAGACTTAAAGTTAAGGCAAGCATTAGGCTCAGCTCTTATAATCTTTCCATGTAGTTGCTCCTCTCTGGACCTTTTCTTGTGTCCTTTTTGTAGCCTGGAGACCAAAACTGCACCCAGGACTCCAGATGAGGCCTCACCAGTGTGTTATAAAGCTTGAGCAGAACCTCCTGGGACTTGTACTCCACACATCTAGGTGCTATATAACCCAACATTCTGTTAGCCTTCTTAATGGCTTCTGAACACCGATGAGAAGTCGATAGCTTAGAGTCCACTGTGACTCCTAAATCCTTCTCATGAGGTGGACTCTCAATTTTCTTACCACCAATTGTGTAATCAGACCTAACAAGACTTAAAGTTAAGGCAAGCATTAGGCTCAGCTCTTATAATCTTTCTATCTGCTGTAGCCCCCATAATCAGCCTAGTCGCCCTTCTCTGGACTTTCTCTAGTGCTGCCATGTCTTTATGGAGACCAAAACTGCACCCAGGACTCCAGATGAGGCCTCACCAGTGTGTTCTAAAGCTTGAGCAGAACTTCCTGGGACTTGTACTCCACACATCAAGGCGCTATATAACCTGACATTCTATTAGCTTCTTAATGGCTTCTGAACACTGATGAGAAGTCGATAGCTTAGAGTCCACTGTGACTCCTAAATCCTCCTCATTAGGTGGACTCTTGATTTTCAGACCTCCCATTTTGCATTCAGACCTCACAAGACCTAAACTTAATTCAGCCGTTAGGCTCAGCTCTTTGAATTTTTCCTCATAACTCATCCCCTGTAGCCCTGGACTCTGCCTCGTTGCTCTTCTCTGGACCTTCTCTAGTGCTGCTATGTCCTTTTTGTAGCCTGAAGACCAAAACTGCACACAGGGCTCCAGATGAGGCCTCACCAGTGTGTTATAAAGCTTGAGCAGAACTTCCTGGGACCTGTACTCCACACATCAAGGCACTATATGTTCACTGACTACTTTATTAGGTATCTACAACCGTTAACACCATCTGCTATTCCACCCGCTGAATTACTATTGATAGAAGGACGTATCGTAATGTAATTGCATAATTTATGTCCGAGTGATGGGCTATGCAATACGACAAGATTATTTGGATTCGAACAATTCTGACATGTAAAATTTTAACGGGCGACAAGAAAAGTAACGTAGTCCATCTGACATTAGACACCAAAGGAGATCGAGATACGCCATTCATATTAAAATGTTTACAGTTGCCCGTTAGAAGAGCTTTGTCAAAGACAATTAATAAATCACAGGGACAAACATTCGAAAAAGTCATTTTATTTATTAGAGAGAAAGAAACAGGCAGATATACGCGGCGTTGTCACGATGAAAGTCCAAACACAGAATCAAAATTCAATGCGATCTTGACGACAAGTTATCTCAAAATATTGTTTTTACTGACGTTTTACAGTTAAAGTGTAAGTTTAGAAAGTTCATTTCAAAGCCAAACAGAACGAAATCATATAACACGACGAATGCCTCTAACGCAACATGAAACATCATTTTCTTTCAATTTATTACGTTTGACTATTTTTTACTTTGGTTATTACTCGCTGTAATGTAAAATGTTCTGTCCTGCATATGTGACAATTCCCATGAAAATAACAATCTGTTTAAATTGGACATACGCGAGTGGCAGAGCCGTGAAGTGGCTAACGTGTAGTGCCCGCCTGGGGGTTGGCGAGTGATGCGAGGAGGGGGCAGTGCCCCCTAGTAATTAAATAAATGACAAAGTGGTGCCACAAGGACATCAACAGTATAACCGTACAGATTATGTAAGGGGAGCAGTTGTTTGAATGTATTGACCTTGTCAAAATAACGTCAGCCACATCTGTGTAATTCGCAGTGGCGCCGTTCTTTCCTGAATGCCATCCTCAGCCCAGAACTTGATTTCGACGGACGCCTTTTGACATCACGGACCCCTCAGCTGCTTTTCTCGATTTTAAGTGACACAGAAGGACAGCAGAGTCAAGTGATTGAGGAGTTTCCTTTGATACTACAATCGTTTCTGAGTCTCTTGGGCTTATGTGAGTAATTGTGGTGGGCCGGAGCCTCCTTTTTGGTGAATTGTTTCAGTTGTCAGCCCCCTCGTTTCCTCCTTTCATGAGTTATTTGGGTAAAATGTGTCTAAATACTCGAGGGTTCAGATGTCTGCTCCCTTAGAGCTTTGCTGGATGCTTCTTCATGGTGCAGAGGTCTGAGAGACCCTGACGTTGGTCTGGGCTTCTGGCTTCCTTCGTCATGTCGTGTCACAAATAGCCCACCGACACACCTGACTGCTTCCTGTCCGTGTTGTGGCGCCAACATTACTCTGCCCAGTCACAGCTGGATGTGTGAAACGTGCCAAAGTGACCTGCAGGAGGGTTACGCTGGGTGTGGAGATCCAAAAGCACACATTCGAAACAGAGGACGCCACACGTGATATCCGTTGGAAGGGGGGACTCTCGGAAAAATAGAGAGTCAAAGGATCTGGAAAAGTCGCGAGACAACCAGCGATCCAACTAGTCTGAAAGCGCGAGCCCCTGAGAAGTCCGGGAAGATCAGAATACCAGGAAGTGTAAAGCAGAGGCGATCGACGGAAACACAAAAACTGAGGTCCGGACAAAGCAGAAGTCCTACCTGACCAACAGTCCGATCTGATCTTCATTTAACTCATCAGAAGGCAAAGCTTTGTAGATTTACAGACCTTAACCATCTGTGGTGTAGCAGTGGATGGTGCAGATTGTGCAAATCACAGAGGCCTACAAGCTTACGGGGGGCATATAGATTTTTAAAAAATTTGAATAACTTCAATCACTTGCTCACTTCATTGCGTTAATAACTCCCAGTTTCAGTGACATGTTGGCACCATCGCCAGGCCAGTCCAATCCACGATGATATGACGTATTCAGCAGGCCTACAGTTTACACGAATTTAGACTTCGGGAGTTCAAGTCCGCCTTACAGGGATGTGCACATTCCCAGATTTGGTGACCTTTAGCTGGTCATGGCGGAACGTGAACGGAAGACGTTTTAAGGACGTCACATGAATAATCTACCTCTTTGTTATAAAGGGAGACGAGACGTGATCTTCTCAGAAGACACTTTAAAGAACCCCGAGATTGGCCACGGAGCATCTCGCGGGGACCTTATACGTGACAATTGGTGCCAAGAGATTGCAATTTGACATCCCGATAGACAAGGCAGTGAGACAATGTTGGATTGCTGTTGGCAGACAGACATCATGTGCTCCCAGCTCTTCAAACAACGACAAGCAGCAAGCCAGCAGATGATCCGACGGCATCTCCTTAGCGTGCGTTCAGCCGCACCTCCTTCACAACGCGAGCAGCATAACACGTCCTGCGAGAAAGAGATGTAACCTGGAAATAAAGGACAAGTATTGTTTTTACAAACGTTTTAAAGTAAAAGTGAAAATAATGCACCTGTAACAATCTCGTTAAATTGTATATCCGGTAAACCAAACCCCGGGGTGGGCGAGCGAAGTGAGCAGTGGGCACAGCCCTCTAGTATATAAATATAAAAGCCAAACACAGTACCGCACTGACTCACTCATTACTCAAATCTCCCGAACCGTGAGGACTTGGGACTTGACATTTGAAATGTAGGTCACCCTCGGCCCATAGGCGCTCGCTAAGAAACGGCTTTTAAAAATTTCGTCATCCAAGCGTGAAATTTGTTTTATAGTTTTTTTTAGACCCATTTGTATGTCTGTCCGCTGTTCACGAGAGAACTACTCGACGGATTTAGTTCTGGACATTCCGTCGATTTTGCGACTTTCTTATTGTGTATGAATGTCATCTCTTAGCCTGAGCCCAGACCCCCCTGCCAAGGTGTGGTGGCCATACAGTAGGTGAGGGTACACTACACAGAACTTGGCCTTCCAGCTCAGCTCTCTCTCTCTCTCCAGCACGACTGACCAGTATGACCTCCACGCCACCCTGTTCAATCCATTTGGACATCCATACTTGGAACAGCACACAGCGGGCCTGATACCCGTCGTCGGGCCAGAACTCGAAATGGTGATTTTGACAGATGCCCGTTTGACTTCAGGGCTGCCCCAGCTGCTTTCACAAGAATAAGGGACACAGAAGGGGAACAGATTCACGCAATTGAGGATTTTACTACCCAAAGTGCCCATGTCTCGCCCACTCCCTCTGGTTTACCCTCAGTGCCAGTGTCAGGTTATTTTGTGCCCTTGGCCAAGTTTATTAGTGCGCCAACTGACTGTTTAGTATCTAACCCGTGTGGCAAGGTCCCCCCCCCCCTACCCCTCCATAATCTGCACCCTAGGTGAATGCCTAATTCGCCCTAATGGTGGCGCCGGACTGTCGATAATGACTACTTGATGCCCCCAGTCGAAGCGTTGCCCAGCTGTGTCACACTGATAATATTATCCTTTATTGATTTATGTATTCACCAGACAGCCAGGCCTCATTGGAGTGCCCTCTCTCCACATTGGGAATGAGATGTTTCCTCAAGTGATGGAGTTTACGTATCTGGTGGTCTTGTTCACGAGGGAGGACAGAAATGAGCAGGAGATCGACAGGCGGATCACAGCAGCGCCCGCTGTCACGTCAATGTCATGGTGACGAGGGAGCTGAGCTGAAAGACAAAGCCCTCGGTTTACTGCTCATCCCTGTCCCACCTTAAGGTCCTTCATGGCCGCCTGGGCTCGGCCTTAGAGATGAGGTGAGGGGCGCAGACGTTCAGCAGAGCTGCCACAGCTCCTCCACGTCAATAGATTGATGCATTGGGTACCCACTGGATGCCTTCTGGCACAGATGTTTCTGGCAAGTCCGACCAGAAGGAGACCCCCAGGCAGACTCAGGACACGCTGGATTGGTTATATCCCTCAGCTGGCTTGAGATCTCCTTGGAATCTCCCCACCCAGGAGGAGCTGGAGGAGGTGGCGGGTAAAAGGGGCACCTGAGTATCTTTGCTGTCCCTGTGGCGTGGAGCAGATAAGCAGCAGAAAATGGACGGCTGGGTGGTAATTCTCTTATTATTTCTGAATATGACTCAGTGTTGCAAACATATGTAATAAGCAAAATTATTACAAGCAAGCGAAGTGACTAGAAAATGTAAAAATGCTTTCCAGCAGCCACCCGCCAGGTCTGTGGCAGCACCTGAATGTGGCGCCATGCTGGCATCTTCATACTTGTCATTTTATGTGACACCTTTTGAAGCACTTCATCAATTTGTTTTGTCGTGTTTAGTGCTTTTCATGCAAGCACTTAAGTGCAGCAGCTGGTTTGGGGGGGCCGTCAATACGGGGGGGGGGGGCTGTCCCACCCTGTGTGTTAATTCCATTAGTGCCAATTCAGCAAGGCTGCTGCCGTCCCTGGGGGAGTACAGAGAAATGAGATGGCAGCGAACTGCACCATCAGCGAGGAGGGAGGAGGGGACCTTTGACCCCCCCAGCTGTTTTCTATGGTGGGGTCAGGAATGACCTGATTAGCCGACTCCTCTGTGGTGGTCCGGTCCTCTTCCCAAATCCCAGAGTGGAAGAAGCGGCGCAGGCCTCGCTGTCAAAGAGCAAAGATAATTAAGGCGGCTGGAGATGAGGAGCGGCAGACGAGGCGTTGGTCCTGCGGTGGGACGGCTCAGACCTCTGAAGGTGACCCGTCTTGACCTGCCCTGTTGAATGAGTGGGTGCGGGGGGCACAATTAGTAAAGCTAATTACATTCACTGTAAGCTTGTCTGATAATCCACTGAAAGCACTAGGAAGAGTAGACCCCCGGTTGGCGTGACACCTACCAGAGTACCACGTGCCCCTCTTGACATCTGCCCACTCTTGGTGTGTCTCCTGTTGCAAGAAAGAAAGAAAATTTGAATGAATTAATTCCTGAGTCATCAATTCCCTTTAATAAAGCGCTTAACTTGTATAACACCAGCCATTTAATGTTCGTTTATATAGCGCCTTTCTTTAATAAACTACAGTATGCCAACTTTTTTTTTTACATTTACTTTACCTGGCAGCAATAATTCCCTTTTAATTTTATAGCGTCTTTTATGATCCCAAACACCATTCATTAATTTTACACTTTGATACAGAGCCGTCTTAATGGCCACTGGCCGGGCACACATGATGTTTCTGATGTCTGTGTAGGTTTTGGTTTTTGCTATCACAACAGGGGTCTCAGTGCACTACTTTGTCCAGGGGGGCTATGATGCTGTTAAGAAAGTCCTGCTTATGTAGGGCACAGAAGTAATTGACTATTACTATTATAGCGCCTTTCATGATCTCAAAGAGCTTCGCTACCACAAAGGCACGAGAAGTCAAGCAAAGTGACCCCTTGGATTGGCGGGCTGAAGCGATTACAACAGGCAGTGCAGACAAGATGTACGAAGGGTCCTGAAGGAGGGGTCTGAGGTGCCTCAACGCCTGCATATTGTAATCGGCTCAGTCCGCCAATCCCAGGGGTCATTGCATCCACAATGGCTAACACGGGATGACAGCCTGCTACTACCACAAAGCCATTCATTTACGTAGTGATTTTTATTAACAGACTATGCCACGTCCTTTAATGATTGTTATTTTTGCCCATGTACAGTTTATTGTGACTCTTTACAAGTGGACCGCGGCAGAGGTCTTTACCTTCAGTCTCTCCATTGATTCCCTTTAACTATTATAGCGCCTTTCATCATCCCAAAGGGCTTAACTTGTGTAAAAGCAGCAGATCATTATTCATATGTTTAGTGTCTTTCATAATTAGGCAACAGCAAAGCTCTTTACACTGCTGAACCCTGGCAGCATTCATAGCTCCTTAAATATTATATAGCGCCTTTCAAGATCCCACAGTGCTCCGCCTCTGTGGTGCCATTAGTGCAGGGAAGACTCTGCCAGTACACTTCAACTACAGTTAATACTGGTTGATAATTCTTATTTTATATTAATATTATTATTATTATTATTATTATGTAATAATTAATAAAATACAAATTATTATTATTAGTAAGAATAATAGTTGATGGACAGCATGCACTGATACAGCAAGTTGCTGCACCCACCATATGATGAATCACCTCAGGATCCCAAATTAGGACCCGAGTGCAGCTGTGTAATGGGTGACACCTCAGCACCACACTAGTTCAAATGGTAATAATTATAATAATAATAATAATAATAAGCACCATGAGCATGGGAAAGGTGCTATATAATAATAATAATAATAATACACTTTATTTATATAGCATTTATATAGTCATGCTCACGGTGCTTATTATTATTATTATTATATAGTGCCTTTCCCATGCTTACAGTGCTTATTATATTTTTATTATTATTATTTCAATTATTATTATAATATAGCATCTTACCCATGCTCAAGGTGCTTATTATTATTATTATTATATAGTGCATGTCCCATGCTCACAGCGCTTATTATTATTTTTATTATTGTTATCATTATTATTATTACAATTATTATTATAATATAGCGCCTTTCCAATGCTCACAGTGCTTATTATTATTATTATTATTATTATTATATTGCGCCTTTCCCTTGCTCACAGTGCTTATTATTATTTTTATTATTATTATTTAAATTATTATTATAATATAGCACCTTTCCCATGCTCAAGGTGCTTATTATTATTATTATTATTATTATTATATAGCGCCTTTCCCATGCTCTGGGTGCTTATTAATATTATTATTATTATTATTATTATTATATAGTGCCTTACCCATGCTCACGGTGCTTATTATTATTATTATTTTTATTATTATTATTATATAGCACCTTTCCCATGCTTACAGTGCTTATTATATTTTTATTATTATTATTTCAATTATTATTATAAAATAGTATCTTTCCCATGCTCAAGGTGCTTACTATTATTATTGTTGTTATTATTATATAGCGCCTTTCCAATGCTCACAGTCCTTATTTTTATCCTGGTGGATGATTCCTATTTATTAATATAGTGCCTTTTCTGACCCCCCCCCCCCCCCCCCCCCAAGAGCTTAGCTCGTATCAATTCCTTTTTATTGATTTGGTGCCTTTTCTTGCTCAGTATTTTCATTTCTGTTTTTCACCGTTGGCCTAACCTGAACCTGTGACTTCCCCTGTGCCATTATAGTGCCTTTCCTGTGTCAGACCCCCAGGGTGTTTTCCTCTGCAGCATCGAGTGACGTTTTCTGGGTGACCTTCGGTGTGAGTCCCCTTTTGCTTTTCATGATCCCAGCTTGTGTAAATGCGTCCGTTTATCGTTCCTTTATACACAGAAGTGTCCTTCACAATTCTTTCTCCTTTCATTTCTTTTTCGTGATCCTAAGTGCTTTGCTCCACTGATGCCCTCCATGCCCTTTTTACTTTCACGGTGACTTTTATGAAGGCCCCTGTTGATTTCCTTTAATTATATTTTATCCTGTTGAGTAATTCCTAATGTTGATTTAATATAGTGCCTTTCATGATCCCCTGTCTGTAGGAGGCTCTCTGTTTTTCCTTTTATGAAGTTCTTTCTTTTCTTCCTCATCTCTTGCCTTCTCTGCACAGTTTTCATTTATTTCTCATTGATTTTGTGCCCAGTGCCACTCACCCTCCTTATTTAGCAGACAGACAGCTTTGAACCCGAGGCCGAGAGTGTCGTGTCAGATGACGGGCGTGTGCTCTGCTGACGAGGCCGGGGGTCTCAGGCCACTCTGAGGTGAAGCTGCCATTCAGTTCTCACGCCTTTTCCCCGTCAGCTTCTGCTTTTCTGCATTCCTCTGAATTTATTGATTTGGTCAAACTGCTTGCCGGAGGATTCGTTGACATTTGAGCAACCCGGCGTGTTTTTGGGGGGGCTCAGCGCCACATCATTCACACAATGGCAGGATGTTTGGCTCTCTGGTAATGTAAATCGTCAGAGTCAAAGACCCCACGGGATTCAAAGCTGCGGATTCGCGCCGCTCACTCGGAGACCCCCAGCCTTGTGTTTTTAACTCTGAGCTCCTTCCTGACACTCACGCCAGCTTGTGTTCGAGGGGGGCGGGCTGCTGACGTCTTTCCCTCTTTAGTTAAATGTGCTAAACCTCAATCACGTAGAGCCATCGTCTTCATCGTCTCGCTCTTCATCTCTTCCCATTGGTATGTGAGGTCCATGTTTTGTAGTTTTCGGCCTGACTTTTACAGCCTGGATGCTTTTCCTGACACCAACCTTCCCCATTTATCCAGGCTTGGGACTGGCTGCACAATGGAGGCGGGGGTCTCAAGGGTGGAGGGGAATCGTACAAACTGCACACAGTCACTTTTGTATGATCACTCCCAATTTGGAAATGAAGAATGACAATAAATCAAATGGGTGTCTTTGTGTTCACCATGCAAGTGACTGGTGCCCGCTGTCTGTCCAAAGACTGCTTCTGATGGGTGGCATAGGCTTCAGTTTACCTGCCATACTTCTCAAGTGGGTTTAGAAACGAATGGAGTGACGGATGGACTGCTGGTTTATATAATCGAATGTACTCAATACTCAATGAAGAAGCCCCTCTGAGCAATCTGATTGGCCAGTTTGTTTTTGGGTGGGTCAATGTGATACATTAGGGGTGCAAAGTGCCTCTCTGTGGAGGATTCACCAGCATAACCAGCTGGGAGGAGACCCTGGGAGAAGACGTAGGGCTTGCTGGGAGGATTGGTTTGGGAACGCCTTGGGGTCCCACACTATGAGTATGCAAGTGTGGATGTGGGGGCTTCACTTCTCAGACTGTTGACCCTTCAGCCCGCCTTTGGATAAGTGGTGGAAAAAGAATAATAATAATAATCATAATAATAATACATTTTATTTATATAGTGCCTTTCCCATAATAATAATAATAATACATTTTATTTATATAGCACATTTCCCATAGTAATACAGTAATACATTTTATTTATATAGTGCCTTTCCCATAATAATAATAATAATAATAATAATAATAATAATTTTTATTTATATAGCACATTTCCTATAATAATAATAATAATAATAATAATATTTTATATAGTGCCTTTCCCATAATAATAATAATAATAGCAATAATAATAATACATTTTATTTATATAGTGCCTTTCCCATAATAATAATACATTTTATTTATATAGTGACTTTCCCATAATAATAATAATAACAATAATAATAATAAATTTTATTTATATAGCACATTTCCTATAATAATAATAATAATAATAATATTTTATATAGTGCCTTTCCCATAATAATAATAATAATAATAATAGCAATAATAATAATACATTTTATTTATATAGCACATTTCCCATAATAATAATACATTTTATTTATATAGTGCCTTTCCCATAGTAATAATAATAATAGCAATAATAATAATACATTTTATTTATATAGCACATTTCCCATAATAATAATACATTTTATTTATATAGTGCCTTTCCCATAATAATAATAATAATAACAATAATAATAATAAATTTTATTTATATAGCACATTTCCAATAGTAATACAGTAATACATTTTATTTATATAGTGCCTTTCCCATAATAATAATAATAATAATAACAATAATAATAATAATTTTTATTTATATAGCACATTTCCTATAATAATAATAATAATAATATTTTATATAGTGCCTTTCCCATAATAATAATAATAATAGCAATAATAATAAAACATTTTATTTATATAGTGCCTTTCCCATAATAATAATACATTTTATTTATATAGTGACTTTCCCATAATAATAATAATAACAATAATAATAATAAATTTTATTTATATAGCACATTTCCTATAATAATAATAATAATAATAATAATAATATTTTATATAGTGCCTTTCCCATAATAATAATAATAATAATACATTTTATTTATATAGCACATTTCCCATAATAATAATACATTTTATTTATATAGTGCCTTTCCCATAATAATAGTAATAATAGCAATAATAATAATACATTTTATTTATATAGCACATTTCCCATAATAATAATACATTTTATTTATATAGTGACTTTCCCATAATAATAATAACAATAATAATAATAAATTTTATTTATATAGCACATTTCCTATAATAAAAATAATAATAATAATATTTTTTATAGTGCCTACCCCATAACAATAATAATACATTTTATTTATATAGCACCTTTCCCATAATAATAATAATAAATTTTATTTATATAGTACATTTCCTATAATAATAATAGAATATTTTTATATAGGGCCTTTCCCATAATAATAATAATAATAATAAATAATACATTCTATTTATATAGCGCCTTTCCCATAATAATAATAATAATAATAAATCTTATTTATATAGCACATTTCCTATAATAATAATAATATATTTTTATATAGTACCTTTCCCATAATAATAATAATAATAATAATAATGCATTTTATTTATATAGCGCCTTTCCCATGCTCAGGTGCGTTGCTGGAATTTGGTTGATTTATTCCCAGCTGGTATTGGGGGTCCGTCTACCATTAGTGGTATTCACAAAGACAGGAGGTGAGCGAGGAGCCTTGAAATGACGGCCGTTAGGGGAATGCGATCGCGAGGGTAAGCGCCAGGCAGGAGGGTTTCAGGCCGGCGAGGACATTGAGGAGAGGAGTAAGGCGAGTGCTGAGGGTCCACATAGGGGGTCTGACGTCTCATATTTTTGAGTTTATTCTGTTGTCTGTCATTCTAATATAATATATTATGTGCCCTGAATGGCTGCTGCACAGACACAGACTTTGGTTCAAAAATCTCGAGCCTGACTGGGCTTCTTCTGATTTTCCTTTCAGCTCTACGATGGTCCAGACTCTCAGTCCACCCTCATTGGCACCTTTTGTGGCAGCTCCCCTCCACCGCCCAACACAACTACCGGCCGCCATCTGCACGTTGTCTTTGCCTCGGACCCCTCCGTTTCCCATCCCGGCTTTCAGATGCTGTGGTTCCAGAACGGTAAGAGGGTCTCCACTTTGGACCCCTGTGATTATTTTGCTTCATGTTTTAGAATCTTTGGGTGTTAAATGCCCGTTCATGTTGGTTTTAGGGATTTAAAGCCGTCTTTTGAGGCCTGTGGGCATCTGGCTAATGGTGGTGGCACTGAAAGAGAATGTGCTGCACTGGTGAAGGCTCTGTTCAAACTCCTGAAGCTGTCAGTTCAGATCCCACTGCTGACACCACTGTGTGACTGTGAGCAAGTCACGTGACCTGCCAAAAAGAAATGAGACCACCTGTATCAATAATGTTGTAAGTCACCTTGGATAAAGGCGTCTGTTAAATAAGTCGATGTAAAGAACGGCTGACAATGCGATTTTCATTTTCATGCTGCCGCCGGGGGGGTCGTGAGTTGCTGCTGTGTGCATAGTAGTGGTGGGTCGCGGTGAGTGATGAAGAGGGTGGCGATGAGTTCGACTATCAGTCTTGAACCCCTCCCCCCTCCTCTGATAATCACACTTGATTAGCCAGGGGGGTCGTGAAGACATTTATATGGGAAAAAGTGGGTCACGACACCTAAAGGGTTCAGAAACAGTGCGGTGGGGGGGTCTCCCTGGTGGAGCCCACTGTCAATCTTAGGAGTTCATTCAAATTTTTGTCTTTTCCTCCTCTGGTACCTCATCAGTAATTTTGATTGTTCTGCTGGTGACATCAGCTCAGTGTCACTTTCAAATGGTTTTCACCAAGATCACCGCTACATTTTGGGTACTGTTGTTTTTATGCCCACGGTGTTCGCTGGCACTCGTATTGTCGGATGTTGGCATTGGAAATACATTCAAGAGGGCATTGGATAAACATGGCAGGCCATGAGGGCGGCAAAAGACAAATCAAAAGTAACGTAAGTCAGAAACAGGTGGTGTCAATGGCAGGAAAGCCAGCCGATCCTTTCTGAGTACCAAAACGTGCATCGGAAATCCATGCCAGACACACAGGAGTGCCAGGGCTTTGTTCTGGGACTGCCATTTCCCATGATGCTCTGTGGGTATCTAAAGGGGACCCAAACCCCAGTGACGCTGCCCTCTATTGTATTTGAAGATACAGTACTCGGATGCTGGTGTTTATTCCTGGTCCTCCCATCATGCTGGCCTCCCTACCGGGTAAGGATTCTTGTGCCCATCTGGTCAGAGAGGCTGTCCTTCCCTCTTCTTTTCCTATGCCATCCCATCTGGGCAAGGAATCGCCCTCTGGGACGCCCATTCATTTCTTGCAGCACTCGCACCATCTTGTCACTTGTGACACTCTCAATATGGAGAGTGTCATGCTGAGCCCACCCATTTCACTCCATTTGTCGCATGCACTGCGTTTTTCATTCCAACAGATGGCGGAAAAGGATGAAGGAGATTTTAAATTAAAAAATAGCAAAAAAAAAAAAGGCTGGTTGTTGTGAACTGGGAGTCCCAAAGCATAGAATTCCCATTAAGTTTTTAAAGCACTTCCACAAATGCCCACTAGAGGAGTATATCACCATCAAACCCCAGCTAGTAATGAGGGCAAACACGGGGTCTTCATACAAATACTGTTTATGTTCACACAGATGTACTGCAACAAAAGCAAACTCTGTAGAGAACAAAAGGCAAAACTGGAATTGTCTGAAACAACACAGAAACTCAGGAGAACGAGGGCCTAATTCAGTCAGGTCCCCAGGGGGCGCTGCAGCTCCCCAAACACAAAGGGTTTTATTGGGCAAAACTCTTACACAATGAAGCGTTTCCCACACCACAACTCTAATTCTCACTCAGGCAAGCGTTTGTCTTCCTCCTCATGTAAAAACCCGGGAGCACTTCTGGTACCCCATGACTGCGGCTCAGGAGTGCTTCGGGCTGAGGCTGGAGCCCAACAAAGTGAGGCTTGCTAGTCACCTCCGCGCCCCCTGGTGGCACCCATGGAACCCAACAGGACTGAACGAACGAACTACAGTTCTCAATGTGACCGGTGGAGGGGAGCAATGCCTTGACCAAATTGTCTTCCCCTGTCCTTCCATCCCACTGGTGACCCGGCCTGGTAAGGATCCGGATACACCTCTGCCTGCAATGCCAGTCCCAATGTGGCATCTCCCCCAATCCAGGGCTGGGTGAAACCAATGGAGCGATAAGGTACAGAGGGGCTCAAGAAAACTCCCTGGCACCTTTGAAGTGAACCACCAGGGACTGTGAGAGACCCTCTAGAGGGCAGTTCCCAGCAGTGATTGACAGGTGGCTCCGCCTCTTGGGGAACCCGCCCCTACGAAACACACAGCATATAGCAAAGGCAACCGATATACACAGACAGACAGAATTTAAACTGAAGGAACAACAGGAATTTGAACCTGAGCCGGGAGAGGAACCCTGATAGAGAAAGTACCTGGCATCACACCAGAGCCCACTAGTGGTCTGAATGCAGGGGTCTCCAGCTTTGGTCCCGGGAGGCTCTTAATGGAACTTTTCATTTACTCGCACAGTTCATTCCTTCTCTCATGTTGCTGTGTGAATACGTCAGTGCAGAGAACCAGAAGGTTTCATGGACTTCAATGAGGTCAGTCGTCCGTGAAAGTAATAATAATAATTTATTATATTTATATAGCGCTTTTCTCAGTACTCAAAGCGTTATCCACACAGGGAGGAACCGTGAAGCGAACCCACAATCTTCCACAGTCTCCTTGCTGCTGCGCCACCGGTTATTTCATTTCCTCTTTATTTGTTTCTTGTGTTTGTCTGTCACCCACCTGTACGCCATTGGGTGTAGAATTGTGAACTGCAATTCGAATGCGCCATCTGTTGAAATGCAAAATGAAACACAATACACAAGACACATTCCAATGGATGGCGCATCTCGGGTGTTAATAGTGAGATCGGCTCCTGTTTTACGACTACGATTGCAGTGGATTCAGAAACTCTTCGGACTTGGTCACTTTCTGCACACTTTGGTGTGTTGTACGCTTATTTGGAAATTGATAGATTTGCCATAATGTGTCCAGAACGTGAGTGGAGTCCACCTGTGGCCGACAGAATCGTCTGGTCATCACTGAAGAAAGGTGGCCGTGTAGAGAAACCCCCCAATTCACAACACTGAGCCATGAAGTCCACGGAGCTCTCTGATGACCTCCACGGGCGAGGCAGAGATCAGAATGGGGGCAACAAACCCCTCTGTGAAGCTTTGAGTCTTCCCAGGAGCAGCGTGGCCTCTAAAATGGAGGAGTTTGGGAGCCCCCAAAAGTCCTTCTTTGAGTTGGCTATCTGGTCTAATGGAGTAACTGGGCAAGAAGAGCCCTTGGTCAGGATGGTGACCGTGAACCTGATGGTCACTCACTCTAACAGAGCTCTGGCAGTACCCGTCACGTGGGTGACCGTCTGTGCCACACTCCATCGGTTGGTGTTTATGGGCGACCGAAGCAGGGGACTGTTAAAGGGGTTAGCCAGGGCTGATAACCATTAGTGGGAAAGGAGGAAGAATGGTGGCCTCTGGTTGTGTGGTGGTGGCATCAGGTGAAGCTCAAGTGAGGGACACTCATGGCTGGGTGGGGGCATCTCAGTTGATTGTTTCTTGAGTGAAATGTGTGCCACCGTCCATCTTGTGGACACCAAAAGCCCGAGGAGAAAGACGAGACTCTGGGCTGATGAGACCTCTAAGCTCTGTGTCTGGAGAAGACCAGGGACAGCTTGTCCCCTCTACCATCTCTACGGCGAGTCGTGGTGGTATCGGCATAATGCTCATGGGGTCAAGCAGACCACTCAGAACTGATGGAAAGATGAATGTCCTCAAATACTGAGAGGTCCTTGAAGAACATGTATGCCTCCCCAGAGTGGGACCCAAAGCCTACAGGTCTGACGCATCGTTATTGGCTTTGGGACGCGTCACCTCTGAGTGACTTCAACAGACAGTGGTGGGGGGACACCTGAAGATGCCAATCTAACGGGCACTGGACAGGACCTACCTGGAAGAATGGGATCAGCTGCCCGAATCCAGGTGTGTCAAGCGTGTAGAGACTTACACCCGCACAGCGGCCGAAGGGACCCCCACAAAGTGCTGCGTGAGGGGTCTGAATACTTCTAGGAAGGGGGTGTTCCAGTGTGTGAGTTTTAATGATGACAAATGTCAAATCTGTCCAGGTGAAATGGAGCCTACAACACGATCAAGTGTGCAGGAAGTGAAGGGGTGTCGGAACTTTCTGAGTCCACCACACATGAGGCATTTGAGGTGAGAGGTTTGTCCAAGATGGTGGATCTGTGAGTCAGCAGAGTTAAACTGATGCTCCACTATGCGGCCCACAGTAAAATTACCAAAGTGCCACCCAAGTCAGGCAAGCAGGACCTGTCATTCCAACGGGGAGACCCCTTAGTGGGGGGAGACCCTCTACCTGCCAAGGTTGACTGATTTGACTTGGGGACGTGCAGTGGTCAGCTCTTCCATCTTTCTGTATGAAGTGACTGCGGTGTTTGACGCTTGTCACTGGCTCTCCATTGTATGGCGCCTTTTGTAGTGCCTGCTGTGTTAACCCTTTCAGTGAATGACTCACTGACTGGACTTCCGGTAATTCCTGGCTGCCCCTGGCGGTGGGCCGTGGCCCACTCAGCGGCCTTCCTCCTTTCTTCACAGTCCGTGCTTGGAGTACAGAAATCCCAGATGAGATGCCGAGCCTGACATTCCGGAGCTGAGGATCCAGACAGACGCCCCTCCCCCACTCTAAAGAGAAGAATGGCAGTCGGGGCAAAAGCAGCGGGGCACGGCGGTCTCTCCGGTGGGCTCCATGATTTATGGCAACAAGCTCTTCTAATTTGTAAGAGAACACAGAGTGCAGAAAGCAGGGGAGGATTAAGAGGATTAGCCAGGGCTGATAACCTTTAAGGGGGAAAAGAGGAAGGACGGCGGCCTCGGGTTATGTGGTGCTGGCACCTAGTGAAGCTCAAGTGTGGGACGCTCACTGCTGGGCAGTATGGATGCCCACTGGGCATCTCATTTGGCTCTCTTAACACGTGATGGCACGGGACACTTCAGGGAATGCCGGGGTCGCTCTCACTTTGAGAGGCGCTCACTTTGTCTTTCTTACAATTTTCATCTCCTCTGTTGTCACCTGGCCACCAGTCACCAGTTAACTAAAAGGACAGATGTTCAGTCGGCTTCAAGTCACACTGATTAGTTTCCATTTTGTTTAACAAATCTCCATCTTTATCTGTGCAACTTCTGTATTTAGTGCAGTTTGGTTCACAGCACTCTCTGTCTGCCCTCAGTGAAAGGCGCTATATGATAGATAGATAGATAGATAGATAGATAGATAGATAGATAGATAGATAGATAGATAGATAGATAGATAGATATGAAAGGAACTATATAATAGGTAGATAGATAGATATTAATTTTGGTATAGTCAGCAGGATAGATAGATAGATAGATAGATAGATAGATAGATAGATAGATAGATAGATAGATAGATAGATAGATAGATAGATAGATAGATGTGAAAGGCACTATATAATAGATAGATGTGAAAGGCACTATATAATAGATAGATAGAATTTGGTATAGTAGGCAGGATTAGATAGATAGATAGATAGATAGATAGATAGATAGATAGATAGATAGATAGATAGATAGATAGATAGACGTGAAAGGCACTATATGATTGATTGATTGCCCCGATGCACTGATGAAGACTTGTCCTGCAGTTCTTCACCTCTCCCTATTAAAGGCGCTATATAGCAGTAATGGCAGCAGCCCCTTGTTACTTTCAGGCAGAAGCCCTCACTGTGAAAGGCGCTATACACCCTGACGTCGCTCAGATGACTCTCAGTGGACAGACAGACAGACACGTTTCCTAAGTTTCACTTTTGAATTTCTACGCCCAGCGTGTTTTTCAGTCGTCCGGGGCGGCACCGTGTTGGAGCGCCATGTGCGCCTCCTCAAGTTGTAAAAGCTGCAGCTTCCCCCATAGAAACTTCCCCGTGTTGCCTTTTTTTATTTTCCACGTAGAGTCTCTGAAACTCATTCGGGTTTTGTGGCTTCATTTGTGTTTTTTTTTCTTTTTCGTTTTCTTTTTTTTTTCCCACAAATGCGTAATTCTCGACAGGCTGACTAATTTATGGCTCCCATCTGTACGGCTGCCACCACAAGCACCGTGGAAATGCTCTTCACGCTCGGCTTCGTCATTCATCCCTCACTCCCAAGCAAACACGAGGTCAATGGCTTCTTTATTTTTACGCCCCCTGTGTTTGCTGTTCTGTTGCCTAGGAACGGCTCCCGGGTCAAACTCATCTTGCAGGGTTCTTTGAGGAAGGGGCAGGGTGTGGACCCCGGGGAGTCAAGCAGGGTGGGGCGCAGCCGGCCCGTCTTCGGCTTTCCTCTTTTTGTCTGTGATTCAGGCTTTCCAGCAGAACGTGGTGGAGACCCTGCTGGCTGGGCCTTCTTCTCTTTGTAGTTTCAAGCTTGGGTCGAATCGCCGTGTTGGCCTTCCTGTTACCGTGTGAGAAAGTGGGGGCCGTGAGTTTGGGGGGGGGGGGGGCAGGCGGAGGCCATCGCCCTTCACACAGCACTGGGCTGCTCGGTGCACTGGCAATGTGGGTATGTGGCTGGTGTGTGTCAGGACAGGACCACCGGTAAACGTAAAGCAACCAGCACGCAACAGACCCCCCCAATCAGTGAGGCCATCTTTATTTTATATAGTGCCTTTCATGTTCACTAAAAATGAATGAATATGTCCCAAAAGAAATACTCATCTGTCATTTAATGTTCTTAGTGCCTTTCAAGTTTGTTTAAATGAAATTATGTACAAGTAGCCCCCCCCCCCCCCAATGGAACATTCAATCAGCGTCTATTGATTATAGTGCCTTTCAGATATGCTGAAAAAAAAAATGAAATATGAGGAACATGCAGGCCCTAGACAAGCAAATAGTTGTTTTCATTTATATAGTGCCTTTCAAATTTCTTAAAAATTAAATTACATATGAGAGACGTCCCCATAAAGACACTCACTCATTCATTCATTCTTTATTTATTTATATAGTGCCTTTCAAGTTTGTTGAAAATTCAAGTATATGCGAGTGACAGTCGCCAAAGAAATATGCAATATGTTTATTGTGTATCAGATCTTCTAAGTTTACTACATATCCAAAGAAATGCTCGATCAACCTTTAACCTTTATAGTGCCTTTCAGGTTTGACGCATTTGAAATCGCATGGGAGTCACCGTCTCTATGACAACAGACAAACAATCATCCATTATGCTGTGCAGTGCCGTTCAAGTTTGTGAAAAATAAGTCATGTATGTATATGCCAGTGGGCGGTCCTACAACTGCTAAATTTTACGGTATTGGCTTGGCCTGGGGGCGGTCCTACAATGGCAGACATTAAAGTATACGCCCATGGGCGGTCCTAGAGCTAAAGATTAACATACGCCAGTGGACGGTCCTGCAACTGCACATTTTTATGGTATTGGGCAGTGGGTGGTCCTGAAATTACAGACTTTTACAGAACTTCAGACTTGGATGGTTTTGGCCAGTGGGCGGGCCTACAGCTGCAAATTTATACAGTATAGCCCTGGGGGTGGTCCTACAACTGCAGACTTTTACCATATTGGCCAATGGGTGGTCCTAGAGTTGAAGATTTACATAGCCATGGGGGTGGTCCTACAACTGCAGACTGTTATCGTATCAGCCAGTGGGCAGTCCTAAAACTGAAAAACTTCACAGTATTGACCAGTTGACGGTCCTAAAACTATAGACTTTTTTTTTTTGGTATTGGCCTCCGGGGCGGTACAAGAGCTGAAGATTTACAAAGGCCTGGGGGGGGGGGCCTCCGAATGCAGACTTTTACAGTATTGGATAGCGGGTGGTCCTAAAACTGCAAACTTAAATTTTTTTTTGCCAGCGGATGGTCCTACAGCTGAATTTTATACACAATAGCCCCTGTGGGTGGTCCTACAATTACAGACTTTTATAGCATTGGCTAGTGAGTGGTTCTAGAGATGAAGATTTACATAAGCCTGGGGGGCGGTCCTTCAACTGCACACTTTTACAGTGTTGGGTAGTGGGTGGTCCTAAAACTGCAAATTTATACAGTATAGCCCTGTGGGTGGTCCTACAACTGCAGACTTCTATGCCATTCGCCAGTCGGTGGTCCTAGAGTTGAAGATTTACATAGAGCTGGGGAGGTCCTACAAATGCAGTCTTTTACGGTATTGGGTAGTGGGTGGTCCTAAAACTGCAAGCTTGGATGGTTTTGGCCAGTGGGTGGTCCTACAGTTGTAAATTTATACAGTATAGCCCTGTGGGTGGTCCTTCGACTGCAGACTTCTATGGTATTGACCAGTGGGTGGTCCTAGAGTTGAAGATTTACATACACCTGGGGGCAAAACTACAACTGCAAACTTTTACCATATTGGCCAGTGGGTGGTCCTAGAGTTGAACATTTACATAGAGCTGGGGAGGTCCTACAAATGCAGTCTTTTACGGTATTGGGTGTTGGGTAGTGGGTGGTCCTAAAACTGCAAACTTGGATGTTTTTGGCCAGTGGGTGGTCCTACAGTTGTAAATTTATTTCAGTATAGCCCCGTGGGTGGTCCTAAGACTGTGGACTTCTATGGTATTGACCAATGGGTGGTCCTAGAGTTGAAGACAGACCTGGGTGAGATCCATCTATCCATTATCCAACCCGCTATATCCTAACTACAGGGTCACGGGGGTCTGCTAGAGCCAATCCCAGCCAACACAGGGCGCAAGGCAGGAAACAAACCCTGGGCAGGGCACCAGCCCACCGCAGGACACACACCAGGCACAATTTAGAATCTCCAATCCACCTGACCTGCATGTCTTTGGACTGTGGGAGGAAACCCACTCAGACACGGGGAGAACATGCAAACTCCACGCAGGGAGGACCCGGGAAGCGAACCCTGCGAGGCAGCAGCACTACCCACTGCGCCACCGTGCCGCCCCTGGGTGAGATCGTAAAACTCCAAAACCAAAGTAGAAAATGAGAGTGAAACTCGAATCCATCCATCCATCCATCCATTTTCCAACCCGCTGAATCCAAACACAGGGTCACGGGGGTCTGCTGGAGCCAATCCCAGCCAACACAGGGCACAAGGCAGGAACCAATCCAGGGCAGGGTGCCAACCCACCGCAGGACACACACAAACACACCCACACACCAAGCACACACTAGGGCCAATTTAGAGTCGCCAATCCACCTAACCAGCATGTCTTTGGACTGTGGGAGGAAACCCACGCAGACACGGGGAGAACATGCAAACTCCACGCAGGGAGGACCCGGGAAGCGAACCCTGCGAGGCAGCAGCACTACCCACTGCGCCACCGTGCCGCCCCTGGGTGAGATCGTAAACTCCAAAACCAAAGTAGAAAATGAGAGTGAAACTCAAATCCATGTGATTCAAAACTCCCAATGAAAAGAAAACAAATGTAAGAGATGAATGTTTGTAACTCTGGAGACGTTTATAAAGTCATGTGACCCCGAGTGAGCCACTTCACATGTCAGAATATGGAAAGATCTGTAGATCAGCTATAAAGCACCTTGCGATGTTGGCCAGTATGAAAGTGAAAAGTTCAGCCCACCATCATGTGGGAGCGATAAGGAAACAGATGTGCTCAGTCACTTTGAATTAAAGGGTCCACCGCATGAATGGCCTCACAGTGAATGGGAAGAAAGGCGCTATATCAGATAAAGATCAGGTACTTCAAAAATGCTTGCTAAGTGGACATTGATGGTTTTTAAGGTAGATTGACTGAAGTGCTGAACTATAAAACAGAACGTGGCCCCCCATTTGAGAAACGTGTCCCCAACAGCAGGTCACTTCATCTTCAAATCTTCCAGATTTAAAACTGTTGCTTATTAACCTTTGACGCGTTTCCTAAACTCTTCACCTGGAAGACGTCATGTGACAGCCCACCGCCATCTCATTGGCGGTCCCACCAGAGCTATTGGACTCTTTGTGTCCTGAGATTTGGTGCTGCTGCTGATTTCTCATGGAGGACGTCTATATACAGGGTGGGATTTCATTCTCCCTGAGCTGCTGGGGTCACCGGACGCGTCTTTTTCTTTTTCTTCGCAGTGCTGCTCTAATTAGAGCTCCGAGTGCAGCCTTGAGTGCTGCTTTGGGGACGATGACACTGGGTGTGGCCCTGGAAATTACAATAAGTTACCCAGCAATCACCGGTGACTCATAACCACACGCTCGGCTCCTGCCGCAGTAGCTGTTTGTGGGGCTCGGCTGGTGGGAATTCACTTTGGCTCAAATTACGACTTTGGAGTTTATTATAATTTTTATTTTTTTAGCCATAGTAACTCACAAGCCACATGCGCTCGGCTTTGTTTCCTCCACATTTGTATAATCTGAGCTCAGCCGGGCCAAACACTGGGCAGCAGCGTTCAGTGGTGACCCCCCCCCCCCCCCATCTCAGCACAGGGGGACTGCCCCCCTGTCTCTGTACTGTGTGGAGTATTACAGAGATCAACACCGTAACCACTAGGGGGCGCACGGCCCGAGTTACAACGTGAGAATGCTGTTCTGTAAACAGCCAATCAGATTATTGTACAGAGCGCCTTTCATAGAGTGAAACGTCATATTACAGGAGGAACTGGTGACAAAATGTCAGCAAACTACGTGCACACACATCAAAGTAGAAATGCAGATCAACACTCACACCATTAGGGATATTTGAAAAGTCTTTAAAAAATAAAACTGAAAAGTCGCACTAACACGAGAATTCAGACCCTTTACTCAGGACATTGCTGAAGCCTCTTAGGTGGCCATTTTAGCCAGAAGTCTTGTTGTGTTTGATGTGATGAGCCTCACACACCAGGATTTCTTCTCTCATGCCCTGCCCGAGCATCAGGGCGGCTGAAGGAACGGTCCTTATGCAGTTGTGACCCCCTGGGCTCTTTAAAGCTGATCCTCTGGTCGGGACGTTCATCATCTCTGGTCCACGGTTCTTGAGGCTGATCCTCCAATTAGCTGTGAACCCCCCAGTCTCACTGAGATGGCACAGGTGGTGAACCAGCTGAGGTTAGGAAAGGCTGCAAGGATCTGTGGTATCCGGGGTGAACTTCTCCAGGCTGGTGGTCAGGCTGTCATCCTGGCATTACAAGCAATCTTTGTTTCCATCTGGGAGACTGGCATCATCCCAACTGACTGGAAAATGGGACTTGTTGTCCCTATCTGGAAATGGAAGGAAGGCTGATCACCCGGTTTGGGACAGCTACAGGGGGATAACATTGCTCTCGGTGCCGGGTAAGTTCCTTGCTAGGGTTGTCCTCAATAGGATCCGTGATCACTTGCCCACCTACCAGTGACCGGAACAGTGTGGTTTTACGCCTAAGAAGTCGACCATCGACCGCATCCTGGCACTGAGGGTTCTCATGGAGCGCAAACACGAATATCGGCAGAGTTTCTTTGTAGCCTTTGTCGATTTTTGTAAAGCGTTCGACTCAGTTGATCGAGCTGTGGCCCTGTGGGACATCCTGAGGGTTCACGGGATCCTCTCGAGGTTGCTGGATATCATGGCCGGCCTGTCCACTGGTACTGTGAGTGCTGTGCAGAGTGGAGGCAGACCCTCTGTGTTTTTCCCAATTAATTCTGGGGTCCGTCAGCAGTGTGTTCTGCTCCTACTCTGTTCAATGCTTGTGTGGTGGGGTCCAGCGGCTGGGGGGCATCTGTTGGTGAAGAAAGATTCACAGATCTTGACTTTACTGACGATGCTCAATGGAGGCTCTGATCGGGGGTCTCGAGAGACTGAGTGAGGGCTCTGAGTGTCTGGGCTTGCGAGGGTCCTGATAAACGCCAAGAGTCAGGTCTTTAATGACCTCTTGGGCACGGCCATCAGCAGTGTGTCTGTCTGCGAAGAGAGTGTTGACCTCGTCATTGAGAGGTTTACTTACCTCGGCAGTGACATTCATGTCTTTGGTGACTCCTCCTATGAAGTCAGTAGACGGATTGGGAGAGCATAGGGAGGTCATGAGGTCACTGACAGGGGTGTGTGGCGCTCCTGATATCTGCAAAAGGGCGAAGGTCCAAGTCTTTAGAGTCCTGGTGCTTCCTGTCTTGCTATATGGTTGTGAGACATGGACGCTATCCAGTGACCTGAGACGAAGACTCGACTCCTTCATGTGTGTCTCTCCAGAAAATCTCTGGGTACTGTTGGTGTGACTTTGTGTTGCTCATGGAGTCCCGAATTGAGGTGCATGACCAGCATTGTGAGGGAGTGTCCAGTTACGGCACTACGCCCATGTGGCACGTTTCCCCGAGGGTGATCCGGCTCATAAGATCCTCATTGTTGGGGACCTGAGTGCTGGACCAAGCCAAGGGGTCGCCCACATTACACCTGGCTGCGGCAGATAGAGGATCATTTCTGGAGGGCTGGACTGGACCGCATGTCTGCCTGGGGGGTTGCCAACCGGGATCCCAAGTTGTTTTGGTCGTGGAGTGGGTGCGGGCAACGTGCTCTACCAGTGGATGCTCCCAGACTTGACTTGACTTTGCCCTGTCCGGGTGAATTGAGACTGTTGGTGGGCATCCAGTGATGTCCCATTGGGTTCAAGTGTGATCTCTGGCTGAGCCAACAAGTCCTCTTGTGGTTGACGTGATGAGCCTCACACCACCCGGATTTGGGGATTCTTTCTCATTCTTCAGCGCTTCTGCAATTTGCTTGATGCCCAGCAGATGTCTTTTTCTACTGTATCTGCCATTATGGTAGTTATCACTTCTTGATCACATTGTTGTAAACACACGTCCACCGGTCACTTTATGGACACCAGGATACCTACAGTTTTTTTTTGCATTTCCAGAACATATCAAGTCCTACACTTTCGATTAAGACCAGGATGAAGGTACTAGCCTAATTCGTTTTTGAGTAACGTGTGACAGAAAGACGGACCTTAGCTTTTTATATGTGTAGTGTGGTCGATGCAAGAAACTGCGGGTCCAGAAAGTGAAATGTTGGGGTTGTCGACCCGGTCGTCTCCATTTAATTGAAACATGTGAATAAACAAAAGGTGCGCTCGAGGGCAGCAAACAAAACAAAAACGAAACCGTTTTTGGCTGATAAAGCCTCCTAGAGTCACGGTGGGAAGGAGCTCCGCCCTGTGACGAGTTCTCTTAATGAGCAAAGGCCTCCTTCTGGGAACTGCGGGATTTTGCCACATGTCGGGACGGGGAAGGGGGTGGAGTCGGTTTGACCTCACTGGGTGTGGAAGAGACAAAAGAGGATAAGGTGAGTGCCAGCGCCCTCTCTCGACCAGGGGTGGAAGTACGGACCTCAGAAGAGCCCAGAGGATGTTCATGCATGACAATAGTGACTGTCGAGCTCTCACCGGACTGGTCTCCGTGCTGAACAGATGATGAGGATCGAGGAGCTGGATGTGGTGTTTGCTTTTGACCTACTAGGAGTTTTCCACACAGAACGTGGCCTCCAATCTGCAGTGCTTTTCCACCATTGCTGTTGGTAACTATGCTGATGTCCGCTGTGCCACTTTCCCTGGCACAAGCCCCATCACGTGTCCGGCTGATGTATTTTATTAAGGTCCATCTACAGTTATGAAACGCCATCTCTGGCTGGCAGTGAATCTCAGCCCTCACGCCAGTTGCCCAATATGCAAACTCAAGGCGGAAGTTACAGTTCACGTGTAGTTGTTTCTGGTGTCACTGCTTTGTCATACTGGTTTCTTCTCAGAAAATGAGTAACATCTAATATATTAAAGTGAGATTTGAATGTGGTGCTCCGTCATCAATATTTAACCTTTGCATTTTTATGAAGCAAAACCTGCAGATGTAAAATTTGAGGCAGTAGCTAACCTCGGGTATGATGCCAGTCCTTCACAGGGCACTCTCACTCAATGTTCTGTGGAAAGATGGAATACCTGGAGAAAAACCCCACATGGGACACGAATAAAATGTGCCAACTTCACATAAAAGATACGGGATCTGTTGTCCCACTGTCCCAACTTGAAGTTTTGGATGACATTTTGAAGTTATGGCAGAACAGTAGCACATTGGGCAATGCTGCCAGTTCATGGATCTATTGATTTATTGACTCTCAGGCCCATTCATTATGAAGTTGGCACATCCTCCCCATGACTGTGTGGGGGGTACTGACTGCCAAAAGTAGCAGAACCTTCTAGAAGCAGCTTTAGTGGTGCGAGTTTTTTTAAACAAGAATGCTGCATTGGATCACTAGAACAATCTGGATGAGACGAGAGCAGCCATTCAGCCTAATAAGAGAGGGTGGGGGGTCTGGAAATTCTGGTGGCAAGAGTTAAACGGCGAGGACCATCTTGGTGGGCGGGTGACAGGAGTGGTAGAGAGAAGCGTGTGATGGAGCAGATCAGGAGGCAGGAATGAGGAGCCCTGGAGATTCACGTGCGGGAAGAGGAGGCCACAAGTCTGCAGGAGTGAGACGGAGAAAGGCTGGCGGTCAACCTGAGGGTGCGTACAAATGGGACAACGTGAAGAGAGGGGTGACTTCTTCAATGTTTAGCACCCTAACAACAGCAACGTGATGATAAGGGCGGTGTGGCTGTGTGAACGAATGACAGTTGGACGTATAATTATTTGGGGTAACAACTGGGTCCTCCTATTTAATTGTAGGGCAAGATAACGAAAAACAATAGCCATCGTGACAGGTAAATTAGCCCTGGCTTTGGGCTAACAACAAAAGCAAAACACTCAGTCCCAAGCGGAGTTCCATCTAGTGGCAGCTTCCTCCGATAAGTGACGTCTCCTTCCAGGAGATTTATTCTCCCCAGGGTGCAAGGGATGGAGTCAGGGGCCCTCATTGGGCAGTTTCTCGGTTTGTGGGGAGTGGAGAAGATAGTATTAGCGGGAGCGCCCCCTCCTGGTCTGGCCGGTCATTACATACATTAACAGAGGCCGTGAGGAGATCCACTGATGCACATGCGTGACACCATCTACTGTATACCAGGGAGAAAACCTACACGTGCCGTGTGCCTGTCTCTACCATTTGGGTGTTTGTTATATTATTTGTATTCTAGATTTTTGTATTAGTATTACTGTGAAAATTATAGAAAAACTCTATCAAGCAATGTATGTTTATATTGCATTTGTGTGTAAATTATATTTAGGTTGATAGGGTCAGTCCTGTCACCGACAGTAAGATGCTCAAGCTATTCTGTCTAACCACATCCAAACGTCTTCACTAAGTTGTGGTTCATCCCCTAATTGAAGAAGTTTTGCATTTAAATTCTGTTTTACAGGATGAGTGAAATTGTACTTTTAGAGCAAGAGAAAAGTCCTGTTGTAGCCACTCTTGATATGCGTCTCCTCAGTGGAGAGTGAATGAACCCAAACAATGGGTTTGAAAGAAATTGTTCCTAAGGTCGCAAAGAAGAAGTCAAGAAAAAATCAGTTTGGAATTTCACAAATTTGTATTTGCATAGGCCCTATGCTAAAATCATTCAAAATGAGTTTTTCCCCTCATTAAGCCATACTCAATACCCCAGAAAACAGGAATTTAGGAATATTTGAAAAGTCATTCAAAAAAATAATGTCAATAAATTTGACACAAGACCCTCTACTTTGACATTGCTGAAGCCCCTTGGGCAGCCATTTTAGCTCCAAGTCTTCTTCTGTTTTGGCGTCATGAGCCTCACACACCAGGATCTGGGAATTTTTTTGCCATTCTCTCTCATTCGTGCCCTGTCCGGTTGGATGGAGACTGTCGGTGGGCATCCAGAGATGTTCTATTGGGTTCAAGTGCAAGCTCTGGATGAGCCAACTCCTGGGCATTCCCAGATGAGACCATTAGCTGCTCCCATGTTGTCTTTGCTTAGTGAATCTTCGGAGTGATCATTTTGGATTCTCTTCACTTTTCTTTGTTCAGCTTTCCCTCCACACTGACTCGTCTCCCAGGCCTTAATGCTGCTACCATCAAGCTTCACTGTTGCAATGGTAGTGCACGGGTGATGAATGGTACCTTCTTTCCTCCAGACATGATGCTAAAATACAAGTATTGATTATATTAGTTACTAAATACAGAACTAGTCATAGTAAAAAACATCAGCCATCCATCCATTTTCCAACCCGCTGAATCCGAACACAGGGTCGACGGGGGTCTGCTGGAGCCAATCCCAGCCAACACAGGGCACAAGGCAGGGAACCAATCCTGGGCAGGGTGCCAACCCACCGCCAGCAGTAAAAAACAGATTTGTTAAAATACACAAAGAACAAGGCAGAAACTGATTTAAACCAGTAACTTCCCACTGTTACTTTATTAGTCCTTGGAATCTTAAGTAGGCCGGCATCTTGAAATCTTAATGTGGGCTGTGGTCTCTAAGTAATGATAAGTTCAGATGAGGAAAGCAGGGTCCTCAGCCATTTAAGACTTTATATGTTAAGAGGAGGGTTTTGAAATCTGCCTAAACTTAACCGGGAGCCAGAGTAACAATGCAAGGACAGGGGTTATGTGGTCATACTTTGTAGTTCTTGTAAATGATTCTTACAGCAGCATTTTGCACGAGATGAACTGTCAATGAGCAACGCATTGCAGAAGTCAATCCTACTGAAATAATTGCATGAATTCATTCTCGATATCCTCACATATATACTCACAAATAGGTCAGGTCTTGAAACCCGAAAAATCGATCATAAAATCAGACCTCGACTTATACGTCCATTCAAAAATTCAACACTTAAACTTCTTGCTTCCTCCAATCTCTCACATCAGTTTCTCAGACGCATCGAATTTTGTTGCAGCAGCACAGTTACCAATTTCTGTCGCCACTTCAACGATGTTTAATTTAACACTAACTTCTGATCGAACGCTCCATCATAGATAAGGGATGCTGTTACGATAAAGGTGTATGAGGGGGTGAGATACACAAAACAGTGCAACCGTTGCTTCGGAATAGTTCAGGTGTTACCGTGTGGTCACGTAAGCACAATACACCGTGGTTCCTCTCTCAGGTGGGCGTTAGCATATCGTAATCTCTTGGACCAATTGTGCGAGTTTTCCGCATTTGACTTAAACGACCGACATTATAAAATACCGGAAATTATACGGTAAAATCAAGCCCTGTGGGAGAACTTAAACGTGAGTACATATGGTATTTAGAAAATACCCTTCATTTTCCAACATTTTTAAGATTGGAAAAAACAAGTTTTGTATAGTTTGTTAAAAATCAATACCTCGATTGCGAGCTTATTCAGTAAAACTAATCGGAGATCCCAACGGAGTTAAAGAGTGACAGGATGTTGTTGTGGGCTCATCATTTCCCCCCCAGTAAATGACTTTCCTGATTTTCTGTATTCCAAGGCCAGTCATTCACATCCATCCACTCCTTTAACTCAATGACACAACTAATTAAGGACACCATTGGAGGAACGTCAAAGAAAGGTACAGCTGGGTGTCACCTGCATGCGAGTGAATAATGAATGTGATGTTTTCTAATGAGCGTTCCCAAAGGAAGTGTGTAAAGTGAAAATACGTGAAAAGTCAGAGAGCCGAGTCCTGCGGGACACCATATTGAACTGCTGAGTACAATGATGGAGTCCTGTCAGCCCATTTCTGTAGGCACCGATATCACTTTGACAAATTAGAACTAAACCAGGCAAGCTCAGTGCCCGCGAAGCTGTGCAGGTCGGTGGGATGGTCGCTGGTGTCAAACTCAGTTCATAATCCACTCAAACTAACAGAATTTCAACAACCGAATATAAATATTAATAAACCAACAATAATGAAACTCCTGTGGCTTAGAATGGGATCACGTGTCTGGTAGCATCTGCAGAGACGTCTGTCACTGTAACTCTTTGAGGGCTGAATATTTTTCCCAAAAAACAATGGTGTCACCCATAAATCAACACAAAATGTCTGCTGCTGCGTGCTGTGGCTGCTGTCGGCGCCTGTTCAATGTCTCTGGCAGCAGTGGGAGGGCAGTGGGCAGCAGGAATGAGCGGCGGGCTGGCTGCCTGGCTCTCTTCACTCATCATGTGGGCAGCGGTGGCAGTCGCAGTGTGACGCAGTCTGATTTGTACCTCTCGTCATTGTAAGTAAGTGGTGGCCCTCCCAGGCATGTGTGACATCAACTACGTAAACGTGTTCAGCACCACAATCAGCCGATGCTGGTACCTCATTTTCGTTTTTGATTTCCGTCTCCAGATCACTTTCATCCAAATCGGATTTCTGAAGATCACAGTCTGATTCAGCGATAACGTGTAAAACGTCGTCCACAGGGTATTCTGCTTTGCGCATTCACTTTGGTCACTCGTCAGAGGTCAATGCCGTTTTAGAGGTTTTTCGCTCTTCAGGCACGTGCAGGGAGCGGAGGTCAAATCAACAAAGTTAAGTTTCCTTCTGTTAAAGAGAGTCGAACTAGAAACGGTGGGATTTGTCACAGATTGCAGCTGATTACCGTCCTCTACCCCTGAGTAACGACAAAAGTCGACATCCACCCTGAAAGGGTTAAATGTAAGGCTGATGGGATTGACTGCATATTATGGGATGGTCTGTGTATTCCCGTTAGGGGTTGCCACAGCAGATCATCTTCTTCCATATCTTCCTTACGTCGTCATCGTGTTCTGTCACACCCGTCACCTGCATGTCCTCTCTCACCATCTTCTCTTAGGCCTTCCTCTTCTCCTCTTGCCTGGCAGCTTTATCCTTAGCACCCTTCTCTCATTATACACAGCATCTCTCCAAACCAATGCCATCTCGCCTCTCTGACTCTCCAACCCCCTAATGTCCTCATTTCTCATCCTGTCCATCCTCGTCACACCCAACACAAACTCTGCCACCTCCAGCTGTGCATTATGGGATATATTAAGGACGTAAACTGCACACATAACGAGCCATCCTGTGCTTCTGAGTCCCTTTAGTAGAATAAAGCGGGAGAACATAAAACAATCGCCAATTACAGCCACTCTGGGTGTGGATGACCAGAAGCTCGCGCCGTGTGACGCTATAAATGTCAGCGTTGTCCCGGATGTCCAAACCTTTAGTGCGCTTTCTCCGAGGTTTACTGTTTGATTTTTGCTTTTGTGATTCTGGCTGGGGTTTTGTTTCGTGTTTTAGTATCGATCACATGGCTTACAGAATTATTGGTGACAAACTTTGGCTTGTTTTCCCGACAACATTTTAAATTTTGAAACAATAAAAACACAAAACAAAAAAATAATTAAAATGGGACAGCAAATAAGGGGGCAGAGAAAAATTAAAAAATGTAAAGAAACGGGCGAGGCACAGGCGGGTAAAGGTGATGTGCCTGGGGTTTTGGGGTTAGACACTGAAGCCTGGTGGCACACGATGATGCCGCTCCACCCGTCCATATTTGGTGACCCTTCATCTGACAGACTCAGACTGGGAATGTGTAGAAAGCAGAAGGTCACCCCTTGCCCACGTGTGTACCAAGTGCCCACCACTGAATGGAGTGGGAAAATCGCACACAATGGACGCTTTCACGTCTCTCTCGTATGTTCTGCTTGTTCCACACAGCTTGGACTTTCACCCGAATGAGACTCAACGGTCCTTAGGAAGAGGAAGCCACATTTATAACTTGGCAGGGAAGCCCTGCCAGGGCGTTGAATGCCAGCCGTTAACTGGCTTCCTGCTTTCGGAGGTCTGAACGCTTTGTGTTTGTTTCATTTGTTTCACTGGTGCACAATAAAAGCCCTTTCTGGGTGGGACATTCCTTTACGCCGTGTGACTTCTGTTCCAACGCTTTGTCGGCAGTAAATATCTCAGACACCTTTTATGACATATTGTTGTGCAGAGATTTTATTTCCACCTTCATTGAGCTTTATGACTAAAGTCTTTATCTTGAAGAAGCACCGTGGTGGTGGCTGGACTGTGAGAGCGAAAAGGAGGAAAGAAAGGAATGGGCACTTGGCAAAGACGGGCACCACCTGCATGGAAGACGTGGCCATCTTTACAGCCCCCTAATGTAAAAAAAACCACTCTGCTCTGAATTTGGGGGGCACATTTTAGAAAGTGTTGATGACATGTGGGACGTCTTGGTGTGGTGTCCACTGTGAAAGGCTGAGAGGCTTTGCTTGCCCGTACCCCCTCAGCTCTCTCACGTGTTTTTGTGTCTTCTATGTGTTTCTTTTTTTATTTTTAAGGTTGTGGTAGCGAGCTGACCGGACCCCAAGGCTCATTCAACAGTCCCGGCTTTCCCAACAAGTATCCCGACAACAAGGAGTGTATCTGGCACATTCAGACAGCCGCCCAGAGCAGCGTGCAGCTCACCATCCATGAGTTTGACATCGAGCCTCATCCTGACTGCAGCTACGATGTCCTGGAGGTAGGCCCTCACCTCACGACTTAGGGTAGGGGTCACCTCTTAATGTCTTTGTTACCCCCTGACACCTATGGGCAAAATGTTATACATTCCATTCTTCTTCTTCTTCCTCTTCATCTTCTTCATGAGGTTGATAGGCTTGATCAACCTTCTCCATGCGGCTTAGTCCTTCATCCCAAAACTCTCTTCCTGCAGATCTTCTTTTACTTTATGCATCCCTCTAAACTTTGGACTCCCTCATTTTCTCTTTCCATGGACTTCCAATCCCATCATTCTTTTCCCCTCATATCCCTCGTCTCTCCTTATCACGTGTCCATACCACTTCACTCTGCTTTCTTCTCTCCCACTTTTGTCTCATTTCTTATTCTGCCCTTCCTTGTTATTCCACGTATCCACCTGAACCTTTTCATTTCAGCCCCATTTTAAGGTCACTAAAGTCAGGCTCTTATGTTAAAGACTCTCTTTAGGGGCTCTGATGTTAACAATTCCCTTCAGGGCCCTTAATGTTAATTTTAGAATCCTTTAACCTTTTATGATCCCTAATTTTAAATATTTATTTAAAAAGGCAGCACTATGGCGTAGTGGGTAGCGCTGCTGCCTCGCAGTTAGGAGACCCGGGTTCACTTCCTGGGTCCTTCCTGAATGGAGTTTGCATGTTCTCCCCGTGTCTGCGTGGGTTTCCTCCCACAGTTCAAAGACATGCAGGTTAGGTGGATTGGCAATCCTGGGTGAGTGTGTTCACCCTGCTAAGGATTGGCACCTTGCCCAGACATTGTTCCTGCCTTGTACCCATTGCTGGCTAGGATAGGCTCCACTCCCCCTATTGTCCTACTAAGGATAAGCAGGCCTCAAAAAATGGTATGGTATTATCTTGTATTTTTTATATTATGGTATGGTATTAAATTATATTATACTAACTGTGCTACCAGTCTAAGATGGGTTGAAATCTAAATAATCAACATAGACCTCCAAGATAATGTTTGCAGTACACCATGCAATGTGTTGCCTTTGTTATGTGTTATTTGGTATGGTATTTGTAAAAGCAGTGTTAATGTTTGTGATGTGCCATCTGTTGGAATGACGGAAACAGAGCAACCAGGTAGACAGACAGACCCACCCTTATATTATATTATATTATATTATATTATATTATATTATATTATATTATATTATATTATATTATATTATCCATCCATCCATCCATTATCCAACCCGCTATATCCTAACTACAGGGTCACAGGGGTCTGCTGGAGCCAATCCCAGGCAAAACAAAGTGCAAGGCAGCAAACAAACCCTGGGCAGGGTGCCAGCCCACCGCAGGACACACACACCCACACACCAAGCACACACTAGAGACAATTTAGGATCACCAGTGCACCAAGCCTGCATATGGGTAACACGCGCAGAGTTAGTCCAGTTGAAGCCAAGGTCCAGAGAACGTGGACACTCCACTTCTAGACTGCACCATTGTTGAACAGTGCACCGTATGGAGGTTTTCTTCGGCAGATCGTCCAGCTTTGGGGACTTCAGGCAGGAAGAAGCGGGTCCAGGCAGACAGACATAGGAAGTGACATCAATGGTGGGAAAGCCATCAATCTTCCAGTCTGCAGAGAGAGAGAAAGAGAAAGGACATTAGTACACAGCAGCGCCAGTGCCTGAAGTAGTGGGTTATTACCATCACCAGAGCCCTCCAACTGTCCCTTATGCGCACGAGTGTGACAGCACCTTAATAAAAGGGTAAGAGGCTATTTATGTTATTGTCTCTACGTTCATCCGGTTGCTGTTTCTCTGTCATTCCAACAGATTGCACCTCACAAACATTTGTTGTAATAAAATGCATTGCATTTGTCATTCCAACAGATGGAGCATCACGAACAATAAGACTGCTTTTACGAATCCCATACCAAATGGCATATAACAAAGACAGATGTACATGTTAACACTGCGGTATCCATTGATTACTTTGCTTAAAGCGGTTCTAAGACGGGTAGCACGGCTAGTGTATCAGTTTAACGTCATCCTCATAAAGCTTAATTGCATTTTATCATGAAACCATGATAGGCTTGATAGAAATCTTCAGAGAGCTGTCATGGCATGAATTTCATGTATTCTGTATGGCGACTGCTGCCTCTGGATACTCTCAGCCTTAGAGGATGGCGGTTTACCAAGCCCTTAATGGTTAATGTCTGAGTAGCGAGTGTGTAGTTTACAAAGGAGTGACCGTCCTGCTTTAGTTACGATGGGCTTGGAGAGCCACTGGCAAACCTCGGGTCGATCAGAAGATGGCTGATCCGATGTTCTTAGTGTTATAAAGCTTTCAGGATACACAGCACAGTGCCGCGCCACATACAAGTCTCGCTTTCTTTGTACTGTTATCATCATATTATTATATATTTTATAGTATACTGTATATATATTGTCACAAAGGCCACTTTGAGTCATAGCAAGGTTTGGGGCAGCCACCCGTATATTTGGTTTCCTGGCTGCAAATTGACGATTAGCGATAACACTGCTTGCACAAAACAGAACTGAGGGAATAAGGAAAAGGAGGAGGCTTTTAAAGGGGAAGACAGGAAGTGAGGTCAAAGGGGTCGGGCTCATGAAGGTCTTCAGCCATAGGCTCAAGCCCGTTGTGACATCACAGGGGCCGGAGCCAGCAAGGTCTCCTTCCATAGGCTCTGTCCCAGAAGTGACGTCAAGAGGGCCAGGTGGGATATCCCGGGAATGGTCTGCAGGAAATGGAGAAATAGAGTCAGTGCACTCCGCCACATCCCGGTCTGACTCAAGTCCTCAAGCAGACTCACATGGGCACGTGTGTGACAAGATATAACCATAGTATATATCAATAGTATATTATTAATGTTGTCAATAGTTTATTGATTTATAACGTCATGAATTGATTACACCAAAATGACTTTGACGTCTGTCTGCCCGCCATAGTGATGTAGAATGGTGCCACAGTGGTTACCGCTGCCACCTCGCAGACGGCCCGTGTTTCAGTTCTTCACCATCACCGCCATGGTCGCTGTGCAGTACGTGTCCTCTCTGTATGTTCTCCTCGCGGCCCCGTGAGGTTTCCTCCCACATTTCAAAAGACCCCATGTGTGCCCGAGTGGACCCCATAATGAATGGACTGTCATCCCCGTTCCATTTTTGGTTCCAACTTCACACCCGGCACTGGTTGGGTTTGTTTCTCTGTCCTCACCTCGGGCCTGAAATTGGATTCATTGGCTTTGAGAATATTAGGTTACCTACTTGGCGCACTAAATCCAAATTTAGGATTGTGAGGACCCCACTTATGCAAAGGTCCTCCTGGGATGGGATGCCAGTTTGTTGCTCACTCCCTCCAGTTTACCGTCAAGTCTGCACAGTGTAAGAAAAGGCGTTATATTGCGCCTGACCTGAGACAGATTCACCCGGAGGCACATTTAAAAATAAATAAACTTTTATTTTTCTTCCCCCGTGACCCACAGGCAATACACAGTCCCAAGAACAGTACTAAGCACCGCTACAACACACTCTCTTCTTCTTCCTCCACCACTCCTCCTCACCAAGCTTTGTCCTCCTCCACCCGACCCTGGCCACTGAGTGGTGGTCGCCGGCTCCTTTTATAGCCCACCCAGATGTGCTCCAGGTGTGTGATCACCGAGTTCCGGCTGCACTTCCAGGTGTGATGCATTTGCTGCCCACATGGGCTCAGGAGTCCCAAACACAGCACCCTCCGGCGGTGCCTGTGGGACCCAACAGGGCTGCACCCAACTCCAATTCCCAGGGATCCCTGTGGGAAACCAAGGCACTGCTCCACCTCAGGGGTGCGGCCATCTAGCGTCCAGGGGGAGGTATTGCAGTGTCCAGGGCTGCTCCCCCTGAATATAGTGTGCAGGAGCATCCTGGCTGGGCATGGACGCCAGCTACCTGCCACAACAGTATGATGGAATTCTGACCAACTTCCTAAAATTCTGTTATTGGAGCACATGGCCTCAGCTGAAGGCTAACCAGACCCCTTTATGGCGCCTTGACGTGAGGCTCCTGCACTCTCACTCCAGAATGCACTTCTGTGTACAGAGACCCCCACTAGTGTCGTGGCTGCATTACTCTCCAGCCCCCCGTGACCTTAGCTGGCATTCCCAGGCTTTATGACAATCATGAATCACTTGTAGACAAACAGGAGGTCTTGGTCTTCCTGGCAGCTGTTCAGGACGTGCCTCCTCTGTCCTCTTGTCTGTTATCTCGCAGGCCTTTCATGGCTTCACTTGTAGAAATGTGACAAGAGGAGTGACAGAGAGGACCCGGACAGCAGCTGTCTGCTGGTCATTCTAGTTACACGGGGGGCTCTGAAGTTGCACTCTGGTCTTTTAAAAATGCCAATAAACGGACATCCTGACAGTCTCCATGGTCACATGAGGCTTGGACACCGTGACCCCGCCCACTCTGTGACTCCACCTCCTCCTCCACCTGTTGGCACTCATTCATTTAGTTAATGCCAGTCGGCACACTAGCGCCCCCCACTGGACTCACATGGCATATTAATAATCTGCTGTAGGTCTGCTTGTGAGACCCCTTGTGGTTGTTGGAGGAGAACTGCAAGTCAGGTGGCTGCCAATTCAGTACCCTCCACTGTGAGGACCTCATCAAGGTGATGTGCTTCACTGAAACATCTAAAGTCAATTATTTGTAGGGGCACCCACTTGTGTTTTGGCTGTTCAATAACCTAACAAGCTGTAGATGGTGATGGGGCTGCGCACTGGGGGTCCGTGGCGGTGGAGGAAGGCTTGGGAGTGTGAGGACATGGCGTGGGAACGTCAGTGGACAAACGAGTCGATTGCTTGTCAGCGTGCAGCCATGATCAGCTCAGCTGTTCTTCATTGGCACTCCGGGGGTCATTAAGAAGACCACCTGTACCCACAGGTATAAAGAAGAGCGAGTGAGCAGGACAGGAAAGATCAGAAAAAAAAACAAAAGAAGGAAGAAAGAATCAGGAGATCAGGTCAGCATGGTGGAGAGGAGACGGTGTGATTGGTGGTCCCGCGAGAGGAACGGTGCTTCACGGGTGGGTCGCTCCTGTCTGAGCGTCATGAAGCAGCGGGACTCATCGTGTGCTCCAGGGGTTCTGTAGGACTAAGGACAGGTGGGAGGACAATGGAGGTGACCAACTGAGGTGTAGAGGGGGCTGCAGTTGGTGGGGTCTCAGCCCACCTGAGAAGACCCAGAGGGAGAGAAAGATGTGAGATGGAGAAATGAATGAAAAGGGAACCCATTGTGTGAAAGTTTTAGACCTGACTGAGTTATTGTTGGTTTCCATCTTGACTGATACACTGCTCTTATTGGCCTATTTATTTATTTATTTATTTTGTGATGCGCCATCTGTTGGAATGAAGAAACAGAGCAACCAGATAGACACACAGACCCACCCTTTTATTATATTATATTATATTATATTATATTATATTATATTATATTATATTATATTATATTATATTATATTATATTATATTATATTTATTATAAAAGTGTGTGGGGATGTAAAGAATTATTACTATTATTTTTTATTTATTAATGGAGACTTGCATCACACACTTTCTGTGCAATACCTGCCTGGGGGAACTGGCACATGCCACAAAGTCATTCACATGCAGGAATCCCATAAATTGCTTCACCTGTGGAGAGGCTTCAGGAGGTGCCATGACAGTGCCCATCCCACTATTGCTGCTGACCTCTCTACTCCTACCCTATCTGCTTTTCCCAGAATCCTCCCCTGCTCTCCTATCCAACTGTGTGCCCCACCCATATGACCCCCGAGGACCCCGTGTGCCGCTTATTTGCGTCGGGCAGCACATCCCGATGTTCAGCTGGCATTCTGTTGCTCACAGCTTTGGAATGCTGACTTCTGCTGTAAAACTCAATGGGTCTAACAAAGCAGAAGGGAACTGAAAACGCAGATTAGGGGGCGGGCATCATGCCAGCGACCAGCCGGGCCTGGAGTGGCTACCCTTATTCTCGATTCTGCTGCCGAAACGGAACGGCTAAACGGACCACCAAACCCACCGCGCCCCCCACCCTCCGCCCTTATTGCTGTCATGTGACCTCGGGTTCCAAAAAAACATGTTGATAGACATGTGGGCATCGTGGATGTGTGCGGCATGTTGCCATGGAAACTGAGCCCTCCAAATGAAAGGCAGCTGTGGCAATCCGAGCTGAGCTCTTTGATCCCGAGCAGCTTCTGACTGCAACATCTGCTAAAAACACTTACTGCCGTTGGCCCAAACGCGATGTTCATTTTGTTTGCTTACGTTTGCCGTGTTACTCGATTTAAAACATGCGCCAACTACGAAACACTGCATGGCACTGGAAGTTGTCAATCTTTATTTGCAGTAAGCTGGGTGATTGGCCGAGCTTGGTTTAGTGGGGCCTGTTTTTATATAGCGCCCTGAAAGGTATCTGGAGGTTACTGCAAATGGGACATTTGGGGGTCCGTCTGTGACTAGACTTGCAGGGCAGGATTCAGGCCATGTGGCAGGTACCCTGGCCATACTGTCACTGCCAGTGACGACAGGCTTACAGTGTCATCGATGGGCCACTGTCAAGAGCGGGCACTTGTGGAGCATGCGGGAAGCCCCTCACGTCACTAGACGGCCACTTATATGCAGTATTGTCACCCTGTCCCCCTTTGGAACAGACAAGTGAACGACTGCAGCCTTGCCCTTTCCTACAAACCCAGGGGCCAGGAATGCAGGGACGTCTGGGGGTCCTCCTAGGAGGAGTTCTGTCAGGACGACCCCAGGAGCTCCATAGACCTTTCTTGAACTTGGGGGTCATAGCTGGACTTTCGTTTTGTGAGGCAGCACCAGGCAGGAACTCAAAGGGGTGATGCGGTAGGTAGAGGTCCGGGTCCCACCTACCTGGTAGACAGGGGGGTGTTTATTGAGGCGCAGGGATTTGTCCCCTTAGTATATTTGTGTCCTTATCTCCTACTTTCCGGACCCTTCTATTGATCCCATGTCGCTGTAATAAGCCCCTTTGTTTCGTATGTTCAGCGTTTGGGCGCCGCCGCCAGTTTGGATTTAAAGTCTGCTCACGAGCTCCCCCAACGGGCCGCAGATCACACTGCAGTCCAAAGCTCTTTGATTGAAGTACAGTAGCCGGCCGGCATTCCTTAGGGAAAAGCCTGGAAGTAGTCTGAGATAAGCGATCCAGAACGAGATGAAAGAGGAGGCCATTGTTCTTAATTTACAAAAAAAAAAACATCATGCCATGAGTCACGGGACGCCAGCAAGGAACATGAGGCGGCCGCACCCAACGATCCTGTGATCGGCTGCGCGAGTTATTTTGGGCTGACTCAGCTCGCCACTCCCCAGACGTTCTGTCGTGACGCTGCTCAACTTGTGCCATCTGTGACTTGTTGAGGGGCAACCCGGTACCCTAATAGGCAGACGCCCCGGAGAGGTGCATTACAACCATTCACAGCCAGCACTGTTTTTGAGGGTACTTTACGATCGACTGTGGCGAGACCCCGCTCACCGCGGGACCCTGACGTGACTTTATATTGAGGGGCTGCGGTGCCCCTGCCAGCTTCAGCTTAAGTGAATAATTGAATGACTTTCTGTGTGGCGGGAGCAGGTGGAGCTGGTAGGGGCAATGAGGTCGGAGGTGCTTTTAAGAGAAGCAGGTGTGACGGGGGGGTCTTCAGCATTCGGAAAAAGGTCACTTGTGTTAAGAAGGAGGAAAAAAGGAAAGGCCACGATCTGAGAAGAAGGAAAGATGGAGTTAATGGCGCTGAGGGAAGGAGAGCAAGTGAGGGGGAGGCAGAGGGGCCCACCAGGGACACAACTGAGCAGTAGTGGGGTGGGATATAAGGGGAATACGACAGGCAAGTTGTGATTGTGATCATAATAATAAAACATTTTATTTATATAGCGCCTTTCCCTTGCTCAAGGCACTTAATGATATGGCTCCCTTAGAGCCACTGGCTCATCCCACCGCTGCCACCATTATATCAGGGGTCAAAGTCCAGGTGGCCTACCCTTCATTTAATTCATTCCTATGACCCCCCCCCCCCCAGTATAACAGCCCAAAGGCACTGGCCTCGGTGGCGAATGAAAGACGTGAAACTTCAGCTCTCTGGCCTTTGTGGATTGTTTATTGTTGCCCACCCCCTTTAAGGACACTTGGTTTGTGGTTTTAAAATTAAAGCACTCGGCCCCCTTGCTGACTGCGTGGGTGTCCTCGTTTGTTCGGCTCATCTCAGTTTCCGACTTTTGATGGTCTCGGGTTCAAGAGGCTCCTGGAAGTAACCGGGGGGTGTGGAGCCGACCCGGACCGTCACAATCGCTCACTCAGTTAATCGATGGATTCGTTTGTTTAGTATTGTATCGTGCTGCTCACTCGCTGTGAAAGGAGCTTAAAAGTCAGTTAAGGGATTTTATGTGAAGCACCCTGAAGTGGCACACGCTGTGATGTGAAGTGCCTTGCTATGGCACGTGATGTGACAGGAGCTCCGCAACATTTAGAGTAACTGAGTCACGCATCGCAGAACACCTGGAGACGACACGCACTCCGAAAGGAGCTCCATAAAATGGATGGCTTTATGACGGATAACTCGATTCTTCTTAACACCAACCATTATGACACGCACTGTGAAGGGAGCGCCGCCAGCACCCCTGAAATGCCACTCGCTCGGAAAGAAGCAACGCAAAGACACACTTTACAATCACTTCAGTTCACCTTGTATAGCTCCTTTGACGGTGAGCACCGTGACACAAAACTAAACGATTAACTGAGTGAACTATGGCGACGGTCCGGGTCGGCTCCACTCTCCCTCTTGAACCCGAGACCATCAAGAGTCATAAACTGAGATGAGCCGAGCAAACGAGGACACGCACGCAGTGAGCTAAGAGGAATGAGCGCTTCAAAAAGGGGGTGTGCATCTGTCCCGAGACCTGAACTCTAATGTCTGTCCTCTCGAGGTGCTTGAAATACGTCACTCAGTTAAACAATGTGTTTTATATAGCGCCTTTCACATCACATGTCATATGGACCACTCACTGAGCCATCATTTTATATAGCACCTTTCACAATGTGCCCTCTCTCAAGGTGTCATATGATACTCAGTTATCTGAATGTTATTTCTTTAGCAGAAGCCTTTATCCAAGGTAACTTACAAAGTACCTCCAGTGAAGTGTTCCCCCGAGATGGTGGCGGACTGCAGGTACCCCCGAGGTGCTCTGTCAGCGGCTGCCATTTGCCTTCAGGCTATGTCCAGCTCTGCCGTGGAGGACTGTCCATAGGTGGCAATGTGTAGTCAGGCTGCCCTTCAGCATCAGGAGTGGTGACGGTGACCCCCGACATTGTGCCTGCTCTTCTGGTGGCATCGGATTATTATGTTTATAAGCCTTTAGGGTGCTTATTGTCACATCCACAGAGTACGGTGAAATTCTTACTTGTGTGTTGTTGCGATTGTGCCAGTGTCCATGTCATCAGTATATGTAAATGTGATGCCCATGAGCCCCTGGGTACAGAAGGACCCGCCATGAGTGGAATTGAAGCATCACATTGATGTCGACGTCGTGAAATCCCAGCGCTCTAATGCTGGTGCTTCTCCTTCATTCTTCCATACAAGTGTGGACTCTTTCTTCTACCATCGCTGATGATCATCGGCCATCTTGGTGAGTGTAGCTCTAGTGAGATGGAGTGAGGAAGCCCACCATGAGAAGACGACTCCCTCGTTGTCACCAGAGCGCAGGGCGGTCTCCTTTAACTCAGATCGCTGAAGATGGCTCTGCTCTTCCCTCTGAATGCAGCGGTCCGTCCACTAAGAGGAGTGCCACCCCAGCAACGCCTGGTGACCCCGTCATCGAGACCCTCTTGGGGTTCTGTGGTGGCGACACCCCCAAAAACCTGCCCTTTGTACAGGCTTTGGACTTCAAACCTTGAGGTTCAGATCCCACTACTGACACCACTGTGAGACCTGCCTGAGCTCTAAATGGACAAACAAAAGACAAATTGTAACCCATTGTCACACACGAAGCTGAACGGACCAAATGAAGGTAATTCCATGCCAGGCCAGGGGGTGGCAGGGTGCACTAAACCTTCCTCTGTTATTTCTGTAGACAAAATACGGGAAATTCTGCCTGATTCAACCTTGACGACACCAATTCTGATTCCGGCCTCAAGAGTGATGTCACTTCCAGTTCCGAACTTAATGACATCATCACTTCCTTTAAAGCCGCCATCTTTAGCTTAACAGTTCAGTTCAGTCTGGAACTCCAATGTATGCCCATCTGTGCCAATTTTCCATGCCCCTTTTTTTCTGCCAGGGATAATATATGGGTGGCTGCCCCAAACCTTTTTGTGTGTGTCGAGGCGGGTTCTTTCACACCCATTGTATCGCAAATGTTGTAAGTCACCTTGGATAAAAGCTTCTAAGAAATCCCCCTTTTCTGTAAGGCTGCCCCTGTGGATCTCCTTGGGACCTCCGGGGTGTGACTGTTTATACACACACCTCGTGATTTAAGTGACGGTCACTTCCAGAACGAGCCAAGTCAATTAGAAAAGTGAACCACTCCCGGGAAAGGTAGGCATGAACAAAAAGCATGTGGGCATCAAATTGGCACGCGTGCCCAACAGGCTTTCAGACCAAAAAGAAGGAAAGTCAAGTTGCAGGAATGTCCTCCAAAGCGAAATCGCGTCACACTTTAGACGAGAACGGACCAATGGCAAGAGTCAGGGGTTCAAGGCTCCTCCCACAAGTCTCACGGTGTGCTTTTCTCCTAACCAGGTGTATGGTGGTCCTGATACGTCCGCTCCAAGGTTGGCCCAGCTGTGCCACCCGAGGCCCCCCGACCAGCCCCTCCAGGTGTCCAGCACTGGCAACTTCATGACCATCCGATTCAAAACAGACGAGTACGTCCAGGGGAAAGGATTTAATGCCAGTTGGCATGAAGTCTCAGGAGGTAAGTAGTAATTCAAAAGCCCACGCTGGGCTCAGAATGGCCGGTGATTCATTTTTGGTGCCAGCGTTCTCATTTAGATTCTCATGAGTGGTTTGTGGTCAGCCCAACCCTGCAGCCTGGCACGGGGCAGCAGCCCACAAGCACCCAAGCTGACGAAAGCCTCCTTGACAGAAACGGGTCGTTTAGAGTTGTAAATGTGCCACAGCGCGGGTTCAAGCTGAGCCAGTGCCCTGTCAATCCCGGGCATAGCTCTGCCTTCTTCTTGCCAGCCTGCCTCTCTGAAGCATCTGCAGCAGTTCCTGCTCTTTCACAAGCCCCCCATTAGCCCATCCGACTGACCTTGGTGTCAAACTAGACAACGGTGGGCACAGGGCCACAACATCACCTTACGTCACCAATGTGCATAGTGGGGGCAACATGGTGCAGGTGTAGGTAACACACTGCAATGCAATAACTCGCTAAGGTGGGAGATTATGGGGGGCTGGGGTCCTGAAAACCCTTGAAACGTCTGTGAGACGAGACCCGGGCAGGCAATGAATGAAGTTGATGTCATTTAAGAGGCAGAAATCTATGAAAGTCGATAAAGTGTCACAAAGGAGACCACCACAAACCGCTCAAGACAAAGCTCCTCCCCTTTGGCCACTCCCACTGTTACATCATTGGTGATGTCAGATCCAAATCTGCACACACGCACCCGAAGTGTTTAAAGAATGTAAAGGAACATTCTCAGATTTAGCCAGCAGAGGGTGCAAGGCAGAAGGGAGTGCGCCATGTGATGGAAAAATCGAGAATCCAACGAGCGTTCATGCTGTCCATGATCAACAAAAGCCCCTCAGTAATACCAGGCAGCCAGTATGCCAGTAGGCGTTCACAGCAGCACTGAAAGAGCCCATGGAGTCTGTCGATCTACAGCCCTGCCACCATTACACTAAGAGCCCATCATGGTACTGGAAAAACAAGCAGCGAGGGTCCGAAATCTACATGTCAGTGGCAGGGCGAGGACAGGGTGGGACGCTCCATCAGGGGCTGCTGCTCCCCAACACTCACAACGCATGAATGCCAATCCACTTTATTAAATTGGCCTGTGTGGTGGTCTGGCGCCCTCTCCAGGTGTTGTTCCTGCATTGCCCCCAATGCTTACTGGGAGAGACCCCCCATGACCCTACTCAAGAGAAGTGCAATTAGGAAATGGATGGATGGATGTCATCGAGTGCTCTTGTGAGGGTCTCTCTGGTGTGCCCACTCTGGCGTATCATTGTTGCTGCCAGCTTTTAGATAACTCGGCCCCCCCTGGTGGCACGGAGGGTGGCAGAGTTCAGGTCTTCACCGATGAAGGGACAAGTGGCTTACAGAATAAACATCTAAAGGAACAGCCGAATAAAGAGATGCAGCAGAATGAATGAATGAATAAAAATGTAGAGAACGAGAGAATATTAACATAAATAAATCAAGAAGGCGTAAATGAAATGGAAATACGAATGAATTGTGATATTTAGGGAGAGAAAGTGAACACGTGAATGAAGCAATGAGCACATAAAGGAAAAAACAGAGGGAAAACACATCAAGGAAGAAATAGAAATACTGTAAGTAAAGAGAGACGAATGAAGGAATAAAAAAAATGTTCATCAATGAGGGGGCACAGAAATGACTGAATATATGAAAACATAAAGAGAGGAGAGGGTGTTGGACAAATGAAGGAATGAATGAAAATACACAGAAAGAAACAATAAAATCAACAAATAGAGGCAACAACCACTAAATATGTAAAGATAGAAATAAATAGTGAGCAGAATGAACATCTGAAAGAACCAAAAGATAAATAGGAAAGGAATGAATGAATGAATGAATGAATGAATGAATGAATGAATGAATGAAAATGTGGGAAGCAATAAATGTAATGAATGAGGCAATAGTGAGTGAATACAAAGAAAGATACATCAAGTGATGGAGAGAGAGAGGAATAAATGAAATGATATAGAAGGAATAGTAAGTGAATGAGTGAATACATGAATGAACACATAAAGAAAAATAAACAGGGGGAAAATGAATGAAGAAAACATATAAAGGAACAAATAGGAAAAAGTAAAGAAAAATGAACGAATGAACGCACAAGCAAACAAGTAATATAATAAACAAAGGCATGAATGACTAAAGATATAAAGATACAAATGAACATGATGAATATGTGAATAAATAAAAATATGAATGAATGAATGAATGAAAATCTAGGCAGTAGTAATGAAAAACAAAATATAAATATGAATAAATCAAGTGAGGGAGGAGGAAAGGGAGGTGGGAAAGAATGAATGAAAATAAACTGAGGAAATTCCATGAAGAATATATATTTATATATATAATTATATACAGGAACAAACAGAAATGAATGAATGAATGGTTAATATATGTGTAGGACCAGGAATGACTAAATAAATATAAACATAAATAAATGGAGTGAGGGAGAAGGAGGGAGATGAAGAAATAAATAAATGAATGAACACACACATGAATGAAGGGCAAGTGAAAGGGAAGAATGAATGAATGAATGAATGAATGAATGAATGAATGAATGCAAAGACATGCAGGTTAGGTGTATTGGTGATCCCAAATTGTCCCTAGTGTGTGCTTGGTGTGTGTGCGCCCCCTGCCCGGGGTTTGTTTCCTGCCTTGTGCCCCGTGTTGGCTGGGATTGGCTCCAGCAGACCCCCATGACCCTGTAGTTAGGATACAGCGGGATGGATGGATGGATGAAGTAAGTAAATCTTCTGCCTCGATCCTCCTGACGGCCTCTGCTCTCTCTCTCTGTCTGTTTCTCCTCCTGCAGGCTGTGGCGGCGTCTTCACGGCTCCGGCCGGTGAGCTCCACTCTCCCAACTTTCCCAGTCCGTACCCCCCGAATGTCGACTGCTCCTGGGTGCTCAACGTGGACCGAGGCCATCGAGTGCTCCTGACATTCAATGAATTTGAAATTGAAAACCATAACGCCTGTAACTACGACTACCTCGCTGTAAGTTGCAGTGGCTCGTCGGCCACGGTGGTACGCAGCGTCGCCCACAGCGCCAGCGCCACTGTCTGCTCTCATAAAGCACTGAGGTGGTCCGCCTTTACATTTTTTCCTGTGCACTTTGCGTGTTCTCCTGTGTTTTGCTGCCTCTTCCCAATTGCTTTGACTGCCCACTCTGAGTTGCCCTGCCTGGGTGCTGCATGACTGTCCCGCCGTGAACTGGCACTTCACCTGAGCAGTGAAAGCCTTTGGGGTGGGCAGCTGCAGCACTCTTCGTACCCCGAGTTGGATTATTGCTGACCTCAAAGTGCCTGCCTGGCTGCTCTTTTATGCCAGCTGTGCCCGTGAAGGCCGTGCTGAGGCCCCTCTGTGCAGGCCTGCAATTGGCACCTTTGTTTACATCTTCTGCCCCCACATTTTCCAACATGGCACGCAGTACAATCGTTTCCAGATTTCTACCTTGTGCGCCCTGCCAAGTGCTTCCCTGAGGGCCACACAGAAAGTCAACGGGCGGGTGCAGCCTTCGATCATGTGATGTTATATAGTGCCTTTCAAAATGAATGACAGCCCCTGACACTGTCCTGGCGTATTCCAGTTGTTTCCATTTTTCTTTCCATGTGAGCTCTAGTAGGTGAGCTGACTCACTTGGGGGGTCACTTGGGGGTGTGATTTTATATAGTGCCTTACACAGCCAACATCATCCCATGATACTTTGCTAGTTCAACAATCTGAGTTCAAGACGCTGACAAGAGCCATCCGGGTTCAAGCATTGTGTTACTGGCTGGAGTGACTCCGTAACTGTATGATTTTATATAGCGCCTTTCATAGGGAACATCCTCTCATGATACGTGACGCCTGTGCCATTTGTCATGTGTCACATTCCGCTTGTGCCTTTCACTGTTAACATCATTCTGTGGTGGTGAGCAGGTGCCATACTTCTAGGATGTACAGCTAAAGGGAATCATCCAGGATAACACCGGGCATCACTGGAAGGGTTAACTATCTAAGCATTTGATTTTATATAGCGCCTTTCATCTTGAATCCCTTCACTTGTCACTGTCACATAGCAGCATATTCCATATTTCTACTGCATGAACACAGCAGGTGAAGAAAGGACTCCTTCAGGGGCACTCAGTGGTGGCACTAGAGGTGTGGACTGACTGTAGGACCACGTCACTTTATATAGCGCCTTTCACGATAGACCTCATCCTGTGATGCAGCGCGGGCACCAACACTTTAAAATGTACAATGGGGGGTCCTGGAAGCGGAAGTGACTCATTCAGGGAGTCGGTGGAAGGATTTGAGTTTATATAGCGCCTTTTGTAGTGAATGCCCTCGCGTCACATCGTCCCAACATGTTTTCATGAGCACCAGCAGATGGTGCATAGGGAGTCAGTTATGTGGTTCAGCTCTAGGGCCTTGTGATCTTATATAGTGCCTTTTGCCACCAACATCATCCTGCAATGCCCCATATTGCCATAATGAGGGTCCTGGCAGTTGAAGCGACTCTTTCAGGACCACACAGGGAGTCACTAGACGTTATGTCATTTTATATAGCGCCTTTCAAAGTGAACACCCTCCTGTGACACTGTACCAGCACATTCCAGATGTTTCCATATTTCTACTGCAGGGGGTGCAGGTGGCGGCTGTGACTCTCAGGGAGGAGTGCACTGAAGTGAGGGACAGGCCTTGGGTTTGGTGACCCCAAGTGACCGTCAGGCGTGTAACTCGGAAGCGTGCGGTCATTTGTATGAGTTGCTTTATAAAGTTCACAACGCCCAGTGAAACCCTGAGAACAAAGAGAAACATTGGATTTTGGCGCCCCCTTGAGGCAGGTGTCCCGAGGTGCAGCCTTGTTCTGGTTCACTGCCAATGCGTTAAAATGTAAAGGTGGAGATTATAAAGAACGAGTGTCAGGCGTCCAAACCCTACTGCCGAAACGGTCCTGGGTAAACGTTCAGGTCGCCGGTCTGTCAAGTTGTGGAGCCCCTGACGACAAAGACAAGGTGGACCTGTGGTTCTGATTTGCATGCCCATTCACTGGGTGCCACCAAACAGCCTAGACACGCATCTATCTGCCTGCTATGACGAGGGCCAGCACTGCTGAGCCCACCTGTTGGCGTCGGCTTCTCCTTGAGTGGTCATCCTCTAGCCGTACTCTGCCTGTTGACGCCCACCTCATGTGCAGATAAGGAGTTCCAGATGCCTGGTCTGCTGCCCAGATTCCTGTGAGAAGAAATTCCAGTTTCTCCCAATGATTCCGAGGATTGGAATTCCAGCCACTCAGGCCAGCATTGCTGCCCACCATCTTGGCCTCGGCTGCAGACACCGCTACTGTGAGAACAGACAGAAATGCCCTGAGGCTTCCTGGTGCAGCTTCACTTCTCAGTACACTGGAGGGGTAAAGAAAATGGATTCAAAATCCCAACCTCAAGATGGTGACATGCAGAAGGTCCGCTGAGAGTGACCAAGGCTGCAATTGAACCTGAGTTTCTCCTCACCACCTGATCCTTGGGAAGTAGCTTCACTGTCTTCAGATGACTGCATGGATACCAGTGGAGAGCCTCCCTAAGGATTAGGATCTTGGCTCTTAGCCTGCTGGTCCCCATGGGAACTCCTTGAGATGTCCCATCATTGCCATGGGGGCCTCCTTGGTGAGCTAACCTAGAAAGTCGGTGCTCCATTAGAAGTGACATGGAGGTGGCACACCGGAATGAAAATAAAGTAGCAGCTTGAAGAGAGCGCCCCCTGTTGCATACCAAGTGTAACGTTACAGATTGTCACTAAAATCAAATCAGCAAAGCAGGACGGGCCACCAGCTTCACCTCCAGGTGGACGGCAAACTAACTTTCTAAGGTGGACACCTTCTCACATCTCAGCTTTTCTGTCTTCACACCTTTTGGAGGAGAATCCAAAAAAAGCCAAAATGTCCTTCAGTCTTTAAAATCTGGGATGTGACAGGCCAGCATGAACAAAAGAGGAAAGCTCAGAGTCCCTTGAGGGGCCAGTCAGTTGGAGATGTAAGCTGGAACTCCGTGGTACTTCACAGTTTGGAAGAGTGAGCCCAGACTGGGGTGGTCTACAAGGCTCTGAGCCCACTGGTGTCCATCAACACCAAACACAGGATCTTTGGGAGTCTACTAGTAAGGAATCCGTGGCTTTTCATTTCACTAGCAGCTCATATAATCCGCCTTCCCATCTCGGTAGTAAACAGGTGACCAGACATCTGGGATCAAATTTCACAATCAACTCCAAATCTCTAAGGCCCACCACTGACTTCCCTATCCTTTTCAATTACTGTACTGACACCAAATGTCCAAATCCCACCATTGACTCCAAATCCCACCATTGACTCCAAGTTTTTGAAATCCCACCACTGACTGTAAATGTTCAAGTCCTATCATTGACTCCAAATCCCACCATTGACTTCAAGTTTTGAAATCCCACCTCTGACACCAAATGTCCAAATCCCACCATTGACCTCAGGTTTTTAAATCCCACCACTGACACCAAATGTCCAAATCCTACTATTGACTCCAAGTTTTGAAATCCCACCACTGACTGTAAATGTCCAAGTTCCAACATTGACTCCAAATCCGACCATTGACTTCAAGTTTTGAAATCCCACTATTGACGCCAAATGTTCAAATCCCAATACTGACTCCAAATCTCTAAGGCCCACTATTGACTTCCCTATCCTTTTCAATTACTGTACTGACACCATATGTCCAAATCCCACCACTGACCTCAGGTTTTTAAATCCCACCTCTGACACCAGCTGTCCAAATCCCACCATTGACTACAAGTTTTGAAATCCCACCGCTGACTCTAAATGTCTAAATTCAACCATTGAGTCCAAATATTTAAATCCCACCGCTGCCACCAACTGCTTACTCCAAGTGTAATCAGCCTGGGTGTCTCTCTGTGTTTGGTACACAATGAGGATGAATACGTCAGGCATTTACCTCGTAGGACCCCATAAGGCCTGACGTCTGAGCAGATGTGTTGGACTCGCTTGATGTCAGTGGCTTCATCAAAAGTGCTGTATGACAAAAAGATTGTGCTCAGCACTTTGGAAGGTGGTCATCACAAAAAAACATTTTATTAAACAAAGTCTGATTACAGTATATGGGGGTCATGTAAAGCATTACTGGTTGGCCATTTTTGCCTTGAAATTGAGCTTTATGATAAAATGATTTATTGTGCTTGGAATAGGAACATCGTGGAGAAAGAGAGAGGCCATAAAACTGGCAGAAATAAGACGATCCATCAACTAGAAAGAGGAAACAGTGCTGTGAAAAAGTAATTGCTCCCCTCATCCTCATTTTCTTCATAATTTACAGGCGCGGTCAGAAGTGTGGAGAATGACACAAATGTTGGTTTTCACCAAGCTTGCTGCTTCAGTGTTTTTAGATCTTTGTGTCAGATGTTTCTCTGGTGTACTGAAGTAGAATTACAAGCAGTTCAGAAGTTTTATAGGCTTTTATTGACAATGCCATGAAGTTTATACAAAGAGTCCATATCTGCAATGTTAGCCTTTCTTTCTTTTTCAAGACCCCTGCAATTCACCCTGGCATGCTGGCAATCAACGTCTGGGCCAAATCCTGACTGATGGCAGCTGCCCATTCTTGTATAATCAATGCTGGGAGTTTGTCAGAATTTGGGGGGATTTTGTTTGTCCACCCGCCTCTTGACCACAAGTTCTCAATAAGATTAATGTTTGGTGAGTTTCCTGGCCATGGACCCAACATTTTGATATTTTGCCTCCTGGCCTGGTGCTCCATCATTGTTGGTTCATCAAACTGTTCTTGGATGGTTGGGAGAAGTTGCTCTTGGAGGATGTTTTGGTCCCATTCTATATTCAGTGATGTGTTCTCAGGCACCACATGTGCAGAGCTTGCTCAGGAATGGCAGCAGGCAGGTGTGAGTGAGGCGAAGACTTTTGGAGGATGGCCTGGTGGGTGTCAAGAAGGGCAGCAAAGAAACCATCAGGGACAGACTGATATTCTGGGATTGGACTGCTGGGGGGAAGTCATTTTCTCTGATGAATCCCCTTTCCGATTGTTTGGGGCATCCAGAAAAAAGAAAAGGTGAGTGACGCTACCATCAGGTCCGCGTCAGGCCAACAGTAAAGCATCCTGAGACCATTCATGTCACGTGGGGTGGCTTCTTAGCCAAGGCAGTGGGCTCACTCACAATTTGGCCTAAGAACACAGCCATGAATAAAGAATGGCACCAAATCATCCTCTAAGAGCAACTTCTGCCAACCATCCAACAACAGTTTGGTGACCAACATGATGAAGCACCGGGCCATAAGACAAAAGTGACAACTAAGTGGCTCGGTGAACAAAACATCGAAATTTTGGGTCCATGGCCAGGAAACTCCCAAAACCTTTAATCCCATTGAGAAGGCAGGTGGACAAAAAAAACCCACCAATTCTGATTCTGCAATCAGGATTTGGCCCAGAAGTTGATTGCCAGCCTGCCAGGGTGAATTGCAGAGGGCCAACACTACAGATTTGGACTCTGCACCTCATAAACTTCATGTCATTGTCAATAAAACCCTTTGAAACTTCTGAACTGCTTGTAATTCTACTTCAGTATACCAGAGAACCATCTGACACAAAGATCTAAAAACACTGAAGCAGACAACTTTGTGAAGACTAACACTTTGGTCCTTCTCCAAACTTCTGGCCACCTCTGTAGATAGCAAGTCATCTTAGACATTCAGACCAAATGCTTCATTAGTTTAAGAGAACCCGAGTGAACACATAAGACACTCTGTAGATAAAAATATTTTATTCAAGGAACAAAGTTATCCAGCATTCCTGTCACCCATGTGAAAAAGTAATTGCCCCCCGTGGCTTTAGCATCTTTGTGTTTTTTCTCATTTGATATCAGCCCCTCACATCTGCTCCGCTGTCCCAGTATCCCATCCTGATCCTTCTTAGAGGTCGGTGAGCTTTCTGCTTCAACTCTGTCACTCGGTAGTTGGTTACAGATTTTCACACAATGCTTTGTGTAAAGAAGTGCTTTCTGGCTTTACTTCAAAATGTACTTCACCAGGTGTCCTTGGGGGACGTACCTTAGGTAGAGCACTGCTAGGTCACCTGGAGCCACACTGGTGGTGAGTGCCAGGCTGATGGGCTCCAGGAGCTGCTCATGTCCCCGAATGCCTTTAAAGCCTCTTCTAGTCACCTGGAGTTGAATATTTAGGAGGGGCAGAGGCCTGGGTGTTGAGAGAGACCAAGGTGCAACAGGTGGGCTGTTGTTTGTTGGTTTGTAGTACTGCGGTCTGTGGTGGAGCAGACACCTGACATGATGAGCTGGATGGAGGCCCACCAGACCTAGAGAGGCCCTGAGGCTTCCTGTTTTTGTGTGTGATCAGAGTCCCTCGTGATAAAACGGGAGCTGCTTTTGAGTCTGCGTGGAGTTACTTCTGGGTTCACTGGCAGCTCAGGTGTGCCCTCTGGCTTTCACAAGCACCATGTGAGTGTGGTCATGTTAAATAGAAACCAAATAATCATTCCTAATAATTTTTGCCGAATCTTTAATTTATCTTTTATAGCCAAAATTCTGCAAATACGTGTTTCTGATCAGGCTGGTTCTCCAGACCATTTTCCGACTGGATTCAGGTCATTCTATAGTGTGGAATTAGCTCTTCTGGCCGTGATGGATGATTTGCTGTCAGCAGTTGACTCAGGAGCTGATTCTTCTAATACTGCAAATGTGACCTGACAAAGACTGATTAAGGCCAATTGGGGGGTGTGGCGTGTGGCAGGGGCTGCAGAAAGAGAAGGTTGATGGGCTTGGACTCGTCATGTGTGGTGAAGGAGAGGTCATCTGTCAGGTGTCACACGTGCAGAGTGCAGAAAACGAGAGAACTTACAGTAAAAAAGAGAAAAACGAACTGACTGCTATGTGCTGGTTACGCTGCTCTAGATGGTACTCACCCTGTAAGGCATCATACACACTAAAGACTGGCTGATGGGGGTGTGCATCGCCGTGTCCACTGGCACCCCAGTCTGGAGTTGGTTCCCACCGTACACCCAGTGCTGCCAGCGTAGGCTACAGCTCCCTGTGACTCCTGAAATAGAGAAAATGGATGGCAGCCTGGACAGTTAAGGGGTTCACGTCAGGGGACAACACTGATTGGTTTATCAATAGCCAATTGATTTTAAGGGGGTGTGGCTGTAGCCATAGTAACCTACCTAAACTGGAAGTTAGAGCGCCATCCTGTGGAGAAAACTCCGATCACGCCGAATGTGCAATTGAGGATAACTTTATTGTGCTGAATACAGAGTTATGTGAGATTCAAACGAATCAACGTGCAATACGTCACTAGTGTCCAGCACCATGATTAGTGATGGATAGGAAAGGCACTATATGATAGATAGATAGATAGATAGATAGATAGATAGATAGATAGATAGATAGATAGATAGATAGATAGATAGATAGATAGATAGATAGATAGATAGATGTGAAAGACACTATATAACAGATAGATAGACAGATAGATGTGAAAGCCACAATATGATAGATAGATAGATAGATAGATAGATAGATAGATAGATAGATAGATAGATAGATAGATAGATAGAAAGGCACTATATGATTGATAGACAGATAGATAGATAGAAAGGCACTATATGATTGATAGACAGATAGATATGAATGGCACTATATGATTGATAGACAGATAGATATGAATGGCACTATATGATAGATAGATAGATAGATAGATAGATAGATAGATAGATAGATAGATAGATAGATAGATAGATAGATAGATAGATAGATAGATAGATAGATAGAAAGGCACTATATGATAGATAGATAGATAGATAGATAGATAGATAGATAGATAGATAGATAGATAGATAGATAGATAGATAGATAGATAGATGCGAAAGCCACAATATGATAGATAGATAGATAGATAGATAGATGCGAAAGCCACAATATGATAGATAGATAGATAGATAGATAGATAGATAGATAGATAGATAGATAGATAGATAGATAGATAGATAGATAGATATTAATTTTGGCATAGTCGGCAGGATCACAACGTTAGACAGACAGATGGCACTGTGGCCGTGATTAACAAGGAGCTCAGCCGTACTTTTTAAGCTCCTGTCTCCCTTACCTGAAGGAGCTACCTGACCTTAACATGGTGGTGTCCTTGACTACAGCGCCCTCCAGTGTCTAAGCTCTGTTATTGATGGCACAACTGAGGAGAAGCTCCATCACCCTCTATTGTGCAAGAAATCATTACTGATGGTAATGCTAACCACATCGCCCTCTAGTGTCACAATGGTGTTACTGTGCTACTCCTTCCTACATCGCCCTCTAGTGTCTGTCCTTTGTCATAGGTTTATGGGTCTTTACTGTCACATGTCCGGCGTCCTGTGAAGTTTGAAACTGCCACATGCTAATGAATATGCAAAGCAGCGCCCTCTGGCTGGTTTCCCTTTAAACTGCAGTCTTCTTTACCTGAAGTACCTCAGGACACCGTTTACAGCAGGGTACCCAGCCGGGGGCGCATGCCATCTGGGAATGTATTCATTTAGAATTGCAGTCCCACTCAGACCAGTAGATGCAGTGTGTATCCCTCCCCAGTCACCCTGCTGGAAATATTCACATCATAAAAGCATAGAACAAAGGTTAGGATGTATTTCTATTTGTTTTCAAGGCTGTGCTGTACAGTTCAGTGCCCTTCCTTTCTTTTTCCCTGCCCACCTGGCTGGTACTTGTGCCTATGGTGACAATGAGATGAATTCCCAGACTGCTGACCGTCAAGTCCATAATGTCCCCCTCTTTCTCTGTTGTCTTACTGTTGCACTCCTGAAGCTTTTCCTTCTTCTTGCCCTGCAGGTGTACGACGGCCCTGATGCCAACGCTCCTCTGCTGGGAAAGCTGTGTGGCTTGAACATGCCAGCGGCCATCACCGCCACGCAGAGCACAATGTACATCCGCTTCCGCTCCGACAGCAGCTTTAACCACAAGGGCTTCAGTGCTCAGTTCTCTGAAGGTATCTGACCGGGTGACGCGGTGGCGACTGAATGGAGAGATGCGCCGGATGTGTGGCACAAATGGCGGAGGGCACCGTGGCCGAGTGGCAAAGTGCTTGATTCCCGTTTGTCTTTAGTGCAGCCACTGAGTGGGACGTTTCACACCAGGCAGTTGTACGCTGATCTGGTCGTTAGGCAGCCCCTCATATTTTACTGAATGAGTACTCGGCCACTACTGGTCAGAAGTTTGGGGTCACCCAGAAATGTTCAGTTTTTTGATAGAAATTGACAATTTTCTTGAACAAGATACCATTAAATTGATTTAAAATGCAGCCAATGCACTACTAGTGTGTTTAACGGCCGTTACTGCCTGAAACGACTGATTTTTCATTGGGGGGGGTCCCCCAATTAAAATAAACATTCACCATTTTTACCCCATGACAATCTCACGGCTGCCTCGTCACCTTTCTTGTTCTTCCACTCGATGACAGTCATTTGGCCTTTTTTGCTGCACTGAAACTTCATGTGACTGAAGTCACCTGACACGTCACGGTGGCATCGGTTTTCTTATCGATGCCACCTCACATCGTCATCACTGTCACTCGAGTCAGTCAATGCTTCGGTTTTGGTTTCTTCTAAATCAGCCTTCACCGCTTCTCATTTACATGCCACTGTGGGTTCTGCTTGAAGGCTCCACCCAACTCATGAATATTGATGAGTTAATTACCATAGAGCCTGATGTATTTCATCCACAAGATGGCAGCAGAGTGCGATCGGGCCTAACTCTGTACATGTGACCACAATGAGGTCCCCGAGGTGTACTTGGGGTTAACTGTTTGTACCCAGAACTCTGAGCTCGAGTGACACTTGGGGTTATCGCCAAGGAGGCTAAAGACAGCGAGAGCAACACAAGGAACAAGCCTGTCACCCTTTGTCTCTCTGCAGACAGCAGCCATGTCACTTGAACTTCACAGCAGATCATTTGATATCTGATTTGGGCTTGAGATACTTTATTGTTAATTTTCATGACTATTGTACAGCGGTTAACGGCCTTGCTTAAGGGCCCAGCAGAGTAGGATCCCTTCTGGCATTGACAGGATTTTTAACCAATGACCTTCCGGATAGCAGTGCAGACCCTTAGCCACAGAGTGACCACCTGAAGTTAAGCCTGTTCAGGCCTGACCAGTACTTGGATGGGAGACCAACCAGGGAAAACTTGGGTTACTGCTGGTGAGGTGTTGGTGAGGCCAGCAGGGGGCGCTTACCCTGTGGTCTGTTTGTAGTTAAGTGCAGTGACGGGGACACTGGGCTGTAAAAATGTCACCATCCTTCAAATGAATGGATCTGGGCATCCTTCATAAACAATAGGGAGTATCTTGATGTCCTGGATAAATTGCCCACCATGGCGTGGTTGGTCATTCTGCCCCCCCACCCCCACCCCACCCCCCAGTCATCCCCTGTCTCTGATTGGCTAACTATCTGTCACCCCCTAACAGCTCATGTGGGGTGAGCATACTGGCGCAAAAATGGCTGCTGTCACATCATCCAGGTGGTTGAAGTGTCTCCCCACTCACTGTGTGAAGTGCTACGACTTATGAGAAAGGCGCTATATTTAAATGTAAAGAATTATTATTATTGTTAGAATGATCTCAGACTAGAAGTATAACAGCAGGTCGCGTCCTCTTCACTGACAAGGGGGGATTGTGACCGAGGAGGGGAGTCTGGTGGAGAACTGTCCTCTGAGGCTGTGAGGCCTTCTTGTAGATGACGTGTTGTCCTCAAAATGTTCTCTGCATGCCCTCAATGATCGTATTCTGATTTGTCCACAGCCTGCGGCTCGACTATCGTCACCGACGACACTGGCGGAGTGATTGCCTCACCGTTGTACCCGAGCAACTACCCGCACAACCAGAACTGCAGCTGGATCCTCATCGCCCAGGAGCCGTGTACGTAAGCCCCCCACTGCCGGGTCCGGTCCATTTGTCTTTGACCCCAAATGTCACATCAGGGTGATAATTTAATACGCTAATTAATTAAATGCAAAGAGCTGTGGGGGGGGGGGCTTGGAAACAAAATCCCGAGGGCATGAGGGTGAAGCAGAAACACTGACACCTTTAAATGGGAGACACTGGGGGGGGGGAGCGTAGCTTATTAGTTACACCAGTGACCCCCTAATGGACTGAGTGGTCTCTTCTCGTTTGTCAGATTTCTAATTTATTTGATTTACCTCATGTTGGTTATTTCTAAGACCTGGGGGGTCCCTCAAGTGCTAAAAAGTCCAAAACATTTCCAGTAGTGTCCACTAGAGGGGGGGTATCAGTGTCAAACCCCAGCAAGCCCCAAATCTTTATCCAATTAAAGGGTTTATTAATTTCACAAATACATAAATACAAAATGCAGAAAGGAGCTGCTAGCCAGGATGATCCGTGGTGAACCCGTCCCAAACCAGAACAGCAAGGAGGTCCAAAGAATTCAGAGATGTTCAGAAAAATAAAGCACAAGGACTCCCCAACTCGAAAGCGCATTCAGAATGAACCACCAAGAGCTGCGGGAGACCCTCGGGGATTTATAGGGCAGTGACTGGCAGGTGGCCCCGACTTGAGGAGGACCACCCATAAAACAAGTGGCTTACAAACATAAAGAAAATCAAACGTCAACATAAATTTAGATACCTTTGTCATTTTTGACCGTCAATCTACACTCCGTTGACACTCCTCGATGACAGAGTGACAAGATGTTTTCAGAACATTTGACAAAGTTATTAAAAATCAAGAACTGCAGCTGCTCCTTCTTTGAAGTGCTCAGACCCTTTGCTGCTGTTGTGGTGCTCAGGCTCATCCCATTTGCTTTATTTGCCTTGAGATGTTTCTAGAACTTCACTGGAATCCACCAGTGGCCACCTGAATAGACCGGGCAGCGTTCAGAGAGCCACACGGGTCCCGGTGTATAGGAGGTCCCACAAAATCCTCACGGATAATCCAAGAAAGAGCAGCAAAGACCTGAGATGGGGTCTCATTGCAGCCCCTGATGTGGACATCTTGAAGCGGGTGAATAAAGTGCCAGGGCTCTACTCGCCAGATGCCACACCAGGCAATCTTCTACTTCAGCACCCTCTCCAACTGGTCTCATCCAAGGGGGCTTATCTCTCATCAGGGTGTTCTGGGTGTGCACCTGGAGTCCTGTGGTGGCAAGACCCCTAAAAGCGATGGTCTAAAAGAGTATTTGTGTGCAGAAATGATCAAGGAGGAATTCGATAAAACGGTAAGAGTATCCGCAAGTGAAGATGATCAAGAGGGGCTTCCTCCATTCAAAGAAACTGAACAGAGTATCTGGGGGCTGAAACGATCGAGGGAGACCCTCTGAGGTGATCAAATCGAGAGTGAGACATACCGCACTGCGTTAAACGACCTTCGATTATTAGAAGTGTGATCAGCTCACTCTTAAGTCACTTAGGGGCCTGTCTTAATCCAGCCGTGCTCATCCCTACCATCCTGCTGGCAATTCCACCTTTGATGGGTTGTCGCCTTTTCTTTGTCCTTGGGTCTTGTCACACCAGGGTCTCAGAGACCTGCCTGGCCCTGCCCACCCAGTTGCCTTGCCGGTGTTCCCAGCACAACCCTAGGCCTCGGCCAAGACTTCACCATCTTCTAGTTGTTGTGGGCACTCCACCTCCTGCCGTCTGAACCGCTATGCCAGCTTTTGAAACTTTAGGTTCTTTGGATTCTGTGCACTGCTATTCATCCTGGCGTGAGAAACTTTAAAATCCTCACAGATGCTTCTGAGTGGAAGCTGCAACTCAGGATCCATGGCATCCTAACCACCTGCTGACCAACCTCTCCAAAAAAAAATTCAGGCGCCTCGCACACCAAAAGAGGTCAGGGAATTTGGGGTAGGATGGCAGAATTGAAACCCCCCTCTGTGAGTAAAGCCACAAGCTCTATGCCAGTCGTCCCGATGGCAAATGTGTCTCGGAGACTGCAGTCCAAGTCCTCTCCCAGGGTCTTGAACAGCTTCTCAGTGACCGGTGGGATTCCAGTGCCACCTAATTCAAATGACTCTGCTCTTCTTTAAGACTTGGTTGGCATGACATTCATCCTTGCCCAAGACATCCACCCACTGCCTTGGGACTTTGTGTATGCCAAAACTGGTCTGGGGACCACTACTGCTTTCAATAGCAAATCCATGACACGATGATCACTGAGATTGGATAACCAGTGATGATGCCCTTCTCCAGCTAATGCCAGTCTGATGATGTAGTACATGCAGAAGTGACCATACCCCCCCCCCCCCCACGACCCCCACAATCAACTATGGTATTCCTGGATGAGGTCTGTGATCCTCCTGGGAATACTGTTGACGGTTTTAACACCAGCTGGTGTAGCATGGACTCGTATGCATTGGGAAGGCCCAGCCACATCATGACCAGGTCTCCTTTCATCTCCTGTGCCCCTCTGATGAGTTGTGTGGCTGTGCCCGCATGTTCCAAACAGCCTGGCAGACCTGCAATCCCGGGTGTCAATGTAGTTGTTCCTGAGGAGGACATCTGGGCAAGTACAGGAGGCTCAGTCTGACCTTTGTGTTCTGCCCAGGCACCCACACGGCCAGAAAAGTAAAACCAAACCCTTGGGGTTCCTCCTGCTACTCGTGAGAAGTTCTTTTTTTTATTATTAACCTGCATACACTTGACTTTTGACATCCCTGCTATTTTCTTCTTCATGACAAGGAAATGACCCACCTCCTCTGGAATTTACTCACTTGGCAGCCATTGTCTTGTTGGCTGAGTTTAATGTAAAAAACACACCAAAGCCATTCCAGCGAGAAGCTCTGTCATCGGCTGCCAAAAGCTTGCAGGAAACAGATGACAAAACACTTGCAATTTTGTGGTCTTTATTGTTCAGCAAAAACACCCACCATAAAATGCTGCCGAGTCCTGTCCTGGTTTGCCGTGATTGGTTTCTTTTCTTTTTTTGTACAGTTACTCACGTCACGTTGTCCTTCAGCGACTTCAGTTTGGAGAACTCAAATGGCAACTGCACCACGGACTTTGTAGAAATCCTGGATGGAGACAACTATTGGGCGCCGGTGAAAAGTGAGTAACAGCCAGCAAGGGGCGGCTCTGAGGACATCATCCGCTGCTTGTTATTTTATATAGCGCCTTTCACAATGAGCACAGAGACGACAACATTGTGGACGTTAGAGGTTGCTGTTACCCTTTTTAACCCAAAAGACAGACTCTCAGGACAACAGGGTTAAAGAAATTAGCATTTTTAATATTTTTCTTCTCCAAAGCACCACAGCCATAATGAACAGGCAAATAATACACAATAATCACAACTTCTTCTTCTTCTTTCGGCTGCTCCCGTTAGGGGTTGCCACAGCAGATCATCTTCTTCCATATCTTCCTGTCCTCATCATCTTGCTCTGTAACACCATCACCTGCATGTCATCTCTCACCACATTCATAAACCTTCTCTTAGGCCTTCCTCTTCTCCTCTTACCTGGTAGCTCTATCCTTAGCACCCTTCTCTCATTATACCCTTCATCTCTCCTCTACACATGTCCAGACCAACACAATCTCACCTCTCTGACTTTGTCTCCCAGCCGTCCCACCTGAGCTGACCCTCTAATGTCCTCCTGTCTAATCCTGTCCATCCTCGTCACATCCAGTGCAAATCTTAGCATCTTTAACTCTGCCACCTCCAGCTCTGTCTCCTGTACCACCATCTCCAACCCATTTAACACAGCTGGTCTCACCACCGTCCTGTAGACCTTCCCTGTCACTCTTGCTGATACCCGTCTGTCACCAATCACTCCTGACACTCTTCTCCACCCACTCCATCCTGCCTGCACTCTCTTTTTCACTTCTCTTCCACAATCCCCATTACTCTGTACTGTTGATCCCAAGTATTTAAACTCTTCCACCTTCGCCAACTCTACTCTCCTCATCGTCACCATTCCACTGACCTCCCTCTCATTCACAAACATGTATTCTATCTTGTTCCTACTGACCTTCATTCCTCTCCTCTCTAAAGCATATCTCCACCTCTCCAGGGTCTCCTCAACCTGTTCCCTACTATCGCTACAGATCACAATGTCATCAGCAAACATCATAGTCCACGGGGACTCCTGTCTAATCTTGTCTGTCAACCTGTCCATCACCATTGCCAATAAGAAAGGGCTCAGAGCCGATCCTTGATGTAATCCCACCTCCATCACTCCTACTGCAGACCTCACCACCTGTCACACTTCTCTCATACATATCCTGTACTAATGTAACGTACTTCTCTGCCACTCCCGACTTCCTCATACAATACCACAGCTCCTCTCAGTCACGCTGTCATTTGCTTTCTCCAGGTCCAAAAAGATGCAATGCAACTCTTTCTGGCCTTCTCTAAAGTTCTCCATCAACATCCTCAGAGCAAACATCACATCTGTGGTGCTCTTTCTTGGCATGAAACCATCCTGCTGCTCACTAATCATCACCTCCCTTCATAAATGAGCTTCCACTACTCTATCCCATAACTTCAGGCTGTGGCTCATCAATTTTATTCCCCTGTAGTTACTACAGTCCTGCACGTCCCCCTTATTCTTCAATATTGGTACCAGTACACTTCTTCTCCACTCCTGAGGCATCTTCTCACTTTCCAAGATTCCATTAAACAATCTGTTTAAAAACTCCACTGCCATCTCTCCTAAACACCTCCATGCTTCCATAGGTATGTCATCTGGACCAACGGCCTTTCCATTCTTCATCCTGTTCATCGCTGTCCTTACTTCCTCCTTGGTAATCTGTTGCACTTCCTGATTCACTATCTTCACATCATCCAACCTTCTCTTTCTCTCGTTCTCTTCATTCATCAGCTTCTCAAAGTACTCTTTCCATCTGCTCAACACACTCTTCCTCACTTGTGAGTACATTTCCATCTTTATTCTTTATCACCCTAACCTGTTGCTCATCTTTCCCAGCTCGGCCCCTCTCTGTAGCCCACCGGTCTTTTTCTCCCTCCTTAGTGTCCAACCTCTCATACAACTCATCATGTGCCTTTTCTTTATCCTTCGCCACCTCTCTCTTTACCTTGTGGCTTATCTCCTTGTACTCTTGTCTACTTTCTGCATCTCTCTGACTATCCCACTTCTTCTTCGCTATCCTCTTCCTCTGTATACTCTCCTGCACTTCCCCATTCCACCGCCAGGTTTCCTTTTCCTCCTTCCTCTGTCCAGATGTCACGCCAAGCACCCTTCTTGCTGTCACCCTTACTACATCTGCTGTAGTTTCCCAGCTGTCTGGTGACTCTTCACTACCACCCAGTGCCTGTCTCACCTTCTCCCTAACTCAATCTTGCAGTCTTCCTCTTTCAATTTCTACCATTTGATCCTTGGCTGTGCCCACACTCCCTTCCTCTTCTTGATCTCCAACGTCATCCTACAGACCACCATCCTATGCTGCTTAACTACACTTTCACCTGCCACCACTTTGCAGTCTTCAGTCTCCTTCAGATTGACTCTTCTGCATAGGATGTCATCTAACCCTAACCCTAATTTTGTGAATTTCCCATTGGGATTAATAAAGTATCTATCTATCTATCTATCTATCTATCTATCTATCTATCTATCTATCTATCTATCTATCTATCTATCTATCTATCTATCTATCTATCTATCTATCTATCTATCTATCTATTATATAGTGCCTTTCATATCTATCTATCTATCTATCTATCTATCTATCTATCTATCTATCTATCTATCTATCTATCTATCTATCTATTATATAGTGCCTTTCATATCTATCTATCTATCTATCTATCTATCTATCTATCTATCTATCTATCTATCTATCTATCTATTATATAGTGCCTTTCATATCTATCTATCTATCTATCTATCTATCTATCTATCTATTATATAGTGCCTTTCATATCTATCTATCTATCTATCTATCTATCTATCTATCTATCTATCTATCTATCTATCTATCTATTATATAGTGCCTTTCATATCTATCTATCTATCTATCTATCTATCTATCTATCTATCTATCTATCTGTCTGTCTGTCTGTCTGTCTGTCTGTCTGTCTGTCTGTCTGTCTGTCTATCTATTACATATTGCCTTTCATATCTATCTATCTATCTATCTATCTATCTATCTATCTATCTATCTATCTATCTATCTATCTATCTATTATATAGTGCCTTTCATATCTATCTATCTATCTATCTATCTATCTATCTATCTATCTATCTATCTATCTATCTATCTATCTATCTATCTATCTATCTATCTATTATATAGTGCCTTTCATATCTATCTATCTATCTATTATATAGTGTCTTTCATATCTATCTATCTATCTATCTATCTATCTATCTGTCTGTCTGTCTGTCTGTCTGTCTGTCTGTTTATTATATAGTGCCTTTCATATCTATCTATCTATCTATCTATCTATCTATCTATCTATCTGTCTGTCTGTCTGTCTGTCTGTCTGTCTGTCTGTCTGTCTGTCTGTCTGTCTGTCTGTCTGTCTGTTTATTATATAGTGCCTTTCATATCTATCTATCTATCTATCTATCTATCTATCTATCTATCTATCTATCTATCTATCTATCTATCTATCTATCTATCTGTCTGTCTGTCTGTCTGTCTGTCTATCTATTATATAGTCCATCCATCCATCCATTTTCCAACCCGCTGAATCCGAACACAGGGTCACGGGGGTCTGCTGGAGCCAATCCCAGCCAACACAGGGCACAAGGCAGGAACCAATCCCGGGCAGGGTGCCAACCCACCGCAGCTATTATATAGTGCCTTTCATATCTATCTATCTATCTATCTATCTATCTATCTATCTATCTATCTATCTATCTATCTATCTATCTATCTATCTATCTATCTATTATATAGTGCCTTTCATATCTATCTATCTATCTATCTATCTATCTATCTATCTATCTATCTATCTATCTATCTATCTATCTATCTATCTATCTATCTATCTATTATATAGTGCCTTTCATATCTATCTATCTATCTATCTATCTATCTATCTATCTATCTATCTATCTATCTGTCTGTCTGTCTGTCTGTCTGTCTGTCTGTCTGTCTGTCTGTCTGTCTGTCTGTCTGTCTGTCTATTATATAGTGCCTTTCATATCTATCTATCTATCTATCTATCTATCTATCTATCTATCTATCTATCTATCTATCTATCTATCTATCTATCTATCTATCTATCTATCTATCTTCCTCCACTCTTGTATGTCACCCTGTGTTCCTCCCTCTTCTTAAAATACTGTATATATATTTAAAATCCAATGTCTGTTTATCTCTCCGTATGTCTGTCCACTTTTCACGAGTGAACTACGTCACGGATTTGGTTCGGGTTTTTTTCCCTAACTTGCATGAACATTCTGTTTGATTTTTTCGACTTCTCTCCTTGCACTAAGAATCAGAGTTTGGTTGCGGCACCGATTTATTTGCACAAATCCAACAAAGAGTCTGCGGACCGAGGGACCGAGGCCCTCCTTAATCACGCTCCAGCCTCGGGGTGTGTAACTAACCTCTGCTTATCCAGCTAACGAGATTTAAATCTGGCATTTTTCTAGAATCTTCTTTTTCTTTGTAGACCTCTCTCATGGCGTGAAGTATCAGAGTTCACTTGTGGCACCGATTTAAGAGCGCGAATCCAAGAGAAAAGCTGCGGGCCCGCAGGGCAGAGGAGGCGTGATGTGAGGACTAGGGAGCCGGGTGGAGCCACGGGGGACGGCTAGTATCTCAATAAAATCTTAACGTCTGTCTGTCTGTCTGCTTTCACGAGAGAACGACTTAATGGATTGACATCGTTTTTTTTTTTTTTTTTTATTCGCTTTAACATTCTGGTTGATGTTGTGACTTCTCTTATCGTGTTAAGTATCATAGTCCATTTGTGGCACTGATTTATTCTCACAAATCCAAGAGACGGGGAGGTGAGACCCGTCCTCACTCACGCACCAGTCTCTGTTCGAGTCGCTCTACCTGTCGCCACGTGTTGGAGCGCACTTTGCCTCTGCTTAACTTGTTCAGTAGACATTTTCATCTGGAGATTGTTAAGGAGTAACGTTTGACGTTTTTGAGAGAGAGAGAGATCAGAGCTACGTGTGTTTTAGAGGGTAGCTGAGATATTACGGCCATGTGCTTTTCTTCCCACATGGGGGGGACGCTGTCTCCCGTCAGAGCTGAACACAATCAGACACAGTGCCAACGTTGGAGCATGCTAGACCTTCCGCTTGCTCAGAGATGCCTTGCCATCGTTTTACATTTTTGGCAAAGAGATCACAGCTCCATTCTCGCCCCTGATAGCAAAACCAAAACTACTGGATATCAAGAGGTCCTCGGATGTGAAAGCTATCAATATCAATACAGATTATTATATATTTTTTTAAATTTTTGTGTTGATTTTTAAGTTTGGCCTGCTTCACTGCTACACAGGCGGAGCAGTGGGGGGGACAGCTAGCATTGAATACAACCGCTTGAATGTGAGTTTGTAGTTTGGACAGTCACGCTTGTGTGACGTCACCCGGCCCACAGACCTAAATTGCTGTTTTGTGGCTGACAAACCTACAGAGGGTGTTACTCAACAGACATATATTATAATTATTATAATTATAATTCTTTGCATTTTTATAGCACTTTTTCTCACTACTCAAAGCGCTCAGCAATTGCAGGTTAAGGGCCCAACAGAGCAGAGTCCCTATTGGCATTTTACGGGATTCGAACCGACAACCTTCCGATTAGCCAGTGCAGATCCCTAACCTCAGAGCCACCACTCCGACTTTTTATTATATTATAATTATTATACCCAATATGGCTGCTGGCACGTGAAACGCACACAAACACACACACGCATGCAGATGTCTCCATTTGGAAACACTGGCAGCACTTGAGCCACTCTCCTCCCGTATTAACGCTTGTCAACTGGCAGCCCGTTACGAAACGATGAAGAAAGTTTGCTTCGATTCAACATCATCATGCGCTCGAGCGTCCATCCCTTTGAATATTCTGTTGTTACTTAACCGTACAAGCAGTCGATATTCTTCATTCTCTCGCTGCTCTCTACTTGTTAGTGGACACTTTGGAATGTTAATGGCTTTAGCGTAATGACTCACAGGAAGGACGCTGACTTTTGAATCTGGCTGGATGCCTGATTAATTCGTAGCACTCCTCAAAAATTGGATTTCAGCCTGCAGCAGGAGCTCAGATGGCACATCCGTCTGACGTGCCGGCAAATATTAATGTAAAATTAATTATAAGAAAATAAAACTGCTCAGGACACTCGCCCTTAGTGACACAATCACTAACAAATCCCACCGCTGACACCAGTGTGTGACCCTGAGCAGGTCACTTTACATATACGTACAATATATAGAGGGGAGACAGAGAAAACCAAAAGAAATGGAAGTGACTGAGTCTCAAATGTCGTAAGTCACCTTAATAAAAGACAAATAATTAAATCATTCTAAGGATCACTTAAGAACTGCAGAGCAGCACTCAGGGTTTGCGCACGTGAACACGACCACATAGGCATAGAAACATACCTTACAAGAGCCCCCCTGACCACACACTGACTATTCAGACCCCTTTACTTTTTCCATATACAGCACATCCAGAAAGTATTCCCAGAAAGTATTCCCATCAAGAAGCCAGCTCTTTGGGTGAACTGCAGGGCAACAAGAGGAGAGAGGATTACTTGAGAGTGCCAAACCCCTGGTCTGGTTGACAAATCTCAATATTTGAACCTGCAAACTGTCCCCCATGTGCACACGTGTGTGACAGCATTAATAAAAACACATCTTCTGCAATATAAGTGAAGGCCAGACCTTGTTCTTTCAGAGATATATATATATACATATATATATATATATATATATATATATATATATATATATATATACACAGTAAATACAGTGCATCCAGAAAGTATTCCCAGCGCATCACTTTTTCCACATTTTCTTATGTTACAGCCTTATTCCAAAATGGATTCAATTCATTTTTTTCCTCAGAATTCTACACACAACACCCCATAATGACAACGTGAAAAAAGTTTACTTGAGGTTTTTGCAAATTTATTAAAAATAAAAAAACTGAGAAATCCATCGTACATAAGTATTCACAGCCTTTGCCATGAAGCTCGAACTTGAGCTCAGGTGCCTCCTGTTTCCCCTGATCATCCTTGAGATGTTTCTGCAGCTTCATTGGAGTCCACCTGTGGTCAATTCAGTTGACTGGACCTGATTTGACTTTATTTTTCTTAGCTGGAAGGCATGTCTTCCCCGTGACCCCCCCCAGCCACAACACTCCCACTTGACACCACCGCTCCTCCTTTGAAGCTTCATCCTCTTCCTCCAGATTCTGGCTCCTGAGCAGTGGTTGCTGGCTCCTTTTATAGCCCACCCGGGCTGCAGAGCCGTCCATGCAGCACTCCCCAGATCCCAACAGGGCTGTGGAGAACTCCATCTCCCATGGAGCCCTGCAGAGAACTGAGGCACCATCGTCAACCAGGGAGGCTGCCACCAAGCGTCCAGGGGGAGGTACTGAGGATCCCATGGTTGCTCCCCCGGAACATAAGTAGAAGGGGCGTCCCAGCATACTGCAGCATATGTTTCAGGGGAGCAAGGATGGGAGACCCAATACCTCCCCCTGGACGCTAGATGGCAGCCTCATTGGGTTGCAGCAGTGATTCAGACTCCCCCAGGGCTTCATGGGAGTTGGAGTTTGGTGCAGCCCTGTTGGGTTCTGCAGGAGCTGCTGGGCCCTTCTGGGCAGTTGTGTCGCCAATCAGGCACTTTGAGCACTTCTGGGTACCTGATAAAAGGAGCCAGCGACCACCACTCAGCGGCCAGAGTCGGGAGGAGGAGGACGAGGTTGCCTGAGTGGAGTGGTGGAGGAAGATTAAGAGTGTGCTTTGCTTTGTTGTGGGTGCTTTATTTACACTTGCGGGACGGTGTTGTGCCTGTGGGGATTACGGGGAAGACGTGTACCCCACAGGTGAAGAACAATAAAAGTCTTTTTATTTTATACGTGCCTCTGGTGTGAGTGTCGGGTCAGGTGCCCATATAGTGCCTTTTGTTATAATATTTATTTTCATATACATGTAAAGATCTGCTTCTTCTCTTGCCACCTTTATGTATAAAACAACAAGAACCTGTTTCTGACGGGAGTGGAGGTTTTCTTTGCATCTTATTTAACAAAGCCCACATTGTTCTTCTATTTAGTACACTTAGATCTTTTAGAAATTGCCGTAATATTAATTAATGATGACATCCAGATAACAAGGCTGTATCTTTATTGTTCTTGTTGATTAACCTGTGCAAAGCACCTTGAGTTGCATGTAAATGTATGATAAGGTGCTATAACATATTATTATTATTATTATTATTATTATTATTATTATTATTACTTTGTACACATTTTGCTATGTTACAGCCTAGCGCTAAAATCACTTCAATTAAGACACTGCACAAATTAAATGAAGGTAACACTTTATTAATCAGAGTCTAACAGCAAGTCAGTGAGGCTTCAGGGATGCCAGTCTGTCCAGTTAGGCAGCACAAGCGACTGTGAGTCAGCGTCACCTGCTTTGGTGCAAACGAAAGTGACAACGGGCAGGGCCGTCTTAACAGCATTCTGTGCACTGGGACCCCTACCTACACAAACCACTCAGTACGTCACAACATACATAGATTAGCATGCCCCACCCCCTGGGCAACTGCCCAGTGTGCCCATGCGTTAAGACGCCCTGACAAACAGGTGACCAGGAGATGCCACAGCAAGACAAACCCTTAAAAAAAAGGTAATGGTGACCACAGACAGCTGCCCTCTCCTGATCCTTCCTGGCTGACTCTGCTCTAGTGTGGCATTTTGCTAGTGTCCTTATTACTACAGGTGGCATGATGCAGGACCTGCAGATGATATGGGTAGCATACAGGTAGGATACAGCTCCTCCAGGATGGCACATCCATGTTAGTTAGGCAGCACATGCGACTGTGAATCAACGGGTTTGGTGCAAATGAAAGTGACAACGGGTGACCTGGAGAGGCCACAGCCATATAATCCCCTAAATATTTGTAACAGTGGTCACAGGTAATTAAGAGGGGCATTGAGTAGTGACAAAAGTGCTATAAAGGTATAAAGAATTCTTCTTCTTATTATTATTATTATTGTGACAAATACTCTCTCCCGATCCTTCCTGACTGTCTCTTCTCTAGTTTTGCAAGCGTCCTTGTCACTGCTGGTAGCGTGAGGTGGTCCCTGCAGCCCATTCAGGTGGCACAGGTAGTCCAGCTCCTCCAGAATGGCACATCCATGCCATCACAAGACACAAACAAACTACTGCTGAGACTTTCTGAGGTCGTTTAGAAAAATCCACAGAGGGTTGCTGAACCTGCCACACTCCACCATATTTATTGTAGAAGTGCTAGTGATGTCACCAACGATGGCAGCCGTGACAAGGACAAGGTGACACAAACGACAACATCCATCAAACCACAGCTAACTAACTAAATAAATATAAATTTCAGCTGGCATTGGAACCTTTCCATTCTGAAATGCGTATAAAAAGCTACACATTGTCGGTCGTATTGGATTACCGTTCTCACTTTGAATTCAGCCTCATGTGAGTCGCTGCCTCATCACGCAACGCAACTGAAAAGTGAAAATAATGGGAAGAAACGCAACAATTTACAAAGAAAAATCCAATCAGCTTTAAAAGAGAAATACCAAAAGTGCTAATGAACTGTAAAGAAAGACAAGGCCACTAAAACATGAACCAAAATCCATAAAAAGAGCCGAGCCAAAAGCAGAACTTCCAGGTCAAAAGGAGTAAAAGAATTTTCAAAAAGAGAAGAAAACCACAAAGCTGAACACCCCAACGAGGAGCAAAGCCACTGCTGGGATCGGCGGCAGCAGGCGCATCAGACAGAGCCCTCGGGTACTTGAAGACCTAAACAATCAATCCGGGCCAAATCACAAATCTCAAATATAAAAGAAGACAAACCGGAAAGAGGGAGCAAATTACGCACAGAGACGCCAAATACAACCCTAACATTAACGTTACACCCGACGCACGAAAAGGTTTGGGGCAGCCAGCCGTATACGTGAATCCAGGCTGCGAAAGGCAAATATTAAGGCCAGATGTGTACAGAGCTGAGTACAAGTGGAGGATGACTGGCTTTTAAAACAGGTTGGCAGAAGTGACATCATCTGGAGGGCGGAACTGAGAGTGACATCATCTGGGGCGGAACTGAGAGTGACATCATCTGAAGGCGGGACTGAGAGTGACATCATCTGAAGGCGGGACTGAGAGTGACATCATCTGGGGGGGGGCGGAACTGAGAGTGACATCATCTGGAGGTGGGACTGAGAGTGACATCATCTGGAGGTGGAACTGAGAGGGACATCATCTGGGGGGGCGGAACTGAGAGTGACATCATCTGGAGGCGGAACTGAGAGTGACATCATCTGGAGGCGGAACTGAGAGGGACATCATCTGGGGGGGGCAGAACTGAGAGTGACATCATCTGGGGGGGGCGGAACTGAGAGTGACATCATCTGGGGGGGCGGAACTGAGAGTGACATCATCTGGAGGTGGGACTGAGAGTGACATCATCTGGAGGTGGAACTGAGAGGGACATCATCTGGGGGGGGGCGGAACTGAGAGTGACATCATCTGTGGGGACGGAACTCAGAGTGACATCATCTGGAGGTGGAACTGAGAGGGACATCATCTGGGGGGGGGCGGAACTGAGAGTGACATCATCTGGAGGTGGGACTGAGAGTGACATCATCTGGAGGTGGGACTGAGAGTGACATCATCTGGAGGTGGAACTGAGAGGGACATCATCTGGGGGGGGGCGGAACTGAGAGTGACATCATCTGGGGGGACGGAACTCAGAGTGACATCATCTGGAGGTGGAACTGAGAGGGACATCATCTGGGGGGGGGGGGCGGAACTGAGAGTGACATCATCTGGAGGTGGGACTGAGAGTGACATCATCTGGAGGTGGAACTGAGAGGGACATCATCTGGGGGAGCGGAACTGAGAGTGACATCATCTGGAGGTGGAACTGAGAGTGACATCATCTGGAGGCGGAACTGAGAGTGACATCATCTGGAGGTGGAACTGAGAGGGACATCATCTGGGGGGGGGCGGAACTGAGAGTGACATCATCTGGAGGCAGAACTGAGAGTGACATCATCTGGGGGGGGCGGAACTGAGAGTGACATCATCTGGAGGCGGAACTGAGAGTGACATCATCTGGGGGGGCGGAACTGAGAGTGACATCATCTGTAGGCGGCGGAAATGAGAGTGACATCATCTGGAGGTAGAACTGAGTGTGACATCATCTGGGGGCGGGACTGAGAGTGACGTCGTTGGAATCGGGCAGAATTTCCCATGTCAGGTTTGCAGAGATAAAAGAGGAAGATTTACTGCACCCCTCCCCCTCCTGGCCTGGCATGGAATTCCCTTTTTTTTTTTTGGTCCTTCTAGTCGCCTCCCACTCTAATCCATCTTAGCAGACCATGTGACCCGTTTGAAAACAACTCTCCAGTTCTAAACATGTAATCTTACTCTGCTAAACGAGTTCCTTCCTCTTCCTCTCTGTATGATTGCTAGTTGGCTCACATTCATAACACATGACATTCCCAGTCACCTGCTCCAAATAAATCTTGAATTGTTCTCTTTCAGGCCGCCATTGTGGAACGGTGGTCCCTCACCCAGAAACCTCCTTCAGCAATGCTCTGGTTGTGAACTTCTTCTCCAACGGAGTGGGCAGTGCCAGAGGGTTCAGAGCCACCTACGCTGCTTCTTTATCAGGTACTGCTGGTCAGAGACGAAGGCCGAGAATGGAGTTGAACCCGTGGAAGGCAGGGAGAATTCCCGAGGTTTACTAACCCGTCTTGTCCTGCTGTCTCTCACAGCCTGTGGTGGGGTCCTGCACATGGAAACGGGAGCCTTCAACAGCCCCAACTACCCTGACGCCTACCCTCCGAACACCGAGTGTGTGTGGAATATCATCAGCTCACCTGGAAACCGCGTGCAGCTCTCCTTCACGTAAGTTGAATCTCATTTACTGCAAAGCTTTCTTTTTATTTTTTTGATATACTTTGATAATCCCCAATGGGAATTTGTGTTTTTGAGTGACCTTTGAGGGTCAGAGTGCAGGGTCAGCTCATTGTACAGC